>NC_051047.1:7913962-8513962 GCF_904848185.1 Acanthopagrus latus | reverse complement strand
CCGCACGGGTAATTAGGATTGTTGAAGGCCTAATTAGAGCCATCAACCGGTGGTTGGATGAATGCACATGTTCACACTGAATGCACAAACGCTGCACGCCAACAAAGCAAGGCACCTTGCACAACTAAAGTTCCCACACCTTGTCTCCGTAGTCTCCGCTTCCTGAGGCCGAAGATGCGCACTTTAGAGAAGATGTCGACCAGGTTCCCATTGCAGAGCCCCTTGTTCTTGTTGGGGCTCTTCCTCCGTCGGTTGGTCGAGGGTCGGTCTAAATGCTGCTCCCGTGCCTGTCTCTTCTGCCTGATCAGCCCACTCGCGATTGCAGCAGCCATGGCTCAAAATGTCACAACTGCTCGGGTCCAGTCTGCGCACGGAGCACAGACTACACAAACAGCCGCCTCTCGGAGCTCGCAGCCCGGGTCACAGTCCCATGGTGGCGGCTAAGCGGTCCGTTCCGTGGTGTCAAATGTCAAATATTATTATTTTTTTTGTTTTTAAGAAGCAGGTTTTCTTTGTTAGTCCAAATACTACATGATAATTCCGGTATTTATACAGCTGTCATCGTCACTCGAAAAATTCTTGGACATGATGGGGGAAAAAAATGAGCTCAGTTCATGCGTAATTCCATACATGCATCAATAACCATAGTCTTGATGAAGAGCTACAGCCAAACTCACGCGGACCGAGATGTCAGAGGATTATTCATACCTGCACAGTGGTGTTTTTGCTCATTGTCTCTGTCATGTTCAGTGGCATCGCCTTCCTTTAAATGTCCAATACCGGCTGCAGCGCCGTCCTCACAGCAACATGCACCCACTCTTTTTCCTCCTCTCGCCCTCCGCTCTCCCCTCCTTCAGCCTGCCAGACGAGGAGGCTGCTCTGATCAGAAGTCGGCGGGGAAGCCTGTGCATGTGCGCCGCCAGCAATCAGGCGAACGCAAGGCGCCTCCAACGAAGATCCGCACTCGAGTGAAGGCAGAGCAGCAGCAGCAGCAGCAGCGCCCGGGATGGAACCAACTCCCAAGTTTGCGAGAACCAGATCCGCGACGGCGACGCTGCGGTGACCGATCAACAGTCACACGTTTGGAGAAATACGCACCCGTGGCAGAGTTGGGGGGAAAAAATGTGCAGCGGGCTGAATTAAAGCAAACTTGTATTCCGACTACCTGCCGGTCTGCCGGCAAAGGTTTCGCAATAAAAAATAAACATCTGTTCTTCACTGTATTCCACGATCACAACACAGGCGGCTGCGCGTAACAGAACAAACACAACCAAAGCTGCTCTGGATCCCGTCGAGGTGACGTCTGCATTGTGAGACAAGCTGCATACAGATACATTAAGTTGACAACCCGATCAGCAGACTGTACATTTCTCTATACGGAGCCACCACGGCGTTGGAGATGCGCGTATGGCGATCAGTGCGTAAAGGGAATAACGCCGCCGATTTACGGCGTCGTTTATTTTCCCACACTCAGAGAGAGAGAAAGAGAGGGAGCGAGAAAAAAATGGGAGGAAGCGGTGGTCGCTCGCTTTGGTCTATATACCCCAGATCAACAAATCCTCCCCATCAACAAGTCCTAACCGCTCGTTAGAACACGCCTGAGTGAAGAGGATGCCCTCCCCCCCAGCTCCCTCCCTCTCGACCACCAAGCCCCTGCTTGGAGCGGAATGAGCAGCCGGGGTCTTTCTGTAATGAGATGGTAAGATTCTTATTTCCGCACGCTTCAGTTTTGGGACATTTACTTTACTTTTTTTTATTATTTCAAGACAGTAAGTGGGATTCACAAACAAAGGGCTGCTGACAGAGTGTCGTTTGGTATGTTTCACACCTCAAATAAGTGCCAAATTACAATAACTCCACGCTCTGCCTCGTTAATGGAGATATGAATCGCTGCACATGTGGCAGAGAGGCACACTCGTAGAGTTTTAATCGCCCTTCAGGCCGAGCTCTCCCCCGGGGCTCCCTGTGCGCTTCAGCACCACGGACAGCGCCGCGCAGTGACGGAGCGGAACGCCTCCTTCAGCCGGGCGCCATAACCTTTACTTAAACGTCCACCAGAGACTGGGAGACGTCTCCCATGTGCACCACAAGCACCCGGAGATCCGCTTGACGCTCCGCTCACTCCTCTGTTCAGGCGGCGTGTTGGGCGTGTCGGTTCGGCATACAGTACATACATGAATAAGACAAGAAAAAAAAAAAAAGAAGAAGAAGAAGAAAAAAAGCAACAATATTTGATCCCCTTTCCTTTGTTTTCGAGGGGGTGAATATCATCTTAGTCTCAATCACAGGCACAGAAATTAAAACTCAAGAGAGCCATCTGCTGTTTGTGGCTGTAATTAAACAGCCGGGCTCATGGGGGACTGGTGCGTTGTTAGATGTGTTTTTTGTTTGTTTTGCTCAGGTTGTGCGCTCTTTCCGCGCACGCCAGACGCACCTGTTGACATCCAGCTGTGCGGGTGTGAGAGAATACGGGATGGGTCGAAGGGGGGGCAGATGCTCAACTGTGGAGGATTCTTGCTCTTTTATTTACAACTGTAAAAGTGCCAGGAAACAGATGCTATTTTATACCAAAGAACACAAAGAAATGGAGGTTGCCCTTGCGTGGCAGCTGAAGATGAAGTTCCAACAGAGGCCTTACCGATCACACTCACTAAGGCATATGTGTGATTCTGATCATTTGAAATCAATCAGGCGTGTGCGCTGGTTGTTCGGGTGCTTCTCGCCCTCACCCCACTCCGGTCCTAGGAGCCCGGGCTGCGGGTGCGCACAGAGTTTTTATGTCCTTGCTCGGCTCGCTGGGAAGCCTCCTGCTCCGCGGTGCTGCAGGAGGCACTGCAGTTAGCGCTCCAACCAGCAGCGGACACTGTCAGCTCAACAATGGTCCCTCACCCACAGAGACTCGCAGGGGAGCTGCTGACACAGCACTGTCTCTGATTCAGAGGGAATCAGGTTTTCTTCAGTTCTGCTCACAAAGAGGCACTTTTCGAAGGAAAAACACTTGATTATGGAACACGATTCTTTAGTCTTAAAATCGTATTGTGCATCTGGATAATAGCAGACTGTTTGTACAGTGCCTTTTACACATATGGTGATAATGGTGGAGCATCACCAGCAGAGCTCCACAAACAAGAAGCATTTTTGGAGGACAAATCACTGTTTGGATCGAGAATTTGGCAAAACACGTGAGACGAATGGCCAAACAGACCTAATGTGACAGGGTGTGCCGCAAAATCCAATTTGGACAGAAGACAGCAAAGGTTACGCAACTGTACACAGCTGAGCATCATGATGTCACCGTCTGAGTTTTGAACAGGGGGCATAAATTAGCACCAGCGTGCTCGAGTAACACAGGCGTCCCCATCAATTCTACAAATGTGGCACTCGAGCAGAGAACAAATAGACGACACTTTGGGCCAGATCCAGGTCTGGGATAATGCTGGAGAGGAGAGGAGAGGAGAGGAGAGGAGAGGAGAGGAGAGGAGAGGAGAGGAGAGGAGAGGCACACTGCATGAGGCTGAACTCTCAGACAGTCAGACAAGCCTTCTACACAGACATGCACTTACTACAGCACATGCTGCAGGAGCATGACAAAAAAAAACACCCATATCAAACAGTGCCGGGTGTCAGAAACCCACAACCAAACCCTGTCAAATATTCAGTCATGAAGCGAAACAAGGGTGCACATACCTACATTTTTTTTCCTCCTGCATGTGAACGCATGAGAGTCCATGGCAGTCCCATTCCAAAGCCCTCCAAGCCAAGACCCCTTCCCTGTGACTTCTTAATGCCCCGTTTATACTAACCCCCTTCTCGGACCTAATATGGTTAACTGACAGCCTGCCCCGAGCTGTTCACATTCATTTGTCTGCAAACCCTTTAAACACTTTATTCAAGAGAACGGATTAACACGTTCAGACGTTTTGTCTGAGACTGGCCCCAAATGAAGGAGGACTAAATGTTGCCTCAGGAGCTAATTTGTGAGAAATTAGCCTCTCCAAAGAAAGAACACACATGTGAAATACTGTGCAAATCAGCCTGTGCTCCTCCTGTTATCAATACATTGTCGACACAGGCATAACACCGCACACGGATGACTTGTATGGAAGAACATGGATTCAGCAAACACAATCGGCTCCCAGACTTGTGAAGCCTCGGCCTCATCAGGGTCAGAACATCTTAATCCAATCTCATCGGAGGGAAATGACATTAGCGTTAGTTGGATGTCCTGCTGCCGAGCCACCGCAAATGTCACCCAGTGGAACCGGGATAAACAACCCATTTCATCATTGCTATTACTCTGCTTCGGGGCCATGTTCTTTTATCACCGGGGCCCGTCCTGATGGTTAAAAACAGTCAGTGGGACTCAGCACTTTCTTTTCAGGCCCGGGAAAAAATAAAAAAAAGCTTAACTCGCCCGGATCAAATCAAACGTGGTGGAGTTAATTTAATTTTGTGATGAGCAGTGATTTTGCTTTGCTGGGATTTGTGTCATTGCCTCCCTCCTCGTCTCTCTCTCTCTCTCTCTCTCTCTCGTCCTCCCCGTGCTTTAGCTGTTTAATCACTGAATATCATGAGTCCATCTACTGAGGCAATAAAAGCTTACAGACTGCGAGCATTCTGCAGCACGCCTTGTGTATGTGTCTCATTTGTTTTGGTGAGGCTAATAGTCTGAGCTAATCAGAGAGCTAAGACAGATGAGTGCTCGTCGAGGCCTCGGAGAGGGGCAATGAAAATGAAGAGCTTTTGTTAGAGTTGCTGAGTCCAAAATCCTTCACTGTTTACTTAAACACAATCCACTGTATTTGCATTGTATTTGCATTGCATTCCTTGTTTTCAGTTTTTTCCCCCCTGTTATTTTTAAAACCTGATGATTGCATGACTGATCTGTGAAGCACTTTGAAACATGGATTTTGAAAAAGGATCCAGAAAGCTGTAATGAGTTTGCTGCTTTAATTATGTTGGCAACTGTCTCATGAAGATGTTCACCATCAGGAAAAGTAACATATACATAATTTGACATGTGACAAAAATAAAGCAATCTCGTTAGAAAAAAAGCAGCTCAGTGATAAGAGCAAGTCATTCCAAGAACTACAGAACCTTCTTTTGAATCTAAGCTGTGATCCACGAGTTTCCAAAGATGTCCGACATGTCAGGATCTTACATGCACGAGGCATGTAGGATTTTTCTATCTGACAGAACAGTGCAGTCTTTGTTTTCCTTTGTGTAGACATCACATCTCTTCAGCTACAGACCTAAAGCAAGATGATAGAGATACAGTACTATCAGCTAGTCTAAAATACAATGATTTTAAGAACGTGGAAGCTTCTAAAAAGGGGCCTGCGATGGAAATGGCTCCATCACCTTTGGATTTTTGAATGTGGGATGGAGAAAAATAACCGATCACAAGATCTGAAGGGTCTGGAGGTGGAAGAGAAGCTGAAGGAACTGAAGATTCACAACAGCAAGCTGTTGCCTGTCCACACAGTGTGTCTACAGGGCTTTCACAAGCGGTGCTTTTAAAGAGGATTCAGAGTATCCTAAGATCCAAACTACAAACTCAAAGTGAAATTGAGGGTCAATTACTCAAAAGCTAAGCAGAAATGTCCAAAAGTTGTTAAGGGGTTTTGTGACACAGCAGCTAATGAGTCCATAAATAATCCTAGTTAGTCCTTTGCTTTGAATCCCTGTTTTAGTCCATGGTGAACACTTGACTGATTTCAAAAACAGTCGGCGTGACATAAAGGCAGAACATTCAGTTCCTGGACCGGAGACTTCCTTGGGACGATGAGCCCTCATTTGTGAGGGTTTCCTCTGGCTATTTCTTGCTGCAGTGTAATAACTTGCAGGTGAGTGAATGAGGGTGCCTTTTGTAGCGATCCACAGAGTACCAGTCGAGAGAATCCTCACTTTATTGCCACCCAGACCAGCCCTGCTTCACTGTAAATGAATAATATATCTGTAAACGGTTGGAAAAAACCAGCCTGTGGAGACGTAGTTCCAAACGAAGTGGAGGAGCTGATATGTTCAAGTCTGCTGCTCACAGACCCCTAAATAGCTGGTTCATCATGTCATGCAGAGCGTCATAAAATCATTTAAATGTACATCACATAATCGCCGCTAGGTGTACTAAATGTGCCACCGGAGAATATGTATAGCCACATTACAGTATGTGTCTCCGTTGTGAGCGTGATGGAGTGCTGCCCCTCCCCCCAGGGAGGAGATTAAAGCGGGCCTGAGGTGTGGAGCCCTCCGACAGAGACATTAATGAAACAGTGACTTCAAGCTGTGAGTTCCACTCATTAATAGCTCGATCCCAGATTTACCAAAAAAAAAAAAAAAATTCAGTTAACGCTTGTGATGCTGAAGTACACATACGGTAAAAAAAACCCAAAAAAAAACACAACTGCTGCGTGACCATGCACGAGGAGGGGGTGGGCAGGTGGGCTCCTGGGAAGGAACCATTGGGAATGATGTTAAATCAGGGGTCTCAGGGCTGTGCAATAAATAGATGTTATATTGTTATTGCGATATGAGAGTATATCATCTTAAATTTTGGAAATCGTTACATCGTGTTATAGTAAGTGTTTTCTTTTTAAGAAAACTCAGGAAGTTTCACCGATTAGTTCAAATGTTTTCCCCTATTCACCTGCAGCCTAATTAAATCCTTCTGGCAACTATAGCTTCAGAAAGAAAAGGTCAACTGGCTAAAGACAAAAATATACTCTGACTTTTGCACGCTGCAGGAGAACCTGATTGCAGCAAGCAGAGGAAACCACAACCGGCTGCGAGTGGCGGTGATTAAACTCCGCCCTGTGGCCCCTCGCCAGCAGCGATTGGTTAATAGCCGAATAATGGCCCGAATGACAAACAACCTGGCAATATGGTGCATCGTTTGTGATGAAGCGAAAACGAGGGAGTTTGGGGACACAAATGTGCGCGACGAGATGAATATAAAGGGGAGGGATGCTTTCAAAGAGGAGGGGAAGTGCGGAGCCAAAACAGCGCTGTCACAATACACTGAGGAGTCGACATGCTGGTCACACACTCACTCCCGTCTCTCTGTTCTATCTGTCTAATGCACACACACACACACACACACACACACACACTGGCCCATCCTTTGATCCTATTTTAAGTCTGCAGCAGTGATGGAATGTGCCTTGTCAGCAGCACTGCAGAGTGAGGTTCCTTGGAGAAGCCCTGGGCAGTGTGGGAGAATATCAATTAGTCCGAGCCCCTCTGGCACGGCCTGCTTCCGGAGCTGAAGGCTGTCACCAAGTGCGCGTGTAGGTGAGCGAGCGTGCGCGTGCCTTATTGTTTATTACTCAGCGGGCAGTGTGTGGTGGTGTGTAGGTAAGCAGAGCCGATGTGTGTTTGTGTGTGTGTGTGTGTGTGTGTGCGCCCGATTGCAAATGCATAGAGCGTATAGGTGGACGCATTAATATTAATAATTTCCTGATGCAGGTGAAGGACCTGGGTGTATTTCAGCGCTGGGAAAGCTTAATAGAATGGTAATGAGGGTGGTGTCAGGTCAGGCCGAGCTCCGTTCATGAATTCAAAGATTGTGATGAAGGGAAATGAGGTCAGCGGATGCTACGGCGAATGTAAAAGATATCGGTGTGGCTGCGTCTGGCACAGGTTAAATTCGAAAGGATGCATATTTTATGAGAATACGCCTGTTAAGGGAGGCTGCTTTTCTGTTTAGTCCGCGTAGCCACTGACCTTCAGTTAGGGTCAGTGCCTTTCTTTTTTTTTAAGCCGGCTTCCTGTCAAGCTGCGGTCCACAGATGACAACTGATGTGAACGCAGGTATGAGAGGCCCACAGGTCCATCAGAATACCTGCCTGCGTTTGATAGCATTACCACTACTGACAGCTCGTGTAAACACACGCGCATAAGCAGGTCTTGTCCTCAGAACAAGTGCAAATCAAGCCCTGGCAGCGAGGCGGATGTTTCATCTCCTCTTGCAATCAAAGCTCACACGCAGGCACACATTTATGAGCAGTTCAAGTTTTCTAAAGAAACACTCTCTTCAGCCCTTTCACTTGTAAACGAAAACACACACGTGTTGTCTGAGTGTAACTGTAGCAACTAAACCTAACACTTTGGCCTGTTCTCAACCCCAACATGTCAAATCCCGCAGCCTGCTCAGTGGCCCTATACATCTAAGTCTGGCTGCCTAGCTCTAGCATAATTGCCGGAAGTGCCCCTCTAATGCAGAAGTATTAATAGCAAGAAAAGTTTGGCTTGTGGGTGGTTGGATGGGTCATACACAGGACTTTCCCTCAGAACAGTGAGCTTTGTGTCCTGTGCGTGACCAAGTGCCAAGGTTGATTTGTTTTTAAGATACATAAGTAAGGCACAGCTACGTAAATAGCGCAAGTGATGTAACAGAACTTACATAAATATCATAATTATTTCATGATCTGAGTACTTTTGGTGCCTCAACCTAACGAAACAGTGACCATTTCGCAAAGCTAACAGAGTTCCAAGTGTCATAAAATATAAACATAATTTGTGAGATGTTTGTTAACAAGTTTTTTTTATTTTGAAAGTCTTACTGGAGGCAGCTTATTTAAGATGTCTAACTTGCTAAGTGATGATAGATGGGTAAGAAGGATGACACAGGCAGGACCAGGCCCAGGGCTACTGACTGTATCTGATGAGCTGGGAGTGAGAACGTGTTGACCCTGACCCAAAATGAAACCCTCCCCCGAAACCAGAACATTAGCCTAGATATAACCAAGAAATAACAGAACGAGTGCACACAGTTGGATGAAGACATTGATGGTGCTGTATTGCACTATTTCTTTTCCAGGACTGGTAACCCACCAGAGCCCTGCTGTAATGCAATGCAATACAATGGCAAATTATAGTTTCTGTGCTTTTTGCGGTTTTTGTGTAAATCAAACAAACAGTAAACTGTGCAACAGCTATTGACTTTAGCTTTAATTACCTCTGGACAGAGTTTGTTCCCACGGTCTCTAGACTACATATGAAGTGCTTTTGAAGCAAATAAGCATAATTCCCAAAATATCAAAGTATTCCTTAAAGGTGTGCACTAGTCATCGTCCTCATCATGTTATTGGTGTGAGGATGTTTGGTCTCTAAAGTGTGAATGGATTAGCATTTTGGTAGGTGTGGGCAAGCAAAAATATTGTCATTACATTAATAAAACTTTTCATAGACCTGTGATGTCAGGTCAGTACTTGGACGTTCTTTATTGATTTCATCAGCAGCAATAGATCCTTCACACTACAGGGTGGGAGCTTGTTTATTCAGTGGTCCAAAATATTGCTTAATGTCACTCCCATACTGGAACACAAGTGGTCTGCCTAATCATGCTTTTCATTTGAATAATAAACTTTTCTTTATGACAACATGACAGATGCCCCCTTGTTAATGAAATCATAACCATAAAAAAATTACACCTCCATGAAATATCGCCTGATAAGTGTGTTCCATCTCGCTTCTGTTTTAATGTTTCCTTCCTGGAGGTCTATTAAGGTGTGCTCATACGATATGCACCATAGATCTCCAATGAGACAGTGTGTGAATGGGACCTCAGCCACCTCTGATTGAGAACAGCAATAAAGTTTCCCCCAAGAGACAATGAAAGACTAATGATGTCTGTAACGGCCAAAGTTATGACGCTAATCGTCATTAGCCAGGGCGGCACTTTGGCTGCTGCGACCCTCTTGGCCCCGAGAATAAAGTGAGAAAAAACAGATGATACCCCATCACTGAAGAAATAATGTGTGTGTATGTGTGTGTGTGTGTGTGTGTGTGTGTGTGTGTGTGTGTGTGTGTGTGTGTGTGTGTGTGTGTGTGAGACAGTGGGCTAATAGAGGTGACAGGGGGACAAGGAGTGCAGTGATTAGTCTGAAGTGACGGGGTTAATTCTCTAGTATGACAGCAGTCATTAACCGGCAGACATTACCGCACACTCACACACTCAGACACCCATTAACACTGTCACAGATCAAATGTTACCTCAGCTCTGAATACATCAAGTACCACGTGTACTGTAGCTCTAAATACATCGAGAGCTGCATGTACCGTAGCTCTGAATACATCAAGTACTGCGTGTACTGCAGCTCTGAATACATATACTGTGTGTACACACTCCAGTGTTTCTGTTTCAATCACTTGTTCGAAGTTCAAAGTCAATTGTATTGTCAATTCTGCCTTAGAGGATCAAAACACCTCTGTGTTGGCGTATATAAGTAACAAAATACAAATTAATTATGGGCATGAGAAGGGACAGATCAATGACAAAAACTGTCATGATAAATAAGTTGCAGGTTATCTTCTCTCAGGGTTTTTACAGAAAAAATAAGAATGTGACTCAAGACATTTGGTCCAAGGCTCGAACAAGTCCCGAGTCAGTATTTTCTTGGGCAGATCCACTCAAGTCACGGGCTGTATCAAGTCAAGTCACTTTTTTACCACCCAAGATCTAACCTGGTCAAAAGATTGACAAAGAATTGAACTTGTATTATAATTATTGATATTCTATGTTTGATATGAAATACATGTAATCAAACAAAAAAACAAATAACTAAAAAGCGTATTACTTAATTTATCCTCAAGCCCAAACATATCAGCTCTCTATCTCTGACAAATGTTGACAGCCAGACTTGGAAAGAACTACACTGAAAGTATAAAATCAGTTATTTGAGTCATTATGTCAAGTCAGGTCGCCAGTCTTTAACTTTCATGCCCAAGTCACCTAAACAGTGACTCGAGTCGAGTTCAAGTCTGTCCACATTTGTGGAAAAATAATTAAAAGCATTTCTTGGAGATTGGCTGGGTTGATGGTAAAATTGAAAGTAATGTGTATTTTTAAGTTAATGCTTTCAGTTAATTAGTACCTGTCAGCTCACCATATTAACTCGCTGGAGTTTAGTGACAGTATGACATGCAACAGTGAAGCAGCTAAAATACAGGATTTACCAACTCAAAACATGGTGGCTCCACAAGATCACGGTAATTACTATTCAGATGAATGTGGAACCTCTTGCTATAATAACACACACAAACAAGGCTAACTCACTGGTTGATCATGCTGGTAGCTCACTGTATAAATGATCATATCATTAGTTCAGCCTCTGGATAAGTACAACATTAAAAAATATCGCCGTTTACTTTGTTTGTCAAGAGGAGAGTTAAATGTTGGTAGATATAAAGCCTTTCAAACTATCCAACAAACTCATTTGTTGCACAATTATCTACTTCATCTGTTTTGGTGCAGCACTGCTGCAGGCTTACAAACAGCTCTGTGTCAGCATCACACAATCTGCACATCTGGAAGTTTTACAGACCGTGCCTGTTGTTTTAAAGTCAGACTGAAAGTGCAGACCCTGCTGGGGTGATTTTCTCCCTCCTGTCAGGCTTTAATTGCTGTAGCACTTTCAAACTGCTTTACTAGTTTTCAGCCACTAGAGGGCAGTGCAGAGCTCAGCAGGACACTGCTGCAGGATTACAGGGCTGATCAAGGAGAGGAGAACTGCTCTGCACAGAAAATATATAGTGTAGATGTATCCTAAAAAAGTTTTTCCCCCCTGAAAGATGGTGATGAGACTTGTGATGGCTTCTACACTGACAAACCACAGAAGAGCTCCAAATAAATGGAGCCCCCTTAACTTTAATTTGCATTGGAGCGACAGATAAAGAGAAAAGATCCAATTAATTAAACATTTAACCATAAATTTCATTTCTAGGAAAGTCTGTCATGACTTACTTTTCCTGACCGCAAGATTTGCATTTATTGCAAGATTTGTATCAAACCAGATGTCCAAGCACCAGACTGAACTACAGCTGGAGCCCTGCTCAAGACACAAAACACTCTTTGTCTTGAGACAACTGAGATGCCCTCAAGTGGCCAAAACTGGCTACATCACAGATGCCATGTTAGGTTTGGACATGTGTGTCTGATAATGACATCCGCCTGTGTCCAACTCCTAATCAGTTTATCAAATCAGCAATCTATCTATCAATCAGCCAATCAACTCTGAAGGGTTCTGACAACATGACAGAGGCAGCGGTGAGCTCAGTGGGGCTTTGACCTGACTAGAGGAAGTGAGGCAGTGTTAGTCATTAGTCATAATGTGATTGTGGGAATCCATGGCAAAAAACTGATCCCTTATTTCTAACTTGCACATGATAAATATACACGCTGCGTATGTTTACTGCTCGTACGTTTGTGTGTGTGTGTGTGTGTGTGCATGAGGCGGATGGAAAAAGAGAATAAAGAGAGTGAAAAAAGGGAAAGGGGTGTTTGTTTTCATTTCCGTGTGTTATGCAATGGTGGCACAGTGGGCTCTGTGGTATATAGATCAGAGCCTCAGGACACACAGTTTCCGATAGCGGTCAGTGGTGCAGTGCCGTAGGATGACTGCAAACACACTCGCTGAGCTGATCACTGCCATTTGACCACAGCTGGCATTGTGTTTATTTGGTCCTGATTAAATTCGGAATGCAGGCATTAGGCTTTTAGCAATCAGTCACCGACTGACTCTATGTCAACACAAATCACTGAGACACACACATGTAGATAATTTCAGCCTTATGGATACACTTTTAGACTTTCTTTCTTTCTTTCTTTCTTTCTTTCTTTCTTTCTTTCTTTCTTTCTTTCTTTCTTTCTTTCTCTGCATGGCTGGTTGCCACAGGTTGAAAAGGTCTTTGTAGAGAACTAAGTTGTGCAGGAACGAAGGGAAAGAAAAGCAGCTGATGCAGAAAAACAACAGCGTGGAGACAACAGACAGAACAATACCAAAATCAAAGCCTAAAAGTCATTGCTGTTTCTGCCCCAAGGGCGCAATTAACATAAAATAGCAAAAAAAATGCAAAATCGGCATGAAATAATAATGATAGATACATGGGCTTTATTAAAATAGAGGGATGAGTACCTTTAAGCTGTTTTTTAACTGTGTGTCAAAGTGAAAAGATATAAAAGAGTGGAGGAAAAGATAAAGAAGCCCTCTGTCAAATAGAGTGTTTCATTTGCATGTCTGCCGTTAGGGCCTAATGAGAAATGACACATTTGTAATTACAGTGGACTATAATTAGCCGGTGTGTAAGTGAGATGCCAGAACCCAAGTCTTTATGACTGGGCTACACATGGGGGGGAGGGTGTGTTAAAGCATTTGAGGTGTAAGTCGAGACTGACTTAAAGTTCATGCGACGAAGCTTTCAGATCGCAATTTTTCTCTCCGACACGAAACAGACCGACGGGCTGGGACCGTGATTTGAGAGCTCAGAAATTGGCAGGACAAAGCCTGCAAATGTGGACAGCGATGTTGGCCTTCGCTGTACCGCTGAAGCTCACTCACCTCCTCCATCACGCCTACTTGCAGAGGAGGTGGAGGAGGACGAAGAGGAGGGACGTGTTTTTATCCTGGGCCTCGGGATATTTAAGATTGAGGTTTTTGGCAGAGGAGAGAGAGAGAGAGAGAGAGAGAGAGAGAGAGAGAGAGAGAGAGCTGCAGATGATGTTGATGAAGGCAACCTGACACATCTCTGACCTCGTATGGTTGCTGCCACTGCCCATCAGCTCAAAGTGGCGCTCCGCCCCGAACTGTGACTGTTAAATATCATGATGCAGCTCTGTGTACTCAAAGAGGTGGTCGTAAAAAAAAGATTTGCAGCCAGCGACGGGTGACAATGCTTCCGAGTTTTCTCTGTGAAAAATAATTACAAACCTATCACGTTGCACACATATTACTTGTTAAAGTGAACTTATTAGACAGTGGTGGGAAAATAACCAAGCAGATGCCCTCAAGTACTGTATTTAAGTGCTATTTTAAGGGATGTGAACTTTGTGTACCTCCATTTTATACCACTTAATCCGTCTACATTCCAGGGGGAAAGTATATTTTAATCCATGGCATTTATCTGACAGCTGCACTTATTATTTACTTTGCAGAGTCAAACTTTACTTGCAAAACATATTGTCACCTTATTAAATATGCAGCATTTCTATAAATAAAACATACCAGGCAGTATAAAAATGTTAAAATAGGCTCCACCTCAACCGGCTACAGAACATGAATGCCGCTTACATGCCAATCTGTCTAGGGGACATTCTGCATTTTTAATACTTGATACTTTGAACGTGCAATAGACAACTTTTTTTTTTGCTTTAACTTATCATTCTGAGCCATTATAGTGTGCAACACTGATTACGCACTGTAATGGCTGTGGGAGAATGACACCAGCTGCGAATAAGTCGGTTCCCTATAAGCCTAGTCTTCACAACGCTGTTCGTTGATCAAGCTCGACTTTTCCTTGAAAAAAATGAAGGTCACATTACAGCACGAAGAGAGTGTGTCTGCCAACAAACACAGAGAGGGCATTGTTTTCCCTGGTCCCTATCACCAGGAGATGGTGGAACAATGAAGAAGCCCCTGATGGAGGAGGCAGCGAAGGTGAAGAAGGAGAGTGATAGAAAGCAAGGTAAAACAAGAGGGAGTGGATGAGAGGGAGGGCACCAGTGTTGTGTCAAAGTGGGTTCCCTTGCTAATGTGTTCCCCTTACTACGAGATCCGTATGTATCAAAACCTGCCTACTACGACAACTTTACTCTTCTTTTTCACAGCCCTGAGATCTGGGTTTCTGGGTCAAATTGGGATTCTTGTGGTCGTTTTTCACTTTGGACAGTGGTAGGGCTGCTAGTGGCAGCCATGTTGATAACACTGTCCTTGCACAGCGGTGCCAACAGTTCCACTGGGGGAGGAAAAGTTGCAAAAACGTGCATATCTGCGCTGTAAGTTGTAAAGTTGAATTACTTATAACTGAAGTACTTGTAACTGAGTATGTTTACACTGTGGCAATACTACATTATGTAAAGAATTCTAGTGCTGTTTTTCAATTAGATTTGTTCGGACAGGTCATTATTCAGCCAAAATACAACTAAAGTGCTATGTAAATATATTCTGCTGTAACAGTATCTGTTGACAATAGTGCAACAAAGACATAGAATATTCATATTACATATACAACATCGGACAGGACAGGAGTGGCTGGAACATACTTGGCATATACTGTAGAAAAGTGGCTTCAAAGTGCTTCTTTGAATATTTTGATATTTTTTCCACAGGAAAAATGTAAAATCCTTGGGATCCATTGTACCCACATGTACAATGGATTTAATGGTTTAATGTACTAATGAATTCAAGCTGACCATTTACAACATTACCAGACAGTTCAGGCTGACATGGGGTAACTGACGGTCAAAAGAAACTGTTTTGGGTTGAACATAATTTTAAGGACAAAAGTAGACCAAGTTTATCAGGTGATTCTGCTTTTTTCATACCCCAGCGTGCAAAAGGGCTTATTTAAAGGTCTTTAGGAATATAGTGTATCAAGGCATAATGTTGACCCCCGATAACAAGAGCTGATTCATGTGGATTTTAAGAGCTAAACGCGTGTTTAATACGAGTCATCGTGTACAGCAGGCGACCCGCTCGCTGCACCACCAGTCAAAATAACATCACACAACCACAACACAGCGAGGCATTGTTTAGGGTGATGCAAGGCATTTAGCAGGTGACTGTGACGAAGCGCTGTCTATTTCCCAGAGGATGCGTGTTTTTCTGTTAAACTGTTGTTTCTGTTGTTTTCCAGCCGATAGAGGAGCTGACCTTTCGACACAGCTGCTAAATATAGCAACCTTCTCAAACAAAGGGGAGCTCCCGGGATAAGTAAGACGCTTGTGAAGTACCGGTGAACACAAATGTCTGCGCTCACAAAGGCTGATACGCACATGCAGACTGATTAACGCACACACGCACACACCCCTGCCCTCTCCATCAGCTCCCCTGACACCTGGTCAATTTCTGCTCAGGGAAATGCGCTCCTTTCCTATCGACGAGCTTGAATTAGATTGGTTTAACTCATCTGTCTTATAGAGAGGTCGCAGTCATGTCCTTCCGCAGTGTAACAGCAAACAAGCTGTTTTTTTGTTGAGGAACAATTGAAACTGTTAGCATGCAGAAATGCATCTGCTCACAGGACAACAGCGTGCAGTCCTCACTGCAGCATTCGTGCTAAGATTCTGGCCATTTCTGCTCGATGGGAATAGAGACTGCAAAGAAAATACATTAGTTACAAGGTGGGATCACTGAGCAGATTACAAAACCCCAATCTCTGTGTACTATGTTGATAGCCCCGGTAAAATCCCTCGCTCCTATGCACAACCATGAACATATTCACCGTATTTCATGGCAATAAGCCTCATAAATCCTTAAATGTTTTTTCTGTAATGTTAACCTCAAAGCGGAACAAATCAAATTTGTTTACATCAAAACTATATGAATGAGTGTTGCTCATAGTGACAAATCTGCAGAATCGATCACCCGACCCAGCAGTTCCCTCAGCTCTGCAGATCGTTTGAGCATCTTTCAGCTC
This sequence comes from Acanthopagrus latus, assembly GCF_904848185.1. Taxonomy (NCBI): domain Eukaryota; kingdom Metazoa; phylum Chordata; class Actinopteri; order Spariformes; family Sparidae; genus Acanthopagrus; species Acanthopagrus latus. Next base: position 8,497,549 of record NC_051047.1, on the reverse strand, counting down.
ACTGTTTTGGTTTTACAGCACCGATTTTACTGTTTTGGTTGAATCAGAACACTGTCACAAAAAAACTGAAACTTAATGGTGGGGCACAGGCTGAAAGCGTATACCGACTGTATTGTATTGTTAAGATGCACATGGAAGGTCCCCGTCTTCCATTAATTGACTGACTTCCTGTACAAAGTGTCTCTCTGGCTGCTAGATAAGAGTATTTAGCAATCCTACGTCTTTAAAAAGCATTTTTCTCACAAACATGAAACAGAATAAACATTAGCTGTTTTTTTAAGATACATTTATCATTTCTTTATTTTGACTGGGAACATCTGGCAGGCCAAATTAAACCTTAAAACAGGCCAAATATTTCCCTCTGGTGTTGGTGAGGACCAAAACAGAGCTAAAAGAAGTGTCAGTATTACACTGAAATCCATCAGGTGACCAGAAACATGACAACAAATGTAGGTAATCATTGTCATACCTCCGTATCTACTTGATGCTTAAAAAAACAGAGACAATGCTGTGTGTACAACTTGTGATGTCCCCAGCTAGCCCATAGGAAACAATAAATCATTGTTAACATCTATCCTTTAACGTCTAAGGTAACATAGAATGGTTAGCAAATTCCACGGTAATCTTTCCAATAGATTTTGTTCTTTGTTGTGAACAAATTTAGGATTGATTTGTTGGGGAGGCACCAAAACATCTGTATTCATGTTCTGATTATACATGTAGGGCCTGATGGTGGAGATGATGGCAGTAGAGTTGTAGGCGAGAGAGCTGCCCAGCAAGGGACCGCAGTCTGAGACCACATTTCAACACTGGTAAACATGATACGGCTGGGTATTTTTAAGAAGACCTCAAGACAATTTCCAGTTGCGTTTGCGGTGACTAAAACAAGAATTTTCAGCCAAAACAGGATTTTTTCCTAACCCTAAACAAGGGTTACCGAAACACATCATAAACACAGTGTTGTCCGATCGTAAAATAGAAAACTGAACCTGAGGACGTATAAAAATGTACAAATGGATAGTTTCCACATGTCTGTGGGTGTGGAAACGCGCTTTGCCAACCCACCTCTGGATGTGACACAAACGGCACAACACCTTAGAGGCTGTGTTACACCCGCAAACGTAATAACTGCCCACAAACGTAATAAACCACAAACGTAATACAAATCTGCAGCTTTGAATGTAATAATCCCGCAAATGTAATAAATTTCCCACAAACGTAATAAAATTTGCCTACTGCAAACGTAATACTGAATTTCCTGCAAATGTAATAACTATTACATTTGCAGGAAATTATTACATATGTGGGAAAGTGAAAATCTGTAAATGTAATAACTTCCCACAAATGTAATATGAGACAAAATAATGATCTTTGTGGTTGTTGTTGTTTATTTGTTTACTTATAAACCTGCCAATAGTGACTGAATGTTGACAAGCAACCCGCAGGTCAGGTGGGGCAGGTCAGAAAGTGACAGAGCAGTGTTCTAAGTTATTAATAACACACACACACACACACACACACACACACACACACACACACACACACACAGGTCATGCTCATAATTTTAAGGGCTATGGTTAGCACTGCTGCCTCACAGCTAGAAGATCCCCGGTTTGCGTCCCGGTTAGGACGCCTGGGATCTTTCTGTGTGGAGTTTGCATGTTCTCCCTGTGCAGCGTAGGTTTTCACCGGGTACTCCAGCTTCTTCCCACAGTCCAAAAACATACTGAGGTTAATTGATTATTCTAAATTGTCCGTAGGTGTGAATGAGAGTGTGCCTGGTTGTTTGTCTCTATGTGTAGCCCTGTGATAGACTGGCGACCTGTCCAGGGTGTCCCCTGCCTTCGCCCTAAGTCAGCTGGGATACGATCCAGCCCCCCCCGCGACCCTGCAGAGGATTAAGCGGCGTACATATAATGTACAGATAATGGATGGATGGATGGATATCAAAAGCCAAAAACTTGAATAGATAGTCCATTCTTTGAAGTAGGCCTAATGAAAACATTTGTCAAGATTTAAGACTGGTCCATGTTCTTTTTGATAGTAACATGGACCAAGACTGTCTGAACACTGACAATTAAAGTCTTGCAAATAAATAATGACTGTAACTTAAATTAATCTACCATTGTGAATGCAGGAAAGTGAGAATTGCCATGTAGGCTACCGTAAGTAACAGAAAAATTCCCAATGTTACATTATGTTACATTATTTTAAATAAACGGCCTTTCAATTAAGTGTGATGTAATTGTTGATGATTTGTTGCTGCAAATAAATGAATGAATGGGTATGCACCACCACTCTGCCAATCAGAACAAAGAAGACGCACTGACAGGCTACAACTTTGGCAGAACTTTTCACCCCTTTCCTGGTAAGTCAGCATGATGTATTTTGTATCGATGAATTCATTGAAATCTCAAGATATATGATGGTTTCGCAGTAGTTTTAAAGCTCAGTCCGCTATATTGTCAAAAGCGTCCCTCTTGTATTTTTTTCCTCTTATGTAGCATGATACTCCAACATAATTAGCTGCACCACATGCCAGCTTAAATAAAGGTCTATAGTCACTTCGCGGTAAAACAGCAACAACTTTTCACTCCTTTCCCGGTCAGCAAGCATGATGTATTTGGTGTCAATGGATTCGTTGAAATCTCAAGATTCATATAATACCGCTGGTTTTGCGCTACCTTAAAAATTGAATCCGCTAGATTGTCAAACGTGTCGATGTAGCATTTTTTTCATGCAAAGTTACGTGTTTAATGCGTATTATATTGCAACTTGCCCAATTGCACACTAGATATAAAGTGCTATTTTAATTGCACAATTCTCAATACATTTTACAATAATTAAATACCAACAATGGTAATTTTATAATACAGAGAGAACTAGAACAGAAATATAAAGTGCTTGTTGAATTGCACATTGCTCTACTGCCTAAGAATAAAAGATGATAGAATTGCAGACTTATTACATACTACAATAATTCGTTAACAGTTATAATTTGTGAGTACCCAACTATGTGGACATGTAAAAATTAAACATTATAATATACAATAGATGATAACACACAACAAATCAGCAGCAGTGGACAAGTTAAAAATGATCACAATTAGTGGCAACAGGTTTGATTTTCCAAAGTTTAAGATGCTTGGAAAATGAAGCAATAGTGGGTAGATCAGGCACTTGGTGTGGAGTTCCAAGAATTTGTCGCTCGATAGGAAAAAGTTGCTTGACCAAAAGTACTTCTCCTTAAAAGAACAGTACAATCACCCCTAGAGCCTGCTCACTTTCCTGCAATCACAATGGTAGATTAATTTAAGTTACAGTCATTCTTTATTTGCAAGACTTTAATTGTCAGTGTTCAGACAGTCTTGGTCCATGTTACTATCAAAAAGAACATGGACCAGTCTTAAATCTTGACAAATGTTTTCATTAGGCCTACTTCAAAGAATGGACTATCTATTCAAGTTTTTGGCTTTTGATATCCATCCATCCATCCATTATCTGTACATTATATGTACGCCGCTTAATCCTCTGCAGGGTCGCGGGGGGGCTGGAGCCTATCCCAGCTGACTTAGGGCGAAGGCAGGGGACACCCTGGACAGGTCGCCAGTCTATCACAGGGCTACACATAGAGACAAACAACCAGGCACACTCTCATTCACACCTACGGACAATTTAGAATAATCAATTAACCTCAGTATGTTTTTGGACTGTGGGAGGAAGCCGGAGTACCCGGTGAAAACCTACGCTGCACAGGGAGAACATGCAAACTCCACACAGAAAGATCCCAGGCGTCCTAACCGGGACGCAAACCGGGGATCTTCTAGCTGTGAGGCAGCAGTGCTAACCACTGGGCCACTGTGCAGCCCCGGCCTTTGATATGCAGACATTAAATGGTTCAAACATTGGCTCTCATAAGCCACCAGCATAGGCTTGTAGCCATAGCCCTTAAAATTATGAGCATGACCTGTGTGTGTGTGTGTGTGTGTGTGTGTGTGTGTCATTAATAACTTAGAACACTGCACTGTCACTTTCTGACCTGCCCCACCTGACCTGCGGGTTGCTTGTCAACATTCAGTCACTATTGGCAGGTTTATAAGTAAACAAATAAACAACAACAACCACAAAGATCATTATTTTGTCTCATATTACATTTGTGGGAAGTTATTACATTTACAGATTTTCACTTTCCCACATATGTAATAATTTCCTGCAAATGTAATAGTTATTACATTTGCAGGAAATTCAGTATTACGTTTGCAGTAGGCAAATTTTGTTACGTTTGTGGGAAATTTATTACATTTGCGGGATTATTACATTCAAAGCTGCAGATTTGTATTACGTTTGTGGTTTATTACGTTTGTGGGCAGTTATTACATTTGCGGGTGTAACAGGCTGCATGCTTAAAAGTCCAGCTTTGATTTGAAAGCCCACCCAAACAGCATGGGGCGCTACGCTGCATCACATTTTTAACTTGACTTTAACGTGTCAATGAAGAGGTGGTGAGGACAGAGACCCGGTGTCTGTCTCACTTGCAGAGGCAGGTGAAGCTTCTCCCCTGAGTCGAGCTGTTCCATCAGCTCTCCTGACACATCTGTTGGCTCAACCGCACCGAGGAAGTCAATTCAAGCGGCTAACTCCGACTCTGTCCTTTGGTCTCTTTCACTGTTTGTATGCACACTGAAATACACCGGGAGAGATGGTGCACCTTAAGAAACCTAAAACGGACTCAGCAGCGCAAGCTCACCGTTGCTAAGTAACACACAGGAAGCTCCCTGAAGTACACTCCAGTTAGTTCAGTGGCTTGTCACAAGCCTACACATGGTGCACAGGTAAACACACTGAGTCAAGTTTGCACGTCTCCCTGCCACAGTGTACTTTAAGCCCGCACGAGTAGGCTGAGCAGCAAATATCCCCGGGCACTTCTACAGAGGGTGATTGTTTTCTGACTACATTTACATAAGGGCACACGGCATCTTAAAATATATCGACGCGATAAATTCTGATGACATTTAGTGTGCGGCAAAAAAAAAAAAAGAAAAGAAAAGAAAGGCAACAGTGAGGGGAAAGCAAGAAAAATGTGAAAGAGTGAAGAAATGAAATAGCATGAGAATGAGTGAAGACATAAAGAGAGGGAGAGACAGACAGACAGACAGAGAGGCAGGGAGAGAATGAACGGCGGTGTGCTGCAGCAGCAGAAAAGCCCGGCCATGTAATTTATGGGAGCCTATGCTCATAAAACATGAATCTTGTCCATGAAGTGCTGAATCATTTGGTGAGCTGGTCCGCCTCCCGCTCCCACATATATGCATGTGTGTACACAAGCAAATATGCACAGAAGGGACACACACACACACACACACACACACACACACACACACACACACACACACACACACACACACACACACACACACACACACACAGACTTGCGGAGTCAACCCACACTGAGTCATTCTCTCATTCACACACTCCAACATGATCCCTCGTCACATGAAGCAAGCTCACCTTCTACCTACACCTGCGGGACACATTTTATTGACAAATGTACCATCTGACGCGCACGAACCCCATCCGCACACATTCAAAGTTATATCTGTCCGATTCCTTGCACTACCCCCACTCCTGCAGCACCCAGCCCACCCACCTGCTCCCTCCTCCCACTGCACTCGATGTGCTAGCTCGAGTATTCCCAATAAAACTATTTTATTATGAGCCCTCTCCCTTTGGGCCGGATTGAGTAAGTGGCTGAGTTCAGCTGTTCAGCAAGGCAGACGCTCAATACGAGCGTTAGCACGGCTTCATCAGGATAAGTCAACCTAGTGCAGCATTAGCTGATTAAATACAATCCCACCTTGTTAAATGGGTTGGGGGGAAACAACATGCATCAGCTGGCAGAGCCACATTCGCTCATACTGGGAACTGCTACTGTTTGTTTTGACTCTGCATCTCGCCGTACTGTAAATCATATTCTTCAGCACAGCAACACAATATATAAGGCCTATTATGCTCAATTATTCCCAGAGTTGAAAGTAAATGATTGGAGGGATACCAAATTGGAATTAAATTATTTGTTCTACAGTGTCACAGTCAAAGTCTGCTGCCAATTAGAGAATGAGTACAAACTCATAAACTCAATATTTATTTGGCAATGCTACAGAGGGGTGGCGGTTGTTTCACTCTGGAGCTGTCCAAATGTTTAATTTTCAGCTTATTCATGGTGTAGCATTTTAGCACAAGCGAAGTGAACATGGGGCGGCATTTCCACCAGAGAGACACGCCAAAAAGTGAGTGCAGGAGATCCCGAGTGCCCACTCCATAGACGGAGAGGTTCTCTCTCCTTGACAGATGGTTGACACATCAACAGCTCAGTACCCCTCGGCATCGGCTCTACAGTTCTCTGGCACTCTACAAGAGCAGCATGGTTTTCATGGCAGTTTCGTGAAATTGCCATGACAAAAAGAATCAACAGGATATGCGTACATGGACACAGATTCTTAATTGTTTCACGTGAGCGGGACTCTCTTTTATTCATGAAACATGCAGGAGTCACAGGGGAAGTGGTCAGAATGGAACGAGTCGTACAAAGTCCAGGACTATCACACTAGAGTCCAGAGGTCCAGTCCAGTCGGTGGTTAGATTTATGCAATGAAAACACTTAAAGGTAAGAAAAGATATCCTCAAATTGTGAAACAGTCACAAAATGTAATCGATAGGATCCACTTTGGGTAAAGTAAGTAAGTAAAGTACGTGAAAGATCATGATTTTAGTCATTTGTTAGTAAAAATCCATTGTGAAATACTGACTGAATCAAACCTTTAGGATTTGTGTAAATGGCCACATCTTTTCATTTCAAATTTTCAATTTTAAACTTGCTGTGACTATCATGGAAAAAAAAGTTAATCCGTGCCATGTACATAATCTTTATAGTTTAAATGTCCTTAATACTTCATGAAATGCTGTGATATTGGGTTTATTTGAAGGGATAAAACACTGTTCTTCCCTTATTTGGTGGTTCAATAACAATATGTGTCTTATATGGCACAAAGTCTCCCATAGGTGATCTGTTGATGGCCAAAGCATATGATTCACATCATTTTCTCATTCATCAAGCCATACACTGAGCCTTCACGCTCTGTGGATGACAGCATGATCATGAAAGCAACATCTCCCATCATTATTTGCAGTGACCCTTCAAACTGACTGGCGACACACGAGATCATGTGTTGTGTTCCTCGAAAACACTGCAAAGACTAAAACTGACAGCCGACTAGTTTGCAGCTTCTGCACCTGTGGAAGAGGAAACACCCCTCCATACTATCAGTTAGTACTATTCTGTATTCGTCGTTCAAAAAGGGAAATGGCAAGACTCAGGACTGCGGCAAATATGCAAACCGTTGTTGTGACAAATCAGCGTTTTCACACCAATCTCGCTAATATAGCCACTTCTAAACGAGAATATGTCTGAAAAAAAGTTGCAAATGGCACTGGCGAAGAGACAGAGGCTTGAGAAAAAAAAAGGAGAAACTGCACTAAATGGGTGAAATCATGAATACTACAGTGAGAGGCTCAAAGGCCTTTCCCTTTCTGTTTTTGTTTCTCTTCTCATGCGCTGATTCACTCAGCCGAACGGCCAATTACGGCCGCTGATTCTACTTGCTCAGTCGGCCGAAAAGCTGCCGACATGGGCCAACTAGTGTCAACTGTGTGGACACACAGCACCAACTAGGGTGCTCACAGACAGCCCTGATATTGGCCCACTGTTGGCCTGGTATGTCGGGGCCCTGATCAGTAAATGGACCCCATCCACGTCAGCAAGATGTTCCCAACAGAATAGCAAAGCCAACATTAGGGTATCTTTCTCGACTCAGTTATTCACTTATATCTACAAATTCCTTCCATGTGTCTCCCTCTTACCTCACTCATTATTTCCGCAGGTCTCTGTCTTCATTTCTCTACTTTATAGAAAAGTGTCCTGCTAACACTAGTTCAGTGCTCTGGCTTTTACTGTCCAGCACGCTGGCTGGTTACAGTAACAGAGAGATTAGAGGGTGTTCACATACAGAGGGGGCACACATTGATCTTTGCTGCATAGTAATAAACAGAAGACGCTTTGCTGAATATTCATGACCCTCCGTGCTCCAAGGTGATGAGTCTGGAGGTGGACGGGGGGAAAAACCTGTCGTCGAGAGCGCATCGGGGCATCGGGGAGGGCCGTGTATCCTGTGGCCGGTCCACTCACCAGCCTCCCTCTGCTCCTTCATTTTAAAAGCACCGCGAGGCAAAAAGCATCATTGCAATATGTTTATCTAAGGGAGGTCACTCATACACAGTGCAGAAAAATACACACTGATGAGGTCAGAGTGAGGATGGAAATGTTTTATATATGAGAGGCACTCTCATGAAGTGGATGATAAAGAGTGGGAGAATTACACGAGGGCAAAACCCTTCCGCCAAACATATAACGAAGCTCGATTTCAGGTTTTTGTTGTTGACGTTCTCGGTTTAAAGTTGCTCTCGGTGATTAGCAGCTCTCCCTTCTGCCTGTCACGGACACGGACTCGTATATTTCAAATAAACACCTCTGATCTCTTTAATTTGACAAGGTGCTGCAACATCGCCACCCCTCCCCATCATCGCTTATTCTCTCTTTAGAGTGAGAATAACACCGGCCATTGTTTCCTGTGTGTGACCGCTGTGCAGGCATTGTGAGCGTGTGACAGCAACACTTTGATGCACGTTATCTCATAACCAACAGTTAATTCATCATGGATACAGCCCCAGTAGAGGCCCAGTCCTCTGTGTTAAAAGCCTCTTGAAGACCTACACTACACAGTGGTGTAAATCACCAAGACAGAATCAGGGCTGTTACAGCTAGCCTCGGCTTTCACCACGCTCCTATCTGTTTTAAAATATCCCCTGGCCTTCTATAATAAACCCCCCTCAATTACAAACAGCCTACTTTGAGAGGCACCTAGCTAAACAATCCAGCACACTTCACACTGAACTCCAGTCTGTGGACAGTAGAGACTTGCTGCCTTAAAGGGGACGAAGACATCCTTGAGTTTACTCCAGAGTAAAAGTTTAGGAAGTAGAGCAAATGCAGATGATGAAACTTTTACCGGGCCTGCGTGCTGTTTGAAGAGTGATTCTGCATCAGAGCCAAAGTAGCACATTATTTTATCGGCAGTCTGACAGAAAAGGCAGCAATACAGATAATCGGAAGAAAAGCTGGATATCGGCCTGATAATCGACCGGGACCTATAGTTGGTCGACCCCAACAGTGGACTTCCGTGTCAGAGATAATCTCGGAGTAGCGACGGTGGAGGTCCAACACATTCTCACCCCCAACTTGTCCAATACAGCAGCTTGGTAAGTGGCCCTAAAGGTACACTATGAAGTTTTGAGGAAGAAACTTTAATCAGAAGAGAAAGACCTTTATCAAAATGAATCTGTCTGTGAAATCTGTCTTCATGACTGAAAATACAGAATAAAGGACAACACATTCACATACCATTTTAATTTGTTTATATGTGGTTGACCCTGCCACCGCTGTAGCTTTGAACAGTGTATTCCTCTGAACACAGCTTGTTTATTCAGTTGCTGACAAAATACATATTTGGGAGTTTGCATCATTATCCTCTGAATACTGCAAATATAAAAATACAAGAGAGCTCCTTTAAGCTTCAAACTATGATGCTCTACTTTCCGTGTTAAGTGTTGGTAAAGGTTAGGCACAAAAATTGCTTTGTTAGTTTTAGGCACCATGACTAAACCCTGACTCAGGCTTTTCTTGTTCTTTATACTACTACACAAGAGGGGAGTTTCCACAAATGATGCTAGAGGGTCACAGTGTCACCTAAAAAACATCAATAGTTATGTAAAACAACAGTAGGTGATATTACTTACTACAGTAAATGTATTTCGTATTGATTTTTATCTTTGCAACACACTCGAAACACGCAAAACATCAATCCATTACTCCTGCCGCTGATAGCTACAGATGAGTAGAAATAAAATAAACAGACAGAGGTGATGGCGCAGGTGTCGTTTTTCATTAAAGCTCTGGTGTAGGAGGTTTGAAACCTGTTATTAGACTGTAGATCGCTTCAAGTGTTAATTTTTCACTTAATCTGATCAGTAAATCCTTAAAAAAAAAAAAAAAATCAACACAAAAAGGAGATTAGAGCAAGCAAATGAGTGTGTAGGCGCGCACATGTGGATGCAATCGGAAGGTGGGCTGGTAGAGGGCACTTAGCCAAGACAGCTCCTGTGATCTATGAGCATCCTATATCCAACACCATATGTTCACCATGTGAGAACAGGTATACTGACTAAATGCCCCATCCATGCATGCAGGGTTGAGGATCAAGGAGAACTTTCCATATAAAAAATAAATATATGGGCACTTTACAGAGCTTACTCTGCCCTGAACCTGACTCAAAGAACATAATATAGCATTTAAAAACATGTAGGACAGCAGTACAATATGTCGACATTCCAAATATGCATGGCACATCGTGTGCAGTACAAGGGCTCGATTTTTTTTATTTCGCATGTGATGCGATGTTCTACACACTGTAGTTGTAGATACTCGTGGATCATTAAAGCCGCCTTGAATTCAATAAGAAAGTCTTTAATCAAAGACTTTGTGCTGAACCTGTAATTAAAAGAATAAAGAGCCTCTCCAGCTTCTCCAAGAGCCTCACTTAACCTGCAGGCAAGCTCCCAAGAGGCTTGCATACCTCCTACTCACGATGTACTCTCCCATGGTGCTGTCTGTCTCTATCTCTTCATCACCATCTATCTCTTTATCAGTGTCTCTGTGTCTTTGTACTGATACAGATTAGCTATGACCGTTAAGAGAAAAGATAGGGTATGATCATTGTAGATGCACGGTAGACAATTAGTCAAATCCAGCTCTCTTAGAGTTGATGTAGTAAGGAATAGGCTAGGGATGCTCCGACCGAAACAGAATTATACCACTGAAACTACTCAACGGGTCTAAAAGTAAGAAAACACTCAGAATTGAGCAAATTTAACCTGTAAGTTTTGATGCTGCATTACAGAAAATGCTTATAAAGCCATTCGAAAATGTCCTCAAAAACCAAATCGTATAACAAATGCTGCTGGCACCCTATCATCGGGTGAATCTGTAACATCTTACACACAACAGTTGAAGGTGTCATTAGCAAAATATGTCCAGAATTCAAAGGAGGCTCCAAAAACACAGGGCGACAGCATATCACCAGAGTAACCGACAGATGCTGCTCTTTGCTAGCCCTGGAGTTCATCTTGACCGGGACTTTGGATCATAGTGAACATCACCATCGCCTCCAACTGGTACAAAGAGCTATTATATGACATGATGGGCCGGAGCTAGCTGGTTAGCGTGCTAACTTAGGTAATGCGATGACTCCTCCCACTCCTTCTTGTGTTTTCACCTGTTCCTGCATTTATGTAGATATTATTTTGCTATAGATTTGGTCTAATTTGGTTCAATTTTATTTAATAAAATATTCTTTAAAATGTTGCTTTTGTTTGGTCTCCCTTCCTGTTGTGACCTCCTGAGCTGTGGACATCTCCGCAACACGGCACTTAACGTCTTAGACATAATGTCAACACTGTTGTTTCATCACATTCTGTTGAAAATGTTAGTTCAAGTTTTAAACAAAAATTTGGCAATATCTTTCAAATTGCTCCTTTAACCACCACTGTCAACATTAGCATTGGATGCTGTTTTTTATAAGGCAACATCTGACATTTCAATGCAAATTATGTCAATATATAATTTTCAATGCATACATTTCTAAAATAATATGTTTAACCAACTAGTTTTTTATGGGGCTGGAGTAAGAAAAATACTATGAACACAGGAGCTCTGGGATGACCTGCCTCGTCACTTAGTCAATTAGTAACAGCACTTCGACACCAGCTATCACTCTCTCATGCCATATGTATACAGTATATGACTTACACTATACTCAAAGCACAAAGACACCGTTGTGTGCACAAAACAAATAAATGTACCATTTGAATGAGTGGGTGTCACTCAGGCCTTGGGATATATTTTGCTAGTAAATCAAAGACAAGTGGCTGTGTGGTCTGTGCATTAGCAAGAATAACATAATTGCAGAAGCATTTGATTTAATACTTGGGATATAAAAAACAGAAATTCTTCATGCTCTTTAAGTCATTCTAAAGGAGACTTTTCCTTCGGATCAAAGTTGTCGGACTACGGAGCCTTCATACAGTAGAGAGGGGGGCGACAGTGTCTTATGTGTAAATGACAGCGATGGTTACTGGGCACAGGGTGGTGTAATGAAGCACGGAGCAGCTGATTTCAAATGGTAATCGAGAGAGGCCTTGCTAAATGACAACTCGACAAAGCAGCATCCCTCTCTGCCGCTCTCTCTCAACTGTCAGCTATTACAAGATAATGTATCTGCAAGGTGAATAAACTATGAAAGGAATGCCTTTGACGGGAACATAACATGACAAAGCCACGGACCCAAACTTTCAAAGTCAAAAATGTATAAATAATGCACTGACAGACATTTTAAGCCTCTCTTGACATTTGTTACACAGAGGTAAAGCCTGCAATGGAAGTAAGGAACATGCTAGATGTGAACTCCACAACTTGAATATTAAAAAATTGAAGGTTGTAGAGTGGACCAGATGAAGCGTCGGCACCGTGGACAGCGCCACTTTGCGCTGCATTGAATTTATTCAGAGAGGAGAGCTTCCTTCAGCAAATACAAAACAGTAAATGGACCTCACTTACAATGCCTCTAATTCACCCACACTCGCATGGCAGAGCAGCCATGCAAAGCTCTGGCCAGACGAGATCACCATCTACGGACTGCAAGTGATGTAAATGGGACAGACTACAGAGAGCTTATGACGGGATTCACAAGTTGCTGTCATTGTTCTTTCGAGTAAATAGTACAACAGTGGCTCAGTAGATAATTTCATTCACAGCTCTGCATGCAAGCTGTTCAATTAGTGGCCATGTCAACTGTTTTGTCCCAGTCAGAGCTAACAGGATCAATAGAGCAACTACAAATACGCACATGTATAAGCACACAATTTAAAGTAGGATTGTATCCATCTCTTTTTCACATTAAATATGTAAAGAAGATTCTAAAATATGTAAAGTGGCCTTAGATTTGGGTGAGCATGAGATGATTTACACACTGTGAATATCAGATTCTGCATATTTCAGAGTACTGTGGGGGTCTGTCCAGATGTGACTGTTACAGTAAAGAAGTTCATGAAGCAATGAAAGTGATTAAGGTCTGTCACAGTTTGACAATCGTTACCAAGAATAAAAAGAACAATTTCATTTTACAGGAGGGCCAGAAAACCTTTACATAATGACAGCATGTCACGTTAGAGCAGTGGTGTCAAACTGATCCAGTAAAGGGCCATGTGGCTGCATGGCCAAGCAAGTACACACCTGATTTGGATCAGGTGTGTACTTGCTTGGTTGGAATGAAAACCTGATTTGGATCAGGTGTGTTCTTGCTTGGTTGGAATGAAAACCTGCAGCCACATGGCCCTTTACTGGATCAGTTTGACACCACTGCGTTAGAGGATAACCTTGGCGGCTCATTTACTGAAGCTGTGAAAAGAAACAATCCTCCAAGAGATTGATCCTCACTCTTCACTCCCCCCCTGGCCTGGCATTCCCGGAACAATTCAGTCAAAAATGGACTGGATAGACCTATGCAGCTAGCTGCTTCGAACATAATACAAAGGGCAGTGTGACTCACAGCCTGTTTTTTGTTTGCATTGGATTTATAATAATTGGCTTTTTCAGACAGGACGCAGTATGCACTGCACTCACCACTGAGCTTAGTGTGCTGAGCATTGTGCAGGGCGATGAGCGCCGCTTTGCCCGACCCAACAAAGAAGTGCCATGGCAGAGCACAAGCCATCAGAAATAAAGGGTTTAGGAGCTCAACACCACAACTACAACCATCCTGAGGCATTCAGACTGAAGTCGCCAGTCAACACGGTCATTTGTGGAGCTGAAACACCAGCAGTGCAGTACTGACCCTTGCCATTCAAAAGTCACAACTTAATTAGGCCTTGTAGATCTAATTTGAGTGGAAATTCAGCAACTGGGTTGTTTATTTCTCACCTCAAATTGGTTCAGAAACGGATGTTGATGGACATACGGTTAAATAAGTAAAAGTTGGTTCACAGAACCAAGCCATACACTGAATATAAAGTCGATGCATGAATCCAACTCCATAGTAGATAAACAGTTATGACTGATCCGTCAAGAACCAAGACAACTGGAAATCTGTCTGAGCAGGAAGGGGGCCGTACACATCTGCTGTGGCAAACGAAGCATGAGTTGGCATCATCATCTGGTTCCCAGGCTACACATGCCTGTCCACAACCGACATCACAACGCGACTAAAAACCACGCTTGGATACGTATGCAGACTTGTACCCAGCTATTGGACTGAGTGAGAGTGACTTTGGTGCTGATGGATGGGTTCAGAGGATCAGTCAGCCATGGCAGCAGTGCCCTTCATCAGTCACTCTGACTATACACTGGCCAAAGGGACCTATTAAGCTGTGACACCCATAGGACATTCAGAACTCACCATGGGGGGTGAGAGGGAAGAAGGCATGAATCAGGCTGTGACATCAATGATACAGGAGTGGAACAAAGGGAAACAGCGAGAGCCGACATCTGACAGAACAGATGACCAATGACAGCACTGCACTGACTTCTGTATTTAAGAGCGATGAGTAAAGCAGTTACAACAAATACATTTAGATGGATAAGCAAGCGAAAACCTTGTGGAAAAATGCTGTGTTTTAAAGTTGTGTGCTTTACAATATGCACCTGCATGCAGGCACACACAACCACACACAGACATTTGATTCACTGACAAAGTACAATAGCCAGAAGGGTTAAAGTGAAGCAGGGAGCTGTAAAGGATCCGGTCTTGACCCATATTTTGACCATACTATCCAGGACAACCTGCTTAGCTTCATCCAACTGCTCCTCTTATTATACTGTAAGTGGGTCTTGCCATCGCAAAAAAAAAAAGAAAAAAATGCCACTCAGTGCTTCTCAACATCCACAGATACTCAACCCTAATATGCACAAACCAATTCTCTCATTCACATACTCCAAATTGACACAGCTAGCATTCACACACACTCAGCTTCACATTGTACTGAGTACAATATGCATGAGCTGCAAGAGGAGCAGGAAAAAAGAGAAAGGAGATTGAAAATTGAATGACAAATGCTTTCATCACTTACAATGAAGAGGAGCTGGTCATTTTCAATCTTCAACCTGTGTGTTGGTGGTTATGAAGTCAATACTGCAAACAATTAATGCTGATAACAAAACATGAAATGATTCCCATTTCAAGTTCCCACGAAACGGCTCGTGGAGTGCTGTCTGCTGTAGAAACAGGCTGCTACGGAGGGCCTGGTTGTGTGACAGCCCTACCAACTGTACTCAGAGTTATTATGTTGTGTTTTTTTCAAAGTTCTTCAGTTATGCGTTTGCAAGACGTAGAGTGTGTGATAAAATCACTTAACACCTTCAAACACTTCTCATATTTGGGAACTGGAAAAATGCTCAATGACGATAAATCTGAGGGGTTGGTAAAAAAAAAAAAAAAAATTAAAAATCTGGCCCAGTACATCCTCTGAAGACCATTTTGGAAAGTTTCCGTCTGCTTATTGACGTCAAAATGCTAATAAAAAAAACAGGATGACAAGTCTAAAGCCCCAACAAATAGGAATGACTTTGTCTGGACCTTCAGTGTAGTACAAACCCGATGTGGTCTGACACCTCCTCTCGTCTCTCTGGAGCACCGCCTTGTGTTGACTCTAAACAACAGATGGGCATGAATATGTCAAGTGGTTCTTAAATGCTCGACGATGTGCTACTGTAGCCCCACATGTGTTAGTGTATTCAGGCTCTCGCTCTCTCACACACACACACACAGGTATAAGGAGAGTCACTGACACACCTCAGGCCAAGGGCCAGCTCTTGGCTGGGGCCTGCTCCCCATTGCATTCATTATTCACATTTTTTTCACAACAACGGTTCCACTGCTGTGTACCTGTAAAAAAAGATATGAAAGGTACAGTCGAGGGTTCTGATAATGAAGCGGGTTTCAGTCAACAGGTACGGATGTGAAGTCTGGGAGGATCCTCGGATATCTGGACTTCATTACAGGAACTCTTTTATCACTA
The DNA here is from genome assembly GCF_904848185.1 of Acanthopagrus latus. Classification (NCBI taxonomy): domain Eukaryota; kingdom Metazoa; phylum Chordata; class Actinopteri; order Spariformes; family Sparidae; genus Acanthopagrus; species Acanthopagrus latus. The sequence goes on along the minus strand of NC_051047.1, from coordinate 8,481,310 downwards.
GTCATAAACACAGTGTCCATGGTATTGGCAGGACTACGTCTAAAAGAAATATTAAACGCCACCTAACCAAACCCAGATTCAGATGTATTCAACTTAAGACCATGAGTGCATGATATGTAGCACAAAGTCACAGATAGCCTCTGCAGTGACTCCTCTGCTAATTAATACATGACAGATAATCTTAATTCCTCCCAAATAAAAGTGCCTTCTGAGGAGCTCACCTATCAAGAACGGCTTAATTTTCAATCATGCACAAAAAATGAACATGCAGGAGAAAGGATCCTTCTTAACACTGGCACTAATAGAAATGAACGCCAGCACTGAAGACCTAAGTGTGACCTCACTGCTCATCAAATGGAAAGTTGGCTTGTTTAAAGGTAGCTTACTCAATATTCCAAATAACAGCAGTAGTGTCGAATACAACAATACTGGTAATAGTGTAATTGTTCGTGTATTTGGTTCATGGATAAACTTCAGCAACGGGGAGCAAGTCTGGCCTAAGTATATAAATACACAGACATAAACATAAAAATCCTTAACATGAAACTCTTATTATGTGTAAAACTTGTGGGCAGATATTTACACATATTACTCCTCTGTACCTGAGGAAAAGCCAGTTTGGGCTCGTGTCAGTTTTTTAAAAATATATTTCAAAGGGAGTCTTTGTTATGAGTCCTTGGCAAGAAGAAATCAGTTACAGACTTTTGGACTGGATAACAACATGTACATGTGCTGACCACACAAGTCAGCATCTAATTACTATTAAAAAATGCTGCTGATAATATCTTAATAATAATTAGTCAATGTTAACATATGAACACATTAACATGTTACAAAAACAAACACCCAGCACATGACATGCACATGACATTATCAGGTTGACATTGAACAGTCTGATAAAAGCTTGTAGGGAGAACTTAAATTGGTGGATCGTATTTTTCCAAAGAATTAAACCACACAAGGTGAGCTTGTTTGATCCGAGCATCAAAATCCATTCAATGGAAAAGTTAGAAAGTGGACTATGAGTTGGGACTGTTTCGAGAAATGTGTTGGACGGAAGGTTTAGACAAATTGAAATCCAAAGCATGGTGTCACCATTACTTCTTATGGGTATTACAGGAGTTTGGTGTAGAACTTAAAGTGATCAGTGCAAAAGTGAACATGTCTGATCGAGAGAGTAAGCACTGACGATGTTGAACCCATCCCTGGAACTTTTTTTTTTTTTCTGGGCGGGGGGGGCTTTGTGTTTGATTTTGATACAACAGGCGAAAACAATGACAGGGAATCACTGGACAGTGGGAGGGGTTGACGAAGGCCCAAAGCTGGTTACTGGTACCAAATTCCAGATTCCAAATGTAAGCAGTACCCCAAAACTACTGGGTAAAAAAAAAAAAAAATATCCGGAAGACCGTGAGGATCAGAGCCTGTCTGTCAAACCAGTGGCAGCTTCAGCGTTCCCTTACCTCCTCTCAGCCTCAGCACTTACAGCACATTAAAAATATATCACTGCTACAAGATCTCCTGACAACACCATCTGTTCTCTGTTGGCCATGATGACGGCAAAACAGGTTAATGGTTAATTTACCGCTTTCTCATGATAGGCAGACCCTTCCTGAACACACAGCGAACCCAGCCGCTGGTATTACAGCATCGGTGAATCATCTACTGTGGAGTCGCAGTCTGTCAGAGACATTCAGGGGCGCCACTTTCTGTCAGCGGATGAGGTATTTAGGCGAGGTGATTGCAACTGTTGTGTCTGTAACCCTGGGAAGGCTTCTCACCTCCTGGAACATGATGAGAGCTGACTCACGGGGTGGGAAAATGGCACCTGATAGTCATCTGTGAATTTATCACTTACCAACGAGGCAATTTGGGGATGCTGAGTTGTATAACTACGAAAAAGATCTCTCGATGGACTATCTGTTCAGCTACATTTCCATATTTAGAAGCATCCGCAGTTTAATTAAAATGAGGTTCCAATGTGAAGAACCAGTGCCACACATATTTAACTTAAGTATATCTCTTGCACTGTGACCACTCTGTCTTCATCACTATAACTTGGTTATTATTATTTTTTTTTTTAGATATCCCTGCAGGTTCATGTGTGCATGTGTAACGTACAATCTTTCATTTTGCAGGTGTGAGGGATTTCCAGCCATTTATCCTGGCAATCCACAGCCACAGCAAGACCGATGGTGCTGGATCAGAGGGCTAATGATGAGTTAACACTGCAAGGAGGCGAGCAATCTAGTATACCTGACATTTAGCGGCTCGCGGCCGTAGTGGCAAAGACGCATCAGATACATAAAAGCAAGGCCAAGGTGCGAAGGGATAGAGAGGAGTGAAAGGGAGGCAATCCTCAAAGATGAGAATAAGTGGTTGTTAAGAGAGAGCAAATGGACACAATTGACAAATAGTACAATAGAGATGAGTGCTTCAGTGAGATACAGAGACGGAGAGATGTTTTTCAGGAAGCTAACACGAGAGAGTTCATGGAAGAGACAGCGGTCTTTGGAGACTTTTAAACAGAAGCTGACCATTCTTCCCTCTGCCAACAGAACCAGTGCTGTCCCCTGTCGCTACCATTATCTGCCATGTAAAGAAGGCTTACTGTGGTTTAGCACTGTTGCCTTCCGGGCCAAATGAAAAGCCTCCGAAATCTTTCCAAATTTAAAGGAAGGCAACAGCGTGAAGCAAGGCTTTGATCAGCTATTCCAAGCTTGATTGCTTTTCTCCCTTTGTTTGCCTGTCAAAAGGAAATCCTGGTATTTTCCTCGTTTGAGATAAAGAGGTATCTGATCGGGAACACCTCGTCCGCTTGCTCGAATTAAAAATGTGTCACAGCAAATCCTTACAGGGTGAGGTCACTATCTACAAATGCATTCCACAGATCCTCACACAGGGGGGACTGCTGCCATTTTCTCTATATGGCAGCAACACAAGTTTTGTGGGCTGGGCTTCTTGGTTGAGGGAGTTTATTAAGGAAGAACTGTCCTGCACAAAGCCTTTACCTCATCACCCATCGATCAAGTTTGGATGGGTGTTGCAGCCTGGCTTTTCCAAAATCTTGGGTTTAATAATAATTGCAATTAATGACTGAACAATAGAATGATATTGTATGTTTCAAACAGGCTAAGAACCCTGGTCTCTGAGAGTCCGATCCTTAACCCATTCAACCACAACAGCTCGCTCCACGTGTGGACTCGGTCGGCTTTCCATAAGTAGATATGATGGTTCTAGAGTAACATTAATTATCAAGTTCTAGGAACAACACCCACGCAAGCTACAAAGCTATAACACCACAACAATGTGATTGGTCAGCTGCAGTGATGGACCTGGAACAACATTAATTTTGATGTTCTAGGAACAACACCAAAGCATTAGATACACCCACATTAGACCTCTAGTCAGGTTGAAGCTGGGTGGAGCTAAGCTTGGAAAATGTGACGATACAATACCCCATCAACCACTTTGAATAAGAACAAAACTAATCAACTAATCTATCATTCCCAATTTGTACACAGTACTCAATTGGCCACATATACCCAGAAATAACCAAAACGCTGACTTTATGTGTATGTGCCAGGCCAGTTGAAGTAAATGAGCTGCAGCTTTGAGTGCAGTATCCAAGTCTTGTAACACATCCATGGTCCACACAGACTTAAAAAGACGTCTATTTAGGCAACATCAAACAAAAAAAAAGAAAAGTGTTTAGAGGCTTTAACGCTATCTTTATCATGTTGGGAAGCAAAATCTCTGCAGGCCAACAAAACATAGTCACCTGTCACCTGATCGTACATATCAACATGTCATTCAACTCTTGTTAGAAAACTGCAGAGCAGACAGGAATGCCTCCGGGATATTGGTAATTGGAAGATTAACTTCATTAAATTTTTCCAAAGAGGAGGTCAGATTTGGCGCATTTCTGCATGGTCGGTATATGATGCAATAGTGCCCAAGGACTAGGGGTGTGTCTGGTGCTCAGTAGTGCGAGACAGAGTTGAAAAACTTATGGACTAATTACATTTTTGAAGCCAGCTGCTCTGTTTCTTATAGTTTCTCTGACGTCATTCAGCCCAAATAACGATTCACATTTCGAAATACGATGCCGTGCGTATGCAGCTCAACCAACATTTGTATCTGCTGGTGTAACTTGGTTGGATTATGTAAGACAAATGACAAATGAGTGTGGAACATTGGCTATCTTAATGTTTTTTTTTTAAAAAAAACATCAACACGTGCTACATTATTAAAGATCGATAACTCCCACTCCTCCCCTTCCCCAAAATGCTGCGTCTTTCCTCAGATCCAGGCAGAGACAAGCTTGTTTGCCCCAATGCAGTTTCCTTGTACAGCTGGCATGAATAAAGCATGTGAGGTGTACAACAAGGCCTATCCTCTGTGTCCAGTCACTTATCATTAGGGAGAGTGACACACACTAACTGCACTATGTCATAATTAGACAACACTCACTTCACTTGGAATCTGGAGGAATAACACATATGACAAGTTTCTACCGCAGGGTAAAACATAAGTGCTGGCCGCTGCATGGCTCTCTGCTACTGCAGCAGTAAAAAGGACACTTAACTACAGTGGTGTTTTCTAAAAGCAGAAACAGTTGTTTATTTTCAATCCTGTGTGTTTCTAGAGTGCACTAACAAGTGTCCTAAATGTTAGCCTCAAAGCGGAGGACAGAAGCTGTGCAAAGAGCACAGTGCTCTTCCCAGAAAAGAATTTGCTTTGTAAACTGCGAAAACTGGCTTCAAGGCCTCCTGCAGGCTTCATTTAATGCTGTTGGCTTGACCGGAACTTCCTCTGCAAAGAAGACCGCTGGCCCAAGTCCCCATGACGAGCGCCAGACTCTGAAGACAGTGTTTATGGGGGCCAAACTGTGTAATTACATTGTCACATGATATACCGCCCAAAAAAAGACTTTTTCCCATAAGCTAACATTGTGAAAGAAGCATCTGTACAACATTGGATAAACCTTTTTGAGCGTCACAACCGACTGCAAAATGGCTCGATACACTGTCATAATTTGAGTCATTCAACCAATAACATTTGGTAAATCTAGAAGAATTATTGGATCCCCATTCAAATAAGCCAGCTTGGTTAGTGGAAGTCTGTAGTGCACTTGGTTCAGATGTGCATCCAGGTAAGTCACACATCTGCAGATGCTAGGTGATAATACTCAAGAAGAGAGCTTGTTATATCGTCCTTTATTTTTTTTTTTTTTTAACCACCAAAGTGTCCCTGAAAGGCTAAAAGAAGCTAAATAGAAAAGGAAATTGCCCCTTTAAATGCCTGATTAATATCTTTATTCTGAATTCAGTTTGTGAATCAAGCTATTTATTTGTCTTCTTAAACAGCATTTTCAAAGAGATTCTTTATTTCCAGTATCTATTTATGAATTCACTAATGCAATTTAAATGTTTTACTTATTGACTGTTAAATGTTGTTTACGTAAATCCCTTTTTTAATTTGAGTGTGACAGGAAACAGGGTAAGAGAGGGGGAGTGACAGGCGGGCCAGGAGTCAAACCCGGGTCCGCTGCAGAGCCTCGGCACATGGGTCGCACGCGCTTCCAACCAAGCTAAGCGGTGCCCCAATTTGAACAATTTATTGATGGATTAACATTCTATGAGTAAATTACATCTATAATTCCTCTTTTGGTCATTAAAATATCAAATAATGAATTAATTTGTAATCTAGTCATTTTGTTAAAAGATTAATACAATCATTTGTAAGCGAATGCATTAATGTCTATTTTTTTTGTACAATTAGTTAAATGCTGTATAACTGTTTCAGTGACACTTGTGGTGCTCCATACAAAAAGCAGGAACAGATATCCCTGTTTAATAAAATAAATGAGTTTTTATTGACTATCTCATAAATATATTGTTTCAGCACTGTCACATTCACGCTGTCATGCACAGTGCAGCTGATTTGTCCTTTACGAAACAACAGCAGGTTTACTTTGGCTCGGACCGTCAGTTCCTCAATCCCCAGCTGTGGCCGAGGCATTCTATGGTGAGGGAAAGTGGCTAGCGACCTCTGATAACGACAGGTCTGGATAGATTCTGCAGGGCTACAACAGCAACACCTCATCCAGGAAGTTTCACTGACCTATGCGCATGAAAATATACTAGCATACAATGCATACACACACGTGTCCAACACGAACTATTTATGTTAACACACGTTCAATAAAATCAGTCTCAACCCGAACAAGAATTAAAAAAAAAAAAAACAGTGATTCAACCAGGACAAAATCCTCATTCTGACAGCAATTATATCAATAAAAGTAGATTAAATACGAGAAACACCTTTTAGTGCGATATAATACGGTACAACAGCACCAAACTACAGCGACAATAATGTCCATCAAGACTCAAATTATTTAGCTCTTTCACTTAAAAAAACATCTTCAGAATCACGTTATGGTACGTACAGTGCTTTAATAAAAGCTCAACATCAGAGCCTCTAGGTGTAACTAATTAACTAAGAGTAAATTGCTACATTAAAGGTTTGTTATTTTAGCTGCATCCTGCATGCTTCCCTTCATTTTGAAAGGAGACTGTATGGAGTGTCCATAGTTCAACCATTAAGACTGACGTTTGTCTTATTTCTGCATGACATCATTCTCTGCCATCGCCTGCATCATCGTCAGTGATTGGTGTCTTTTTTCAGTGTGAAACTCAGCTTACACTGTAAATGGCGCACTAAAATGAGATCATGTTTCTTTCCGTGCAAAGACGCAGGCACAGGAACTATTATACTAGCCCAGGTCTGAGTCTCTTCCTTCCAGGAAAGCTTCAGATTAACTGTGACTCAAATATCGTCTTTTGAAAATTTCGGGCCGGATTATCAGCACAAAGAATGAAAACTGTCTCTTTCTCCCCCCTCTGCCTCTCAATCCTCTCTCTTTCTCCCCGATAGAATAGCACGCACGCAGAGCACACAGTGTTTTCCGCTGAATAAACCACATGTGTCATCACAGAAGATCCAGTGTGTGATCAGCGGAGGGAGGCGAGAGGTACAGGGAAAAAAAGAAAAAAAAAAACGTGGAAAGGTTAAGTGTACACAAAGATATTGACGTGTGACTCAGAGAGAAGAAAGAGAAGTGGAAAGCTGTCGGATGGTGAGGCATGACTAAACAGAGGGAGACAGGAAAGACGGGAAGGAGAAGAGAGGCAGGTATGTAGGTAGAGGGGTAGAGGTTGAGACGAAAGAGGGTTAAAACGAGAGGCACGGGCAGACAGACAGAGGGACAGAGGGGCGGACAGAGGTACAGTCGAGTGTCCCCTGTCCCCCTTGCGTCTAGCTGCACTTATCAGCAACACAGTGTCCCCCTGGGTGACTTAAGCTCCTGCAGAACAGGACTCTGGATGTCAACAACCCACTGATCCCCTGCTTCCTGGTGAGAAACACACACACACACACACACACACACACACACACACACACACACACACAGATGCGCAGGCACTCGAGCAGTCACTCACTCGCTCACTTTGCAGCATACACTCCCACACAGGGTAGCGCAGGGCAGTGTGGGGCTGGCATCAATACAGTATTATCAGGCCCATCAGGTGACAGGGCTATTCTTAGAGTTTCCATATGCACCAAAGAGGGGGGGGGGATAGAGAAGGGAAAAGAGAATGGAAGGGTGCGTATGTGTGTGAGCGTAAGAGAAAGAGAGTGCAAAGTGATAGAGGAGAAAGTATAATGGATGAGGGGAAAACTCCAAACTCACCAGTGCCACTGAAATGTTGAGTTAAAGGGGAGGTTGGGGATGTTTTGTTTTTTTTTTAACATGAAACATGTTTGTTCAGAGAGACACTGGTTGCTGCAACCATCCCTAGGTCTAATACACTGTTGAAGATCGATGGTATGGAGAGGAGGAATCATTAAAACAACCAAGAAACCGACTCCATCTATCCACGCTTGACTTACACTCAAAGGCATCCACTAAAGTACAAAAAAACTCAAGTCGAGACCAAATCTGTCACTGGGCACAACTGTTGCCTGCATAATTACTTGTAATTGGGACCAAGATATCTTTCCGAACATGTGAAACTGAATTAATAAGGATCTCCAGCACACCATATCACGCCATTATGAAATGTTCTTGGTTTTTTTGCTAAATTGACGAGCTTGGCAGTACAAAGTCGCACACATGCAAAGTTAAAAACGCTGCCTAGCCTGTGCACTCACATGCCATCTAAGCACACTTGTACAAGCACATGCATTCAGGGAAAAGGAAAAAAAGGCACACACAGAGACACACAGAGAGAGAGAGAGAGAGAGAGAGAGAGAGAGGGGGATTAATGTAATATGCTCCATTAGACCGTGGTGTAGTGGATTCGCTGTGGGGAGAATCTGCACTGAAACAGATTCATCAGAGCTACAGTGCTCTAGTCTGGATGGATGCCATTTGTATCTGAAGGCAGAACCTCCCGCTGCTATAACTCACAGAGCACGCACTCACATAAATACTGAAATGAAACGTGCCTTCTCAGACAAACTGCATGGCCACTGCAATTTGATGTGGGACGCGGGAGAAACACGCACACACTCAAGTTACATAAAGCTCACATGCACGCACGCATGTACGCACTCACGCACAGGATATGAGCGCAAAAAAGTTTAATGGAAAAGCACTTATTTTGTTTTGTTTTGTTTTTTTTTCTTGTCTGCTCTCTGCTGCTCTCTGAAACATGCACATGCAGCGGTAGCAAAGAGAAATGCCCCACCCTGCTGCGTGAGTGCTCCACCTTTGCCTGCACATGCTGGTGCCCCATGTAATATTGTGTTAATGTTAGAGGGCACTGAAATAAGCTAATCCGCACTGGTAACAGTGCACTTCACTTGCAAATATTTGACTTAAAGTATTCAAAGTCGATCCATTATGAGAGAAACACAGTCACGTAATTCGACAACGTGCTGCAGCCCTCATGGTCGACAGTCTATACTAATGCCTGTTTTGTGCGATGGCTCAAAACTCAAGGAGATTATTATGTTGACCAGTTTGACAAACCAGACACTGCATGAAGAGTTTAAAATGCAGAAAACACATTCACGTAGAAAACACTGCAAGTAAGCATGTATCACGCAATTTGGTTTTGGAAAAAAGATTTAACAACCTTTATTAGCTTAAACATAAGCATGATATTAGCTACACAACATTAGCTGTACTATTGATGGTACATAAAGATGGGCGACTTGACACCTTCCCGAAAGTGAACTGAAAACAGCTCCACTGCCCCTAGTGGGCTTGCTACAGTGTAGGTCACACACCCCTCCTGCTCCATGTTAGTAGATGGGACATGGGTCAAACTAAAAAACATGTTAATTTCATATCATATTTCCAAAAAATGGTTTCTGCCATTTTCAGTTGTTATTTTCACACTTATGTTCAAGTGTTAATTTTTGTTTTAGCATGTCTGTTTTACTTTGTGATTTGATGCTGTAACACTCAGGGTGACCAGTTTAAATGTCCACACACACACACACACACACACACACACACACACACACACACACACACACACACACACACACACACACACAGTTCGTGTTTTCAGATCTTATGCATTTGTTTCAATATAGGTGTTCAAGGATGTCCATAAAAATAATTATAGCAGTTTGGCGCAATAGAGCCCGTCTTTTTACCTTTTCCTCACATATTTCTCTTGCATCCATCTCACAGCGCTCATTTACCTACATGCCATCTTTTCTTGTGTATTTTGAAAAATTCTGTTGCGCTACTTGCTAGTGGTAGATGATGAAAAGACGTGCCTTGGCCAAGATGTTCTACTTGGACTAATGGGAGCCTCAGTACATTTTCTAGTTGCCAACAGTCAGTGGCAATAAATCAGACGTCTGGGCCAAACACCCCCTTCTTCTTCAGTGATGGATGATGGGGAGACGAAGTTGATTTGGGTTCAAGACGAGCAGGCCATAATAAAACACAATTAGCTGTAATTAATTCTGTAATTTTTTTCAGCTGAAACAAAAACATAAATAGACCACGATGAAAGAGGTTACAAATAACGCGAGGTGCTCAGAGATGTTTGCTGCTGATACGGTAATAGTAGAGGCATGCCAAAAATAAGAAAATCAATGTTTAAATAATTTTAGAGTAATTTCAGACTCCTGACCCGAAAGTCGGTTTCAACTAACTGGCACCCCTGTTGTTAGCATTCACATGCGCAGTGTGACGGAATTGGTCTTGATCAGTAATGAGAACAGATATCGCCCATTCACTGAGCCCAGTGTCTCTGTGTTGATGCTTTATCTTATTATCATGATTTTACACATTTACAGCATTTCATATTAACACATTTTCTCAATAAGTTAAAGCGCCACTGGTTTCGCTCCTGCACAGCGGTTGCCATGTGTATCTGTACATACATGTGTAGTCAGGTGTCTGCGCGCTGATAAAAGTCACCATCGCCGTGTATCAGCTCTCCTGCTGTGTACATCTCATTTTATGCCGCTGTAATCACTGTAACCACTCAGTGCATAAACATAGTGAGTGCTCACTGGCTCTATCAAGACAATAAGAGAATATATTAGGAAAAGTAATCAAATTTATATGCCTGATGCCCGCGCTGGATGAATGAGGCATACTAACTCTTTTATTTTGCTGTTGACAAGGAAACAGAGCTTCTGGGGAACTCAGCTGACCACTGAAATGATTGTAATTCACGTAAGTAAACAAGTCTCCATTATGGACAAGCCACTCTTTATGTTATAAAATCCCTTTTTTAACCACAGTAATTTCACATAAATGTAGACCCCTGACACATCATGGTAGATTTTGAGTCACCGGAAATTCCTCCTGGATTTTACTGAAGCATTTTCACTACTTTACAAAGTGAACACAATCAGTGGGATAAAAACTCAGCAGGACCATGAATCATACATGGTCAACACATGTACTTGAGCAATGGCAGGCCATTCCATTCACAATTCAAAAGCCACGTATTACTGACCACTTTACTGTCTGCGTAGTTAAATCTGTTCCTTTTAAATGTCTTTCAATAAGTCATTCTGACCTGTTCAAATGCAGTATAATTACAGAACCAGCACCACTGAGGATTAATTGTTGTGCCCTGCATACCACTATTGTTAGTTTAAACACACAGGATGTAATTTCTGTGGCTAGGATTCCCACACTCAAAAGAACAAAAGACTGCATTGACGGCATTGTGTCCATTGTGTAGGGGCATCATTATATTGAAAAACACACTGAACTTTTAATTCCGTTGATCGGTGAAAAGCAGGATCGGCAAGTCCCCCAGTAATGTCAAAGAGGACATAGCTAGTTAATTGGTAGGCTGCAACTGAACTTCCAGACACTGTACCCCTTTTCCCACGAGCAGTCCGGTGTAATTCAGTTCAGTTTGTTACACTCTGGAACAGTTATTTATGGGTTTCTATTGCCAAAAGTTGATAGTACCAAGAGAACCACTGAGTGAATGGTCAAGCGAGAGTGGGTGACAGAGAACGGACGGTTATCAGGGTGTATGTGTTGTTAAGCTGGCAGTAATGTACAGTACAAGTCTCAGTGTGTCAGTTCAAAAATGCAGCAGCTTAATAAAAGTATAAAACAGTCTCCCCTGTTGTGTCCCAACTGCGGGATAAGTGAAAGCGGTCACCCTGAGGCCAGCTGGTATCAACCTCAGCTACAGGTACTGCAGGTACTGTCTACAGTGGAAATGCAAAGCAGATCTGGTGTTTAGGAACAGTTACCAGGGGTTCAAAGAGTACTGCACCGAAAATACTTCAGACTGGAACCGGAGGTGAGTCCAACAACATCATAGATGTTGGTTTTACTTTCTTTTTCAGAGATCCTTTCATGATTTGTTTCAGCAAATGGTTTACTTGGGACAGATTTGAGTAACCCAACCCTGTAACAAACTGAATTTCTGTCTTTTGTTGTTTATTGCTGAATCCCTGAAGGTTGATATTCATTGGTTTTTACTCTGTAACTCATTATCTTTATTTCTGGTGAATCTCATTTGAACTTGCCGAACCATAGCATGTAAGAAGACACCAGTTTAGAGTCAAGCAGGTGTTGTAAAAGTTTCTGTCTTTGTACATAAAAGCTTCTTGTGTTGTAACAGGGTGAATGGTGACTCTGTCTCAGCCAGCCCACCCCCATCACTTGTTTCTGCCTTGTTTAACTTCAGTGAGAGGGCAGGATCACAACGTTACACACATTTTTACTTCAACATACAAGTTTTCAACACATAACATTGTTATGACATGATGAGTTGTGTTTGTAGTCAGCAGCCACATTATATCTGGCATATTGTTACACACCTGTGATTTCTGTTTCATTCAGAAACTGTGGGGGGCGCCAATTTGAACAAAATGTCAATTTCTACGTAACGTTCCTTTAAAGTGGAGTTTGTAAATTAAAATGACAGTTGTCAGGGCACAAAATCAATGATCTGTACACTGGCCACTGTTTCCATACTGAAAAAAGTTCCAACAGAAAAACAAAAACTGAATTGTGAACTTATTTGGAAAAGTCTGATTAAATGAAAGATTTGGAGAATCATGACAACCCCACAGTGATTACATGGTAAAATTACTGATTTATTTCAGGTTTGAATATTGTGTGAAACAATTGGCATAATGTAAGTACAAAATGTAAATCAAAGGTCTTGTTTTTAGAAATTATAATGCAGAAATGCTAAATATCATGCCTTTAAAGTGTATTGGCTTTTAATATTTAAAAAAAGTTGGGGTTTTTTTGTTTGTTTTTTTGCCATGGTGAGCATTAAGTTCCAGAGGGGCACTTTTTACAGAAGAACAGCCCAACATCACAAATTAATTTCTGAATATACACAAGCAGCTGGATCACCATGTCCCAATTACAACTCCTGACAAATGTAATCCTGCTAATGCATAAAACCATTTGTGATTACATGACATGAGATTAATGATATGAGTGGATGCTGAGTTTGAGAAACCGTCCTTCTATGTCATTGTGTTTACGAAGAAATAAATATGAATGAAATGACATGGCTTGCAGCCCTACAGGTGTCCCATACAATTGAGAAAAAAAAACAACATGAGACTGCATATGATGGAGAGTCGAAGAGCCACTTGCAGGGGAGACTGTGGCAGTCACTGAAACATGCATACAAACACACACATGAAGAAGAACCAATGCTTTGCCTACTACTGTACATATGTCAGTATATTCAATAATAGTTTAAATGCAGCACCACAAAACACATCATGTACGTGCTAAGAGCGGGCCATCACTTCCTTGACGTTACTTAAAAGCCCGCTCTGCCATGTCTCCATACCCACAACAGGCAGCAGAAATGATTCCTGCTCCATGTTCTAAAGAGGGAGGGAGGTTAAAACCATTACAAATTTAACAGGACAGAGTGCAAGCAACAGCTGCTGTACTGTATTCAGCTGTCCCAGGTCAGCCCAGCACACACATGCTTTGCTGTATAGATGATGTATTCTCTGAATGCAAAAAAATAGATCACTTTTAAGTGCTTCCTGTGGACAGTGTTCATAGGATACCAGTAAAGCATTGAGACAGGTAAGGCAACAATGCAGAGCTCTGTTCAGATTTAAAGGCAGCACAGAGGGCGCACAGAATAAGCATATAAACTTTAAAATAAGTGTACTGTATATCTCACTCACACACACACACACACACACACACACACACACACACACACACACACACACACACACACAAACACACACCCGCACACACACACACACACACACACTAATTTACCCAGACTCTTTACACCTTCTATTATTTCCCTAGTACATACGAGTCTAGACTTGACTCCAAGAGGGAAACAATGGCACTCCAATTAGAAGTGTAAAGCAGAGGCAATGGATTTGTGTGTGTGCATGCACAAACATGTGCGAGCGTGTGTGTGTGTGTGTGTGTGTGTGTGTGTGAGTAATATGTCGTGGGAGAGGTCTTTTGTTCCTGCAGGTCACCCTGGGTGAAGCAGGACTCAAACAAAGGCTTCGAGGTGTTGAATGAATCCCAGGTGAACACAGGTGGTTCACAGCTAAAATACACAGGTGGTATTACACAAATCGCACACACATACACACACACAAACACAACTTACAAGTACTGCAAGCGCACATATTTAACAGATTTCAAAAAGGCCCCCTTAACAGTTTGACTTCCTGCTTGTCGGCATTTCTCACACACACACACAGGTGCACGCAGTCAACACCTGAGGTACCTGTAGCTAGCCTTTTGCTGTGACAGCAGCGGGGGATTCATTCATTGAGATAATCGAGCAGGGGATTGACTGCGTCGGATGGAAAAAGAAAAACAGAGGAGGCAAAAAAATTGCGTTACATGAAGGACAGAGAGTTCTTCTGAAAGAGAAAAAGTACAATCATCATATCATCAAAGCACCACCTCACTGCTCGAGTCTCTGTGTGGGACTTCCAAGTCTGGGCATGCCGTTCAGTTATCAGCTGAGCTGAAGTCGTGTCTCACCAGACTGACTGCAAACCAACAGCTTTAAGCAGATGTAACATATTAGCTATAAAAAAAAAATTAAAAAAAAACTAGCACTGGTTTTTAAACAGGAGCAGTGGCATGGCTACTTTAAGGAGAATGTGGGACAGGGAAGGTGAAGAGAAACAAGGCCAGAACAGCTCCATAGGTTGCGCACGCCTTCCACATAAAAAAAGCGGCCTGTTAAGTGAGTGTCTGTCTGAGCAGAACCGCTCCCCAATTTCCATCACATGCACTGTGCATCAATAAATAACACTATTCTGAGCCATGACTATTCCATTATGAATATTTCACTATATTGTTTTTTTGTTTTTTTTTAAATTACACACTTCTGAATAGTTAATGCTTTCCCAGCCCTAACCATGGCATCTGCACAAAAAGCCATTTAAGTGTAAACAACATGCAGAGCAGAAACTGAAGGGGCAAATAGTCACTTGGCCCCTAAACACAAGTTCACACAGAGTGTATGGTGTTGGTTTTATAATCTTTATGCAACCTTTGTGCCTCTTTCACTCCGGGGACCTATGACCTTGTTTTGTAATAGGACACACAAGAGATTAAACAAACCATAACACCTAAAATGTAATGTCCCCATCAGCCTACTTCTAGGGCAGAAAGTAAATAAACCATCAAAGTTATTAAAATGTTAATATTAACATTTTTGGGTTTATGTGTATTCCGTCTCTTTACGTTTCTGTGCATGTGTAATAACCTAAAAATGGACACTAAGTAGAGCACTTAGTGTAGGCTCAGGCAGGAATGTGAAGTCATCAGCAACAAGATCAGCTGGTGTCACACTATGCAGCATCTCCCTGCGTACGTCTAATGGAGAGCTGAATTTCGCCCCCCTTTGCTTAAAAGCTAGTCCATAAGCACCTGTAATTCAGTTCGTACTTATTGAAGCTTTCTTTCATTGGTCATAAACAATGTTTTCAATGTAAGAAGTGTATGTGCATGTGTGGGAGCATAGAGAGACAGCATTACACCCAGCGTCTTTGGTCAGAACAATCAGACGAGAGCATTTTAGTTGAAAATATCAGACTTTGTTGTTGGCTGCGTATGCGACCCTCAGGTAACATTCAGTTAGCTTCCTAGCTGCTGTCAATCCCATGTACCAGAACCCCTGTAAAGCGTTCATCCCTACTGGATATTTCAGTGGTCAGCAACCTCCACTGCTTTGCAAGCTGAAGTATCAATGGAATTATGGCATCTTCCTTTGCTTCCATGCATCAGCTCTGCCAGTGGCCTAAATTATTCCACTTTAAGAGAGCTTTTTTTCAAGGAAATGATCAGGTTCGTCCACATACCCCTTTGTTGTGCACCATTCGTAATATCAGACAGATCAGCACATATGCAGGAACGCATGATCCAATACAGTTTATACCAATCCAGCAATAACTCCAGCTCAGTTTTCATTCATAAAGTACGATTACAGTCAAAGTCCTGATAAGCAAGTCACGCCACACAGCATCCACCTTGGCAACACCCCCAGGCAGTTATTTTGGGCTAACAAGACCAACCCTGTATCTTAAGGAATGGGGAGAGAGCCATATTCAAATTTTAAATGGTTAGCAGGATGCAACGTTTCAATGTCTTTCTGCTCCCACAACAAATCAGTCGAAACTCTTGTGAGTCTCAACTGTCTGCTGGAATCACTGCAACAAGACGATTGTCTTTAAGTGGCTCATCTTCTCTCTTATAAAATCCCTTTCAAAGTTATGTACGTGGGCAGGAAGCCAGCAAGGGTTTACCTTCTTGTTGCTGCACCACTTTTTACTTAAGCAGTTACCCACATTAACACAAACAAAGAATGCTAACTGGCATTAGCTTGATATCATTTTGAACATTTATATGTCAGTCAAAGTTTATTCAAAGCGTACAACATTCACATCCATTGCCTGGAAGGATTAGCAAGACTCTGCATTGTGATTTATAGCCATGCTAGCTCCAGATAGCACCTCTAGAGATAGCAGTGTCGGTCTGTCAGTCGGTCCACCACATTGGTCCAAGCTGAAATATTTCTGAATGGATTTCTATTGAATGGATTGGCAAAATCTTTTGTAAAGACAGAGAATTCCACCTTCTGACATTGGTGATCTCCTGACTTTAAGTTAGTCAGTCTACCACCATGTCAAAGCCTGGCACAGTCTGATAGTTTGGTTTGTGACTAAATTCAATCAATACTAATGACTCATTACATTACTGTGCAGTTATCACCTTAAATGCTTGAAATAAAATCTTAAACAATATTCCTGCCAGACATCAGCATGTAAGCACTGTCACTGTGAGACTGGTTACATGTTGACATTAGCTTTCTTGATTCAGAGTATGAATGAGGGTTTTTCTCCTTTTCTGCCTTGCCAAATAGATGGCTTGGAGTGGAAAAGTTTCTCAGATACCAATTCAGCAAGGTCAGGGTTTTTTGCAACTATGACAGTAATTTTGACCTAATATTCACCATCCAAGGGGATGAAGAACAGCAACGAGACCATAAATCTTCCTTTCAGGTCTCCCCTTCAGAGTACCCTGCAGAAATTGTTATGTAGTGAAGCTCAGAGCAATGGCTGTATGAAGCACATCATATCTATTGCCTTAACATGTTGTCTTGCACTGTATATCACGTTGTGCCATAGGGCAATAAGATTGGGCCTGGACATATGGCCTCTATCGCCTGTATGATATACTGAGCCATAAAAAGAGCCATGATCCTTCGCTCACCATGACATAATGTGGATAAACCAGCGAGCCTGACACATCAGACCATCCATGCAACATATATCAGTCACACTCACATTTTACTGGGCCATAAACACCTTCTGTTGTGTCACTGAATTAAACAATGAGACAGTTTCAGTGTGTCAGCTAATACTTACAACAATGGCCTGACAGCGTCTGGCATATTTACAACAAACGTAATGGCAAGGTAGAGCTCTAAAAATCCCTCAAAAGGTCGTCAAAATTCACTTCACCACATTTTAAATGGTTTCCATTGTATAGCAAGCACATGCCATCACACTACTGCAGAAACTACCAAAACCAACTTGCTAAATGACGACATGCATATTTGGTGCTGCACTGCATCGATGGCTTTTTTGCTTATGTGGTCATTTCACTACAATACCATTAACCCTCAAGTGTCCTGTCACCCACTTCCTCCATTATAAATAGAGTATATATAATGGTGTTCAGTGGTCTGTTCCTCAATCTATTTTTATCCTGGCACTTCTAATAAGATCAGCTCAAAACACATATTAATATAGAGCGTCTGAGAAGGCAGTTTTCTGAAGAGCTCAGCAACAAGGAGTGGCATGGCGCAGGGTGTATATGACACAAGGACCTTGGTGCTTTGCTGAGTGTCCTTGTCAGTTACTCTTACCTTTCCTCACCATCAATGTTGCTGCCAACATCTCACATCAATGGGGTAATCAAATAAGGACTAGTGCGAATCAGTAAATCTGACAACTGGATTTAGCCCGGACCCGTGTGGACGAGTGTGCCACAAACACAGCGAGACATGTATGAACTGAGATTGTTTGGAATAACGTTAAGTGACGAGCATCCTGCACCCCCACTGCCAGTATCTATGCTGTAAGGTTTTCAAGAGGATAAATGACAACCTTTAATATTATTACTGAGGAAATTGCGAAGGACTCTTCGATCAGTTTAAATCATCACCGTCAGAAATTTGGTATATAAAATGTCTGCAAAGTTACAAGCCCAAAGTCCAAAACAAAAGGAATTACTCTCACATCATCATCTCCAGCTAGGTGATGCTGGCGCCCATTTAAACCAACTGAATATACCTCGCTGTCTACTGGTATTGTACAAAGATGTGTAAGGTGCAAGCAATAGCAGACTTCAAGCTTGGGAGTTGTAAGTCTTATGTTGTTTAACCTGAATTTAGTGTTAGCATGTTGCGCTCTAATGGGGCTACTCCAAGTCTGGGGCAATGCTGGACCAATACCAAAACACTGAGGGACAGTCAAGAAAAAAAGTGGGAACTTTAAGCCTTATTTGAAGCCAGCTAAATTAATTAAAGTAGTAGGTTGGGTGCTGGTAACTGTTTTTCATGTTGCTTACTGAGTGATTAAAGAGAAGCATTAGAAGAGTTAGCTTTGTTGTTACACAGAAGCTAGATGTCTTGTGCATCTGTTGTATGCTGCATGCTGCCACATGTGAATTTATTTGATAGACATGAACTGAAGATAGAGTTGCACCTAGTAGTCAGCTTTCTCAGATCATAAAGCTGGAGCATCACTAAGGGTAATAATATGCATCAGTTCCTGCTGGAACATTTGCAGAGGTTTTGGTTTTGAAGCCAGTGGTTATTGTGGTTATACTCAGTGTAGAAGTGCAGCTAGACTGGTTATAGTAATTCCATGGCATCAAAAACATGACTAAGCTGATGCCAACAAGGTGGATGGTGCCTTTTTCGGGCCTGTGAAAGCTAACCAATCAGAGCAGACTGGGATTTTTGGGAGGGGTGCCTTTAGGAGAGTGACATTTAAACTTAACATCTGAGGGAGAGTGTGAATACTAGTGATGCAGCAATGTACAATTAGAGGAAAGTAATGTGTTTTGGCACATTAAAGCATGTAAACCTATTCTAACAGACCTCCCAAATAGAAGTGTTAACCTATGAATGAGCATAATCCGGCCTCTTTAAATTGTATTAATGGTAATGGAACAGTTCGTTGTCTCAGTCGACAGAATGGTACTTGCATATTTGACGACGTGTTCACTTTGATTTTAAGGCGATACGCAATTCAAGCTGCCAGAGAATCAAATTTCATTATTAACCTTATTATCTTTCAGAAAAAAATGCTATGCTGCTCTACACAAAATGGACAAAACAATTTGGCACAGATTATCTGCTTTGCATGGAACTTGTCTCCTTTTTCCAACAGTCTGTCTGTCTGGAACAAAATGCGATGACTTTCCATTTTTTCAGATCCAACAGTGGCGGCGGCTCGGCTTCACTGTCAATGCTCATTCTGTTATAAAGTCTCGGATCTGACATATTTTGCTCTTGCTCGCATCGATCCACAAATGTCGCACATCCCTACTCCAACTCTATTCTCACTGCTCAAAAAGACTGCTGATCTGGTTAGCGAGAAATGCCTACACCCGTCTGCTGTCACAACCTCCTTTGTCGGTGTCAACAGAATCTAGAGTTACTGGGGAGATATTAGGAGCCCTTTTCTTGCTGCCGTGTCGAGTTGGAGGGCACTGGGAGGACATTTGGCCCCCATCAACAAGACTTTGGCATGCAAAAGATCAGTCCTTCTCAGTCTGAAAGGATCAGATTTTACTGACAGGTCATTTTGGAGCAGGTCTAGGGGAGCTGATGTTGCCCTTGTAGGGAAAAGTGATACAGCAAAGGAGGAGGAAAAGGAAATAAGTGCACCACAAACAGATAAGAGGGAGATAAGGAGACCACCACCGAGGCCACGGAGGATTAGACTGTTGTTCTTATAAGGCAAAGAACCATCTCAAAGTAGCATTCAAACACCCAATGCTGCAGTCAACAGCAAATACACACCATGCCAGAGCTAACACACATGGACAGGAAACCAAGAGAGAGTTAATTTAACAGTTGACTTCACCTGCAGTGTATCTGTGTCTGTTGACATTTGTTCTAGTAACATGTAGCATGTAGACATCTTTCAGTTTTGCTCCAAGAGAGACAAGTGAACAATGAACACGCTGAATGACCAAGAGGGACAGATGCAGCAGTCAGATCAATCAATCCCAGGAGTTGGTTGGAAAAGAAGCCAATAAAACACACCAATGGACAAAAAATGTAAAAAGTAAAAACCACATTACAGAACAAGCTCAACCCAAGCTTAAAAAAACTCATGGTGCCGAAACTATATTGTCTCATTGGCTCATGTTTCCATGTTACGACTGACAACAAATCAAGTAAGCATCTGCAGACACTTCATTTCAAAAGCACACAATTACACAGAATGACATGACATAACTACCAAATAGAGTTTAGTTTCAGTTTCGGTCACTCCAAGGTCAATCTGTTCCGACACAGAAACACACACCAAACACCCTCCAAACACTTAGTGAAACAGCACTGCCACATAAGGGTGCGTCATGTAATTTTGTTGCCTATAATTCTAGTGTCATTTTCTCTATATGACAAAATAATCTGTATCGTGTTAATGGCAATACTCTGGCTTATTGATGTAATGGCACACAACAACAAGCATGGCTGAAAGAAAAAATAACATTAGCTGTGTTTCCATCTAACCGTGAGTGAAAGTGATAAAAGTGAATTTGAAGCCGATTTACAAAATGTCACAAAATAAAATAAAAAATGGGAAAATGGGAATTAGGCACGCTTCCATTAACTGGTTTGGAGCAAATAAACCAGGCTATATTTTTTAGAAGTTGTTGGCTCAGACTATTTGATGTATGGCTGTAATAAACAGACCAAAGGAAGAGCAGGTTGCGAAATGGAAGCGAAACCAGTTGCCAACTGACATCAATATTAGAACGGCCATGATGCTCAGTTTGACCTTTTTCAAATTTATATGTGCTATAACTTTGTTGAATAATAAATTATAATGCGGCTGGTGCCTGACTTTTCTTAAAAGTGTCTGTATTTCAATTACTTGTTTCGGACAGGACAGGACACAGACGGTCACGGAGACCGCACAGATTTTGCCGTGGTTAATTTGACACTTTTTTGCTCGGTTGGAGGTGCATCTTGGTTGCTTGGCAACTGTCACTGGCAGCTATCAGCTCCCACTACGCTACCCTGCGTTGCACAGCTTCTTTGAGGAACTACAACGTAGGGGAGACTGGGGAGTGTGCGTGTGTGTGTGTGAGGGGGGGATGTTAGTTTATACACCTGAATTGACTTCCTCTCAAAAAAGCAAAAACCACCTCAAGCAAGCATAAAAAACTTTTTTTTTGCAAAACTCAAGAGGTATTTTCAAATTTCACCGTTTCCACTGACCTTTAGTTATGTGTTCTTCAATAAAATGAATTGGGTTAGTTGATGATACATGGCTGCTGAGACCCTCATTGTGGAGGGTTCAGGTCCCAAAAAGGGGAGGTGTCAGTCATGGTTTGGTTAAAACAACTGATGTACAACAAACCACAGTAATATGTACACAGCGCAAGAACAACAAAAGGGGGCAATATAACAAAATAATGTGATCATCCAAGGCAGAAGCACTCAGGTGAATACAGGGAGATGAGAAAGTCAGAAGGTAAGCTCAGCAGCTACTGTGTGTTCAAAAATATTATTCAAGATTTTGTCATATCGTCAAGAATATCATCACTGCTGACATAAGTTGAAATTTCCTGACATTATTTTAGGGCTATATCCCCCAGCCTTACCGCCAAGCATTTATTATGTTGATCACACACATTTGTCAGCTGGAAAGAACTCCATGAAACCATCCTGTGACAACATTCATTTACCTGGAGAATCATTTATATTCTATGATATTTCACAAGTGATTGCCCCCCTCCATACAGTATCCATCACTGTTCGTACTCCAGTGATTTCAGAGGACTCTCCACTTTATTATGAGAGGGATCAAGCGGGTGATAGCCACGTTTGCACACAACTGTATTGACAGCGGGGTTTAAACACAGCTCTCACTTTACACCACCAGCAGGTCGCTGGTCTCTGGTGAGAATTTGACTCTTTGCTTCATTGATCATTGACAAAGACTCCTCTTTCTGTCAAACTGTCGTGTGATTTTCAGCAGCAGAGGAGAAACACTCCCCACCTTTCCTCACTAATTTGCCTCCTTCTTCTCTACAGGGAAAACTCAAAACCTATCTCTTACCTCTCCCTCCATGTTTTTCTAAATTTAGCCCTCCTCATCCACACATTGAGGATAACATGCTGGTATTATACACTTAAAGCAATGGTTATCTTTCAGTAGATTTCATTGATTTCTATTATCATTGATTTACTCTCAGTGGATTATGCATTATTCCATGAATGAAACATCTAATATGTGGTAACTTTATCTTACAAATCAATACATCTGGTGAGGAATAGTATAGTATTGCCCACTATGAGTGCTTGAATGCTTGCTTCTTTATTGATTTCCTCGGAAATAGCGAGGAGGTTATACCACAAAGAGGAATAGCACCGGGAGGTCAGATAATTAGGTCAGCCCTGTAACGTTATACCCTGTGACTCTGACACAAACCTCAAAAGTCTAAAAGCAAGTATAAAGAGGAAAACTAAGAGGGATAGATGGCTCTGATTTGATCGATTACACCACATATCCCAACACTAGACACAAGCATACTTGTTGTAATGATGAACATATTAACTACATACTAACATTACAGGTCCTGACAAACTCACTGAGGATGTTTTATGTCTGCAAGTGGTTTGAAGATATGCTGAGCTCAGCTAAAGTCATCAACACCTCCTTGTTCAATGTCTCCTGTCTGGCCCAGTGTTAGTCTTCTGGGGTCATGGGTCATTTCAAGTTGTGAAGAAATTCACTTGATCATGCCTTCTTCCATACCGTAACCATCTATAGACTAACCCTCCACATTTGATCGGTGGAGCCTGATGGCGGTCACGCTCTGCATGGATATGGAAGCGCTTGCCTGAGAGGCCCAGCTCAGGGCATAAAAGACAGAAACAGAATTTAACATCTTCCTCAGCTCTTCACTCATTTACACACAACTTCACAAGGAATGCCTTGTTTTTCATGATTTCGATGATGCGTGACATTCAGATGATGGATAAACATTAGTTATTGCTGCTTCGTACTCCATCACAACGGAACAACATGATACTGATACAAACAGGCTTTTATAAAATAAGTCAATTTGTTTAAATTGATTTCCCTAGGATATGTAGACCTGCTAGCACATTTTTTTAGCAGGTCTGCATATCCTATAGAAATTTGAATTCACTTCTAAAAACTGCACCAATGACATTAAGCACAACTCCACCACTTTCACACATTAAAATATGGTTTTTTTGTGGCTCTAGAGGAAGCTGGATGTATACTGATGTCACTCACTGGCTAAGGTGTATTGTGATTAATGAAGACACCAGGTTTTGAAAAGCAGTTTACTGGTGTAGCTTTGCACTTGGACTCATTATGGACGGTTGAAAAACAAATGATCCAAACCGATACAGCTGAACCAGCGACTTTGCCTATTTGTCATTCCACATAGTCTTCTTCATTCTCAAAGCATGGCACCACCACTGAGTGAAATCATTGGAGGCAGTTTCTCAAATTCCCTGCAGCAGTAGTACTCCCCAAGACCTGTAAACACACTTTAATGTGTAAAACTTGTGGAGTTATCCTTTATGTAAGAAGGAGTTTTTTGGTTCTGGGAAAGACAGAATTCCATGAACAAACCCACTTGGGTTTATGTGGAAATTTGGCAAATGACACTGACTGAAGCTAGCAAAAGGTCTTACTGTAATCACACACTGTTCACCTTTCCTCCCCTGCCTTTAAAGCCACTGCTGCAAATCCATATTGTTCCAGGCAGCTCCTTTTACCCAAGATTTTAAAAAGACAAAAAAAAATCAATACAGCTGATCAGTCACAGATGGTCACACTGGTCATGAATCATAAATTTGTCATGTCACACAATACAACATTACTGTGTTAATCAGATCCTGTGATGGAGCCATGGAGGGAAGGGAGGGGAAGGCGAGAAGGAGAAAATGAGCCACATATTTCTGTAAGCTAAGGTCTGAGAGTATAATTACTCAGCAAAAACCGTAAAAAGGATTTCACTTTCACAGCTTCAGCCAGGGTCCTTGGTTATTGCCTGAGCAAGTCACTGTGAAGCACCTTGGCCAGGCCTCTATGTTTCTCCCTTTCACAATGATGTACATACAGCATTATGACACACTCCCATATCACACCGCAAAGCCGTCCTCATGTAGAGAGATTGCTACAGGCTGAGGGACCTTCATTAAAGCACCATGTAGGCCCCTAATGATGCAGCAGAGAAAAAAAAGCAAATCCAGACGATTACATTTACTGGGAAAATGACGCGGACAAAACATGCATCAATCTCATGAACACAAAAAAAGAAGAACGAGAGCATCAGGCATTTCAGCAGAGGACAAAGCTCCCCCTCCTCTTAACTTATTTGTTCAGTTTTTATTGTCCATGTCCTAGCTTTACGTCTATTTCTATGTAAGTACACTGAGAGCAATATAGAATACGACACATACTTGACCAATGTTCTAAATCAACCCTAGCCCCAATGTTTCCCTAAACCTATCACGTCATTCTTGTGCCTAAGTATTTGGACAGCTATTTGCAGGATGTATGGGGATGTGTCTGTCTGTGGCTACATAAGCCTAACAGCTGGAATATGACAACATCAAAACAAAGTTAAAGTTCATTTTTGCTGTCAAGTACAACATGATTGCTTGGTTTATATCTGTGTAATGCCACAGGTCTTGATAGTAGTTAGCACTGTTCATGTTAGCAAGCTGGAGTTAGCAATGTTAACATTTGCTAGCTAGTGTTAGCAATGTTAGCTAACAAACTGGCAACCAGTTGAGGGGGCGGATGATTCAGACAACAGCAGCGTTGTGACATGAATGCATGACAGGGAAGATGGACTGCCGTGTTATCAATAACACCTTTACTTTTGTTTTTGTGCCTTACCACCAGACTACAGAGCAACATCTCTCCTCAGACTGTGAGACTCCATTCATCCTCAGCCCTCCGCCATGAAAAAAAAAAAAAAAAAAAACCTTACAACGTTAAGACTTATCCAACCTGGGCAACAGGCAGACTAGAGGCACTGGTCAGAGGCATCGATGTTAAACTTAAACTGTTTCACAACAAGTTAAAAAACTCCTTGTAGGATGTTTAACCGTAGTGGAGCCACCTCGTTCAAGTGAATGATTTCTCAACAGCAATTTGTGACTGACAGATGGTGTCAGATCACAAAACACTTCTATGTGTCATTGGAGAGCGCATGGACAAACAGCACATTTTTGTCATCTCATTCTCTGAATAAAGGGACAGCTCGTGTTTCATTTCCATTTACCCTTACCCTCTATTTTTACAACTGATCAAGACAGGTGAGGAATTTTCCTGACCGTAACAAATCACAAAAAGCAGACCACTCTAACATATCTCCACATATTTGCACAATTCCCTCTTGAATGCACATGTAATTCGGAGTGCTATGCACACAAAACAGGGATTCTACAGTCACGCCGAAGTGGCACAATTGACAGGTGCTCAACCATCTTGTCTAACATGTGCTCTCCCATTCCCTCTTACTTGTTTCAGCTTATTTAACACTTGCAGAGTAAATATTGTCATTTTTGTACAAAGAAAGCTTTCAGAGGAAGTAACAAAGCTATATTGATGGGAAAATGGGAAAACTTCCCACTTCCCACTTGCATACGAGCAACGCGGGCATGAATCTGTCCTCGCCTCACATCTAGCGAGCTGTCTCCCTTTTAAATACACCACACTTTCATTTGTTAATACACTGGGATGTTTCAGCATTCATTTCGAGCTGTTGCGCAACTCTTCCACCAAATAAACACAAAGAGAAGTCTGAGAAGAGAGGTTCTATTGAGAGCATCACAAAAGACAGCCGTGATGTTTGGCCTTGGAACTCGTGGATCGTGACTGTGTTGCTACAAGAGCAGGTCTGTCAAAGTGACTGCTTAATGAGCCATTATCAAAGAGCAACTCGAGCTGAGGCCTGACTGCAGGCTAGCTTATCACGAGCCGTGTAGGTCTGTCCGGGTTTCAGAGCTTCGGGTCTCTGGATGCCTCTCATGGACATGTTCTCGTGTCGATAAACATGTGAGAACAGAGCTGACAGACCACGTGACTACTTCAGACTGCACTCCACAGCAATGGAAGAGAAGAGAAGAGAAGAGAAGAGAAGAGAAGAGAAGAGAAGAGAAGAGAAGAGAAGAGAAGAGAAGAGAAGAGAAGAGCCATGCATCAACCCACTTGGCCTCAAAAAGGTTCATATTTTATTCAGGACAAATAATACGAAATAAACTCCAGAAGCATTGCATACATAATGAAATTACCTCATCCTCTTTGGCATGCTGCTGCATAAAAAATAATTGGGAGAGTGAACCACACACACATAGACATGCAAACATACTCTTACATGCGCGCGCGCACACACACACACACACACTACAAAGTGTGACCTTCAGGTTTGATCATCTGCAATGCAGTGATTAGTTTTATTGGTGTGGAAGCAGACCACATTGATAAGACTTCTCCCCTGCTCATATGGAGTTCACTTGATCTGGGCTTTTTTTTATATTATATATTTATTTATGTGATATACATGTCAATAAAGTGATCTGATAAATAAAATAAATAAGTAAGTTCAATCTTGAGTACTGCCATTGCGTCGACACAGTTGGTTCACTTAACAAGAGTTGGAACCGAGCTGATCTAATATCAGTATCACATTCTAAATCAGACTCCACAGTCATGGGCAGTCTTTGAAATTCCTCTATAACACTGAATCCATGTGTAGAAATCTACTGTCTAGAAGAAGATAATGCATTGCTGTGCATTTCCTTTGCTCAATTTTATGAAAACATTAAAGGCGATATCATGGTGATGCTCTCCAAAACCTGTTTGTGTGTGAAGCCCAAGTCAAACAATGACACTCTGGGTTTCCCAACTCATCCAAAACTGACGCTATGTGATGGTGGCCAACCTGTCCTACCATCCCAAAGCTTCTGTTTTTGACAAGTGTGTTTATCTTCTTGCTCCTGCAGTTGAATGTTCGAGCTTCTCTGTGTAGAATGATGTATGTGGTGAGTTTAAAGCTGGAAGGCTGTTTTCACATTCATCGCTGAGAGTAAAAGATTTTTTCTGCCCTCATTATACTATCTGATTTTAAGGAGCGTGATTTGTGACATCACAAACTGCTTGGAAGCCAATCCGGGTTCCATTAGCAGCATACACAAGTCTGATGAGGAAACCTGAAGCATCGAGTGCACATACACTGAGAACGGACTTTACAGGAAGGAGGAGGCATCTTGTGTCCGGCAGATAAACTTGTGAAATGAAAACATTTGCATATTCATTAATTCTGGAATTTTAATAAGGGAGAAATCATAGGTGCTATTTTAGGGATTTGAATGTGAATATTTTACTGTTGTTCTGCTAAAACATGTTAGACACACATTTGAGATTTTTTTTAATGTAAGCCTAAATACATGTGTAGAGGGAACTTTAACTTACAATTCAACTTAACTTGAATACATTTTTGGATTTTTTGTTATTCTTTTGATAAAAAGCCAGAGTAGTTTGTGTAATTTACAGCAGCCTCATGTAACTTCACATAATATCACAAGAACTCAAAAAACAAGACAGGCCTGTATCACTCCAGATTTACACTCACCCATAACTGCTTAACCATAACTTAAGCTCACCCGATCTGCATCAAATTATGTTCACTCATAGATACTAGCCAACTAAATATGGCCATTTTTTTCGTCAAGAGCCATGCATCATTCCCTGAGAAAGTAATGTCAGTGTGAAAAAAATAAATAAATAACACTGATGTTTTGGAAAACAAATCCCGAATACATCCCTTTATCCAGATCCACACCAAAAGTTCAAGAGGTCTATTCTAAGCCGAGGGCTATCCTCCATAGTTACATTTATTCTATGGTTTGTGTGTGATCCTGATGAGAAAACAGCCAACCAACTGACCAACAAACGGACAAGGGCTAGAAAAAAAAAACATAACGTAAAGAACACCGGTATCTGTGTCAGTACTGGTATCACCAGTCATCCAAACTCAGGTATCTCAATCAGATCAGACCTTAAAAAGAAAGTGCATGGGTGCATCTTCAGGGCAAAGTGTAGTGTGATGTGGAATTATGTCAAGACTTTTGATCAAAAGCTCTCTCTGGGACTTACCACGCTCTCCTTCAGCCTTTAGTGCCTTGCGCACTTGCCGCTCCACAATCTTAACAAAAGACATTGTCTCCATATCTGTCGGTAAAAGCCTATACTTCAAGCCTGGTTTGTCTCAGTGATCTCTGACCCTAAATTCAATGTCATTTAATAACATAAATATCCCCTGCGCTGCTGCTCAGGTTTTCACACCCCTTGTAATGTCCCACAGAGCTTGACACAACCTTTTTAACCCTATCACACACCAGCAGGGGCACCTTACCTCAACTCTCCCTCACACACACATCTCCCTTGTCACCCCTTTTATGAAAACCATCTCCCAGCCAGAACCGTTCCAACATGCAGATAACCATATCCCACAGATAGTGCTGACACTTTCTCAGCTGGCCAGAGGTAGCCGACCAGAAATGTCAAGTGCTGTCATGTCATGGCCAAATGGTGTCGGTGAAATGGCAACTTATATAATGGCCTTGTGGCATGGGACAGCAAGTGAGACTGTGCATCGAGTCCCCAAACAAAATAAGGTCTCTGAAAGATATCGTGTGTCTGGTTGAGCTACATGTTGTTTGTACAGAAGCATTTCAGCTTCCACTCTGTCCCCCCGGTGCAGCATCTGTTCTGGCCTCTGACACACTGTACCTGAGTGCTCCACCGTCTCCAGCCTAGTGTACATAACAACTGGCCTTTCTGCGCAGAGAAAGCCGAGCACTCACCGCCGCAAACAGGTTACTTCGTCACTGCCCGTCCCATCATCCCTTCTCCTTCTCCCTCGCTCACTGTCTGAATAAAGGACAACAGCCACGGGGGGGTGCAGGGGGATAGGGGATGGTGGGGGGCTGCCTAAAACGTTGGGAATTGAACTTCAAGATGGCGATGTGCAAGAGGTAACAACAGGTACGAAAATATGAGAACCTCCAAAAGGTCATAAAAAATGTTGATAAAGCTGTGTGAGCACCTGGGATGAAAAAACAAAAAACAAGAAGGCGACAAAGTGTTTGCTGGATGTGATGAATGAGACGGAAGCTGTGGGGCTAATACCATTTGTTTCTTTTTTTTTTCTTTCATCCTCTTTTTTTTTTTTTTTTTTCCCAGCAAAACTGTTTGGAAGTGTTCCACCGCTCCAAAACAATGTACACAAAAATGAATGAATGCATACAGAGAGAGAGAGAGAGAGAGAGAGAGAGAGAGAGAGAGAGAGAGAGAGAGAGAGCAGGAGGAAGACAGAGGCAGCAGCAGCACAATGCTGCCTGCTGCACTGCAGCAAAAATCTACACAGCATACCATAGCCACCACACAACCTCCAGCACTGCACACAGCAGACCCCTGTACAGGGGGAGAGGAGTGATAGAGACAGAGTGAGGTCGACTTTGACCGTCTCTGTGTGTGTGTGTGTGTGTGTGTGTGTGTGTGTGTGTGTGTGTGTGTGTGTGTGTGTGTGTGTGTGTGTGTGTGTGTGTGTGTGTGTGTGTGTGTGTGTGTGTGTGTACGTGTGTGTGTGTGTGTGTGTGCGTGTAAAACAAGAGAACTGAATGACAAAAGAGAAAGCACAATCTTATTTTGTTTTTTCTGAGGCATTCAACAAATACGATGAATCACTCACATCAATCAAAAACCAAGAGGGCTTTGTTTATGTCTATGGGCATGAAACACAGCTAAACAAAGTCTGTGAGACCCAACTGTTACGAAGCCACAGCTCAAGGAAGTGGGCATTCAGACTGAAAATAGGCCTGCATTAAAACATCAGGTAGAATATTATCAAGGAAGTCCCGTTTCAGCAAAACATCCATGCATTTGATGGCAGAAGTTAAACGATGGCACAGCAGTATAACAGTATGATGAAGGATTTTACTGCACTGGAAAGTTATCAAGGTGGCAATAATTAGATTTTTCATTCCAATGATTGCAAGGGAAACAGTGTAAATATAGGGCTACAAAATACTCTACCAGGAAAGAGTGCTTTAATGGTGCTGCCGCGATTGATTGGCAAGCGCAGCACCTTGACGTCACTGTTTGCGATGAGCCAGGTTCAACTTGTTTTTCATTGCAGGGGGCGCCCTCTGCACCCCCGCTGCGTCAGACAAACTGGCCTCTTTCAAATGTATGAGAGGGCTGCGATTTACTCACGTGGCTTAAGTTGTTGGGCAGTCGACAGCCTTCAGCAGAGACGTCTACTCAAATCTGGACCAAACAAATCGTAGCCAAGGAAAAGAAAAAGACCACCATCAACCACTGGAATCTGTCTCAAAAACTCCACGTGAGTGCAATTTAGCACTAGAGGGGCGATGCTGAAGTGACACTAACCTGACCACTGAGACACAAGAGGTACAGACCAGAGCAACAATGCTACCCTGCAGCCTGTGAAAGCAGATAAGGACCAAGTTCACTCCCAAATAAAACATAAATGCCAAGAACTCAATAATCTAAATACAATAAATACTTAGGTAGAATCCTGAAATTGCCATGGAAGCTGCAAAATTCAGTGTGTCAGAGCAGGCCACCATATGAAACCATCTGACTCCTGTTTATTTTCTATTTATTTTTTCTTGTATAGTTCTCACCATTCCCTTTGTTTTCAGCCAGTAAATGATATGTGCACAGTGAGTCAGAGCGAGAGAGAGAGAGAGAGAGACAGAAGGAGTCCTTGCTTATCCCATCAGTAGGGAGCACAGTCTGATGATGGACAATAGCAATAAATGAGCTACAGGCCAACAGCGAGTCATGAAATCATATCAGCAATCAATCATAATCAAATCATCAGAATGTACTTCCAGCACAGGAAAGAAGCACACCCGGCTGACCTCGCTCTGCATTTCCCCTCCGCCAGTCCCCGCCGCTCTGAAACAGTACAGCAGCGAGCCCTCACTCCAGCACTGTGCTTCTGGCTGTAGGACTTGTAGTAACGCATACAGTGGCTCAATAACACAAACGCACGCCAGTATGTTTAGTCTGGTGTGTTTGATAAAGGTTAAAGATGCTACAATCCTGTCATCAGAGCCACGGGGAACATGACCCAACCTTCTCGCCGCACAGCGCAGCAACATGCTAATGCGACTGCATCATATTCTGCTCTGAGATGACGGCCTCTAGACAATATGACTGACAGTACCCAGTCAGCAAACTGTCAGCCCTAAAAACCCCTCAGTTCCCGGATATGTTTCAACAGGCAGTCGAATCTTTTTGTGTGTATCAAAATAATTATACTGGAAACTAATGCTTCCCTTGAATGTTGATTTCTTGCCGTTGCCCCTGTTATATTTTTGCCATTATTTGGATTCCATAATCCATTTCAGTGGTTTGTCAGATTCATTTTCTACAGTACGTGTTGGTTTTCTATTGGATTTATTTCATCGCATCTGCTAATCTGCATTTTTTCCACTTAACTTTGTATTTCTATCAGGCAGGAAGTTTGCCAACTGTTCTCATCCGGCGCGTCTGCCGTGCATCATGACTGTTTATGATTCCAGCCTCAGAGAGGATTATTGAAAACCAGACTGAAACACGTTTGTGTCACTTCCTTGGGTATTATCCTCTGATTTAAGCAGGTTACAGCTCTAGCAGATCAGTTTTAATCATGCTACAATTTTAGTAACATCCCTACTTTGACTTTGCCCTTTCTCCTTAATTTTTATTCTTTATTCAGACATACATGAGCCTTTCTGTCCCACTACCTTAAAGCAACATAATGCATATAATTTTTACCTTAAAATAACAGCTTCAAACTCATTTTGATGGAACAGTGTCTTCTAACAGGGTGAATGTTGAAAGACAATATTAATCAGGTTAATGTTGACATCACTCAACATAAATTGTGAGTGCTAGATGGATGATATTGATATATGCATGATCTTTTATACCATTTACAAAGGTGCTGTTCCATTAGGCCTGCAGTGCGACTGTACTGAAACTGTACCAATTCCTTTGGTCAGCCATGGTCCAAGAAAACAATACTGCAATATTGTAGATACATGTGGATTGAGTTATATTGTTTGTGTTCAACAAAGGCATAAATGCTACTGTTACAGTAATACACATAACTCTAAGTTATAAAACCCCAACATTACTTTGGGTTTAGTTCCAGATCTGAGATAATGTTGGAGTGGACAGGGCTGTAGACTGTGTGGCAGAATAGACTCAAATAACTATAGACAAACATGTGAAGGTATTAGAAAATAGCAAGATTGAGACTCAGACCAAAAATGGGTTTCTTGAACCGGAGGTGAGCGAGGTTAGCCTTATTTCATTTAACTGCGCAAGTGCAAAGAGATGCTGTTCATCATAAATGATCTAGTAATGTGAGGCGTTTACAAATCCAGTCTTAACCCTCCTGAACTGCTCACAGACTCATCTGGGCCACCAAGAATAAGTCAAACTTGTTTTACTAATCAAAATCTGGATGAGAACATTGGTACTTTCTGAACCGTACCATAACAACCAATGGAGAGGCATCCCTAAGCATGTGATAGTGCTGCCAAGCAATGGCCAAGCAATACTCTAGCCCTTCAGGCTAATGTTAGCTAACATAGTACTCTTGACAAACACGTAAAATCTCAGCTCTGGTTCTTGATGAAGAACAGAAAATAGTACACTTGCTGCTTTTTGTCTCACTGCGAGCAAGTTGTTGCTCCAAACTATTCTCCAGTTTGTCTGCTTCCCCATGAGTCACGGCCCTGCTGCTGCACAGAGTGGCACTCGCTGTTAATTCAAAATGTTTTAATAGTGATCACTCAGCAACAAACCTGACAAGTGTGAAGTAGATCGGATGAACGGTTCTTGAGATGTGTGAATAACAGTCATACAGACAGACTTTGCTTGATTTGTAGTTCGATTAAACTATAAAGCAATTGATTTGGGTTGATCAGAAGTTATTGTATTTATGATTCATATTAAAACCTTTTAACAGGAATCAAGCTTTTGATCAATGTTTTTGATCACATGTGTAAGTGAACTATTCACAGAACAAGTTTCTATAAACTTAAATGAATAAACTTTAGTCAGATACCCAATTGGTATTTTCTTTCATCAAAACTACAAATTTGACACATTTTACTGAGATGATTGCCAGACTCAAAAAAGTGCATTATCTGTACCACTCACTCAACCCTAGTTTAAAGCAAGCAACAAAAAACATGGTTTCTCTGGTGCCATTTTGGACCCTTGTACATTTTAGGAGCTTGTGTGTTGATTCTGACATTGGTGTTACTGATAAGGAATTATGTAGTCAATATCTACTGCAAGCATAGCAAATAGTTTACAGCCAACTGCAACAAATAAGGTCGTCTTACATCACAGAGGGACAAGGACATGACATCGGCTTGAAAATTAGTCTACAAAAACACCTCATAGAAGATCTGGGTATTTTTCCATTAATGAGCTTTTAGCCTTTGGTGACCACTTAAGGCCTTTCACATTGACAATGATACCTCTGCAGCTTCTCAGATGGTGTTATGTTGACTTGTATGGCTCAAATTATAGCTCTCCAAGGTTTCTGACAGCGGGAGATAAATACTCCCTTTAAAGACATCTCCACTATAATCATGTCAGCTTTCAATCCAAAGAGGAAATATCAGTGGGTGAGAGGATTATTGAGGAGTTAAGTTGTTGCAGCAGAGTGAATCGTGTCACCACTGAAAGGAGGGGATAGACAACAGCAAGGGAACAACAGCTCAGGTATCAATACCAATACAAATATTACTTTTAATAGAATAGTGTAAAAAAATCTCAAGACATTTCGTTAAAGTTTCACTCTAAATAAGGTATACATAAATAAACCAAATAATAGCACTATAGGACTGCGACACTACAACACAACTGAAAAATACAGCATGTAACTCTCAAATACTAAAAGCAGCACAGACTGCGCGGGAGTCAGGTAGTGGTACCGATTTAAGACCAGTTCTCACTACATTTTCCAAAGGACCACACTCTTGTAGGTGAGTCACTGATCTCAAGCACAAAGAAAAGCTTGCCACCTGCTGTGTTAAGTTTCTGAGATTTGGCTTTTTATAGTGAATGCATAAACTGCCACAAATAAAGGAACATTGGATATTATTACTTAAAGAGCATATTTTACTCCTTCTTTTTGGAGGGTTTTGTAATTACAGTGCATCTTTACTTCTTAAAAAAACACCATAGGCAAACTTTATCTCATGGACATAGAGTCACGATGATATCCTTTTGAATATGAAACTGGTGCAGTGTTCAGTGCTTGTACCATTCAGTTACTTTTGCTGGTGATCTTGTAACAGAGAGTTTTAAACAGCATGTCGTGTCTTCACCAGAAAAGCTTGTATGGAGCCAAGGTCATGACATTATGCACTGGCTAGCCCAGTGGCCTCTGAAAGGACATTGCCATTGAGGAAAAAAGAGCCATGTTCTTGGGCTTTACTTTATATTTTCTAAAACAAATCATCATGAACTACACCACTTACTGGAAGTGGAAACCTAAAAAAATGATTAGTTTAATGAACACAATAAAAGCTACAACTCCAATGAAAACGTCCAAGCGAGGCATCATAGCTTGTGACATAGCTTTTTTTTTTTTTTTTAGCCAGGTATATTTAGCCATAATGGACATAATCTCTTACTGCACATTTGCAGCAATATAGTCAGCAACAAACATTGGGTCTTTGTGAGTCTGTGTTAGTGTGTTGAATTACAGTGCATAACAGTGGATTGTAGCACCTGAGCAGCTCATTGCTGCAGGGGTTATGCAGTGAGAATGAAGATAAATCCACTTTTTAATCTCAAAAGGTTGAAAAACAAACCGCAGATGTTTATTCCTCCAGAAGCTCCAGCAAAATGTTTAGTTATTAGTACTGTTACAATTACATTAGAAATGTTTTCTTGCTTCTGGAACAAAACCTGGAAGACTTGGTTTAATTTCAGCTCTCTATGGCTATGTGGGACAGTTATCTGCTGATGTAAATACATTGGCCCTGACAATGAATAACAACTGGTTGCTATCAAATCAACAAACTGAAGGATGCGAACATGTTGCACATACACAAAGCAAGGTACAACTGACACTGAGTTTCAACAATACTATCCATATAATGCATCACAGAGTTTTTTACAGTGACACCAAACCAGTGGCTATACATTTTAAACGTATCACCTATAGCTGACAATGTTGACTTTAACACTGGACTGTTACAGCAATTGTTTCATTCCCTGAACTTTAAGACACAGGCGCACGCATTCTATGTCAGCTCTGCTGTACAACTGTTCAAACTTCTGGTGCCGTAAATCAATAAGCTCATAGTCTAACTGCATTATTCTCTCTTGCTCTTCATCTCTCTCTCTCTCATCTCTTTGTCACATTATTGTGAATGAGAGTGCAGCGTTAACAGCCCTGCACAGGAGCTCAGCAGCTGCAGGAAAATCACAGCAGCTCCACAGCAGCTATCATGTGTCCAGTTCTCAGGGATCCTGGAAGGAGCAAGCGCTGAGATGTGTCATGTGTTAGAGAGAACCTGCTAAGAGTTTTGTTACACCCCTGCGCCTCACACAATGCCATGCCTTCACTCACGGAGGTTGGGGATGTCATACAGCTCCTACTAAGGGTAGAGGATGAGCCAAATTACAAGATGATTTATGGAGCCTCTATAAGACACAGGGCAGAAAACCCAAGTGGGAAAATCACACACTATGCCCTGCCGTGATGACTATTTTGAGATGTTCCCTCAATTTCCCAGTGTTCCTGAAAAAGAATAGAGCTCTCAAAATCATGCATGCCCTGAGAAAGGCCAGTTGCAGAATAGCTACTAAGGTCAAATGAAATCAGGCGAAGTCCTTGAATGAATGTTAAGTGGTTCTTTTTAAGGAAAAGTTTAAACTTGCTCCCGTGTCTTCAATTTTTAAGATAGGGTTGATGAGTGAGGTACAAATATTAAAGGGTCCAGTAAGTACAGTTAAAAGGTCAGAAGAAGCCAAAATACCTGTCTATGTGTGCATGTGTGTTTAAGATGTGTATTGTATGTTATAAGCTATCAACTGGTCACTAAACCCCTCCTCTGATCAGTGCTTTTTCCAAACATGGCTTAACAGGCGCAGTCAGCGGTAGCTACTCAAATTACTGCAAGCATGCTTTCCTGGGAGATTACTAATGCACGCAACATATTTCTACATTTTAGTTTAGTTCTGGCATCTGATAAGGCATTAAATATATAGAGCTGTGACTCAAACTGGACTTCCTGCATGACATTTCACTGTCTCGCTTCACTTGAGGCTGAGGCCATTTTTTTTCCATTTACTGCAGTCAGATCATATCAAAATCTCTTTGTTTTGGGTTCGTACTGATGTGCTAAAACAGATTAATTCAGTCAATGTCTACTTGCTGGTCACCGTTACTTTTTATTGATTTAAACACACCTAAAAAACTCACTGGAAACAGTTGGACAGGCAGCTGAGAACTGGACACCGGTCAGCCTCAGGTAGTGCTAGAAGCAACAATCAGCCAGATGCAGCTCCTTAAGAAGACGGTGAAATTCACAGAGCCAGTGTAAGGCAAGTAGAAATTAATTATCCTGTAATCAAATTTGTGAGTGTAACGCAAGCGAATATTCTCTTTGCATTTGATCTGAACGTACCATTTGCTCCTACTGTCAAACACACCATAGGAATGCTTCCTGACGGCTGCTTCTAGCTAATTAGCTTTCCTTTTGCTGATTTCGACACAGAGTTGCTGTTGTATTATCAGGTAAATTGAGGGCGCATCCCCCATTGCAAGTGAGGTTACTGCTTCTGTTCTGATTTTTATGCTTCATAGCAACATCATGAGGAGAGGCATTCCATTTTGTACAAAATCCCTTTAGTTCTGGTGGCATCACAGTGAAGATCCCTGTTCATCCCAATAACACATTTTCTAGCCTACCATTCCAGAGACAACTGGACACTGATAGTCCTGAGCCCTGATGGTCAACCTATCACTCATGGCCACTGGCCTTAAATGACTCAAACTGAATTTAGAAAGTTCATAAAACTGTGAACTGACACTATCTGAAGTTATTCTCTCAAATTTGACAAGAAACTGTCAGTACCTATCCATAAACGACCAATTTCATCCCTCAGTGTCAAACATAAATCGAAACAGCTCCAGAAACAAAGCTGCCATCAGAGACTGTGAAGAGGAAAAAGAGTCAATTTCTTTTGAGCTAAAACGGAGGTTTTACAGTATGACTGCTTTGATTATGCCTTGTATGCATGTACAGCTTAAAAAAAGACATATAAAACACTTCACAAAGCTGTCTAATCATGCTAAATCAGCATCATTCAATGCAATCACAATGTAATTCTCATTCAGCCACATGATGTTCCTCACAGCAACCTTGTACACCACAGGGAGCAAACTGTATCCATGACTCGTATCACAAAGCAATCAACTAATCGTCGCGCCTCACCGATATTCTACTTGTGGTTCCTTCATAGGATATTTGTTTGGCCTTTACAAGTTTGTAACAAACATGCCAGGTATTCAATGTGCTTCACAACACCTACTTACTGAGAGTGTTGTTGTACAGCATTTTGAACAAAACAGAAATGGTTACCAGGGCGACCACAGTTTATTCAAGAAGACAATATCATCACTAATGTCTTCATCCTAGTAAGTGCTTGTTACAATAAGGGTAGCCTTCTTGCACCATTAGCTAGAAATACAAATCCATCATCTGTGCTTTGGCTCCATTTGGAAATATCAACAGTTTATTATCTGATATGAAAGCAGTACTAATAACACTGACCCTGTGAACTGACAGAAAATTGATCACAACAGTTAAGAAGACCAAATAGATCTGTACAAAAACATGCTCTCAAATGATCATACTCAGCCTTTGTTTTAGGTTTAAGGTTTTGCTTTATGTACTGAAGGTTATTTTGAAACAAGCTATGAGCACAAAAATGCAGCATTATCAACTTTTCACTTGTTAAACTTAAAATACTTGATCCATCCAGAAACATTAGCATTTACTTGTAGCTGTGTTTCTGGTAACTTGACAAAAGGGGGATGTTTGGCTAGATGCTCCACTGTGATCACCAGCTATTGCTTACTGTGTGCATCTGCTGTTTGGTGCTGAGCAGGTAGTCGATTTTGTTTTTGTACTTTTTTACTGGAAACAGCTGCTTGTCAACTGAAAAATATGATAATGAGAACAGTGAGATATAACTAAAACAGTAAAGGTTAGAGCTGTCCCAAATGATTACTTTTCAAGCGATTAATCTAGCGATTATTTTTTCACTTACCAATAATTTCACATTACTTGATCAATATAACTATTCACACAATATGGATATTAAAACATTTCTTTAACATGGCACTTAGAGGATTGCTCCTCAAGAATCTTTCCAAAATAAAATTCTGTGTGATTAAAACTGATATTAGATTGTGCACAATAATGCATTCTGATGCCAGATGAAGCATCTAACAAAATTAATAATAAGAACAGTCACTCAGGTGGAATACCAAAAATAAAAATCTTACCTATATATGTTTAGCCTATGTAAAATAGTGCACTGAACAGCCAAGCTCAGGACACATAATCTTATGCTCTTTGGACTTTAAACACTTCTATATTTACACACTTTAACACTGTCCTGCACATCATTCAAAATGAAATACAATGCAGACAATGCGACAATGCATTCCAACATAAACGATCACAAACCTCACAGAAGCATTTTGTTCTGCTAAGTTTGCTCAACATACCTTAAACATCGGCTTTCTCTTCAGATTAGTATTGTTATTTCCCTACTGTGCGACCAGAGACACAGGCATAATTATGTCAGTGTTAGTTTCCCTACAACCAGACATGCTAAAAATTCTTCTTACGGGGACCCGATTTCAAAAAAATCCCAAATGAATGAAATTCATTGCTAGCATTAATATAGGTAATATTGCTAGTTAGTATTAGCAATATTAACATTGCTAGCTAGTGTTTAACAATTAACGCAGGCAGGTTAAGCCCCTCTTAAGCCTGTTCCGTAGTCTCAGAAATCAGGAAGCAATGTAGCAGTAATACTGTTGGTGGCAAGCAGGAACAGACCTCCTGGAGTTGAAGTATATAAAGAAAAGGTTCTTTGCAATGGCAAGTTCAGCTTCAAAGCCCTGCTGGATGTTTCTTGAGTGCATCGAGTCTCAAATACCACTTGCTGGCCCAGCACACAGCTGATGCAGAGAAACCCATAATATTGGTTTACGGTACATTTGGAACAGATAAAAAGAGTTATCTATGGATAATCATGTCATTAATCATGATTTAATATTTGAATTGTTTGACAGCCCTAATATATGTGTAGAGAGAGAGAATGAGTCAGAGTCACCCTTAAAGGCAACCAGCCAGGACCACATGTCCCATCATTCCTCTGACTGCAGCATCTGCTAAGTAGTCTGAGCATCCTAAGAGATGCTTCATGTAAATTTAGATTTATTGTCCTTCTGACATTAATCCTCCCATTCCATAGCCTACTATACCCCGCTGGAATAATACGCTGGCTGAAGGAGGAGATAGAGGCCACTGATATCAAGACAAGGAAACTCCTCACAATGAGTGGAGTGTTGCAGCCCAAGTCCAGCGTCCTGCGAGAAATCCTACTAGTGGCTGGAAAAAGCTGGACTGAAAGACAGCACAGAGGCACAGATCATGGCAGACCAGGAGCAGGTGTGTAAAGATGCCTCTGAGACAATCCAGCACATAACAGCAGGTTGTTGCAGGTTGATGCAGGCAGGCAGGGCGTACATGGAGCACCATAACTAAGTGGCTGGCGTAGTGTACAGAAACATCTGTGCGTACGTTTGGACTGGAAGCCTCTCGGTCAAGATTGGAGACACCTCCAAAGCTGGTGGAGAATGACCAAGCCAAGATCCTGTAGGACTTCCAGACACGGGCCGAGAAACTACTGACAGGTAACCAACCAGACTTGGTTGTGGTGGACAAATATCAGAAGAAGGCAGTGTTGATAGATATAGTGATACTAAGAAAATTAGCAAAAAGGGGCAAAAGAAGCTCAAGAAATACCAAGGGCTGAAAGACGAACTGGAGAAGATGTGGAGAGCAACAGTGGTCCCTGTGGTAATAGGAGCACCTGTGGCTTTGACCCCAAAACTGAAAGAATGGCTCCAGCATAATCCAGGAACAACATCTGAGAAGATCTCCGTCCAGAAGAGTGTAGTCCTTGGTACAGCTAAGATACTGCGCAGAACCCTCAAACCCATATATACAGATGCATACAGCAATCAGTGCATTTATCTAATTACATGCAAAATTACACTAAGTAACCAACTAACCAACTAATTTCAAATGTTAAACATCAGTGTATCACCCAAGCAAACAGATAATCCATCCCAGAACTGAGAGAAATGATCCATTTCATGGAGTCTGCCCTTCAAGTGAACTCCCATCAGGCCTAACCTTGAGGGAACAGAGTGCAGCAAAACCACCCACCTGCAGATCTTAGTGGCCAGAGTCTCCCTTAAAGGCAACCAGCCTGGACCACATGTCCCACCATTCCTCTCATTGCTGCAAACAGGAGCATCTGTGAAGTACTCTAAGAATCCTGGGAGATGCTTCATGTAAATTCAGATTTATTTTCTGCAGACATTAATCCTCCCTATTCTATAGCCCACTTTCTCATCTCTTTCTCTCTCTCTCTCTCTCTCGCTCTCTCTCTCTCTCTCTCTCTCTTTCTCTCTCTCTCTCTTTTCCCATCTCTCCCTTTGCAAAAACTGTGTATACATTTGCCCTCTCGTCTGAACTGATTTGTATGTAAACTTGATTGTCTCACAGAGGGAGGTAGAATGGCAGCCAGACATGAATCTCATCACCCCTGCAGGTCATATTTCTCAAGAGCAGGACAGAGACAGCCCAAATTAATTCACTGTGGAAACTGATGATGCTGCGGCCATTATCACACCCAAAAAGATGAGATTGAGACAATGTTTCTTGTTGACCTCTGACATCTACACACAACTT
This sequence comes from Acanthopagrus latus, assembly GCF_904848185.1. NCBI lineage: Eukaryota > Metazoa > Chordata > Actinopteri > Spariformes > Sparidae > Acanthopagrus > Acanthopagrus latus. The sequence goes on along the minus strand of NC_051047.1, from coordinate 8,439,905 downwards.
CCATCTCTCTTTCCAAATTATACAAAAAGCTTGATGGGAATTTCTGAGAAAAGACAGTTGTTGATAACAGCAAGATGCCAAATAATTGGCTTTATTATAATCACAAACTGTTACTCATTTTTTTTCTATGTTCAACTGCATGTGAATATGTGCACTCTCCATTTTTAGAAATAAAGACTTTAATTGATGTGACTTACTTAGTCTGAATAAGTACTGTTTTTTAAATCACCCCCATTTGTGTGTAACTTGCTAAACCTTTAACTGTGATGACTGTCTTGTTTTATTGTGGCTGTGATATGCCTGCAAAGCCCATGTGTGTTATCAGAAAAGCTGCCGCAGTTAAGCCATTTACAAACTTACTGCAATGTTTTTGTATGAAACCTAGCAACATGCGACGGTGGTTGGAGGAGGGTATTTTAAGCCAACCCGGCTGTTATTCTAATTGTAGGAGTTCTTGTTTGAATCTTACCCAACCCCTTTAATTACACTGCTGTCTCTTTGTTACCACAAACCAAACTAGCGTGGGTATGTTGCACAAATGAATCTTTTAACCATATAAATCCTGGCTCTTTTTTCATTCCTCAAACAGGCATGATCTTGGAAAAAGCTGAATTTCAGATGTATTGCCCCTGCTCTGAGGTGAGAGTTAGATGGGGAAAAGACACCAGCAGCATAACTGAGTTACTAAAATGCATATGTCATTTCAGATTACACCATGGAAGTCTCAGTGCAGAGTAAAAAGAATATTTTACACTGAAGAATTCATGAACTTAATGTGAATGCAAACAGCATCTAGACATAAACAAGCCCCTTATCAAGGAGTCATTCAATACGCTGATGCAGTTGATGCAGCTGATGCACTCATGGATGATTCAACTACAGTTTATTGCCATATACCTGCAGACTGTGTCTTTAAAAGAAAATTGTTGCCACTGTCCAAACATGGGCCTATTGCTTACATATGTTTATTTACTGTTTTATGATTTTAAAGCAACTATCAAAAACCATGCTAATTTTCAGAGTTCTACAATTTTAGCACTGTTACAAGCCAAATTATAGCCTTCCAATAGTCAGTAGGGTTGGCCATGCTGGAGACTCAGGTAAATTACCCCAGGTCGCAACTTCATGAGTGTGAGGTCAAGCTGGAGCTTAAGGTGAAAGCTCCCGTATACCCATGGAGCAAACAAGAGCAATTGCATCACAGTGCTGGAGCTTCACTTCGGCCGACTGGCTCTGTCACACACAATAGAGTTGAGTTTCACTTGATATGCTATGAACCGTCCTCACGTGGATGCCTGGCTGTTCTCTGACCTGTACTGTCACTCTGGTGTCAATGACCCACTGCTGTGAAGCCACCTACTGACTTCACACATCCACTGCAGTTCTGCTTTCAGGAACCTGGCCATAAGCCTTCCACAACTGGAGCATTCAACGAGGCCACGAAGCCCAAGAAATGTCAGTGAGCACCCATCCGCTGTCTGCCTTTATTGCTTATGGCAGTTCATGACATAACTTCCTCCTCCAGCGTTTACCACCAAATGCCCTCATTAGTCCCCTGCCATTCATTGTAGCTATATGATCCACTCTAAAAAAGTTTAAGATGACAACTGTGGTAATTTAATCGTAACTGCTACATGGGCTTTGGGGTGCGTCTCCAACGCTTCCACTCGGCGAGTTCATTACTTAATTGACTTAATGAAGAATGGTCACTCATGTACCCATGTTGGGACACGAGAGTCAACACTAAGGGTTGGATAGCAATGCCAGTTGTACCCGACCACCAACCCCGAGGACAAGCTACCATAGATAAAACAATAATTTTGCTGGAAACTTGGCGACACAGCTGACAGAACATTAACTGGTCAGGGACTATAACAGCACACTGAGACTAAAAGGCTCAAAGTGTATGTTGTTTTTACATGATGGCTACATGTACTCTTAGAGAGTAGCAGTTCTATTTCAGTGTTACAACTTTGACTCAGCGTGTTCATTTGCATCAAAATGCAACATCACTTGGTGATTTATCTCATCCAACGCCTGGTGGAGTAGAAGTGACAGCTTCTGGAGTGTGGATGACTCCAAAGGGAGGAGATGCTTTAAACCATGTAATGTCAATGCCATGCACTTCCATTAAGCAGAAACGCTGCATTCTTGCCATCTGGCATCCACATAAACCAATGCGGTCTATTTCAAGAAATCCTCAGTACATACACATCTGGCTTATTCTTATACCAAAACACCTCAAAAATGCATTAATATCTAGTTTGAAACAATAGGATCAATATTTACTTTCTGCGGATTGAGATGCAAATGGATTTCACAATGTGAGGGAAGCAGTCATACCTTGAATGTAATAAGAGGAAGAAAGATGAGTGGGCTAACAACTCTAAACAGAAATATCAAGAAGTGATATATTATATTCCTAACATATCCACCATGTGCTTAACTTACATTCTTGCCTACTATAAATATAAAAACACATAATCGCAGACTTCTGTTGACACTCTCCACACATGTCCTCATACTAGATTCACATAAATACATATGAAATTCCAAAAGACAGGTAAATGTTAATCCACAAAAGGCGAAACGCTATATATGCTATCTGCCGGAGCACTAGGAGCCTAAACAATTGGCACTCTTCCTTTAACCTCCTCAGATGCACTGGTGATGAAGCAACAGTAAGTAAGCCCAAGTTAACTTTTAGTTTTTGTGTCTGGAGCAAGATCGATTACCGTGTTGGACAGATGTTTCTGGTGGTCTTGTTGATACAGCTTGGTTCTCTCTGTGTTCTCTCTCAGTTATGTTGTGTTACTAAAAATACAGCCAAGGAGCAGGAGCACTATAACTAGGCCTTTGCAGCTCAGGCCCACTGAGCACTATGCTAGAAACACCTGCCTCTGCTGACGACTCTATGACAAAGGTACTGTGTCTGAAACTAATCTGTTGAGTGATTTATTTCATTCAATGAGTTAGCAGATTTGAGTCATAAGAAGCTCCACTGCACACCACTGACACAGTCTGCATCTTGGCCTACATAATTTCCCAGTAAACTACAGGCTCGATCTGCTTCTTCAGCAGAAACCCTGACGACTGTGCCCACATTATCATTTCATGATAATTCAATAGTGAGCCCCCACACAGTAAACGTGGGCCACTTTTGCTTTCATAAGACACATGGCTTCAAATCTAAGACACCTGACAGTAAGTCTCGGCTTTGATCGATTGGCTGCAAGGTGTTGAGCACCAGTTAGGGAAGTGAGTGTCTTGCCGCAGCTCTTCCACTGAGCAGCAATCGGCCAGTTATCACCCCAGACACTGATGCTGAGCACCAGATTGTGCCTTCCATGGAATGAGCGCTTCTGAATTTCAAGCTCTTGCACTGACACATTTAGCCTACACTGCTATGCTATCTAGTTTATAGCCTAAAAAAATACAAGCAAAACTTGTGACTCACTGGTTGCATGACAACAATAACCTTTTTTGTTGTTGTTATTTTTCTCCAGATTCTTTAGAGCCCTTTAAACATCTAAAAAATGAATAAAAAAAAAAAATGAATAGGCTATTCCATAAAGGAACAAGAAGCTACCCCTTTAACTATGGCAGGAATTACGTACTGTGAAAAATATACTTAATTCTAATGTATTTCTATGATAATATAAACTAAACATAACAAAGCTGACACAGTTGTATAATACAAATAATAAAGACGTAATTTATACACCATGTTTGGCGGTGCTTCTACAAGCCAACAGGGACATAATTAATGTCAGATAGGCTAGCCTAGGCTGTGTTTTGCTAGCTGTCTAATTTGCAACTTGGTAAACCTGTTTAAAGCCTCTTTTTTGTTTGTGTTTTGGCTCCCTTATGTTGAGGAGACTCTTTGAAGAATCTAGAAAAGTCTTAATGTTATGTGTGGTAAGTGTTTTCAACCAACCTGAGAGTTTCTTCAGCTTGTGTAGGTACTCATCTTCGAGGGGGGACCAAGCTAACGCTACTTAACGTTAGCTCTAGCTAACCGGAAAATGATTACTGCTACCTGAGGGACACAAACTGGAGCTAACGGCGTAGTGACACTTGTATGAATAAAAGAAGTAAAAGAAAATATATAAGTAATCAAAAAACATCTTTTTAATCTCTCGGTGGGGAAACAGAGTGACATTACAGACGGACAGTGCAGCTGATAGTTTGTGTCGATGCTCCTGCAGTGTCAGCGAGGCACCACAGTCCCGCTATAGTACGATGATGATCTACTACACTGCAGTTGCAGTGTCGAGGAACTGAGCTGCTGCTGCTGCTGCTGCTGCTGCTGCTGAGCACATCATCTTCAAGCCCTCAACATGAGGTAACAAGTAGCCCGCACTTCACGCCGTCCACCTGGGGTTTTTCCCTTTCATACCCACGGCAGCCTGTTGACACGGAGAGTGGTTTTCTCCTCTGAATCTCTGCGCTGTTCAATGCAATTAGCTAGAAGACACAACTAGTAATTGGCGTGGCGTGACACCGGACGCAGGGCTCGTGCATTGCCTCCTCAACACATACACACACACACACACACACACACGCACTCCAGAATCTGAACGTGAACGGTGTTGAGTGCAGGGTTTGCATTAGTGCAGTGGAGCCCGGTTCCTCTCTAACATGCCCTGTTAGCACCTCAGCTGCCCCTGGCTTCTCCAGCACACAGGACCAACTCCAGTGGCGGCTGGTATTAAACAAAATAAGAAACAAATCACATTTCGATGATGACATATTTGACTCGCAACACACATAAGAGAGGATACAGTGTGTCTCCTCCGGCTGGCTTGCTGTAAAAAAAAAAAAGATAATAATAATAAATAAAAACACAGAGCGAGTAGCCCATTTTAAACGAGAAGCGCTGTTGCAGAGGGGGTGAACGCTGCTGCGGTAAACCCGGGGATGGAATAATCTGGTTAGGGGGGGAAATCACGTTGGACGGGAGAACTGTGCGTGGATCTGATCCACTGACAGAGAGGGGGGGGAAATCAACAGCCAGTGTGTGTGAGACTGTGTGTGAGTGCTATTTAAAAAGTTAGGAGATCACGGTGCCGTGGTGATGCAAGGAGGGGGGGCTTTTTTCGTGTGTGTGTGTGTATGTGTGTCTGTGCGCTGCGCGTCCCCAAAACCTGGGCTCGCCGATAGTAGCCTAGCTGCACAGAAGAAGTTGTTCCCCCTCCCCGGCGCCTCTGCATGATCCACTCGCTGCATAAATACGATTGCAGATCTATCACCATTACAACAAACAAACGAACAACGCAGATCCTCTCTCTCTCACACACACACACACACACACACACACACACACACACGCACGGATACAGACACTGTCTCGCACTCTCACGCACGCACAACGCCGGTTCGCGGCGAAACGGAGGAGTAGGCATTTCAATGGTGATGAGCTTACCACTTGGATTCTTGTTTTTCTTAAGACTCTTGCCACAAAGACACTGCAGCATATGCGTTCCTTTGCTGAAAATGTTCCAAAGAAACCACATTGATTTGGGCGAAGAGCAATCCAGTGGCTTAAACACCCAGATATAGATGAGATCCTTGCGGTTGCATAATAACACAATTGGATCAGTTCTCCGGGACAAGGCTACCAATTGTATCATAGAAAAAAACAGGTGTATATCCAAGTCCTATGCGTTTTCATTCACGTGGCGGAGGAGGGAAAAAAACACTCAGCATCTGCCAGACTTCGCGGAGATCGGTGTGTTTTCTCTCTCTCCCTCTCGCTCTCTCCTGGCGTATAAAGGATGCCTCCTCAACTAGTCGACAATAGAAAATATACTCTGTAAATTGCATGTGTCGCACCGGGAGGAGACGGGGCCGCCGGTAAACAAAACACAACACAACTAACGTGAAAACAGTGGAGCACGGTGGGCTTCCGAGGAGAAAATCATTGCCTATTAGTTCATCACTCTGAGGAGAGGAGGGTGGATCTGCACAGCATCAAAAGCCAGGGGAGGATGCATCCTATGCACAGACTGCTGCAACGATAGCCCCAACAAAACACAACCACATTGCCGGATCAAGTCCAATTCGTTGGGTTTTCTTTCTCTCTGTCTGTCTTTCTTTCTTTCTGTCTTCCCCCTCCTGTAAAACCAGCTTGGTTGGCCAGGTCAGACAGCACCAGCCTCAGTTCTCATCTCCTCTGGTCCCACACTGCAACGTTTTCTGTTTAAAAGCCCAGGCTCGGGGGTTTCTTGGTGTGCGTGCGGGCGTGTGTGTGTGAGTGTGTGTGTGTGTCCGTGATTCCTGAAGTGTGCGTTTCTTCTCCCTCTTCCGTGGGGTATTCTTTTTTTTTTCTTCCTCCAGCCTTTTTTCTCTCGATCAGCGCCACGCCACTGCTGGCATCTCCAAAAGTACGATGCGACTTATGGACACATGTGCGTGCATTTCCCTTTTAGCGTCGGACCTCTGTTAGAAATAGACCGAGAGGAGGGGTTAAATTGAAAGATTGGCTTTCCATTACGTAAACACGTGGTTTCTGCGCCGTCATTTCAGTGATGCGCTCGGAAATGTTTTATGATCCGACTGGGACTGTTGTCCCAAGCCGTTTTTGTTTTTTTGTTTTTTTGTTGTTTTGTTTTTCCAGCATGAATTCTTGGAAATTACTGCGATCCATGAAGTGGATTTCTCCGCACGTGTGCCCTGCACGTTAAGGAGTCCACAGCCCCCCCTCATCTTTATACCGTTTCTGCCTGACGTGTCATTTTTCTTTTGCCCCCCCAGTTCATCAAGTTGTTTCAGGGTTTTTTTTCCAAAGCTCACAGGTGTTTAGGATTCACCTGCGTAGGTGGGTGGGAATGCTTCCCAGTGTTTGTGTCAAGTCATCTAAGCACTACTGAAAGCAGGGGTGCAGAGTACAGAGGAGCCTATAGGGCACTGCAATAGATCACTGTTACTTTGGCAAGCTCTGTCAATTGCTGCAGGAAAAAAAAAAATGTATACATTGTAAAAGTTAATACAGAGGAGCTCGTAGATAGCAACTTCATTCTTTAAAATATGTAACAATTTAAAACGACTCGTGATATGTAGGTACAAACATTCAGGTGTGATATTGTGTTTACATTTACGGGCTCTGCTTTTGTTCCCTCGTCCCTGAGGACAAGAGGCCCGTTAGTGTTGCTCATGACGACTCTTTCCACTGTGTGTCTTCATTCCTCTAAGGATTTAAGGGTTTTCCATCACAAACTCAGAGACAAGGAGACTGTGTCTACCCCTGATGATGCCTGCAAGGGTTGTGCGGAGAGAAAGTATTTGTCTTATAGGATGAATGAATCCAAAATTAGGCAAATAAATAAATAAATCTGTCATCATCTAGTCACTCCTGTGCCGATGGGAAGTTGAGTGAAATTGTGTAGTCCCCACATTGTTTCTGGAACGAAATGCTGTAACATTGCTGCATTCTCATTGAAGTGGACGTGGGACTTGTTTTAAAATGTTTAGTTTATAGTCTCCAAGGCCCCAAGATCCCAAATAGATTTAAAAAGACATGAGAAACACTTTATGTTCAGCATCCACAGCGCACATTTAAAACAGCAACTTTTCAAATTAATTTGGGATCCTAAGACTCTTGGATTACTGATGAAATTATGCTGTATGGAGCCATTTTATGTTTTGTTTTTTCCCTGTTGTCTTTTTTTCTTTTCTACATTTTAATAGCCCATCTACTTCAATTGTTCAGGAAAGTGCTGTAAAGTTGTTTTGCTGTGAAGCTCCAGCAATGTTTCGTGGATAACAGAAATTCCCCCAGTGAGTAGATAAAGAATTAATTCTCATGTTTGTGTGAACTTATCCTTTAAGTGGGAAAAACTCAAGTGAACAGGAACAGGTTAAATCTGTTTCAGGACCAGCTGTGTCTTTGCTGTGTGATGCTCCTCTGTAATCGCCTTGGGATCTGTCAGGATGATTCCCTCCCAGCACAAATGGCAGAAGTCAGTTTGTCTGCCAGTGTCTGGACGTGGACCCATTTGTTGCCCAATATGGCGTTGACCCCACTCACAGGTGTTTGATACTGTTTGCCAGGAAGCCATCTTCGGTAGGCTGCAATACAAACAAATACAAATGACCAGCATTATGGCCCCAGCAAGAACAAATGACCTATTTATAAACTGTTTGTTTTCCACCCTCTCTCCTGTAATATTGAAACAGAAACAGATAAAGGTTGAACCGTGCTTACAAAGAAACAGTGTTGCAGTGTTGATCCAAAACCAGCACGTATGTAACATGTACATCTTTGACATGTATTCATTTACATTATGTGCTCGTAGTGCATATTGCCCGACCTCTGGAAATAATGAATGTTTCAAAATCACATCCTTTTATAGACGAGCTACAGCTGAACTCTGTGAGTTCTAATCAAAAGCTTCTGTTATCCGATGTAACGTCAAGTGAGCAAAAGGTTTGTGTAAACAATATTAACCACAGCACAGGAAGCTTGATGAGAGACTGGAGGGGTTCATTAGTGGGGTTGTGTTGTGTGTTCATCTCCGAATTACAGCATTAATCCACTTTAATGACCTAGTTTTGTGGCGCCCAGGTCTTGTCAGTTGTCTGTGATAACTGGTTCCTCGGGGATGTGGGCCACTTTGAAACAAAATGTTTCTTGATTGACTTTCTTAACATGGCATTATCATTTTTTGCTGTGTCACTGTTTAAAGGCTGGCGGTACAGAATTCCTTATTGATTTTTAAGAGGTGGCCGTCCATTGTGCAATTACTGCTCACGTCGTGTACCTGCTAACACGCTCGCTGTGCTCACAAGTATATCAGGTGCAAACACTCGACGCTGCAGAACACCAACACACAAATGTAGCCTACCGCTTTAGACAAGGTGTTAACACAGATATTCAAGCAATCTACATGTGCACGCCATAGATTTACATCCACGTGTGTCCTGTGAGGTCACATGGAATCGTTGTGGACTCATCAGGAGTCGGAGCAGTGCACTGCAGACTCTCCAGCCTTCTCCCTCTGCAGAGGCCTCTCATGTCATCCTAGCTATCGATCTGTCTACTGTAATGTAAAGTATCATTGCACCCTGGAGGATATTGTCTGACAATTTTGTCAGGGATCATTAGAATACTTCTCTTTGATTGCCCAGGCTGCGGCCGGCAGGAAGTGGCTCCCTTGTGAGTTTTTAACAGCCTGTTTTTTTTTTTCCTGGTGGGGAAAAATAACTTGATTTAAGATGCACCAAGATAAATGGACTGGTTTCACTTTTACTCATGGTCTCTCTGGTATTACTGTACACATTTAAAAGGCTCACACATGAGAGAGTGTGGAGATAGCATGAATTGCACGAGTGTTATCATTGCGCTCAGTGTTATATATAGAGAGAGATCCATATCATATTCTCTAATGTGAGAGATAATTAGAGAGGCATTTGTGTAATTTAGGTGGACTGGCCCTTTAAAATACCTAACATGACTGAGCCACAAATCTATTAGCAGATATGCTGAGTTTTGGATTAGACTCAATAAATGTAATATGATGAAAGGTGGCAAGCATGGTGAAAGGTTATCTTATCATTATTAATTGGAAACTTAAAATTACATGCTTGCACTACCCTGACATGCTCTTTTTGAGAGGGGTGGATATTCCTGTCAGCTCGCTCTCTGTTTTTTGGTGTGAGTGTCTCCTCCAGATTGAATCAATGAAGTCAGCATAAATGAATAAGCCCCGCAATTTCCACAACACACTGACGGGCATCATGTAATCCTGAATGCAATGCTGAGACGAAAGGACTGTGAATTTATTCGTTTTTCAAAAGACACGCTGTTAACAGCAGGAATAGCTTTATTATCATTGCAATCATCAGTATTATCCAACATTGTTGTATGTTAAAAAAAAAAAAAAAGAAATGGGTCATTATCTACTCACCGCCATGCCTGTGCAAAGTTGGTGATGTTTGAAAGTCCATAAAACATTTCAGGAGTTTCACAGCAAAACAGTTTAAATGTTTCTTACACCCTTTCTGAAGTTGAAATATTCACCATAGCTGCTCAGCTGGGGTCTTGCTGGATGAAGCCATTTTATTTTATTTTTTGGGTTGTTATACATTAAAACAAGTCCCCAGCTACTTCAGGTGTTTAGGAGAATGCTATTTTCTTTAGTTGAGGGTGTACTTATCCTTTAACATACTATAATGTTGGATAATAATGATATTGACTATGACAATGAAGCTGTTTCTGCTATAAATTTGAACCAGTGTCATTTACATGGCAGTATCACAAACTCTGCATGGACTTCAAATATATCAATGTACTGCTGGGCAGCTTACAGTCTTGTCATATAAAAGCACTGTCAACAATTTCAGTCAGTCATTTTGTTTAAAACGCATTGAGTTTCTTAATCATCTTGTTGTAGTATAATTTAGAAACTTGTGCATTGGCCCAAGTCATGGCCAGTGCTTTCAGGGATTTTGGAGATTGGGACCACATGTGTATCTGTGCTCAGTGGCAGTGTTGAAACCATCCGCTCCCTTTCACTCAGCATGCCCACAGCCAACATGTCTGCCAATCAGAGAGGGAGACTGAGCGTTGTTTGGCACTGCCTAGAGCAAGTGTTTGCTAGGAAATGAGCAGCTGCTGTGAACCAAGTCATGACCAAAGACATGCACACACACACACACACACGCGCACACACACACACACACACACACACACACACACACACACACACAAACATAAAATCTTATTGTTGGAAAATGTCATGTTGTGTACAACACAGCTGCTGATGTCTAGCGACAGAGCTAAAACAAACAAAGTTGCCAGAACTGCTTTGCTTCACTGGGCTACAACTACTACACTACACTACAAAGGCAACTTTGAGTTTCTTAACCAGTTTACAGATATTGCCAAAATAGATAACACATATTTCATACTGTACATGAAATACAGAATATATTAATTGATATGTTACTTTTTTTTTTTTTTTTTTACACATTAAAAAGGACGTAGCTCTGATACTTGGCTAAAAAGCAACACCATATGTGGTGTTTAGACATGGGCTGTAAAACCACTTCAGCGCACCCACATCGTGACTAATAGGGCAAAAGGCCAATCACACAAATTGAGGAATCCCACACACATAATAACCAACTCCTCTTTAAAATCCATTGTAACCAACAATATTCATTATTGCAGGGAGATAAGGGCAATGACACACTGGCCCAGTGGGGATTCAGACACCCTTCACTGGTAAAGCAAAGCAGCCCACAGCACAGAACAGTGTCATGACTACATAATGATGATCACAGGCCTCTGTCTTCATACAATGTTATCCCCTCTTTCATCATGGGAGTTTCATGGTGCACAATTTAACAAAGTAGGAGGGTACAGACGCAGTCTTTAAAGCGGCACTATGTAACTATTTGTGGCAATTTACATGTATGAATCACTTTTTTATTGACCATATGTGAGCATATTGCACCATGACTGGACGAATGAGACCTTCCCCATCTCTCTTGATTGCCTACAAGCCTGCGGACGTATAAGTAGGTAAGTGCTGCTGGACTACAGATTTCTTTCTTGAAGGACTTGGGTCAGATTGTCTGTGCCAGTCCAAAGGATGTGACTTATGAATAAAGTCACGAGTCAGTGCTCTCTCTGCTCCACTAACAGAGAGCACCAGTAGCTAATGCTAATTTAGAAATGGAGTCCTCTGACTGGCTTTGACTGGCTTCCAGCATAACACAAAAGTACCACGGAGCTATTTAAACACTGGAAAATTGCTTTTGCTATTCCGCTGTTGAAAGGTGGCGATCCAGCCATTTTAAATAATTATAGACCAATCTCTAAACTGTCTGTTTTGGCAAAGGTGCTTGAATCTCTGGTCAGTGTACAAGTAAAAGAATATCTGGCTTCCAACTCCATGATCTCCTTATTTCAGTCAGATGAAGCCCTCGATAATAAGCAGTGCTGTCTTTCACTGTCTATAGATTTTTTTTTCCGAGGCCTTTGATACTGTTGACCACGATACTCTTATTTGACATCTTACAGCCATTGGTTTTTCTGAACAGGCAGTTCAGTGGTTTGCAAACAACCTCTCAGACAGAACCCAGGCTCTTCAGTAAGAGGCCTCTGAGGTACTGCAGGTCCACAAGGGGGTTTCACAAGGCTTAGTCCAGGGCCCCATTATTATTTATCTTGTATATAAATTAGGGTTGGATTGATCGAAGATGCCATCAACAACTAAACCCCTACCACTGTAACGTCATGATTCAAAAGGCTCCCCGCCAGAGAGCACAATTAAGTGGCGTGTCCCCTCAGAGTTGCCGTAGTGCAAGAGTTGTTGTTGTGTTGTTCTGTGATATGTTAGGAGAGCAAATGAAAATAAGTATGTTGCTCAGTGCACTGTTATTATGTCTCCATGTCCTGTTTATTACTTTCTTATTAAACCAGCTCAGTTAGGTGAACTCAAGAACTTGGTTAAATTTGCTAAATTTAGATGTCAAGCCTTGCTTTTATTTAGTGTGAAACAGAAATTGGTGGAGTCCATCTTTTTGCCTGTTATTGATAATGGAGATGTGTTATATATAAATTTCCTCAGTTCATTGCCTTCACATGCTGCAGAATATGGCGGCACTGAACAGCTTTAAATCTATGGTGAAATCAGTTGAGTCCAGTTTGTCTGGATTATTGGAGTGTGCTTTTTTCTAATGATTTGCTGTTGTAACTCTGTGTTACGGCCACTGCTGACCAGGTCTCCCTTGAAGGAGATTTGTGACCTCAATGGGACGAACCTGGTTAAATAAAGGCTAAATAAAAGACTAAACAACTGCTTTTAATGACACCATTTAAGGGAGTCTGTATGGATGCAATACAAAAACTTTAACCTTAAAAATTTAACCTGCTGCTGTCCCAGATTTATGTTCAATAACTATTAGGTTGTCATACAAGTAACAGACTTGTCACTTGCCAAGATGGTAACTGCACACCTGGAAGCATTCTGGTTACCTTTTGCAGTCTGTGACTTAACAAATAGTAAGTTTTACTGTAGGTTTGTGTGTAGTTCTTGCCTTATCTAACAGTCCAAAGTGAGGGGCGAGCTGGCCCGTGCTCTACTAAGATTGGATATTGACAATCAAGATGTCAGCTGTCTTCGAAGCCCTAAAACATTGGCTGTTGCCCCCGGAGGCTGAATCGGCATTAGACAATAGCTGTCGGGTTCTACAGATTGCGTCAGTCCTCGTTCTCTTCTCCCACCAAACTTCAGGGTTCAGAGATATTCAGTAAACCCCATAAATATTAGGAGCAGTTGGAGATGTAATTTACTTTAGATTGATTTCAAGTATTTATTGAATCTGCTGATCGTTTCAAAGCCAGACTGGAAAATTTCTGTTCCTCTGGCCAGACAGTTCTTTCCCCTCTATGAAAAACTAAAGAAGCTCTAAGATCGTCTGTGGTCTGAACGCAGTCTTACAGTCTATATTTGGAGACATCTGTCACAAAGGCGTGTGGCTGAAAGATAGATGAAGATGAAGATCTCAGTTTTGCTTTGGGGCGAGGCGAGAAGTGCCTTCACTGTTAAGTCACCCAGAGCATGAGGACGGGCCCGCGGTCAAATGGAGCAGTGAACAAGTGAGCGGATATCAGTAATGAATGCTACAGCGGTCACTCATGCCAAGCATCTTCGGCGCTGACGTTGCCCTTCCTCTGGCCTTTTTCAGCTTTACCCAGAAGTGATACACACACACACACACACACACACACACACACACACACACACACACACACACACACACACACACACACACATTCACGTCTTAGTAATGTGCCAGGCCTAGAATAAAGCCCACTCAAATCATGCCCTTTTATAATCATCTCTATGGCCATTTCCTTTCCAGTAAGAATTGTCATAATCAACATACAGTGTTCCCTATCATGACAACACTTTCCATTTTAGCATCCCTGAAACCCTCTCAACAGGTTACAGTTAAGTCTGAGCCTACTCTGATGTTACAGCTTTATTTTTTCAAGCGATTGTCCAGCTTTTCTTTGTAATGTGTTTCTTTATGGCAGCAAGATGCACTGCAGTGCTGTATATGGCTGTAACAGTGCAGTTATATAGTCAAGCTCATGAAGCCTGAGTTTACCCGAATGTACAGCCATGCGCGGTCATGTGATCGATTGGTTCCTGCAGTGCCAATAAGATAATCAATATTTCAGCTATTTCACTCCCTCTCTAGCCACTGATCCGCCATGTAGCGAGCAGTTCTGTTCTGTTCTAAACACGGTCTTTATCCTGTACATCTTTACAGATAGTAGTTATGACAATAAATGGGATACCATCAGGTTATTCTGAGTGCCAGGCATGAGGTGGAATTTTTTCATTAACTATTTCATTCCATACTGAAGAGTCCAGTCTTCAGCATTACTTTGAGCAGCTGTTGCATTTTGCCTGAAGGGGAAGCCATGGCCTGACAGTGACTTTATCATACACAGAAATACAGCTATCAATCTAAAGAAAAAGTCAAAAATTATGTTTATGAAGTTCTCATGAAGACCTCTTAGCCTCTCATTGTTCCTCCTGTGAACATTACCTCAACTGAGTTTTAAATGTCTGAAGTTAAAGCTACATTATGTAACTTTTTACCTCAAAAGAACAGCTTCAAAATCATTTTGATGGTCTATAGTAGTGGGGTGAATGATGTCTGCCGCAGTCTGTCCCCACCCTCTTATCACCTGTGTCTGCACTATGAAGCTTCAGTGAGAGGTAAGGATCACGGCATTGGATAAGTGTATTGTTTGAGGCCTGGAATTTATGAAAATGTGGACAAGTCATGTAAAGAATCACTGAGGCATTCTGCATAGTGTATACAAATCCTTTCCACTGAGTTTGCCTGTGTAGGTAACTTTTAGAACATGGAAACAATTAGTATGGTCCCAAACACAGTCAGCCTGTAAGTCCAAGTCATATGTAGAAGGCAGATTTAAAACACACAGTTCAGATCATCACTTCAGACATTCACACTGGACAAGATCAATAAGCTTTGACTCTAAATATAGAACATCTTATATGCATTAATGAGAGGAGACTGTTTGTACGTAGTGAGTTTTAAACTAAGATACAAGGACAACCACTCACCAGTAACAAGAAGCTGAGATGTTCAGAAGATGTGAAGTTACCATGGGAAACAGGAGACCATTTATAGTTGTGAACAGAACTGAGGTGACATTTAAGGGGACAAATCGGAGCATAAATCTGCTTTCGCGTTAGCCGACTGCAGTCGATTATTCCGGCATGTTACTGTGCTCGGCCTCACTCCGCCTAATTTGTTATCCTCATAACTCATTCCACTGTTACGTAACAGCACTGTGGGTCTTTTCTAACTTGTAAAGACTGCATCTTCCATTATTTATACCAGTACATAGCGCAGATCTATCTGGGATATAGGCCTGTATGCGTTTGAGCACTAAAATGGGGCAAACTTCCTGCATTCAGGAGGAAGTGCAGCATGTGTGCGCCAAACTGTCATCAGAAGAGCCACTTTTAGAGGGATAAAGCCTATTTCCGAGTCAAAGCATCCATCCCTCTGTACCTCAGCAGCATTAATGGAGCAGCAGGGCTGAGAGTATAGTGCCTCAGAGTCGTTACCTATTCTACCATCCATTAGCTGAGAATTGTGTTGACTTTAAAACTAGTTTCTATAAATCCATTGAGAAGGGTTTTCACATTTTGTTAGAGTTAAGGTTTTTGTCGTTAACCAGAGGATCTGTTCACGCTGAGCTGAGCACTCCTACCTAGTCAAGCGCTGAATATTGACAGTGTATTTTCTACAATTTCTGACACAATAAAACACAGCCCAGTACCCAGGATGAAAATGTTCAAATGCGAGAAACATGGATACAAATTTGCAGATGTCATACAAATCATATCAACATTTCTACATTAATACCTCATGGTACTTGTTGGAGATGGA
Source organism: Acanthopagrus latus (assembly GCF_904848185.1). NCBI lineage: Eukaryota > Metazoa > Chordata > Actinopteri > Spariformes > Sparidae > Acanthopagrus > Acanthopagrus latus. Next base: position 8,423,954 of record NC_051047.1, on the reverse strand, counting down.
CGGTATTGGGGTTGTGTTGGAGTTAGGTGAGAGGGCTGCCAAGTCAGAGACCACTGTTCTGAAAAAAAGCCTGAAACTACTTGACTTTTTAAAAAACATGATTATTTGGCCCCAGGCCAGGACTCGAACTCAGGGCAGCTGCACTGAGGACAAACCCTCTGTACATGGGACACCCACTCTACCAACCGATCTAATTACCACTCCAAACTACTTGACTTTTTAAGCAAGAAATTGGGACATTTTCCCAGCATGTTCAGATAAACAAAATCAGATACTTTGGCAAGAGGAGATACAATGGCTGGGACAATAGAACCAGGTAAGCCTAACATGATCATTTCCTGCAAGTGTTTTCTGTCTGAACATAACCTGACCATAAGCAGTGTTGTCACAACATGAAATGTACCATAAAATAAAATAAATGTAAAGTTTCAACATATGTTGGGTTTGCAGGATTGCCACTTTGTCAAAATGTTAGTCTGAAGATTGGGTCGTTGAATATAATGTACAGTGTTCTCTATCATACTAGATAATGGCAGAACAGGGTCCACTCCAAAAGATGTAATTAGTGTGCCCAGAGATGTCTCTAATGTCTGTTTCTATTTTTAAAAAGGTCAAGCCAGTGTTCGCAATGCTTCGTCGACACCAATCTGATAGATGATCACGGAGTGTGAAGAGAGCTTTTAAGAGAAAGGGAGATACCTTCTGTTGGCAAGGGCTTCCTGGTCTGTTCACAAATCACTTTTAAGGGCCTGCTGATCTGAGAGCTATGAATAAAGTGTTACATTTGAGCCAAGTAACAGAAAAAAATGAAGGTTTTACTATTTAATCAAAATCGTATCCTGCATAGAAGGACTGCACTAGGTACAAGACTAAAAGTCAGAAACAGAAACCCTTGACTGCAGGTGTTTTCTCTGTAATCCTTACAGATACTCCAAACAAGATCTCATGGGTCCTGTTACCGTGGTCACTTTCCATCACACAGATATAAAAAACAAAAAAAAAACAACAACTTGATCATGGCCTTGGGGAAATGCACCAACTCCTCCTGCTGATGTCACTGTGGTTTGGGCACGGACTAGAAAAATTGAGCTCTGAGGGAACTCTTGGTATTTGTCTCAATCAGCAGAGACAGCGTGGCCAACAGGGGAGAGGGTGGTTCATTTCTGTGGCTCATAAACACAGCAACACATTTAACTACGTTGTAAGTTCCTTAAAACAACGATATGTATCGTTATGGAGATTCTGCATTGGTGGTTTGAGTCCATCACCCACCCAGTGTGTCAGTATTTGACAACCTGGGGATGAGATTGAACAATCAATTATCTTTATTCTCTAAATCACATATTGTTGCTTTAAATTAATGGATTGGATTAATTATCAAAGCAAAGCAATATTTGCTTTTACTGACAAACAGCTGCAGTATCATAATCAAATGGTGGAATGGTGACGATAGAGGTAGATAACCTGAAGCCTCAGTTCTTATCAACCACCAAAGAAGTTAGAATAGAATGAGTAATAATAAAGGCTGATGAATAATTTAACAAAATTTCACTGGACAATATTTGACCACTTTTATATATATGTATTTTGTATTATGTTTAAAAGTATCTTTTTTCTCCTTCTATACTAGCATAGGTGAATCTTGGCTAAAAGGTTAAACGAGGCTTCAACTGAAAAAACATCACACACACGTATGAACACACACATCTTCCTGTAGTTCCCTGGTCCCATAGAGACCGTCTTTCTTAGCTCTTATTCCCAAAACTGTGCAACGAAGGATCCACCAGTGAGACGTCCCTGGAACTGTTAGCATCCCTCAGCATTCTGATTACCACATGAAAACAAGCTTTGTTATCTTACACAAACCATTATAACCCTGCTTGATTTATGATAATACTTACCCAACCTACAAAATTTAGCACCTTTTTGTTTTTTGTTTTTTTTTTACCACATACAATTATAATAGATGTGATTTGGTCCTTTGAAAATAATCAAAAGACCTAATAAACTCTAAATGAAAACAAATTGTTGTTTTTACAAATATAAAAGACAAAGCCAAACTGTATGAATAAATGTAATATTTACATTTAGTAAATGCTTTTGTCTAAAGCGAGTAACAGTGATTCATACACTACATATGAATCAAAGTCTTTTTGGGTTCAAGAATGGAAGTTCTAACTTCTAGTCAGCTACTAGTCAAATTGCTGGCTACATTTACTTCATAAATACAAAGGAAAAACATCTCCAGACAATCGCACCACGTTTACCTAATGTACAATTAAAGAAAATGACACATAAACATTTCTGAGGGAAGTAATTGAAAGTCAGGTCACCCATAAAAAGGAAAATGATTTGGCAAAGCTGTAACTCTGAGAGCAGCTTTGTTGTTTGAGTGTTTGTGTAAGAAGGTCAATTGTGCGGCCTCCAGAAGACATTAACTTGTTGGCCACACGCGTTGGGCGTACAAAGATGTGCTTTTTCTGTGTGGCGTGTGCACATTCTCCATTTGGTTGCAGTGGTTTCCTCCAGGTGCACCAGTTTCTGCAGGCAGATTTCTGCAGGTTAGGTTAGGTTACTACAGTCGAGACTCTATATTTCCCAAAGCTGTTAACGTTAGTGTAAATGGCTGTACCCCATCGTCTTGCCTGTGTCAGCATGCGCGTGGGAAAGAAAGTGGAGGAACATTCTATGGTCTTCTGAAACTAAGGGTGAACATTTTGGTTTTGTAGTTGTTTGCTGCACATCAGCAGAAAGTAACACTGGAACAGTTTCACATGAATCTGTGAAATCTGTGGTGTGTCAGATGTGCCAACAAGATGCAGATGCCTCAACACAGAAAGCGTGCAAAAACTCATGCAGTCAGTTACTTTATATTTCATTGTGTGGATATTTTGTGACAATGCAGAGATTCGTACTCACGTTTGAGATGAAAGATTTTTTTCTATTGATCAGTGTTGAACCAGTCCTAATGACAGCTGTGGAAAAACATGTAAACACGAAAAGTTTTACAAAATTTTTTTTTTTTAGGCACTATACTGCAGGTTATAGGACAGCCTCCTGACTCCCTCTTATGAAACCCAAATGAGAGCATTCAAAATTACTGCGTCGATTTTCCAAAGCACAGCGCATATTATTTTTGCCACGTCCCCGTTTAAGACCCAGCTACATACAATACAAAAGAAGTTATGGATTTCTGTTGAAATGTAATCGAAAAAGCAATCGCTAAGAAAGAATGTGTGAGATGAAGATGCGCCTAACTCCCCATCCCTGTTTCCATCCCCCTGGTGTCTGCCATCTGTCCCATGAACACGTCTCCTCTTGTACAACAAAGAAACAAATTGGACTGGAAACGTTTTACTGCCTATTATTCATTCATGAGGGCTCTACCCATGCACTGAGATGTGACTGTGCTGTGGGGAACAATTAATTGTCCCTCGTGAGGACATCATGGGGGGAGATGTCAGACATCAGGAATCGCTGTTTTCTGTGGCAACTTGACAACACCTACAGGTACACAAAACTGTATCATTCTGTAATAAACAAACATCCATGAGTGCTTTTCCTTGCGAGCACGTTCTTTGTGACTCGAGTTGGCTGTACAGGTATTGAGTTCATTTTCCCTGCCCCGATTTGTAAAATGAATCTGAGCGTTACCTTCACAGTTTATCACGGTGCACGAAAAAGCTGTGACATAATGATCCATTACACTTTAATCTATTACAGCTTCATGAGTGCTTTGGCTGCTCTGCCGTATATGAATTATTAACTGGCGCGATCTCAGTTGCACTAAAGAGTGGTCATGGCCAGCTGTGGTCGGTAGGGGGGAGTGTTGTGATGTAGATGTTCATTCATGAAGTCACTGTCACCTCAATGGAAGTCATTCAGCAAATCTTGGGCAGTGTCTTCTGTTCTTTCGAATATGAAAAATATATAAATAAGCCTTCCAAGCCTCACAGATCAGACAGAGGGAGTATAAAAGTCACTATTCACTTTTCATCAAATCTGAAACTTCTAAAAAAAAGTAGTTGTATAGTCCTGATATATACAGTATTTTGCATGATAATACATTAACACAGTATAATTCACATTTCTGAGTATGAATGCTCCTTGTGATATGTTTTTCATGATGAGGCATTGACCTGGTGTGTGGTTTATGACAGCAAGCTGTCTGTGGGTGTCTTCTGTACACACTGTGTGTTTGAACTTTATACGTTAATCTGATGGGAAGTTTCCAAGTAACTGTTACCACGGCTGCACTACAGTACAGTAGCCTACACACCCCTCCTTGACCTCATTTCATTCTGACAAGATTTTTTTTTTTTTTTTTTTTTTAAATGAAATGATTCTACATTTGATTTAATTACGACACCGTCAGCAATGTTCAACAGATCCACTGGACTTTACCTCTAACGGGGACTCCGATGCAACAATTGGGTGTGTTTGTGTTTACCTTGAGCAGTTTGAAATTGAGCGAGCCCCTTTAGAAACACATTCATCTCCTCTCTCTCCAGGTGCTGTCATGGCAACTGTGTATGTCTGCATGCTTGGGTGCGTGAACACACTGCTATGGACAGATAAAGAGCAGTGATATGGAGACACCAGGGCATCTGCACACTGCGAGGTGAGTCCGACAAACCTGAGGGACTGGGCTAGCTAGCATACTGTTTACTGATTCATACAAGACTGATGTGAAATGATTCTCTCATTAAAATGTGTGTTTCTCGATGGTTAATTTTTTTTTATTATTAGTGTTTATGTAGCGTTTATCTGTCGAATGAATAACTATTAACTATAGAAGGTAAGTTCTGAAGAACTTGCGGTTGCGAATGTTCACTGTTGAGAAGCTGAAACCAAATGTGCATTGCTGTGTGTTAAAAATGCTGAATAGTGCAAACAAAAGATGAAAAATATGGAATATTTTAACTGCAGCTGATGCAGGATGAAGAGATTTTACAGTGGAAATGAATCAAATATTATAAGTTGGACTAAAACCTTAAATAAATGTGCCTCCAGCATTCACAACCAGTCTTCACTGTTAACCATGAAGTATTGCCACTTTTGTTCAATGTTTTGTCTTGACAGGCCCGGGACACATCTGGCATATCTACCACTGCTTCCCACCACAAATAAATATCTGCAGCGGAAATGGGACAAAGCTGCATATGATTTACACAGAACAGCGGTTAGGAGACACATGTTTTTTGTAAAGAACCTTAAAGGATAAGTTCATCTAGACATGGTCACTTGGTTTGTTTTAGCTTTTAGTCTTGTCGCAAACCAACCTAATTACCTTTTATCGCCATGCAGTCCCTTGTACAACTTTGGTCTTTTTATTCTCTGAAGGTGAAGTCAGCAAAACCAACAATTGACACAACTCCACCAAAGATGTATGCTCACCTGGCTCTCAATCTGAAGAAACTTCAGGTTGGTGTTTTATCTGCCGTGTTTTCATCTCAACTTTCAACTTTCACACATGACAGATTATATAGAAATACATATATATATATAATTTCAAGCATCTTAGGAAAACTTGCCGTTGTGTAAATACTGTTTGTGTGTCCACTTTTGTGCTGTTGTATTAAGATTGACGCTGAAAGGACAATAAAGATTCAGAGGGAAAATGAACTGAATCTGGAGAAAATAAACCACATCATGAGGACAACTGGAGAGGTTGACAACAGGCGATACTATGACAGAAAAAGGTTAGTTCATGTTCAGTCAAGCGACAAGTTGTATTGCCATGAATTAAGGTGGCACTAGAAACTAAATCCCAGTTTCCAAGCATGTGTTTACTCTCCACTGTAGCCTTGGCAAGGAGAGGCGGCAGCAGGAGTTGCTCCACATTACCAAGGAGAATCAAATGATCCAGTTCCGCCTGAGTCACTGCAGGTCTCACTATGGTGTGAGGAACTTGCATGAGGACTGGCTCAAAACTTTCAAGGTGATGACCAGGATTGCACATTACCCACGAAGATCAGCAAATCAGCTAAAGGTTACATTACTTTTTTTTATTTTTTATTTTTAGATAAAGTAACACAACTGCTGTTATTTTTTACCATGCACACGCTGTAATCTGTATTGTTTTGTCAAGCGCAAAGTGTGTCATGTGATCCTTAATGTACGCATTATATAAAGACTTAATTTTATATGTCAATACCAGGGACAAAAAAACCCAACCTCGTCAAAAAGTGCAGCGACTGTGATGAAGAGAAAAAGATCAACGTTTCACAAACACAGCACCTCAAGCAACAAGGCCGACGGCAAAGCAGAGTCTGGGAAAACTGTTAGGAGGGGAGAAACCAGCACAACAGAGAGTACAGGAAGAGAGAAACAGCAGGACATAGCTCCTGAACCAAATCTACCTGAGAAATCCATCTCACCTGGTACACCTGAGAAACCTGGTTCTTCTGACACCGACGATGGCAGATAACAATTCCTCACCCGGATCTGACCAACATCCCTCATCCACCTAACACACTGAAGCATGAGATTGCTGATTAAAAAAAATGCAAATAAATTGTTTGTTTTAATAAAATAAAATCAACGAATGCTTTAAATGTGTATGTATTGTTTTTTTCTTCGTAATGAAAATAAAAGCACACTGATAGTGAAAAATGTTAAGTTAACGCGGAACTATCTGTCCAGGATGAGTTTCCGTGGGGCACATTTTGGCGGAACACCCGATGCAGAGAGAAGCCGCGGATTTGATTTTACGCAGCTAGCAAGCTAGCACGTACTGTTCTGTTCACTGTTTGATACACTGTTTTTATGTGTCTCTAATGATGACATACTTCTGATAGTCAAAGAGATAAATAAGAATATATCAAAATGAATCTCGACAGACTTCGAAAGCGAGTACGACAGTACATTGACCAGGTAGGAATTATGATTTCTTTCTGAGTTTCTGTGTTGCTAGCTAATGCTAGCTTGAGAGCAAACCTGGCGTCACTGGTCACAAACATTCATGGACTGCCTGCCCGGCTAACTTCAGGCTATCACCCGGCCCAGCAGACAGCCACCCGCATCAAAAAAAGTGCATTTGAGTGACTCTTACCATTTCTTTGTGTGTGTTTACAGCAACAGTATCAAAGTGCTCTGTTTTGGGCCGACAAGATAGCATCCCTTTCTCACGGTGAGTGCCGTTAGTGCTGTTTAAGACTAGCCAAGATGATAGCATAATGAACCTATCAACCTGTTACTAAACGTACAAAGCTAATGGTAGTAAGGCTCGTGTTTTAAGGAAGTTTATTCAGAGTATGTGTTTTATGCCTGTTCTCGTTTGTCATTGGTACTTAACAATGTAGTTGCAAGGAAACTTTTTACTCGTGACGATGGCGGTCAAAACAGAAGCCTACCAACAGCTGTAACGGTGCTGTGCAGTCTGTCAGGGATGACCCAGAACCAAACGGAGTCTGTGGATTTAACTTGCTCTCCTCAGCGGTGATTCAGAATGAAAATCTGCGGGATTCAGCGAAATGATCTGTTAGTTGTCAAGTTGTTTACACTATTTATTTAAGTTGACGTAGATGAGCCAAAAATAAGCGAACGTAATACATCAAAACAAACTAAAATCATCTCAAGCATACCTAATTTTATAGCTACTTCCTCAAAGGTAAATTCCATTTTTGACATATTGTCACACTGTATCACAAACTTTAATTTGATCGCTAACTGAACATGACACAGTAACACATTCCCTGTTCCTGGTCATGACTCTCCTCTACATCTTTGTATTGACATACAGAGGACCCCCAGGACATCTACTGGCTAGCTCAGTGCCTTTACTTGACCTCACAGTACCACAGAGCCTCCCATGCCCTCCGATCGCGAAAACTTGACAAGGTAAGTGCAGGCCATGTGTGAATAGTAGGGATGTCATTCAAGGCCATGTGTTGTGAAGAGAGTTTGTGATTATGACACAAATCAATATGTGAAGAGTGTGTGATGATTTGTTATGTGTTTAGATTAAAATAGTACCAATGACCACAAAATGATCAATCTCCTTATGTCAGTCCCCAGTCTAAATCAACACTTGTCTTCTCATACACAGCTGTACGGAGCCTGTCAGTATCTTGCTGCTAGGTGCCATGTAAGTAACTGGAAAATACATATTTTATCACTTCTAAACCTTCTTCTACGTGTTGATAAATTGCAGAATATAACCTCCTTACCTGCAAGATGTTATTTGTGCATTAGATTGACAATATTCTGACTGTTTTTGGTAGTATGCTGCCAAAGAGTTCCAGCAGGCCTTGGATATCCTGGATGCAGAGGAGCCAGCAAGTAAGAAGCTGTTGGACAGGAGTGGGAAAGAGGACCATGGGACACCAGAGTCAGGGAAGGATTGGGACATGTCCCCTGCCTCTGTAAGTTTGGACTGCCACTAGAATTATGGATTATTTTGAATACAGCCCCATGATTTGGGTGCTCCGACTAGATGACAAATTTTTAACTGGTTTATTTTTTATTTTTCCATAATGCCATGTTGTGTCAGAGAGAGTCTTTATTGAATGCTGCTGCTCCTGCAAATTCATAGCTGCACTCTGCCAATTAACGCATGCATACAGTGTCAGATATTCAGTCCCTTTTAAATCCATTCACAAGTTTAGAAACCAACATTATAAATGTTGCTGTTGTTAAGGTAACTTCCTAAGACTTTGATTGGCATAAGGGATTTTCACACATTGTTGGCCTGCGGCTAAAGGGGCATTTCTTATTTTTTCCCCGTCACGAACGAAACAAATGTTTCTATGCCAACGTGAGATTTTTTTATATATGTATACACACACACACACGCAATCACACACGCATACACATATTTGACAAGACTTCATTGGTTTAAACCACTGAATCACTGAATACAACCTATAATTCTGTCCTAGCCTGTCATGCTGATGCAATTTCGGAGCAGATGGACTCAATTATACAAAAGCCAGTGCAGATTATAGTATAGTTCTAAGTGATAAGCTCTGTCAGTAATAATCAGTTAAGTGCAGCAGATTCGATTTTTAGCGGGAATGTTATGTGACATTTAATGTTGACATAAAATGTGCTGCTTTGATCCATTTCTGTTATAGTTATAAATGGAGCATTAACAGTATATTAAGTTATGAGTAAAATTACGGACATTTACGAGAGACTGTCTTTTCTGCCTTTTCCTCTCTTTTCCCTGACAAATTTCAGGTCAGCAGCTCCATTTGCCTCCTGCGGGGTAAGATCTATGATGCCATGGACAACAGACCACTGGCGACCTCCAGCTACAAAGAGGCCTTGAAACTGGATGTGTACTGCTTTGAAGCCTTTGACCTTTTAACATCCCACCATATGCTGACTGCACAGGAAGGTGAGGCTGAGCTGTGGCCATGATGTGCATTCATCATTTATTATCATTTAAGTAACGAAAGCACTATATGTGAAATGTGTTTTCATTTTTCAACAGAGAAAGACTTCCTTGACTCACTTCCTCTGAGTCAACAGTGCACTGAGGAAGAGGAGGAGCTCTTACACTTTCTATTTGAGAATAAGTTAAAGAAGGTAGGAGGGCTCTGCACGTTTTCTGAAAATTATTACATCACTTTTTTCTTTTTTGTCATGTGATTGATGAAAGGGTAAGGATGATGATATCATTTATTCTTGTTACCGAGAAATCCCATGAAAACAATGACGAATCGCTCTGACTAATGACTGTTGTCTAAAACCTTATATGGCTTACTCCTCTGTGCTAGAGATATTATTGTCCCTTTGTTGTCCAGAAATGATTAAAAACACATAATTAAGCCCCATTATTAAATAGAATGATAAACATAAACTGCCGTTCCATGTACATTTAAATAAGGGTTCATTAGCATGTGAATGACTGTTTATGTTGAGTCAAACCCAGATGCATCCTCCTGCCTTGTCCCTTAATTTGAGCTTGTGGAGAGCTAACAACCAACGGTGCTCTGCAGTGTTGACAAGCTTTATTTGTACATAGTCAAAAAAGATTGAAATGCAAATGTCTATTATGGATATTCTGGTCTTTGTTTGTTCTGACCCATCTTCATCTGTCTCCTTGTCCCCCTCTTTGTTTACTCTTTCCCCACCTACTCACACTTAAACCCTACATCCACCTTTCACAACATGCATAAACACACTCTCTCCCCCCTTCTCCTTCCTACTGCAGTATAACAAGCCCAGTGATTTGGTGGTGCCAGAGATGGTCAATGGTCTTCAGGACAACTTGGATGTAGTGGTGTCTCTTGCTGAGAGACATTACTATAACTGTGATTTCAAGATGTGCTACAAACTCACATCAATGTAGGTGTCCTCAGGTTTCCTATCTATTTTTATGTGTTGAATTGGTCAAATTGCACTGCAAATAATGAAGAGCAGCTCTTTAAATGTAGGCCCTACATCTACATTACTTCCATTACTACATTCCTTTGCTACACAACTTTTCCTGAAATTCATACCACAAAGTGATTCTATGTAGTTATTGTAGACTTCCCTAGTAATAATAGATCATTTTTTCTCTATATTACCTTGCTCACATTCTTTCTGTTTTATCTGGCAGCAGCCACTCTTGTCAGTGCCCCATTATTATCAATATATTGTAAGAACATGATTTCATTGCTGTAGCCTGAAACCTTACTTTAGGGAGGCCAGATTTAATTACTTATGATCATTGTCTGACTGGGAGATAATGAACATAAAAGATAGCTCCTTTATCTTGCTTGTGTGTGTCCCAGTAAAAAGCTGACATGGGTTGATTTTCTCATTTGTCATTTTGTAATTACTCTGAAATGGTTGTGATGTGAAGACAGCTCGATGGATAGCTTGTGCAAAATAAAATATAATATTTTACCTACATATGGATACATGGTAGGATACTGTGGATATTCTGTTAAGTAGGCAAGTGGTTCTTCATTCCAGACTATGAAAAGGTTAACAAAGTACTGTAGTATAATGTCCCAAATTTCTGACTGATAAAGTTTTATCTTATCTCTTGTGAGTAAAAAAATGCAGGGCAATTGAGTGCAGCTCTGTTTTTGTCTTCCAGGGTGATGGTCAAAGACCCCTTCCATGCCAACTGTTTACCAGTCCACATAGGAACACTGGTGGAGCTTGGAAAAGCAAATGGTAAAATATATATCAACTGTTCATTCATGCATTAAGAATGTTTAGTTTGATTGTTTGACCTACCCATATTTATCTGTGATAGTCAATTCATTTTACACAATTTTAAGCTTTCTTGTGTTTTTTCCCCCTGCAGAGTTGTTCTACCTCTCACACAAACTTGTTGACTTGTATCCCAACAACCCAGTAAGTGTTGCAGCTATTTCACTATAGTTTAATAGTTTTCAGAGTTTGATAACTAAACAACAACGTCTTGCCAGGTTTCCTGGTTTGCAGTTGGGTGCTATTATCTCATGGTTGGCCATAAAAACGAACATGCTCGGCGGTACCTGAGGTATGCATTTGCACATTTGAAAGGAAGTGCATCCTGTCTGAGTACACATTACAGACTGTTTTATATTTAGCTTCTGTTTTGCATATTGGGTATTTTGTTATTTCCTGTAGTAAAGCCACCACGCTTGAGAGGACGTATGGTCCTGCATGGATTGCCTACGGCCATTCATTTGCCGTGGAGAGTGAGCACGACCAGGCAATGGCTGCCTATTTCACTGCTGCCCAGCTGATGAAAGGGTAGGTACACATTCTGCAGCTCTCACCTCCATATGCTGTCATTAATTGGTGTCTTTTTAGCAGTTGTAGGCAAGGGTTTATTTGAAAACATACCCATCCTGTCAGCCTATTTGACAGAAAAGAGATTTAATATAGAAAAGCATATCTCTTTTGAAAAGTTGCATTTGAGCTCTGCAGCTGACTTTGTTTGACTATGTTGGAGAGTAGGCACAGACTATCTAATCGCTAAATAAAACATGTCTTTTACTGATAGTGCAGAAGTTCAACTTTTAGAGGTAATTTATGTGCTTTGTTTGTCACATGAAATCTAGACAAGCAGATATATAGAGGTATTTATTTTTGTTTTCAGCCAAAATGTCCACAAGTTGTAGATGTTGCTCAGCCAAATGCCCATCTAATAATGGTGATGCTAGTAGTATATTGCTAAAAATGTTGCTCTTTCTTCGAGTGTGTCTTACATTGTCATTAAAATTAAAACTGTCTGCATTCAGAGCAACAACTTGAAAACTTGAAAATCTGCATAAAAGGAGGCAGGCTCAGGTATTGGCCTTTTTTGGCTGAAGAAACCTTTGTAGGAACTTAGGGAAACTTCTCCAAAAAAAGCAGAAATTGATTATTGCACCCATCCGTCGCTGTTAAACACACTAGATAGTATTAAAACATTGTCCATTTTTTAACTTCAGCTATAGTTTTTAAGGTTTCCAGACATATAGTAGGGATACATTAGGCCTTGTTTGATGTCTCATGTACTCTCTCTCATATCAGGTGTCACTTACCCATGCTCTACATCGGCCTGGAGTACGGTCTGACTAACAACTCCAAGCTGGCCGAACGTTTCTTCAGTCAGGCTCTCAGTATCGCTCCAGAGGACCCATTTGTCATACATGAAGTGGCAGTGGTTGCCTTTCAAAATGGAGAGTGAGTCATGCCGTCACAAACACACATGATCACACTCAGGCCTCTAGTTTAACAAAGGTAGCATACATTTTATTGACAGCGTATATTGATGTTGGCACACAATGGTGGTATTTATAAAAGCTAGTTCTAACTGACTAAAGTGTTTTTGGAAACATGAACTGTGTGTATAATATAATGACTATTTTGGGGTTAAATGTTTATGCTGCAATCCTGCAGTGCTGCTGTCAGAAAAATGTACTAATTTACTTTTCGCATTAGCTAACACACATTGCTGTAACTATCAATGATGTCTCTCTTTAGTGTCAAAAGAAAACAATACATTTACTTCTGTTTACCAATAAGTGGTATCTTAATTTGTGCTGGATTTAACATAATGAACATTGTGTTAATTAGAACTACTTTTGCTGATTAAATACTTCCTATGAAAACTGTTGACAGCTCATTTTGTGAAGTATTATGTGTTCCTGTCATGAACATAAAAACTAATTTCCATTCATATAAAACTTTGCAGATTAAGATCCAAAATATCTTTAAAGTGTGTGTTTTTTTTCCTGTCTGGGCACCGACACTTTTTAAAACCAGGAAAACATGTATATACTCAAATTTACGTAACTCATAATGCACTTGATTTAAAGATGAAATAGAACAGCAGCCGCACATGCAGGGTACACACGACACAAACTGATTGACACACTGTTTTATTGAACATTCAGATATGCTTTATGAGTGTCCTTCATATCTGCTTTTTTTAGTTGGAAGACTGCAGAGAGATTGTTTCTTGATGCAATGGAGAAGATCAAAGCCATAGGGAATGAGGTAACCACTACATTTTTCAATCATAAAAGTGAAAACATGACCATGTGTCTGCATGAGATACTTACTTTATCTGTGTTTTGTTTTTTCTTCTTTCAATTTGAGGTCACTGTGGACAAATGGGAGCCCTTGTTAAACAACTTGGGTCATGTGTGTCGGAAGTTGAAGTAAGTGTGGAGCCAATTTTACTGTGCAGTTTCCTTTTTTAATGAATGGTTCTTAATAGGCCCAGTGGGAGAGTGGGCTGCACTTGCATCTCTGCCTCTCTTCCAAATGGCACAATAGATTTCAGTTTTCGAGTAGCGCCTACAGTATATCACTGTTATGGGAGGATACATTTAGGCTGAGCAGATAATTAAGGAAGATTGGTCAGTGTAATCTCCTGTGATTTGTTCATTCACCTTTTTTTTTCTCCGCCAGCCTGCTACAAACCCTTTTCAGAGATGTGCTTAACACTTATTCTCTTGCAGTCATTCAGCATCAGGGCCCTCATTGAGAATTCATGAAATAAACCTTTAATGAATTATGCATAGCCACCATTCAATAGTCATAAGGGGCTTGCGAAATGTGTGCTGAACAAGTGGTTGTTTTAAAAAGGCGTTGATAGGTTTTATGAAGACAGAGGGTTTCATCAGTGCAGTTTGTATGCCTCAGAGGTTGTGGGTGTGCCATTAAAACATCCAGTCTTTTAAGGTTTTATTCCTCCGATGTATTCCTTTATTATCTTGTATTAAAAATTAATATCACCACACAGCATCCAAACATACTGGTATTACTTAAACAGGCAACTGACAAGTTTTCTCTCTTAACATGTCATTATGAACTCTGTTGCTACTTGTAGTTATTATACAGTGTATGGATCTGTAATTGTAATATATGTCATGTGTAAAGTCCTTGTTGTCAATCTACATGTTTGTTGTCAATCCATCACTTAACACAGTCATGGAAAATGTAAATAATCCAGTTAATATTCCTTAAATTTACTATTAGTTAAGATTTGCCATCTGCTTATTAAATGTGTTGACTCCACTGATTTTGTCTTTATGTCGACATTTATTTCTGTAGAAAGTACGACCAGGCTCTGGAGTACCACCGTCAGGCACTGGTGTTAATTCCTCAGCATGCCTCCACCTACGCTGCCATAGGATACGTGCACAGCCTCATGGGCGACTTTGAGAGTGCAATTGACTACTTTCATACGGTACACCTGTGTTTCATTGGTAGATTTTTGTCAATACAAGTTTGTATAACACTTGCTTGATACTGATTTGGTTTCTCTCTGTGCAGGCACTTGGACTGAAAAGGGACGACACTTTCTCTGTGACAATGCTCGGCCACTGTATTGAGATGTACATTGGTGACACAGATGCCTATATAGGTATGGTACAGCTATACTGCAGTTTCAGTGGCGTTATTATCTTTTCTAGAAAATTGTGATTATTTTACTGTTATGAAGCTGAAATTCAGCCGTATTAGCGTTAGTAATAGTTGTTCTTGTCTCTACACATTTCACTGACTACAGTAGAATGAGTTTTTATTGGAACTACTTCATCCAATTCATACGTAAGAAAGAAAAAGTCCCTATGATGATGATGATATTGTGTGTTACTGGCTTTATCCTGGGTAAATAGGTCTTTAGGCACAGATTTAACATGAAGGTGAGATGCACAGAAATGTTAGTGGCAACAGAAATCCCAGTGGCCAATGACTTAATCCCAAACCCCAAACTATCTGTAGGGCCACAAACCACAAGAGGCAAATGAGATTCTTTTTAACTTGTGTCAGCCAAAATGTTCCTTTTGTGGCAAGTATTCATATATTCACACCAATGAATAATGAATAAAAAACATATTGTCATTTGTTTCCACTAAGGCACAGATATCAACGACAAGGTGCGAGGCAGCTTAAACACTCCTGCACTGATGAAGATGCTGAACACATCAGAGCCTGGTGACCTTCTAGCTACGCCGAGAATGGAGGACACCAGCATCACATCCTTGGAAACGCCACTGTCCAATCAGGACAAGATGATGCTTGGGACACCTCTGCGACTCTCTTTAACCTTGGAGTGTGATATGTATGAGAGTGATGTGATGTTAGACACCTTGTCAGACACCAGCACGTGATGTCATCCTGTCAGGAGGTGGAACTGTCTTAGCAACAAGTTGTCATAGGTACACATATCCAAGCCCAGGGACTACTATCGATCCAAAACTCTTGGCCCCCTTCCTCCACCAGAGGTTTCCTGTGGATTCTCCCTGTTGTGCATTATGGTTGTTTCTGTACAAGACAAAACATAGACTATACCATTGTGAACATTATGAACATGAGTAAAAGCGTGTGAAGAGTTTTACAGCACCTGCTGTACATCATATTCATTTAGCAAGAATGCACTTTAAAAGGGGAATTGACACGTGCCTTGGTTAAGGGGTTGAATACTTGGTTAACCTTTGACCTTTGATTATGCCTGAAGACACTGGGAACTTGTGGTCCTCTGACACTTGATTGAACTGAGAAAACAGCCATACACCTCAGATCAGGTCTAAAAGACTATAAGTTACCTATTGCTGCCTATGGCAGGACCCTCCCTGTTGCTTAACCTGTGGATTTACATGTTGAATAAAGAACCAGCTCAATGCAAGCAGGTTCTGTGAAAATAATTCTGGGCAATTCCTACAATAAACCATGGAATTTATCTTAAAAGTCTTACTGTATCTGTGTCTTGTGTTAGAGAGAAAAAAAAATGTGATCATAAAAACCAACAGAACACACCTTTGTGTCATTGGCAATAGGACTGCTATATGTTTAATATTATCTTGGATTTTTTTTTTTAGAGCTAACCTATAATTTATTGGCAAGGTAAGTTTGCTTGTACAGCACAATGAATACAGAAGTCAACTCAAAGTGCTTTACAGGGACATAAATATCACATTAAATGTAACTGAAAATTGCATTTAAATAAGAAAAATACATTCCAATTAGAATCATTAAAACTACATACTGTTGTATCAGCAACATGATATGACAAAAAACTCATTGAGATACTGTAGATTATAATGGATGAGCTGACCATGAGTTTACTTTACTTGCTGACAGGTGAAAATGGAAAGACTACATTAGGTAGAGCTGAACTTTTGTACTGGAAAGGAGACTGAGGGAAAGAGAGGTGATGGAGGTGAGAGCAAAAGAAAGTGAGGTGTTATTGTAATGTTCCATATCCAAAATATCATGATGGCCTTTATATTTCACCACTATATGGTTCAATCTCGCTTATATAGACTACTCTGCTAATCTATAAATGAGTTGAATATAATAACCTGTGTAGCCATACCCACGGACCTCCTAGTAATGGAGGTGGCCCAACCTTTGTCGAACCCTCTACTACATGGCAAATGTTTTATCGCTAAAATCCTGCGCACGGCCCTGGTGTAGGCTCCATGTGGTGATAAACGGTCTGGAGCTGTGGCAGCACCGTCCTCTCACATGTCCTGTCGTGGTTCAGGGGAGGAGTGAAATGAAAACACACGGCTCTTCTCCGTCGCTCTCTGATGTCCACAGTCCAGACACAGTGTTTCTCCGTGGACCTTTCTTCCCGATGGAGAGCGGCTTTGGCAACTGGAGAGATGGGCTGTACTCCGTCTAAGTCTGCCGTCGTTTACAGCCAGGACAAGGTGTGCCGGGACCTGGACACCTGCTCCACCTTCGTCCCCAGCCTGAAGAGCTCCGTGTCGACGCCAGAGAAGTCTCGGCTGAGTGCGGAGAGCAGCCGGGGCAGGCAGACTTTCCTCAGTGGTGAGTTCACGGTCAGATTATTAGTCCGACTACGTGCATCTCGGGATTTAGTCGACTACGGGACGTTAGTTTAAGAATTCGTTTTAAAATACATTTGTAAAGATTGAACATAAGATGTGAGCAGACGTTAAGGGAAAAGCAGTGAATAGTGTATTAAATCCAGCCTCCTTCCCGAGCTTCAGTGACATCTCACGTTTCTATCTGACAAGTTATTGTTGTGGACCTCCCGGTTTTCTCCCTCAGTTCCCTGCCGAGACGTCCACGGGCGGTCTGTGAGCCAGTCCTCCTACCCTGACTGCTGGAGCTCTGCGGGCAGCGTGCCTGCAGGCGGCTCGGCCTGTCCGGATCTGCCCGGCATGAAGCCCCGCAGCACGACTCCGGACCTACACGGTGACACTGAGGGACTCCTGAACTGACTCCGACCCGCAGCTGTACACTGGCACATGGACACACACATCTACTTTATCGGTGCAGCTCATGTTTCTTACACACTGATGCAAAGGATACACGAAGGCAGCAGAGCGTTTGTGGACTTGTGCTCTGAGTGTTGGATTGCTTTTCTAATGATGGCTGTGTAACAATGATACTTAAAAAACAGATGCATGGGGTCATGGTGGAATCTGCATAATGAGTAATTTTACTTTTGGTACTTTAAGTTCAATATGACTACTACTTTTTTGTTAGTGGTGTGAAACCAGAGTATGCACAACATTCCCCAGTAAGAGTATTTCCGCACTACTTTGATGTTACTTGTAATGATCTGAGTTGTTCTACCAGTGGTGGTGAAACAGATTGATCTTTGATGCTACTATACTTTTATTGTTCACAAATTATGATAGCCCTCAATAATAAATGTAAATGTAGGGTTTAGTTACTAGCTATTTCACTGTTAACATACAATGGAGTACTTTATAAACTACATTTTTAAAAAATGAACTATGCCTTAATAAATTGTTCATAAAGCCTTTAATCCTTTTTAACCGTGAGGTAACTAACTACAGCTGTATGAACTATGTCAAATTTCCCTCCTCTGCATCATTTTTATTAAAACGTATTCATAAATACTGGCAGTCAAAAAA
Source organism: Acanthopagrus latus (assembly GCF_904848185.1). Classification (NCBI taxonomy): domain Eukaryota; kingdom Metazoa; phylum Chordata; class Actinopteri; order Spariformes; family Sparidae; genus Acanthopagrus; species Acanthopagrus latus. The sequence continues at coordinate 8,405,667 of NC_051047.1, read as the reverse complement.
AAGAGGAAACATACAGTTCTCGCAGAAACAATAAACTCATGTTGATCTTCAGTGTGTTTCCACCCCGGGATTGAAACGCTGAAACGCAGGAGAGCAACGCTGTCTTTTTAAATCCCCTCAACACTCGCGATATCGCCACACTCTCGCGAGTGCGCCGCGACTTAACACGGGCGAGAGGGAGATGGAGAGAAATGAGGTCTGAAAAGGACCAAATGACCGTGGGCAAGGAGAAAAGCGTCGTCGAGATACAGTTTCGTGACCTCCCGAGAGAGCAGGAAAACACTCCCGGTAACCCCAAGCAGAAAGAGGAGAAGAAGGAGGTTTTCACCAAGGTGCGTAGCCGAGCGTTTGGCGATGTGTTGCATTGTTTACGCTGTGTGGAAAACATGGTGGAGGAGGAGGAGAGCAGGAGGAGGAGGAGGAGGAGGAGGGATCACTTCAGCACCGCGGACAGCGACGTGGCGGAGGAAGGACTTCATTTACGAGGCGGCCGCATCTTCTTCCACCTGTCAACTACACTTAGGACCGCATATCACATTAGGCTTCACATTTCGACGTTTGTAGTTAGTGTCAGTAGAAATGTCATAAACAATAGACCTCACACCGTGTCCGAACCATATTCCTGCATCCTACGTGGTTTAAGACATGTTCTCTGAAGGTGCCATGTCTGTGTAAAGCTGCCACTGACGATTATTTTCAATGTGTATCACATGTATTATATATCTGAATTATGTTCAGTGTATAACATATTTTTGATAGAAAGAATATTCACACATCGGCTACATCTGCAGGCCGAAGTGATAAGAAACAACCACGCCCCCTCGTGTTTTCCTTTAAGTATCTTTAAGATTAAGAAAAGGGAAGTGTAAGGAGTTAACATGACCCTCTTTAATATGCCTGTCTGTCAGATCGGGACTTGAAAGAGAAACATCTCAAGAACAAGTTAAAAGCTGAATTGTACATTTAAATGCAGAATTACATGTCTTACCAACATGGTTCTTTCTGCTGAAGTGGAAAAAAATAACACATACGAGGGTTGATTGATAAGTTCGTGGCCTAAGGCAGAAGGGGGTGAGTTCTACATCTCTTGCTCCACCACCACTGGACCAAGCGTGTGAATGTAGGAGGGGACTGTGTTGAAAAATAAATGTGTTGGGCTTTTGGAAATTGACTCCTTGTACCTTAGGCCACAAGCAATCACCCCTTGTGGTATATAAACATATACCCTAAGTTATATATATCAATGACTGATTACAGGTGGTGCTCAGAAGGCTTCCACCTAACCTGTCAAAGGACCAGCTGGAGGAACAGCTCAGTCCACTGCCATGCTATGACTACTTTGAGTTCTTTCCAGCGGATCAAAGGTAATAATGATATAACCATTCAGGAAATAACTTGCTCTTATGACAGGAATTAAAAAAAAAAAAAAAATGTATTCCCTTGCATGGCATTGTTTACGACACCTCCCTTTTTCTCTTTCTCTCTCTTACTACAGTCTCTATCCACACTTGTTCTCCAGAGCGTACATCAACTTTAAAAACCCCGAAGACATCCTGCTGTTTAGGGATCGATTCGATGGTTACGTCTTTATCGACAACAAGGGTAATTCTTGATTTTGTTTAAACTCGGCATGAGGGGGGATGAACGTGGGCAAACAGTGCAACCTATTCTGCCATATTAAAAGCAAACAAGGGCGTGTTTGTTTTGCAGCTATACAGGCTGAATATTATGGACAGCGAGGTGGATTTAGAGCTTTTGTTGCCACTGTTGCTATCTGATAGCAGGTCTGTTAAATGATGAGCTGCCTTTCATTTCAATATTTACTCAGGCCAGGAGTATCCTGCAGTTGTAGAGTTTGCACCCTTCCAGAAAATCTCCAAGAAGAAGCTTAAAAAGAAAGATGCTAAAGCTGGGAGCATTGAAGAAGGTACTGATATATCACATTTGTGCCGTCATTAGAATGTGTTTATGAGACTTGACATTTAGATTGTTAACATATCCTTGTGAATATAAGGTTAGCAGAAAATCAATATTTGGCATTTTGTTGATGATCAGACATATGCTGCCTTTTTGCCTCCTCGCCCTGAAACTCCCTCAGACCCAGAATATAAGCGGTTCCTGGAGAATTACTCCTGTGATGAGGAGAAGTCTATGGCCAACCCTGAGACTCTTCTGGGGGAGATAGAGGCTAAAACCAGAGAGCTCATAGGTACAGCACTATATGCACAAGTCAATATTTTATCAGTCTCAAGATTCAGCCATATTTACTTAGCAGCTACGCTCAACTTCTGATTACTTCTCTCCCATTTCGTTTGGTTTCAGCCAAACGGACAACACCACTGTTGGAGTACATCAAAAATAAGAAAATTGAGAAGCAGGTAAGATGCGTCCGTGGCAAGAAAAGACCCACACATTTAAAAGATGCGATGAATCCTTTCTAACTTGTCACATATTATTCTACAGAGAATAAGAGAGGAGAAAAGAGAGGAGAGGAGAAGAAGAGAGCTTGAAAAGAAACGGCAGAGGGAAGAGGAGAAAAGGAAGCGACGTGAGGAGGAGAGGCGCAAACGGAAAGAGGCAGAGAAGCAGAAGAAATTATCTGATAAAGACATAAAAATTAAGGTAGAAGCTCATCATGAACAGTTCCACATCATCATGTCTAATCTTGTTCTTTGGACAGTGTATCATATAGTTATGGATTCTGTTGTGTCTTATCTGCAATTTTGTAGCTCCTGAAGAAGAGTGACAGGGATGATGACATGGATTCAGACAGAATTAAGGACAAATGTGACATTGGGGAGACAGACAGAGGCAAATGGGAGAAAGCAGGAGGCCAAATGAAGTCAAAGGACTCCAAAGAAAAGTAAGGATTGTGAAATTATTCACTATTGATAGGCAGCTTTCTGTCAGAGGAGGCTTTTTGATGGCTATGAGACAAAATGGTATAATGTACAGTCAGGTGTACTGAGGGAAAGCTGGTCACTTTGAAGGTACAATTTATGAGAAAGGTCATTTTTGATTCTCATTCCTGGGTCGGTCAGTACACAGTATGACAACCTGGGAATGAGATCTTCTGCCAGTGTGGCTTGCTTTGACCTTTTACAAAGTTCTCAAATTAACCTAACCCCCTCCTGTTTGATATTGGATTCTTTAACTTCTGAAAGAACTCTATGGATATCATCATTTATAACTGCAGCTTGACATTGTAATATAAAGTGAAAAACACACAATGCTTTTCTAATGATAAGTAAAGCCTTCAATTATGAATATGTTTCCATATTGCCATGAGACATCTGTACGGGCTCCCAATCTACCAGTCTGGATATTACTTTTATTTAAGATAATGTGTAATTTGTGAAGCATAAACAAATTATATCCCAACCACGTCTAAAAAAAATAAAAGGCCAAACTCTTGATGAACGAAAACCACTAACAGCTAAATTCCAAACATAGCATAAGTTGGAATTTGCTGACTCACTAAATTAATCATATGTTTCGTGAACACAGGGAAAACATTTTTTTGCCAGTTATGATCTGTTTTGAAACCTACATATTACATTTAAAGGTGAAACTGTTTTACTTGTGAATATTCATCTATATTTTATAGTATCAAAATCCCCCCACCTTACTGTAAAGTGGTCCCAAAAAGTCTTATAATAACAACTTCTATATGTCTGTGTTATGACGTATTTGATTTGCAATCTCCACTCTGACCACTAGAGGTCAGCCTGAGAGCGACAAGGAGCAGAGGGAGCAGCATGGCCGCAGACAGAGAGACAAGGAGCACCGAGGGAAGGATGAAGAGAGGAAACGACAGCGGAACCACTATGAGTTTGACAAGTTTATGCGCCGCAAAGATGAGACCAAATGGGGAAAGGGCTACTGTCAGGATCGGGCCAAGAAAGAGGGGCATCACCACGGATACTCTTACTGTCCTGACAGTGGAGACAAACTGGGCAAGGAAGACAGGGAGGACCTGGGTAACAGGAAGGAACGCCTCCGAAACAAGGTGAGCGAGAAGGTGAGCATGAGATGGGGGGCCGGGTTGACAATTCATTGCTTTTTCTCTCATGATGTAGACCTGTAAGTGTGTTTCAAATTTTGGCTGGTGTCTGTTTTTTTACAGGTGATTATCAGCTCAGAGAAATCAGGTTTCTTTTCTTTCAGAATACTCATGTTGTGAAAATGAATTTAATTCTCCTGAAATCTGCCAACTTGGAGATAGCACTTCTGCAAATAGAACAGAATGTAAATAGAATAGAACAGAGAAAAATAGAATAGAATAAGGTATTTTAGCTTATTCACAAAAAACATGCAAAACAGGTGGATTTACATTTCTCCCAAAGATAAATGCATGTTTGTGTATCTGTGTTTGTCCTGTGAAAAACAATACTGTCATGTTAGTGGCCACGGCTCACAGAACATCAGGAGTGTGGTTCACATTTAAACACAGGGACCCCGAGACTGTTCGTTATTGGTAATCATTCAGGACTGGATGATTTTTCTATACATGGAAATTAAATCTTACAAAGAAAATATTACAGATCAGACCATTGGCCATGAACAAAGGATTTAGTTCATAAAGTTAACCACATCATCAGTATTCTATTATTCTACATTAGTCTATATTTATCAATCAGAGGTGTTTAGTACTAGGGATGGGAATTGATAAGATTTTCGTGATACCAATGCCATTCTCAATTCTGCTTGGGTCCGATTCCCTTTTTGATTCCTGATCAATTTTTGTCAAGCTGGCTGTAGCCTGAGAGTGAGCTGTTGCAACAGTCTGTCATCGTCTAGACCAACAACAAGGTAACAAGGTCATTTGTTTGTTTGTCTTTATACAACACAGGGTTGCATAGCGTCATGAAAGTTTATGGTTTTATATATATTTATATATATATATATATATACACACATACACACACACACACACACACACACACACACACACACACAAAAGCAATACTTCTGTACTGTATTTTTTTGATTCTGCTACAGGGGATGTGAACAGTAGCAACAAAATTAGCTCCACTCTGGTGAATGAGAGCCCCTTTGTCAGCTCAGCCATGAGCTCTCTGCCGTGATACCCATGATATATTACTTACTCATTAAAAGAATAGTAAAAAAAAAAAAACAGCCAAAACAATCCTAATGTGATAACTGTGTCATAAGTTACAGGCTGCTCTGATATTAACCTTATATAGAGTGCTTTAATAGGTAGTAGCTAGTTTTGTACCAAACCAATAAAATAAGACTATGATGGTGAAAAGTCTCTATTGTAACTGACTATGTTGTCTCTCTGTTCAGACCTCAGTCATACTAGAAATGTAATGTGAGTTTTTATCAATGTCCTGGGAGTGTCTCAGAGCTTTTCTGGACATCATATCAGGGTGTTGGGTGTGGTGAAGACAGCAGGCGACCAGGGTGTTTTCTGCACCTGCAAGCCCAGTGCATGTTGGGATACACTCGAGGCCTGCGTGACTCATGAAAAGAATTTACATATACATTCAAATTGTGTGTGTCTCTCCCATGTTCCTGCTCTCTTGTCTCCCTGCAGGACCGTCCAGCCATGCAGCTCTATCAGCCAGGCGCACGCAACAGGAAGCGCATGAGCTCCGCGGGCAAAGGCTACGACTGCATCCCTGTGGGCCACTCTCCTGAACCCGGGACAGAGCACTGTTATGAGGTCGTCACCATGACAACAGGGCTGGAGAAGGGGTTTGAGAAAAGCAAAGATGAACTGTGAGCAGTATAGACGATTATAGAAAGTACACATAAATTATTGGGCTTTTTAGCCTACGTTGATGGTGAGAGGTTTGACTGGTTATCATTGAGATTTTGAAAATAACAAACTCCACTGACGGAGAAAGGCTCTTCAAAAGCAGCAGTCTTTCGGTAACTTTCATCTGCATTATGTGTATTACGGTTCAGAGCTTTGAATGTTGGTCAAGGCATTTGTTTTGCTGAAGCATGAACATTTTTTGCACGCACTAAACATTTAACTGTCTCACTGATTAGTATTAAAGAAACATCAGAGTAAACCGAAAGCTGAACGTTGAATGCATGGTGTAAACCATGTGGAGAATATTGAGAACAGAGGCAAACATTAGTTGTTACCTTCAGGAGAGCACAACAGTTAACTCACTCTTTTCACAGTAATTTGGTATATTACATGTACTGTTTTGGTGCAAATGCTCAGATCCTGCTGGCTACTTTTCAGTTTCCTCAAAGCTTTTTCACATGAAGCAGTGCAGCGTTCTTCCTTTTGCTCATCATGTGTCCCTGTTAGAGGCAGCTCACGTCTGGCGTCCATCAATAACTTGCAAGTGGAACCTCATCACCTGAAACAGATCTTGTTACCCAGCCTTTATAGAATCCACTGGACCTGGATGTTTTTAGAAATCTTATAAAGTTTTATTAAAACTAAATATAAGGTAAGTCAAACTTACAAATGATGGATGTAGAAAATGTTATAGATTAAATCGTGTGTATTTCTGTGTGTAAAGGTGTGCGAATGAGAAGGGGATAAGAGATATTATTGATGAAGAGTCAACATGTCACCAAGTTTTCCCACTTCTCCCTATGTTCTATGTGTCTTACATGGGGTCCATCGTATTCTAGGTGTCATACAACAGAGACAATATTTTTTTGTGATCAAAGCTTTGTACATGTTCACCCATGAGCCAAGAAGAACATACTCTCTACATTTCTATAAAGCATTTCCAAAAAATAAAATGTAAAGTTGAAAGATACAACACAGATGAACGGAATGCATATTCTATGTTGTGTGTGTGGTTTTCTATTGATCTTGTCAACTAAATGTAATTGAGAGGACACAAATGTTGATGAAGTGATATAGTGTGTTTAACAAGCCTTATATTATTTTTGCACATGACCTAACATTTGTCTATTATACCTCTTTCATCATTTTGTTCCTTTCAGTTGTGAGAAAATAAAGCTCTTCAACCGACTAAACTGGGTTTCAGTCATTCTGGAAGTTCTCCGACAGTTTGGGTGAGGCAACCCTGCCCATGATACGTATGTGCAACTGGCAGATATGAGTCAACAATAGTCAGTATCACAGCATTAGTGGCCGTAGACATGCAACGTCATTAGTGACACTGGTCTCCAAAGATGAAATAAGACTTAGCCATTTATCTATCTAGATGTCAGTTGAGGTCACCTGAAGTGAAGTGGAATGTTGAAATCGTGGTCTTTCTTACTTGTTGTGGATTACGACACACTCCTTTACTCAATGTTCTCTACTGCAAGGTTCACAATAATCTCACAGAAAGTGTCACACTGTCACCCAGATAAAGCAGAACTGTTATAATCAACAGGAAGCCAGCAGCATACGAACACATCCCGTGGATCTTGTGAGCAATGAGTTTAAATCTGGTGCTCTCACTTCACTTAAAAAACACTTTCTAAAAGAACCTGTGTGCATTTGTTTATAGGACAGTGTGTGCCAGCTGATACCTCAAACCCTCCTCGTGGTGTCTTAAGAAATATTTAAAGATACCCTCCGCACATGTGCTAAGGCATACAAAAAAATCTCTAATGTCTATAATGGGTTTTGCAGATATAAAGTATAATTACCACATTGAAATCCTTTCAATGGCGTATACTCCCTCTACCTCATTAGAAAATGCCAAAACACATTACATTTAGCAGATGCTTTTGTCCAAAGGGACTCATAGTAATTATTGAGTGCATAGGAAAAACACCATCAGCAATGAATGTGAAAAGAGCCTTCCTCTGTGAAACGCAAAACATTCTACAGAGTGAAGATGAAACATTCAACCGTAGGAACAAGAAGAAAAACTAATTTTTGACTGGAGGACACACTGATCCTATCCTGTCTAAGCCCACATACAGAATAGGGATTTTAGTTCTTCTCCATTTCCACTCGTCACAGGTATTTCTCTTTACCCACACTTGTGTTTTTCCCTTTTGAATCGCAGCAGTGATATGGAGGACGTGAAAGTGAAAGTTGCACCCTTTGATCGGTTATGAACCATGACTGACAATAACATGATTTTTTCAGTTTCCTATAAGCACTTTGTAGTGTGCAGTCCTCCCATGCGTTAAGATAATTCTTGAATCAGATGGTGAGGAGTAAGTCAGTCATGATGAGTAAATGAATTTGTTCTCCATGTGGCGCTCTTGGTTTGTCTTTAAAGAGTCACTCTCCAAGACCGCCTCTAAAGCGTGGCTTTTACTACAGTTGGTAGGATGAAATATGTCACATGCTCCATTTCCTCTCCCAGTCTGTCTGTGGTACAGTGACAAACTCAACCCCCCGTCACAATATCTACACCTCCATCTGCAACTGCCCACCTGCCTGTCTCCTCTCGTCTGCCTGTTTCCTTATAGGTGAGTGTTCAACTGACTTTTATCAGGGGAATGGTTAACCTTATATTTTCATAATTATTCCTTTTTGAAATTGACTTGAAATGAAACCAAACGGCACCACGTGTCAGTTGCATCATACATCATTTTTCTTGTTTTATTTCTGTTTAAGTTATTGGTAAAAGGTCTGCGGTCAACACTTGCCATTTTTAGTAAGGTTTTCAGTCAGTTGATAACATTTGCTCAAAAGAGGATACACCTGCATTGAAAGTATAATGTAAAAATAGCATCGATATACCCACATTAAAGAAATTCTTTATCCCATTACAATTATTAAATAAATAACTCTCCAGGGAGAAATTAAGTAAATAGAAAATAATGAACTAATTTATACTTATATCTTATACTTACTATATATATATATATATATATATATATATATATATATATATATATATATATATATATATATATATATATATATATATACACACACACACACACACATATATACATATATATGTGTGTGTATTTCATATATACATATATATAAAAACATAAAATGCCACATCTTGGCTTTTTCATTATTGCATTACAGTGTGCTTTTCTCAGGTGTTACCAAAAGATCCTATTGTCATCCTGTATCAGATTAGAAGTGATGGTGTACATTGTATAACTTAAAGTGAAACATTTACAACGGCTCAACAATGTGCCTCTGTTGATTACATCTCCGTTTGGTTTGTGGTAAGCCCCCCACCACCACCATGTGCACCACATATGGTAGAAAGTGTTTGTGTTTCCTGTCCTTGCTGTAGTGTTCACTATGTAACGTTTGGCACTGTCTCAACTCCCTCTTTAAGCCTGTTCAAATATGATCACTGAAAGTTGTCAGACTAACTCCTAAGCACTTTTGCATGTGTCAATTATACGTTAGGTCCCCAGAGCGACAGTTGGTACTCTGCAACCACCAACCAACCATGTCCTTTTCCTGTGCGAAAACTCCACCCAGCACATGTGCTGCTTGCACGCGAACAACAACACAGTCTTGATATGATTGCTACTGTATCTGTTTCACACCTTGAGATCAATCAGTTTTGCACCCAAAGAAAAGAGATTACACCTTCTGGCGTGCATCACTTTGCTGACGATTTTGCTTTTTTTCCCATAAGTATTTTCTGAGAAAAATGAACTCTACCACATCCTCACAAGTCTTTGTCAAACTCTGGCACACAGGTGGTGAGAGGCCATTCTGAGCTGATCATGACGGGGAATTCCAGCAGCCCCAAATTAGACAACGCCACCCTATCCCTGTTCAAGAATACAAACACCAGCATTGCCATCTCTGTCATCTACATGTTCGTCACTGCCATCAACCTGGTAGGAAATGGCCTCTCCATGTGGATCCTCATATTCCGTACCTACCCCAAGTCTGCCTCCATCATCTTCATGATTAATCTCACCTTCACTGACTTGGCTCTGGGCATAGCCCTGCCATTTCAGATCGCCTACCAGCTCCAAGGGTATAACTGGAGTCTGGGACCCAAGATGTGCAGGTATGACTTCCATTGTTAAAGTACTGATGCGGAAAAAATCCACATACATTTGAAAGGACATTCTTCACCTTGTTTACCTTGTGATTGTCAGTCAAAACATTATTTTGACAGTCCATCACTTAGATTTGTTTGACATTTTGATAAATACAGGTTGCTTTTTCTTGCAGAGAGTTAGATGAGAAGTTAAATGTCACTCTTATCATATCGGTTTCTTCATTACAAACAGCCGGCAGCTATTTAGCTTAACTTAGCATACCACAGAAATGCTAAACAGGGGTAAACAGCTAGCCTTGCTCTTTCCAAAAGTTACAACATCAGCCAATTAGCACCTTTCAAGCTCACTAATGACTTTTTACAAAAACTTTAGATTACTAGTGACAGCAAAGATGGGCTACTAAAGGGTTATGTGTCTTACATGATTTTGTGGATTGGTTTGGTTGGCTCCAAACCTCATGGTGGCAACAAATAATTCACTGCCCTTGGCAAAAATGAGCAGTTTCTAACGCAACCAACCATAAAACCAGCGGTGGTCCTTTTTACATTTTGTTTTTTGTCTCCATCAATAGTTCCCTGACCCTCATCTTCTACACCAACATGTACTGCTCCATCCTGACCATGATGGCCATCGGAATCGACCGCTACCTCGGCATCGTCAGGCCCATGCTGTTCAGGCAGATCAGGAAGAAGAAGTCCATTGCAGTCGTAAGCTGCCTCCTCATGTGGGGTCTGGTCCTGTGCGTTCTGTACCCACTGATGACCACAGACCTGACCTTTGAATTCCCTGAACTCGGGATCACCACATGCTTTGACATGCTGAAGAAAGACATGCTCCCATCCACGGCAGCCTGGGCAGCCTTTCTCTTCAGCATGGTGTTCATTCTCTTCCTCTTCCCTTTCTGTGTCACGACATTCTGCTATGTCAGTGTCATCCGCAAACTGGCCAAAGATTTCAAGACAGCCCAGAAAGATAGAGCAATACGTCTGGCTGTCATTGTTCTCCTAGTCTTCACTCTTTGCTTTGCCCCGAACAACATCCTCCTGTTGACCCACTCAGTGCTGAGACTCTTCTATCAGAAGTCCATTTACATGGCCTACAAACTGTCTCTCTGTTTCAGCTGCCTGAATAGCTGCATCGATCCATTCATTTACTACTTTGCTTCCAAGGATTTCAGACAAAAGCTGAGGCAGATAATGAATCTGCATAGCCTGAGTAGTGGGGACTCAATGAAGATGGAGCATAAAGAGAGCGTGTACTCGGCACATTTCGAGGGCCAAGAGAGACAACACAGCAAGGTGTATTTGATGCCAGGCACATCACAGCAGAGAGAGAATGAAACGACTTGAGGAAAGACTAAAAGATGTGTGGGAAAGGGAGTGATAGTGTAAGAAATTGTGACTGTCGTGGGCTGGCCTTGTGTGCATCAAGCTCTTACATCACCTTTTCCTGTGTCATTTTACTTCTTATTTTTCCTGTGCACGAGCTGATGAACATGGATAGCAGCTGAATGTCTTTGCCAACTTAGTCATTATTCCTGCATTACCCAATGTGTTATTTCATGGATTGAAAAACAAACATTAATTTCGTATTTCTTGATGTAGCATGCATGAGTGTCAATAAAATGTGAGTTAAACATGTATTTTATGGATGCCCTCTATGCCTGAACATAGCTGACTTTGTAACATTTATAACATATTCTCTGTTCATGTTTCTGTAAATTGTTGTCCTGCTTTTGACTATGAATGGTTATTGTTGACATTTTGACCTTTTTAACTTATGAAACTTTCAATCTCCTGCTATTGTTAATTTTGTTTTCTCTGTTTTTTATGTCCACAGAATAAACGTTTTATTATTATTATTATTATTATTATTAATATATTCGAATTTTTATGAATATTTTCACAATCACTATTGTTATTATTGTGTATCAGTACGATTATTATCATCATCATCTTCTCTTAAATTATTATTTATTTATTCTTATTATTGTTATAGTACTAGTAGTGATTGTTGCACGTTGACACTTGCATATGACTTTTATGTGCAGGGGCGGTTCTGGGGGGGGTGCCGGCAACAGGGGCTAGTGCCTCCCTAACTCTGACAAAGAGTCTGCATCAATAATACACTGACAGATTTCTTGAAATGATTTTGTACTGAAGGGCATGGTGGAAAAAAAAGTGTCTCAGCAGTTTACTACCCAATCAAAATTGTTTAAATAGTAAACACTGTTTTCCCATTTATTGCATGTCTGAATGAGGGATTCGTCTTTTTTTTTCCTGGGTTGTATTTGCCCCCCACCCCCAACAAAAAAAGTTGGCCCCAACCTGGCCCCCTTTTAAAATTGGTCTAGAACCGCCACTGCTGATGTGGCGCCGCCCAACGTAAGGAAACGTCATCACGTAAGCGCTGTCACGTTGGTTGTCCTAGCAAGCAGCTATCACTGCCAGTTTTCCTACTTCGGCAGGTAAGTCGTATCCTGACGTTACATATCTTGTATGGAGCATTGCTCGGACATGTGCTGTTTAAATGGCTGTGTATATTAAACCGTTTCCATTTTGGGGGGCTGAACTCGCGAGCTAAACATTACAGTAAGTGTCGTTCACTTGCAGTCGAAGGAGCTTTTTCCTGAAGTAACGTCAAAGAAACTAGAATTAACAAGACAGCCTGTATTAGCTGATGGATAACAGAAAGTTAACACAGTCAGTTTAGCAGAGTGGTGAACCATCTATGTCGCATGTTCAATTATTTAGTTATGCGTTCACCTACGTTGGTTTGACTCAGTGCTACAGAGAAGCCACACATTGCTTGTGTAGGCACAGTAACTAGGCTAAACTAGCATAACGCATGAGGAAAGCTGTGACTGAATCAAAATCAAAATCCTTGATTCATAAAGTAACTCACAGCGAGTGGACGTGCTGACAGCTGCTCAGTCACTGTTTTATTGAATACATAATTCAGTTATGTATGTGTGATTGTGTGTGAGGTATGTGGCTAAGATCATATATTAATACTTTAGTGCACAAACTTTGATAAAGTAGAAAATGATCATGCCCACTACAATATCCCACAGCACAAAGACGTGTGTCTAAATTGCTTGTTTTGTCCAACCAGCTTTCCAGAACCTGAAATGTGTGATTTATAATTATTTGAATCAGAGAAAAATAGCAAATATTTGATTGATATTTGAGAAGCTGGAGCCAGTTGACCTGTGGTGGTTTCTTTGACAAATGACTTTAATGATTAACTGTTTAGGTGAGTTGACTCATTAAATATCTAACTGTCTCAGCTCTTTATGGACCTGTCCTCACTGACAGTGTATGAACAGCTGCAGTCATCTGACTCCTTATTGCTGCAATCCTTCACATAAAGTGGGACACATCTGTAATGTTTAACTCTGTTCATCTCTTTAGGGGCGGTTAGAGGAGAAGGCCGACATGGTGCTGAACCCTGTCATTTCCAAGCTTGCTGGTAAACTGGTCGTGCTGGCAAGTGCTTCTCCAAGGAGACTGGAGATCCTCCGCAATGCAGTATGTTTCCTATAGTTAAACCTGTTAGAACTGGACATATGTCACGACAGCTGCACGTTTTGTTCTTAAAATTTTACTTTTTGAGTTGAGTTGGAACAAGATTTCACTTCTGTGACCCTCCTGACAGGACTTATCTATGACTCCAGCAGTTAGACAGGTTTCAAGCTTTCGTGTGAATGTATGCATCACCTGCACAAAAATCAAAACCAAGTTGCTGAATTTTATGTACAAAATATAAGTAAATCCAACAAATTTAGGTGTAACTGTCTTGTAAATGTTTAATGACCCAGTCAGTACATCAGTCAGATAATCCGCGTAATGATTATGTATTTTATTTATGACTGAACTGACAAATCAGCTTATTTCAGATACATCAATCTGTAATGATGTGCTGTAGGTCATTTAGAAACAATATTGCCGTCCACGAGACAGTACTATGTTATATATAGTACATAAGTTTGTATTTCAACTGTGAAATTTTCCACCCAAGTACATTTTCTTGTCACAATTCTTTATAGAAAATTTTGTTCATATTATGGATTCATGTGAAATGATTAAAATATTGATATCACATTCAGAAAGCCAGAGTGGTTTGGAGTATTCCCTTATTGTTGCTTGTCTCCCCTGTACACTTTCAGGGACTACGGTTCGAGGTGGTACCGTCCTGGTTCAAAGAAACTCTTGACAAGGGGCTTTTCAAAGCACCTTATGAGTATGCTGTTGAGACAGCCAAACAGAAAGCCCTGGAGGTGGCCAGGAGGATGCCTTTTGTAAGTTAAGCTCCCTTCTGTATGACAGTAAACAAGAGATATTATCTTGTTGTGTATTATCTTATGTTGACAATTTGTTGTGTATTAAATTGCTTTAGAAACACTTGAAGACTCCAGACATGGTAATCGGAGCTGACACAATTGTGGTAAGAGTAAGAAGGGATTACAGTTTTGTATGTACAGTTTTGCTTACTCTCTGCAATAAAAGTTGTATGTTGCCTATTGTTAAATCTGGCCGTCGTTTTTTATTTTCCACAGACTGTTGATGGCATGATTCTGGAGAAGCCAGTGGACAAAAATGATGCCTACAGGATGCTGTCAAAGTCAGTGTCACGTCATACATCCTCTCTGAGTTGACAGTACAAGCAGGAAATGGACACGATCTTGTTTACAGGTTCTCAGTTCTTGTTCTTTCCCTTCCAGATTGAGTGGCAAAGAGCACAGCGTCTTCACTGGTGTCGCTTTAGTCCTCTGCCATGAGAAAGAAAGTAAGTCGCAACTAAATAATAATTGTTTTCTTTAGAAATGTGTTGGAAGGAACAATGTGTTAGACATAAGTTCAGGCCTTCGGGGCTTCATTAGTTTTTCTAAAATGTCCAGGAACAGTATCCGTATGGAAAAGCTAATAATGAAAGATTTCATGCCAGTTTCCCAGAAATACTGTTCAGGAGAGGGGCTTTACTGACCGATTGTGATTCATTTATTAACCTCCCTGCTCCCCAGATGAAGAAGTGGACTACCAGTCATTTGAATTCTATGAAGAAACAAAGGTTAAGTTTGCTGATCTCTCAGAAAGTATGCTATGGGAGTACATCAATAGTGGTGAACCCATGTGAGTATGAACATTTGAACTTTCACACATGTAAAAGCTATTGATTTGTCCTGGTGAGGTAACCTAACCAAGCATTTGATCAGTGGAGGTCATTAAGTGAATGTGAGCCTCATGAACCTTTCGCTTTTTTGGACTTTGATGCCTGATTTTTTTTTTAGTTTTTTCCTGCTGTGTTTGCCTTGTCCTATTTGGTAGAGATGTGTAAGCAAGAAATACTATCTCGAATTAGGTCAGAGCGAATGTATCTTTGGGTTTGTTCTTCATTTGCAGAGGTACTGCTACACGCACAACCCTGCTGTGTATTGGTCAGTGTCTATGTTATACTTTAATATTCGAGGTGTGAATTCTGTGCTTTATTTGTTCAAAAAACACATTCTCATTCTCATAGTGTACATTGCTGCAGCTCCCTCTCTAAAAAGCCTTGTCTGCACTGACTGGCCAGCTCCCATAGGCCTCAGCAGGCACCATAAACCAAATTACTGTTAGTACTGTTAGTCCAGATTTTTTGTTCCCTGGGAATCACTAGAGTCAGTCTAGCTGTACTCCGACCATGAAAATCACCACAGTAAACACTTCGAAACAGAAAACCTTAACCACCCCACATGATCGGGCAGCCTCACTGTCAAGTGGTCATTAATGTCACGACTTTACAATATTAGCCAGCCGGCTGCTGGGAGCTAATTTAAGTTCCCAAGCAAATGAATTCCTCCAGCACCCATTTTATATGTACGTGCAGCAGCCAGCAACAAACATGCACACTCACCAGCATGTTTATGTATAACAATGAAGCTTAAGTGCTGCAGCATATAACCAACCTCTCATTTTTAGTAGGCTTCAGATGAGTTTTGCTGTTCACATAGTTTGGCTTGAGTTTCCCTCAGTATTGCAGCATTTGTCTGACATCGCCCCAGGTTGTGGTAAGAGATTTCTGTTGTCACAATAGATGTGCAAGATGCTAAAACCAAGTTTAACAAGCTAACACACAAGGTTTGGTATAACAAAAAATGATTTGTTAATATCTTTTGAGTCCGTTGTTGAGCTTGTAAAGCTACCGACCCTTGTTTATAATGCTGTCCAGAATAAAATGCACAATTTGTTATCGGGGCATCTCTGCAACTTTTAGATCTAAAAAAAAGTTAACGGCTGGAAATCTTTATATGGAGGGATTATATGAGGACTTTTGATTTGGTTCTAGCTGGTGCTGTTTTACATAGTGACAACCAACTGAAAAAAAGGCTTGACCAAAGAGAAGGCATTACCCTTGTTGTGAACGCAGTGCTTTGTAACTTGGCATTCACATGCACCAAAAAGCTACATGAAAAATTAAGTACAGGGGAAAACCCAAAAGCATAATATGGCCTCCCTCAATAAAATATTTGTATCTTCGTGTGTCAGGGATAAGGCTGGTGGATACGGTATTCAGGCTCTCGGAGGCATGCTGGTGGAATACGTCCACGGAGACTTCCTCAACGTTGTCGGTTTCCCCCTTAACCACTTCTGCAAACAGCTGGACCGTATTTACAACCACTGCACTTCCTCCTCAGACGAAGAAAGTTTGTCTGTCTGCCCGGGCCAAAACAGCAGTCACACTCCCACAATACTCACCCAGCCCCCACCTAACTTGTCGACCCAGTCTAGCCACAGTCCCGCCTCTTCGGTCAAACACAACCTCTCCTCCGGCCCCGGACCAAACGGCCCGTCTGCCAGTCGAACACACCGTACCCAGAAAAGCCCCACAGCCAGTCCTGCCCATAAGGTTAGCTTTTTTTTCTCACCCTGCTAGCAAAATCCCCCTTTTGTGAGCATTCATAAATAACAGTTTCCCCTTGTAGGTGAAAAGGAATGGTGACAAAAGTGAAGAGAGTCAGAGTTCCCGGATGTTGGTCAACAGCTTGTCGAAACATACAGACACGAGAGAGGTCCAAGACTCTGAGAATACAACATTGCCATTGACGACCAGCGGGGGGCAGGTGATTGAGCTCAACCTGACCGAGCAAGAGGACAGCGAGCCGAATAACGAGGACTTACAGCGAATCATTGAGCTGATGGATGGATTCAAAGCCTCAAAGGTAAGTAGAGGTAAAAAAAAAAAAAAAAAGCATTGTGTTACTAAAGCTCTTTGGGATATCATATTGAAATATAACTTGTAATGATTTTCTGAACTTTGGGTTATTTACATTAAAGTCTGGGTGAGTGGTTAATTGATTATTGAGTCTCAAATACCAAAGTTTTGGGTTGTGGGACTGAGACTGAGCCACCAAACCAAAAAGTCTGTATATGAAGACTCAACAATTCAACCAGAATGGCTTACCCTAACTTTTAGTCACTTCCTTGCTGAGTGCAAGTCTAGAAAGTTGATACCACTCACATGCAAGGTAAGTACATTAACATGGTTTTGTGTCAGAACAACTAGTCGTGGTTTTACAGGGGGTTTATGAGCAGGAATATCTATATTCTGGTTTCGTAATTTGGAAACTCAGATGGTTGAACGGCAACTTCAAGGTGACCAAAAGACTCCAGGATACAAGTTAAACAAACAGGATAACTTGGTGATAAGTGAGCTGCTGGTTCATATTCAGCTAACTTAAAAAAACAAACTACTCCTTAAAAACTTATAAAACAATTTATTCTGTTCAATAATGCACTGGAAAGTGTTCTGGTATGGAACAACACACCTGTGACCATTTTTCGTTCCCCTACATGTTTCAGGCACTCTTTACCTCATCCAAGATGGGTGTGTTTGACCTGCTACAAACTCGCCCGGGGCTGGATGCAGCACAGGTGGCCCAGGAGATCAAAGCCTCTGTGAAGGGGACTGAATGCCTGCTGGAAGCCTGTGTCTCTCTGGGACTGTTGAAGAGCAAAGGAAGAAGTTAGCCAGGATTCCTCTATTTCCATTACACCTTTTCAAACCATTAAGAGGTAGAATTTATATCTCTATTTAAAATGAACCTAACCCATGTCCCATGATTTGTCTACTCCCAGCAGGCCACAGCCCGGTGTACGAGAACACACATCTGGCCACGCGTTTCCTTCTATCAGATGCTCCTCTCTCACTGCAAGGCTACATCCGGCATTGCAACGACACAGTGTGGCCTCTTTTCTCCCACCTGGAGAGTGCGGTGCAGGATGGAAGCAACCAGCGCGAGAAGGCCTTTGGCAAGAAATCTCAAGACGTGTTTCAGGTGATAATCAGCCTCAGATGGATAAAAGGTGGGGGGAAAAACATTTGGAAATATTTTACAGTTCTTTTTCTTTGTTCTATTCTGCCATTTGTTTCTTTTCAAAGGATACCTACTACAATAGTAAAGAAGTCAAACTGAGATTCATGAATGCCATGCACAGTATCGCTAAAGTCACAGGGAAAGCTGTAGCAACAGCCTTTGACCTCTCCAAATTCAAAACTGCCTGCGATCTTGGAGGTAAGGAGATAACTAAAAGGTGTAAAAGTGTGTTCTTGACTAAAAAAAAAAACATTTTTTCATATATGTATTATCTTTTTATTTGTCTTCCCAGGATGCACTGGTGCCATGGCCTATGAGTTTATTAAAGCCCATCCCAAGCTGTCTGTTACAGTGTTTGACTTGCCAGCTGTTGTTGAGATGAGTGAACATTTTCATCCTCTGCGCACAGACAACAGGGTATCATTCGTAGCAGGTCAGTTTGTTTATCTGCATCAAAATACAGTCTTGACTGCTGATGATTAATAACCAGAAGTTTTGAAAATGCAGACCACCACTCATGGCTCTGTCCTCTCTGTATGACCAGGAGACTTTTTTAAAGATGAGTTGCCCAAAGCAGACTTGTACATCCTGGCAAGAATTCTGCATGACTGGCCTGATGAGAAAGTGCATCTTCTGCTGAGTAAAATCGCGGATGCATGCACATCAGGTAAAAGCCTTTTTGTTTTTATTACATGTTTTTTTTAAGGTATTTAAACTATTTAAACAAATATAAACTTCATCTTTGCAGCTTCTTATTGATACACGCAAACTAGCAACTGACCTTAAATTAGTCATTAACTTCAGGACAAATCAAGTGTGAAATCCGCTGCTGTTTGTGTGAAAACCGCTTTTGTAATCTGTTGTCATCAGTGTTCAGCGGCTGGAAAAGATAAAAATGATATCACTATTGTGACATAGAAAACAACAGTTTGCAAGAACTTCAACACCAAGCACAGGTACTGTCTTGGTGGTACATTTGTTTCCTTCCTCGCTCTATCTGAACTATTCTTTACCGAGAGCAAAGCAATGGGAGGGGACAAAACTAGCACTATTCTTCTGGTACAGTGTTACATCTGCATAAACATCATGCAATTGCACCATTGTGCCAGGCTGTGGGGTCCTGCTCAGTGAGATCCTCCTGGACGAAGAGAGAAGGGGCCCGAGTCGTGGGCTGCTCCAGGCCCTTAGCATGAGTGAGGGGAAACAGAGGAGCGCCACAGAATACAGTCTGCTTTTGAAGAGCCATGGTTTCGTAACGGCACATGTCAGACATACAGCCAACCTCCTGGATGCTATGCTCTGCATCAAAGCATGACTGACAACGGCCCCAACAATGCTACACAGAAGGTCTTATGATTTACTCTGCACTGCAGGTAACCTTTCCTTTCCTGCACACTAAGGTTTTAAACACATCTTTTGTTGGGCCCTAGGGTGTGCAGTGCTCATAGCTGAGACCATGTTGGATGGACAGACACCCTACTCTGCTCTGCAGTCTCTGAACATGCTTGCCCAGACTGACGGGACCGAGAGGACAGAGAGCCAGTACGCAGACTTGCTGAGCAAACATGGATTTCGGGTGACGCGTGTGGTCCACACTTGGAACTTCCTGGATGCCTTTATTGCCATTAAAATGTAACTTGTCAATCATGCACATGAATCCTCATGTTTTTCATTCTTTACGACGGATGGTTTTTGTTCAGATTTTGGCCTTTTAAGCAGGATCAGATTATTACTCCAGGTTCATTAGGTGTGAGCTGCTGTAAAGTTGGAGCTCATTTGAGCTATTTAACCCTGTGTGCAAGTGGAAAGTGCATCCTTTCCACATGCTGCAGGAATGATGCACACCTGGTGTTGCATGCATATGTGCACAGTAGATCAACAGTGGAACAATGGCACAAATAGCATTCAACTGTTTTGACTGAATGAGAAAGTCTACCTAGTGTATTGATAAGCAATCTCACATCAGCAGCATCCTGCTTGTGGTGCAGCTGCTTTGTTTGCTGTTGTAGAGAAGATTATCTATTATAGTACAGGACGTCCTGTGTTCAAGCATCTAGTATTTTTTTACCGGTGGGAAAAAAAATCTGTCTGATTGCTTGGTGTGTGGCGTCCTCACTCCAAAAAACGCTCACGTTGTGGTCAGCTGGATGACGGCTGTAGCTGGAAAAGTGCATCCCTGCTCTTAAACACTCTGAAGTGCCATGTTGTGATGATGCAATCTGGATGCAACAGGAGAAATATGATTAAAGAGGAAATGATAAAATCTAATCAGCGTTATAGATGTCATTTCTGTACACCATCTCCCCAGTGGACATGACTTCACATTTACTTCAACTTTATAGGAGGCTGGAGCAACATTGCCAGTGATGAGGGTGGCTGAGCCGTCTCCAGTGGGGCCCTGTCAAGCATACACTGAGGAATGGGTGGAGCTTTTGTCTTGATCTCATCTGATGGCTTCAGTACGTTTTGCGAAGTTGACCCTCATTCTCCCACCCATAAAAACTGTAGAAGTATTATATAGGCATTGGTGTAGGTCTTTCCTCAAAGAGAGTATATTTCAGCGTTGTTATCGCTGGTGCCAAGTCAGCTGCTACAGGCGCTCAGTTTGAACCACACAGCCCTGCGCCGGGTCCGGTCCTCCAGCTCGTTTTTACAGGCCTTCACACAGCGTCATTATTGGAACAAAGTAATCACGTGCAGTAAGGTACAGAACTGAATAGCTACTGAGGAGCAGCTGTGGAATGATTCAGGAGTTACTTGATAATTAACAAACTGTCAATAAGTAATTTCTGAATAAACTAATTCAAGGACTATAAAGCAGATAATGAGTTAATTGAGAACATACTGGGAGGTCCTATATTAATGAATCATTAATTAATGATTAGTTCATAAATATCTGTGAATTGACATGCTGACCACTTGTCAAGGAATTGATCAGGGACTACTGAGTAACTAATCAATATTATGCATCACTTTCTTTGAGGGGCACTAAAAGAGAAACTAATAATTAAGTTATTAGTAATTAATGAGTCTATGTGGTAACTACTCTGTATTAACTTATTATTTTACCTAAACTAATCTTTTTAGTTCATAAAGATTTCGAACATCGAAAAAAAACCCAACACAATTTTTTTTCTAAAATATATACAGTCTTTATGAGTTGAATCAAAAGCTCAAATAACATACAAACAAGCAAACAAAGTTCCCAAATCCATAACATTACACCTAAGCAAGTGCTTGATGCATTACAAAGTTGATGTCCACCTGTCTAAATGAAAGTGAAACCATAAGCAAAACATTTATGACATGTTCTATGACAATGTTTTTTTTTTTTAATATTCTCTTGTTTTTGTGCCTCTCAGTTCTTCTTATTCTCTCTGTGTTTTATAAATGTGTTGCGTTTTTATCATAAAGCACTATGCATATCTGTTTTGAAAGGTGCTACATGAAGCTTATTATTTGTTATTAACCTTCCCCTGTCAACCCAAGTGGGTTTGCTTGCAGTTCAAGTCATTATATCCAGTGGAGAAATCCATCAAAGCTCTATTACACACAGCATATACGGTATTACCGCCCCATGTGGTCCGTTTGACCATAATTGCCCTATTTTTTTCTTTTTGCACAGAGTGATCAAACTCAGTCTACTTATCCTCTGACGTGAATCAACCCCAAATTAAAGCTTGCAGAGAAACAGTCGATGCAGCTCACCTCAGAAGTGCCATTTGATACTCTGGGAATGCAACCCAAATATTTATTTCGAGGTTGCAAGGATTGATCAGTGTTTTTGTTGTCTGCTGTGAAGGCAAACCTCCTCAAGATGGCGTCACAAACCTGCAGATCCCTCCAGCAAACTCAGAGAGGGAGAGCGTCCCCTGCTCTGTTGAACTGTCGTAATTCTTTCCAGCGGCGGCTGGATGTGTGCTACGGAGGACGCTTGAACATTAAGTGACAGTGAGCAATCAGAATGACCAAGCCTGGGAATGAATATGTGGGTGGGATCGTCTGATAATGCATTGAAGCACATGACACCAATCTTTAAATTCCTCTTGGATTTCAGCTGAAGAAGACAAGCAGCTGATAGGAATGTGGGAATATCTCTGGCCAGGGTGAACAGCTCTTATTCTTTGTGACACTGAAAGTGTATCCGGATTACTCTTCATTTTGGATCCCTCTCTAAGTATTTTCCTAGAGGGGTAATAAGGGTGGTCATGTTATTCATAGCTATTTTCCTGTCAGTCTGGGCTCAGGCCCTCCGTGACATCTAATTGATTTCCATTACTCAGATTTTGTTCAGTTGACGAGGAGAGACAGGAGGAGGGTGGGCTGAAGTTCACATCTGACACTGAGTGTAAATCACACAGGGTCTGTTTCACTGCGAACACACACTGAAGGCATCAAAATGGCATCTACTGCATTACTTTCCCGCCACAGCGAAAGCCGGGTTTTATTTCAATAAATTCAATGCTTCAGTTTTGTTTTGTTTTGGGGTTTTGTTTTTTGTTTTTTTGTAAAACACCAAATTGTAGTGTAGCGGGAGAATGTCAGGCTTGTTAAACACAGAGCGCCATCACAAACCAAACTGCAGAGTCCTGTGACCCTTTCAAACATGATGAAGCGGTTCCGTGAGAGGATTTGCATATCTGCTCGCATCCAGCGTCCCATCTGCACCGGCTCACCCTCAAAACGCCTCGGCTCTTGTGTACAAGCACCAACAGCAGGGCCTCGGCTCTCTAATGAAAACCATTCAAGTCAATCAAGTTTACCAGAGACCAAAGGCCAGTGTAATTTGGGAAAATTGCTGAAACTCCAAAGTAATCTTCTGTAATGTGATCTTGCCTATTGAACACTGGGCTGTACTGTACGTGTCGGATAAGAGCTCAGTCATTTTCTTCAAATGCGGTCCTGACAAGCAGCACGGCTATCCACCTGCAAGTAATCATCATTCTAGTGTTAAGTGCTTTGATATTAAAATGACTGATTTAAGACCATTTGCTGCTCGTAGATAGCGATGCCGAAAACACTTCCATATGCTGATAGAGAGGATAAGCCGGGTTTGTGAACTGGGTGGACCGCATGTTGTGTTCAACTGTTGTAGGACAGCCAGCCAGCGGAAACTCAACGTGGCTCAGCCATGACTTCAGCGTTTTCAGTCGAGGAAAGCAGACTATATGTTGCACGAGAGTGACGTGTATAAATTATAGCAAACGTAAAAGATTCATCGTGCGAGTTGCTTTGTGGTGTGAAGCTCTGCTCAACTTTGTGAAACCACTTGGGGGCAACGTTGGTTAAAGGAAAAAAGAAAAAGAAAAACCTCCACGCGAATGCTGATTTTTATCAAGTTACACTGTTTGTTGACACTCCTATCAAAGTGACAGGAGAGGACAGACAATTTCACTGCTGAGATATTTGATCATTGTCAAACACCCGTGTCAACCTATTGTGCTGAAGAAGAAGAAAAAAAAAATGAATAGCATCATTGTTTACGCGGAAAGCATCTCTGTGACTTTGGGAAGGATACACAACGATCCAAATGGTTGCATGCGGAATAACAAACACTCTCTAATCAGTCAGTTTTTCCTGAATTGCCTCTCAAAACTGAACTCATGCTTGGGCACCTGTTTCAAAGAACAGGCTTGTTTATCAAAGGCCTCCTCTGTCAACAAACAGAATAAGCGCGATGATGGCTGGCTCCTCAACCCACATCTGATTTCAGCAAATGTGCAATTGTTCAAAGTGAGTTGTGCTCCATTGATTTGTTTCAAGGCAGAGGAAAAATAACCTCGGGGCTTCTACCAGTTAGAAATAACAATGGAGTCCTTCTCTGCTGTTTGTAGTGTTTTTTGGCCAGACATCAGTAGTCGAACATGGAGGGATTTTCACTGCAGATTGAACTGCGAGACTGTGTAGAAGAGTGGGCTACTTTCCTATGGAGACTGGGCTTCATGTTGTTGTATCAGATCAGCAAATGATGCCGTCATTGCTCTCTAATGTTACACCGAATCGTTTCACATTGACTCACGTCGGCTTTTTCTTTCTGCTGTCTCGCATGAGTTAAACATTTCTTGATTTGTTTAACTTGAGATCAGAGTTGCCCAAAGTTGGCCCGCCATAAGGTCAAATTTGGCAAAAAAGAGTTAATCTTATCAAACTATTGGAAGCATTGGACATGTAAAAGATACTGAAGGTGGAAAACAAGGAAAACATTTGCCAGATCTCACAAAAGTTTTGCTTTTGGCCCTTGTCCACTGTTACATTTCTAGTTTTGACCCTCTAAAGGAAAACGCCTGGGCACCCCTGCTTTATAAGTTTTGGTTTCACATTTTGGAAAAACAGAACAGTGGAGCGATACCTTCCTCATGTTTGTGTTCCAAGCAGGAGCAATAAGATGATAAGTTTAGCTTAGCATAACACCTGGAAGCAAGGAGGACGGGGGAGAGCTAGTTCAGATCCTTCCACATCTCTAAAGCTAATAGCCTGTTAGCTTCTGCTGTGTTCTTAAGGCACAAACATAAGAGCGAGATCTAACTTCAATAAGTGTATTTACCAAAATGTTGAATTATTCCTTTAAAAAAACATAGACATATTAGCATAAATATTTGGATTGTGCTCTCTACACATTCCAACTTTGACTCACACCAAACTCAGCGAGCACCAGCCACGCAATAGCAAACACAATACCATTCAGCCCACAATCACAACCCATTTGCCCCCCCTGCTAAAAGCCAACAACAGTCTCATTAACATATGGAAATATTTGTTGCGGTCAAATACGAGAGACTGTCTCCCCTTCCTGTCTCCATGTGATGTGTGAGGTGTCACTCAGAGATACAGTAGGGGAGGAGACTCTCTGTGCTGAAATGGCTGGTGACAGGGCTTTCATCCGACCCACTGAGGGCCCTTTGTTGTTATTTTGGGATCTCTCATGGGTGCAATCTGAGAGAGCAGCAGACAGACGGGTCTCATCTCTGCACGAGCACGCTACCTCTCCCACGTACACACCGTGGGCAGAGATGCACATGCACACACTAACCTGCAGATACAAATAAATAAATAAATAAAATGTAACGACACGCTCGCTGTCGTGTCAATCAAATTGGCTGCTTTTCTGGAGGTATGTGTGCATATGGAAATCCATTAATTGTCACAATTAAGACAGGAGCAGAATATTTCCAAACAGAGGAATGATTTGCTCCTTGTGCTGTGATGTCATTTGTATGGAAGCCCATTTTTGCAATGAAAATATATAAAAGTAAAAAGAGTAAAATTAAATATGCTGCAGGCCACAATTATGAGATAAATGAAAATATTAGACTATTTCACAGATTCTATGAAGTCAAAATGGGACTTTTCTCACAAGTTTGATGATTTGGGCTTAAATATTCCATCTGTCATGCCCGTTTCTATTTTCATCATGTCTACTTTCAGCCTACTTTTTTTCTCATCATGACGGGCTTCCATAGGTTTGTGTCTCTGGTGAACTAGTAGTTTGTTCTACTTCCAATTAAGGGACTAAGTATGTAATAAGGTTTGTTTATATGTTGCGTAGATTTAAGCATTTTCATATTTTATTTTGTTTGAATGTTGCGGCACCAATGTGGGCTCACGAATTACGCTCATTTACTCATGGTATATCCAATTTTGTTTTATTTTTTTATGATATTTGCCAGGGTTTGTACGGAGGCCTGAAGAGCCAAATGAAAACAAAAAAACAACAAAAAACACTTATTTTTCACCCGTCTTCAGACATTGAAAAAGGTAAGAATATTCTGTCAAAAAGTTTCCAGGCATAACTTTTTTTTAACAGATGAAAAAAAGATTTAAGGAACTCGAAGGAATTTAGGGAGATTATTCCAGCAAACATGTTCTTATGTCATAAACACAGGAGAGAAAACAACTTCAGATCAGATGTACAGAATGCTTCAACAGATTTTTTTTCCTCTCTCTTGCCTCTCAGGACTTCCGTAGTTTTGAAATATGAAGAAAAAAAAAATGTTAATATATAAATAACTGAGCATTTTGTGAATCACGTACAGTCCAGTGATCTCTGGTAGCTTGGACGGTCAGGTTTAACTACAACGCATCTCAGGTTTGATCAGTCTGAGCATTTAAAAAGAGAAAAACGTCAGTCGCAGCCTCTGTGTTTTGGCAGCAGCGGAAGTTTCAAAGGTGGATATTTCAAAAACACTGGTGCACAAAACCAAAATGATCTGCGTCTCTTGATACCACTAAGACTGAGCGAGGAATCATGCTTTCTGTAATTTAGATACAAAAGTGACCCTTTAAAGTAATTAAAACCGTAGCGAGGCGGCACATTCCCCGCCACAGCTGTGTTTGGGAAAATGACACTGTGTGAGTGGAAATGAAAGTCTGGAGTTAACAGCTTAAGTCTATTTGATTTCACATTCAAACGGTAACAATGACGCTAACCTCTGCCAGTGTAAGATGCAAAACAAATGTTTAGCCTATCAACGGCTTGTGCCGATGAGATATTTATGGGGTTGACAAAAGACGTCTTTGTGTCTGTCTTGTTGTCTGTTATCGCGAGTTGAAGGTGCTTCGGCGGTGGCCTCTGACACGGATCACAGGCGGCGGCTGTTTAAAACAAGCGAGGAGATATATTCCTCTCACTGTGCGATGATAACCCTTGCTCTTAACCCCCTCCAGCAGCAGTTCATCCTCCAAACAATAACAATCAATTCCCTCCACATCTGACGGAGCCGAAGAACAACTTATAAATGATATGCATCTCCTGCTGGTCCCATGGCAACCGCCTTGACTTTATTGTTGCGTTTTTCTTTGATCCCCGCCAAGCTTTGATTCATTTCTCTTTCACCCTTTTAGCTAAACATATCATGTGAATTCGGAGCTTTGTTCCTGACAGTCCCCGTCTTACCTCGCTCTCTCCACAGGCTCCTGACGCCTCCCAGAGGAGCCGGCGGAGGAGGAGAGGAATTCCACTGGATTCAAAGACTTCTCTGGGTTTGCTTTTTGACTCTTCCGCCTCGCCTCGCCTCGCCTTGCCTTCCCCCTTCCACCAGCTCCTCGCGTTGACCCATTCCCCCCCCCGTGATCCCCGGCCAAACCATCTTCCTGGCCCCGGGGGCGCTGTGGCCTCGTGTGCACGAGCAGGCACATTACACGACTGCTTTTATTCTGGACAAATCCAAGAGTAGGGTTCCTCTGCATGTCCAAGCCTTTGATTCAATGAAGACGGAGAATAAACTTTGGCCCGATTCAACAGACTTTTTTTTCATCAGGGCTTATACATTTGTTGAGGGAGCTGTAGATAAGTTGCCAGGTTCCCTCACAAACTGCAGCCTCGAGCATATCCCTATGGATTCCACTGAGAGTTCTGTGGCAGGCAGTCTTCAAAAGAGTGGGACATTATATCTGAAAGGACTTTTGCCGTAATGAAAAATGAAAAGTGTGTGTTTTCCCAGTACCATCTGGTTTCAATCGCGGCAATATCCTAAACATGACCAGTTTCTTGAATCAGCTACCCTCAGCTTGCCTCCCAGACGTCAGGCACTCATTATTCCAGTCAGGCCTCTCCGACAGCCACACAAAGTTGAGCGTTTTCACCAGTCGAGCCCAAGTAGAAGTCAGCTATTCTCTCATTCACCTCATAATCACGCTGCAATGGCTGTTTTCATTGTTAAAATGTGGTTCATAATGGCCCAGTTTTTTTATTATGGGTCACATGATCCGACACAACTCCAAGGAAAGTCTTTTTTAAGGTGTTGATCGACACATCTGTTTTTCTGTTGTTTTTTTCCTGTCGGATCAGTCATTACTGCAATAAAAAAAAAAACAAAAAAAAAAACACCCGGAAAGTAATTGAGCCTTTATGCACCGACGGAATAAGTTTGTACTGACCTGCCTATAGTTCAGATGTACATTTGTGTCTGAGAATAACAAGGGCAGCGATCTGGCTTTGAAGATACCCCCTCCTGGTTTTGTTATTGCAGCCAAAAACCCGCTCAACACCTACAATTTCTTCCCCGGCTCACCGGCGATGTTTTGTAAATGAACGCTTGTAATTCGAAAGGACAGTCGGGTGGAGTTGCTGCCACTGGTTGCTGTAACAAAATCCGTAAACAAGGAAAGCACCGTTCTATGACGTGAGTCACGTATTGATTGTTTTGTACTGGTTGCGTGTGTCCTTTATATTTTATGTTTGTGCCCACGTGGGAGAGCTGGCATGGCAACATACTGTAGCATCACAGCAGAGGTTTAGTGTACATGGACATGAATATGTTTTCTGAATAAAACACTACATTTATGAAGTCATAGGGAGGTGGTGGAGGATGGATGGTGCAAGGACAGAACTGTTGCACCAGAATCCAGTGCTTGCATCAAGTTTGTGGTTAGGGTCGGGCAACAAAAGCACTTTGGTTAAGGTTGGAAACAATATTTTTAGTTCCTGAAATTGTTCACAAGCTTTAATCTGCACAGTCCACATTAGTTATGGTTGGGGAAAGATTGTGAATTCAGGTATATGTTAATGCAAATCAGACACAAACATCTTTCTATGTTTAGGATTCTTTCTAACCCTAACCCTAACACTAGCTGTCATGACACTGGGTTGGATACAGGGACCGTCTGTATGTAGACCAGTGTAACAATACTCAAGCATCTAACTGAATCTTTGAACGCTATTCATCAACCATAGTAGATATAGTGTTGAGTAACACATTCGTTCGCTAATTTGCATTTTCATGTCATGAGGATACACGAAAAGGGGTGACTGTATTCTGGTAAAGTTAGAGAACAAAAGACGCAATTGGGATAACAGATGCATTCAGTAAAATAGAGGATCACTAACAGGATTACCAATGTAAAAATTAAGAACGATTACTTGTCTGTAACCGTGCACTCATGCACACTCCATAAGTCTGACACAACATCCCTCTGGTCTGGAGTGAAACAATATAAAAGTCACCCTATAGATATTTCTTTTCTCTAGTCTGTGTTGGAATCTGTTTGGTACTGAGGTAATGCAAAAGTAAAGGAAAATAATCCTTTTTTTTTTTTTTTTTTTTTTTTTACAGGTAGTTAGTCACTGTATCGTATTAAATTTTATAGCCACACCAATCCTGCTTCTTTGTGCACGTGTGCTGCATGTCTGAGGGCTTGAAACACGTCAGTTATAAAGGCATTAAACAGCATGCGACATGATCCTCCCCCCCTTTTTTTTTTTACACATCAATACATCATTTCAAAATAAACTGAACGGCATAATAACCATTAACAAATTAAACTACTGTATGGTCTTATATGGCTGCCTGCCCCTCTCTCATGCCAGATGCACCATTAAATCAGCACCACATTTCCCATAAACCTCACTCACAGGCCGCTGCAAAAGAGGGCGCTGCCACTTGACGGAAGCCCCCGAGGGATAATCCTAATTATTAGAGGGCAGGCCTTACAGTACATACAGCTTTTACTGTGTGTAGCTCCGATCTCAAGCCACTAAAACACATCCTTTCATAAACTCGCACATTTGTCTCCGGTGACAAGAAAATGAAAAGTCTTGCTCTATCAAAGATTCATGTTACGGTTGGTGAGGAAGTTTCAGCCGTACACTACAGGTGTTGACACTTACGCTCGCTGATTACACTCCAGCTCAGGTTGAGGCTGGGCGGAGCTGTGGTCCAGGTGTGAAGTCATCAAACTACAGGCACCGTCAGAATGATAACGGTGTGAGTTGAGCGTCAAAGCCAACAGCCTGTGCATTCCCACACAGTCGAGGGACGGGGTTCTGATCAGGCATGAGCGGGATGTCTTGTCTTCTCATCTGTGAGACGGGCCGGTCGCGTCACAGATGTGCTCCTGAAAGCAATTCAACGGAGTCACTGACTCATGTGGGAAGCTCTCCTGCCGTGAGTGCAGCTTAAGTCTGAGGAGCATTTATGACACTGATGGGAAAACACTGCTTTCCTCATACTTTTAGGAGCCACATAGCATTTCAGTGTATTTTTATACCTACTTTAGTAAGTGCTTACAGTGCTGTGTTTAAAAAAAATACCAATACATTTCATTAGGATAAAATAAGATGAAATAGATGAGAAAGTAACAACATGTCCTCTGTTCTCTTCATGACGCACACAAGGTAGAACGATGACGGTGATAACGATAATGGGCACCAATAAAAGAAAAGGACATAAAAAGTTATTGGTGTATCAGTGTTTCCTCCCGTCCAAATGATGTTTGACAAACCTTGCTGAGTGGCTCCCCTTTCTCTCTGATCACCCTGATCAGGAAACAGAGGCAGTTTGTTATTAGAGAGTACGAGCTGGGATATATCACTTATTAAAACTCATTCCTAACCACAGCCATCTGTGCAGCGCAACAAGTTTCAGCAACAAATGCGATCATTTGACACACACATGATGAGATAGAGGAGAAGGGTGGACAGCACTTATATTTATTGAAACTGATGTTTCAGCGATGACTGCATCCAGCTATGCGTTGTTGGCCTGAGGGGTTCCACCGAACCACCGTTGTGCTGTTTTTTACGAACTGAAGTCCGTCGATATTGGCCAACAGTATGAAACTGAACTCTGATATGTAAAGCCACATCGAGTGTTGAACTCGTTTACTGCGCAGCTGTCACTATGTCAGACTGTGAGCTTTGGATGGAAAAGGTAAATAGAAACAGCACAGATGAGGAGAAAAGAGAGAAGAAGAACCTTCCTCAAACACAAGTTACACTTTGGGAACGAGGTGCTGGAAGTTGGACCTTGTAATGATCAGCAGATCTTTAAAGGGGAAAAAAAATGCTGTCCATCATTTTAATGAAGTCTTTCCCTGTTGTCAATAATTTGATCACACCTGTCTCTAACAGCTATTAGTCAAATTGGAACATCAATACTGACTTTACCCTCTGCACAGTTGTTGTAGTATGAGCGTCAGCCAATGGAGGGCAGTATGACTATGATGACAAGCATCGCCGCAAAAGGCTGCAGCCCAAATGAGCTGTGTTCAACACCCCGGCGTTTGGGTACAGAGTGCATGATATATCAACCCCATGGTGGATTTTGTGTCTTCTGACATCCAGTCGTGACACTTAGACAAGTTTAGGCCCCTGTGATTAGAACTGATGAATGAACATGGGACGAGAGAAAATGTTGGACTGTAAAATAAAATGAATAGAAACTAGGTGAAAACATTTTGTGATTTATGGCTTCAGCTGTGTTGCAGTCCGGCTTTAATAAGCAGGACTTTCTCTGTGTGTGCTCCTGTTATTTAGGTCTTGTTGAGGGCAGCACTTGTTCTCTGATCTGGTCACCACTGTACTGGAGTAACAGAGCTTAACTGATACACAGATGATTACCTACTTATAGTGTTGATGGCTCACTGAGGTTCAATGCCATCATTTTACATAATTCGCCCACTATTGTGTTGTTTGTGTGTTAAAATCAAATACAAATGTGGAGCCGCTCATTTAGACATTGATCTCCAGTTTGCTAAATTCTTCTCACCTTTTCATATTTAGTCTGCCTCCGGAAATAAACATCTGCCAATGTTTTCTTGCTAATCAATGTTTAATCCCCCCCCCC
Organism: Acanthopagrus latus; assembly: GCF_904848185.1. NCBI lineage: Eukaryota > Metazoa > Chordata > Actinopteri > Spariformes > Sparidae > Acanthopagrus > Acanthopagrus latus. The sequence continues at coordinate 8,373,846 of NC_051047.1, read as the reverse complement.
CCCCCTTTTTTTTTTTTTTTTTTTTTTTTTTTTTTTTGCTGTTTGTTTCAAGTGGTGTTTGAAGAGCAGGTGGAGCCCGAGGATGGCTGGGGGTGAGCTCAGCCTTGGACGGCAGACAGCACCTGAGAGCGGACCTCGAACCTGGGGGGACGACCCTCGACGTGACCTCTGCAGTCTGAGCAGAGCAACACAAAGAAACAAAGACCGTTCTTTTTTTCTCTTTTTGCCCGAGATCACCACGACACAAAGGGGAATCTGCCCGGTCCTCTGCGTGCACCATTGTGGGGAGTAATTTAGGAAATGTTGTTTCATGTAGCCAGTGATTTATAATGGCTTCTGATGGTGTTAACTCTACTTGTCAGCTCCGTTTTATATCCTCATAATTGCTTTGTTTAATCATCACACACATCACTTTTTTTTCCCTTTTTTTTTTAAATCCGACAAATTTCCCAATTTGGTCTTTCTGACTGGATTACCCATTTAGATTAGAATAACAATATACGCACACACACCTCATACACACATACACACCCACGCTGAGTTATTACTGTACCTCTTCTTCTGAGAGCTACAGCAAACAGCTGCCTGATTAATAAGTTAGGTCCTCTAAATATGGCTCAGAGTCATGTATCTTTAAGAACTACTTAATAATGGTAATCAAGATTATCAACAACGCGGCAATTATATCTCTACACTTTCCTCTCTTAATTATGTATAGTTTCTCCTTCTCCGTGGATAAAAGGGGCTTGCTTTCTCAGTCTCAGGTGGATTGTTCATCTTAAGTGTTTATGATGGTGTATTTGTATCGCAGCTAAGCTTGGCTGCCTTAAAGTGGCAGCGAGCTAAGAGAGGGGGGCCTGAATCTACCACCACAATGGAGGAGTTCCTATGTTTTATTTATTGATATGTTTTAGTTGGGGGAAGACCTGCCGTTCATTATCATAAAGGCCTCTAGACATCAAGTCACACACACACAGAAGACCCAGCCATCTCCCAGTCTCTCTCTCTCACACACACTCACAGATCAACACAAGAGGAGCAGGCCGCTTTGCCGCAGCTACTCCTCGCCAGCAACCATCGGTGGCGTCGGTGACAGAAGCTGACAGTGTCAAAGTGTCTTTTTGTCTCTCGCACATAAACTGTCCCCGAAGCTGTCGCTGTGTGAGAGAGATGTAAAACACAAGGCTCGTGTTTTTTTTTTTTGTTTTTTTTCTTTTCTTTTCTTTTCTTGGTGGGGGGAAGTTGTTTTCATTCCCCCCTCCCCTTCTAGTATTTTTTTTTTTTTTTTTCACATGTCATATCTTCCCTGTCAGGGCCCCGGGGCGCCTGCTGGTGCTCGGCACTGAAGGAGGAAGTGGAAGCGCGCGCGAACCCAGCGGAGTCTGACCACGTTGTACCTGCGCGAGGCTTCATCTCGCTTTATTTTGTCACGAGCTCAAAGCGGGCGGGTTGTTCAAGACAGCCGTGTGTTGTCATCTGATCTGCTGCGAGAGCGTGGATCTTTATATACGTGTGTCTGTGTGTGTGAGGCAGCCAGTAGGAACAGATGTGGGGGGAAAGTCAGTAAAAAAAAAAAAAAAAACTCAATATGAACCCTGCCGAGGCCTTCCTCTCTCTCTGTTCAATTATTTAGACTCAAAGAAAAAGAGGCGAGAGTAACATGTTTCCACAGAAGCCACTGTGTTCGGCAGGAATGAATAACATATTTATCTAGTCTCATCTTTGCCAAATAGCCGGAAATGGAAACAAATACCTTCAATTGGATTCTTTGGCTCTGGAGTTTTCCTTGAGCTGCCGCCGCTACGTGCACTCACGCAGTCATATTGAAAAAAAAAAAATCCTCAGGACCAAGAATCGTGGAAGTGCTGACAGGCAGATTTTTTTTTCATGGTATCTAGATGTACACTTGGCAGTTTCAGGCAAAGCTTATCCACTCCCTTCTCATGTGATGGGAGGGGGAGACAGACAGAGAGAGAGAGAGAGAGAGAGGGAGGGAGGGAGGGAGGGAGGGAGAGCAGGGAAAAAAAAGTGTTCACCTATTTAATTTGATTAGAGATTAAAAGAGGAAAAGAGTCACATTTCCTCCCTGGCACGTCTCTTACTTGGCGCACTGTGAACCTGATTTTATAAAGAGATGTCACAGCCAAGCACCGCGGTAATGCCTGTAATTACTCTGAACTCAAATAAATAAATAAATTTGCTTTTCTTTGTGAAAAGTCTGACAGGTTTTCCAACATCCTTGACTGGAAGAACTGCAGTGTGTGTGTGTGTGTGTGTGTGTGTGTGTGTGTGTGCACAGGCGTGTGCTTCTCAGCGGCTGTGTGTTTGCTCGTGTGTCTTTGTGTGGGTGTGCTTGTGTTTACATATACTGAGGCACTTGTAAAGGAAGAAATTCAGACAGGATGAAACTTTGACAGCTACAGTATAGCTTGTTTTCCCCTCTCTTCTTCTTCTTTTTTTTTTTTGACTGCGATAATCTGCGCGCAGCCATGTGCGCTGAAGGCACACTTCCGTTTGAGACTGATAAGGTTCGAGGTGCAGCTTTGTAAATAATAAGGTTAGAGTTTTTTACACAGTTGCTGGTGCCGCGGCTCATCTCACTCCTATTAGTGACAATTGGCTGTGACCTCACCTGCTCACCCATGCTGTCATCACCGAGGGTGCATCTAGCAGCAGCGGCAGCAGGCGATTAGATCATCCACTCTGGTCATGGAAGGAGACATCTAGACAAATGCTGCTCTACTGAACCAAAGGAGGTCTGATGCACGTTGTCATGAAGGCTGGCTCCTTGACTTTTCATATTGTTAGACTGCAAGAACACTTTCATATTTCCTGCTTTAGGGAGAAATTAAAAAAAACCTCTGGCTCACAAAGCAGCCAGCCCATTTGCTCCGTACAGCTTCGTCATTACAGCTGACTGCCCTTCATTGGTTAGAAATCACACATGTTGATTACCAATCATTGCCTATAAAGAGGCCACCTCCATTTCCATGGGTGATGTAATACTTCTCACCAGGCCCTGATAAGATTGAGTAAAAACCCCATCACAAACAAAATGCCTGTGAAAGTAATAGAACGCAGGCTTGTTTGGCCCACAGTAAATCATGTGGCAACAGACATGCAGTTAATGGCAACTAATTATTGAAAACGTAACTCAACTAGAATGGCACCCAGTGGAGTGCTTACCTCCGCCGAGGCCCAACACTCGACTTTATCCACATCAAGCTGTACTTTCTCATAGATGCCAGTCCTGAGAAATTTGCAAAAATGTCAAAAGCAAGTGAAAAAAAAAAATCCTCAATCTGCCTCTTTATCCAGATCCTCACCAAAAGTTAACAAGGATGATTCTAGGCTCAGTCTCATCCTCCATCCAAGTTTTAAGCAAAATCGGTTTTGTAGTTTTTGTGTAATCCGGTTGGCAGACACAGGGGAAAACACTAACTTCATGGATTACGAAATTCCTCCAAACACTGGGGACCACCATCTTCCAGATGTGTTCATCTGAATTTAATTCAGTCTAGATGGATGTTTTTTAACAAAACTATCAATTATGTAAAAGCTGTTATTCTACAGTAATACTTGTTACACTGTCTTACAGCGTTGGTTTGCCCAAAGTTGCATTCAGATGTTTCAACTATTTATCCACTTTTATTTGAGTATCTGTCCATTACTTTGAGATCTGCATTTGTATCCATTACTCAGCTAAACCTATTAACTGTTATTAATTTGATTCTTCAGCTAACGGTTTTTTAACTTAGTTGAAGCACTTGGCTAACTAATGCTGTCATTGGTTGTCACCTCGGCCCACTCTCCGTCGCAGCTGTGGTGGTCGGGTGTTACAGAGGACTAAATATGTGAAGTTTAATCTATTTTGAGATCAAATTGTGATCTGATTCCCCAAATGTATTGGGCTCTCACACAGCCCTTACATGGATCCCCTGGCAACCAAAGTAGTAGCCCCCCCCCCCCTCCCAGGCACAAGTAGCTGCCCCTGAGGTTTGAATTAGACTGTACAGGTGCATCTAATTAACTGGTCACTTGTCATTAGGAGCACTGAGTCTCAGTGTGTGACAGCGGCTCTATATGCAACTCTTTAAGGAGCTTTTTTAAGTCTGAAGTCAGCATTAGTTGCATTATGGGAAATATAAGTTTACATGTTTTTGGAGCTTGAGCCAAAACTAAAAAGTCAGGACACCAGCGTTAATCTAGAGCTAATAATTTAGAGACTCAACAATCAACATTAAAAATCTCCCCCATTTAAAGACATGATTTTTTAAAAATGGATACTATTAATTAATAATCAGTTTGTTAGTGTAAAGGTCCAACTTGTAAGAAAAGCTGGCGTTTGAGCCTCACTCTCTTTGTCACTTACTAGCTCCTTGGGGTGGCGACCGCCTTGACCTACTATCTCAAAGTGTCATTGTTTGAAGGAGTTGGCCGTGAGACTCAAAAATCAACTATTCTTACAAATATGACCTTAATACTGCATGTATATTTCCTGATATCAAAGCAAAAAAAGAAAACTTGATGTTGAACCTGATGTCAGGGTACATCTCATTTACTGATGTGATTTTACACTATGAGCGAAAGATGGCTGTTTAAAGGATCAGTTCACCACGCTATCAAGGCTGAGTCCTTATCGCCTTGACCCAAACCACCATGGCCTGTGCTCCAATCCAGTCGGGCCCTCCGCTGCATGGTGTCCCCTCTCTCTCTACCGCCTGTCTGTCACTACCAAATAAAGCAGGAACACCCAAAACAAAAGGAGCAGTAGTGTAAAGCCTCGGGATAGAGAGCGGAAAATTGGTTAGCACCTTAAACAGAATCACCTGCCTTCTACACATCTGTTTTCTCCCTCACCTTCCCACCGCATGCCTTTTTCTTCTCTGAGTGGCAGTCAGGCTGATATTCAAGGCCTTCCAAACCTTTTCCCTCCATCATTTTTCCTCCTCTGGTCAATGAGTGTCAATCAGCGGCTCCTCGCGCAATTTGGCAACCGGTGTGTTCGTGCTCACAATGCCTCCGTATCCCACGAGTCCCTCTGCATGCCACGGCGGTGTCAAGCAGTCACGCCGCTCCGACAAAAGCAGATGCTCGGGCTGCTCTTTACCGCCGCGCATCGGGGATTCACCGCGCAAACCTACAAACTAGCCCCCTTTTTTTTTCTCCCTGACGAAGCCCTGGCACATAAATTATAGATGGTGAAACAATCTTTAAACATGTTCATTAAAGACAACGCTTTCTCTAAAAAAAAAAAAGTCAGCTCATAAATATTTCTTTCAAGCAAATCTCAATACAACACCCCCCACCCCCCATCCCCGCTCCAACCCGGTACGTGTGAGGGGAAGGAGAGAGACAGTGCCTCAGCAACCTTGACTGGAGACAAGCAGGAGACACATGCGTGACTGGATCCACTTCGCCTGTGATGGCTGTTAGCTAGCTTCTCCTCCAGAAGTCGAAGAAGCCCGCCCGCCTGCCTGCCTGCCTGCCTGCCTGCCTGCTGATGTGCTATTACTCGCTCTGGAGGAGATGCTTGTGTGGAGGATGACACATTATTATCCTTTAATCTCGGTCTCAGCTTGTTGAGCATCAAATTGAAATATCCTGAACAGATGTAAAAACACATGTGAGCCTGGGCGCGCAAGCTGTGCTGCGCTTTGTTTCATCTATCCGTGATGTGAGCCTTAAGGAGAAGCTTTTTAAAATTTCATCACTATTCAAAAGGATAATTAATACGTACCCCCAGGCTTTGATTATGCGATACCCAGTGTGTAGTGCTGGTGTTGCCATAATGAGCCACTCATCAGTGCTCTGCCTGTGCCTCTGCAACAAACATACAGTTTGCATAAGGTACTTAAGATTCTGCTGAGGTACCATCAGGCTTGTGTGTATGTGTGTGTGCGTGTGTGAGCGCTTATACGTGTACGCACCTGCATTTATTTATATGTAGGAGCTTGTATGTGTGTACAGTACGCGTGAGGTGCGAGTCCCCCTCCTTCTAATTTGCAGTACAATGCTATAGGTTAGATCACACCGGTTGTTGCAGTTTGTTTACAAGAGGGCCCCTGTCAGATTGTCAGCAGATAGCCGGGCCCTTTTTTGTAAAGCCTGCCACTGCCTACACCCACACATCCCTCCGTGACACACACACACACACACACACACACACACACACACACAGGCACACACAAACTCTCCAGCACGTTCCCACTGTAAAAAGGCTGGCGAGGAGATGGCGGTTGTCACTGAGTGGGTGCTGAGGCAAACGCGGCGGTGAGATGGACAGGCAGGTGGAGACTGACAGGCCATGGAATACGAAGGGGAATATTGGGAGTTCACACATAATGAGACCTGTCAATTTGAATGCCTCAAGGCTAAGCAGCGAGCAGGCCCAGGCTGACGACTGAGGCAGCCATGTCTTTCGCAGGGAAAATATTTCTGGGTAATCTCTCACCCTTGACCCTCGCCGGGCTCTAAACAACACCGTTACCGCGGCAATTACTCTGGAAGTAACCACTGCTTTCTGAACGGCAAAACACACCAAACTGGTGCCGCTGAGAATACAAAGCTGTCTGGGTTTTAAGCACGAGCTGCCTGTTTTAAGGATTTGTATCAATCATTTTCCGGCTTTCTGGTGTAAACATTAGGGTGTTTCTGTCTTTACGCAGATGTGTCTATGTGTGTGTGTGTGTGTGTGTGTGTGTGGGGGGGCCTGACAGATGGTAGGACATCACTGTCACAGGGGCAGGATCTTCTCTTGCTGCCTATTCCCTATACAATTTGCCGCTTCAGCTCGAGGATACTCGTGGATCCAGGTCCAAAGTAGTGGGGTATGTGGGGAATAGAGGGTGTCATCAGAGATTTGCCCTGGGCCTCAGATGGCCTGTGTTGGGCGATTTACCCTGTTAGGAATTTAACATGTTCACCCAGCGCTGAAGTGACACGCGAGGGGGGCACTGGGACCCGCTGACAGCAGACGGACCCGCACAACTTCTCTGTCCTTAAATCCAATTCCATGCTTGACACCGGGCGGAATTAGCTTTGGACAGGTGAGTGATAAGTTCCCTGGGTGCTTTTTCGCCAAATACATCTGAGCCGTCTCACGGAGCAGTGGTGGAGCCACGGGTTGCGGATATTAAGTTGTTCCTTCAAAGTCAATTGAGCCGTGGAGCATGTGGTAATCGCAATCAGTGTTGAGGATCCCTTTGATAAAGCGGAGAGGCATCTGTGTTGATCTAAAGAGATGATCGTATCAATTACTAATCAATAGTTCTCCTGCAGCTTAGAGAGGATAAAATATACATTTGCCCCTGTAGCGTATAGAGCTGAGAAAATCGTTACCTTTGGCCGTGCTGCTTGTGTTCAGGGTTAGCGCTCTATTGACTTGTGTAAATGATCATTCACCAGGGAGAAGGCTGGAATTTGTAAAGGATAAATAATGAAAAAGGGAAGTATCAGAAGGGAAACAGGATAATTAAGGCAACGCATTTGAATCCTGATTATCATCAAGCCCTTTCCCCTCCTTCCTCTCTCCGCTGCTGTTCTCCTCACCTTCCCGTCATGCCCTCTCTCCTCCACTTCTCATCTTTGAGTGACAATCGTGGTGATACTCAAGGCCTTCCAAAAAGCCCTCCCCCACTCTCCCTGCCTCCCAGAGTCTCTCTGGTCAATGGGTGTCAATCAGAGCTTGGCCCTCACGCAGATTGGCAACAAGTATCCTCGTGCTCATGGAACAATTATGACTGGGCTGCAGTGAAAATGGATTCCCGCGTCGGCTCACCACACTGCGCTCCTCTTCTCCCGGCCGACGGGGTCCTGCCATGGGAAGCAATTATCGCTAGATGCCAGCTGACAGCCCCGGTTCTATTGCCAGCGCGATCAGCCCTCATCCTCGGGCTTTCTCTAGGCAAATAGCATCCTCAACACTCAAATCAAACCTCTTACCAACCATTGGCTTCTATCAGAGAAATAGATGGTTCCCTTTGTTCCCCTGGACAATGCGGCGGGAATAAGGCGGATACAGAGGGGGACAATAAAGAGGTGTTTTGATTTTGCAAGCACTCGGCTCAAACTGCTCTATCTCCCCCGGTGTCGAACCCCCAGGGAGGCCTTCGCAAGGGTGGTGAAAAGGAGGTGGAGGCGGGACGCAGTACTTATAGCAAGGCAAAGAAGACAAAGGAGAGGAAAAGTTAGAGGGACGACATTGACGAGTGTCCGTCATACTGATGGGCACATGGAGCATTCAGATCTGTCACTTAAGTAAAAGTAGAAATACCATCATTTGAAAAATACTCTGTTACAAGTTAAAGTCCTGAATTCATCTACACTTTACACCAACCTTAGTTAATAAATGGTGTATCTGTAGTTAACTGAACAATGAATCTATCGACCATTTATTAGGAGTTGTTTATTGTTCTTCTTTTATAATTGTTTTAAAAAGCATTTTATTGTCTGTTGTTATTAATGGCGGTGTCACCCTGCACTCAAAATGTTACTTAAGATAATGAAACAGTCTAAAGAACACTGACACCTCTATATGATCGACATAAGCAAGCAATATGATCGGCTATTTGTATCTAATTATTTTCACAATTTCGGATCCCGACTCATCCAGGTTGTGTTAGTCATATAGTGAAAAGAGGAGATCATGGTTGAGTGCTGAGGATGAATTAATGGGTCTCACAGTCTGAAGAAAGAGGATGGAGTTTCCTCCCGTAACTTTAAGTGAAAGTACAGAAGCAAGATGTAGTTTAATCATCAAATGTACTCAGTAGGCAGAATGGCCACATCACAGTGTTTTATACACCAAAGCCTACAAGAAGTCTGTTGGTGTTTTGTCAATGTGTAGCCAATATTAGACAGATCAGTTGTTCAGAAGAACTTACCAGAAACAATAAGTGTAAAATAAATGTAACAAAGTAAAAAGATAAAATATTTAGTATTGAAGTATAAGGGACTTTCTCTAACATTCAGAGAGAGGTATCAGGACATTAAAAAGGCAAATCAAATAAATACAGCGTTATTAATTTGTGATAGCTTAACATCCAACTGCTCAGTACGATCACAAATATCACAGTCTTGATGTGGGAAAAAAATGCATGTATAAGAACCTGAAGTGTGTTAAATTGCCATTCATGTAGATTTTTGGCCAGACAATGAAAGACAGGGGATTCTCTGTGAAACGGGCAAAGATTGATGTGATGGCTTAAGAGGATGAGTGTAAGATGAATGGGCCTAAATTAACGAAAACGGTACAATTAATCGTTATAAAAGTCAAACAGTCATCTGCCACTTTGCTTATTAATTGAATAAACACATCAAGGCAAAGTTCAGTCAATCCTTTAATCACTTTAATTAATGCACATTGTTCTATTTTCCTCTCCCTCTCTTTGCTGCAGCGCACTCTCTCCCTCTCCCTGTGTACCTATATTTGTGAAATAATAAATTAATTAGAACACACGCCGCCACCAACTAATTATCATGCAAATAAAGCAGCAACAAAGCATTGTGGGACTGTTAATCTGTGCCAGATCGTGGGTGAAATTCCCCAATGTACTCAGAGATGTCCACCATGCAATTAGAGGAGGAGAGTGACTTGGGGATGGGGAAGGAGAGGAGAAGAAAGCGCAGCACTAAAGGACGGAATGGCTGTCACTTATTCACTGTCAAATTAATTCTGTCTTCTCTGCCTTGTGCCTTTGTCTATGGCAGAGAGGCTGCAGTCTTCCTCTTTGTCTCCATCTGTATCTCTCTCCATGTCTAAATGCTAAAAGAAACTCTGCTATCGTCCCATAAAGGCTGCTGTGTCGACTGCCATCCTTAATTCAGAAGTATAGGATGTAACGAACAAAGAAGTTACCAATGTTTTAGGCTCCAACTAATTCAAAGATTCATACATATATATATATATATATATATATATATATATATATATATATATATATATATATATATATATATATATATATATATATATATATATATATACACACATTGTCCTGAAGTTTAAGATAGAGGACAGTCTTTATAATCAGATGGGTTTATACCCATGAGTGCATGGATGAAACAGCACACAGCTCCAACCCCGGGCCGCTGCAGTGAGGACAAAGCCTCTGTACACGGGACACCTGCTCCACCAACTGATCTAATGGGCGCAAAAATATTGAAACTTTCCTTAAGAATGAATAAACTTGGTGCCAGTTACGAAAATAAAATAAAAGCATCAGCTGACATATCAGCATGAGTTCACCTGTTCTTGCTTAAATGAAACCTATAAAATGATATAAAATACAGTTAAACACAGACCATCACAGGCCTTAGCCTTTTAGCTACAGCCAGATTGTGATCATCATCTACAGTGTATCGCTTTATTTAACGTTTCATAAAAGAGTGATCGCTTGCTGTGAGCAAATTGCTGTGTTGTCTGGCTGACGCGGAGTGAAGCTTGTAAGCCAGTGCACTGGAGAACACCAGTAACATCACAGCAGCGTTGCTGAATATATGCAACAATTCTTCCAAATTAGCAACAAAATGCTCCGTTGGTATTGGACCTTAACGATAACACATGGAGACGTCTTCTGATCTGACGCCCACATCAGTAGCCCAGTGTCATTTGTGTGTGTCTTCCAAAACCAAAAGCCAAAAACCACTGAGGTTTATGTGAAGATCTTGGTTTGGTTTAGAATAACTACTTGCTGCTTGCTGTGCTGCTCAATTGCAAACATTTTCACTCAGATCTTGATGAACAAAGTATTCAAGTTGAAAATATTTCCTGATGTATTGTATAATTTGTTGAGAACAAAATGGCATTACGGTCAGAGGGTTAGTGTTTGTGGGCCTGGCGTGCCTTCATGCACTCCTGCCAACGTAGCCGGCAGCATGCTCCTGACGATTCGGAAGATGGTATCCTGGGGGACCTCTTCCTATATCTGGAGCAGGCCATCAGTGAGCTCCTGGACAGTCTGTTGCAGTACTTGAATGTAGGTTCATGTACATGAGGCTGAACATTGTCCTCCACCAGGAGGAACCCAGAGCCCACAGCACCAGCATAAGGTCTGACAGTCGCTCTGAGGATTTCATCCTGGTACCTAACAGCAGTCAGGGGACTGTTAGATATGACATGCATTTACCTCCCCAGGCCATCACTGACCGACTGGCTAACATGTCATGCTGGAGGATGTTACAGGCAGCGTAACGTTCACCACAGTGTCTCCAGACTCTTTCACACCTGTTATGTGCTCAGTGTGAACCTGCTCTCATCTGTGAAGGGAACTGGATGCCAATGGCAGACCTGCCAATTCTGGTGTTCTCTTGTAAATGCCAATCGAGCTGCACATCCTCCTGTTCCTCCTTGCACCAAGGAACAAATACCGGGCCTACTGCTACCTACCATTCTCCTTTTGGGGGTTGTCTTGCTTTTGCTTTTCTCCGTTGCACCTTTCGTCACTTTCATGTGCACCAACTCAGGTGAAACTGATTCACAATCACTTGTGCTTCCTAAATGGACAGATTGATATCCCTGAAGTTTAACTGACTTGGTGACTAAGTGTTACCTTAAATTTTTTATTAGTGTAGTATTTAATCCCCCCAATCCTACATCCTCATCAACCTGTAGGCCTTTCAGAGTCTGCTATGCTGAGCTTGCTTCATGCTCGCTGGGACTGATGAGGTCAGAGCCAAATATCAACTCTGCATAATAAATCTGTTCCTCATGAGTCGGCTGACTGAATTTATGTTTAAATGTATCCACTATAATCCCAATGCCAAACATTTTAAACCGGACAGAGACACCGTAAGAGGGATTTGTAGTTGATAGCCTGTCTGGCACTACTGCCCACTATTCTTTGTTCTTTGTTTATGAAGCCCTTCAGGGAAGAAACACACACACGTGCAGCAAATGCATCACCTGCTATGTCAAACCAATTGCACTTTAACTAAAGTGCCTTTAACTTTCAGGCATTAACCTACTTTGGGAAACTTCAATTCTCACAGGTAATTAGTTCCATAGACTACCCCCGCACAAAGACAGGACATAATCCTATAAAATAGGCTGCAAAGAGGTCCTCGTTTAAAAATTCAGACCCCGTCTTCATTCATCCCTGGTGAATTCAAAGAAACACATCAGTGGTGCTCTGCTAGGAGAATTAAAATCAAAGAAAAAGACCAATCAGATGCAAGTGTTTTTTGCTCCTCAGTGGCGATGCAGGGTAAATATGCCACAAAATAAGAAAACAAACAAGAGCAAAAATGCCTGATTATCAGCAGCCTGATTATCATAACGGCCTTATTTGCCCAAATCATGTCCTTATTAGGCCCAAAAGTCTCTCTGTCCCCCGTGAGTAATGAGTAGCCAGGCTGGGATTCTTCTCCCAGCCCTGACATGTCTTTTATTACTCTTACACTAAATGGAGGCAATGATGAACATTTCCGTCGTGTGATTACTCGCTGTGTACCCTTGATGTCAGAGGGGAAAAGTGGTGTGCCCTCTTTTAATATTTGATTGTTTTTTTTTTTTTTCACTGTGTAATTTAGTCCAATTCATCATTTGAGTCTTTCATTTGCTCGCTCTGTGACATTTGTCTAATGTGGATGTCCTGATTACTGGACTCTGATACTGTGTTAGCCTTTGATGTCCAATTTCTTCTTCTTCTTGTCCCAATTTCGGCCACAGCGAGCGCGGAAAAAACTTTCCCCTCCGCTCCGTTCCAACTTTTGCCCAATTTCGCAGCGAGTGTATTTGCTGTGCCCCGCAAATGACATAGCTAAATAATTCACAAGTGATTCACGTAATTACGACAAGGGCACAACCAGATGATCTCAATATTTGTTTTTTAGCGTGTTTTGATTAGTGTGTGTTTTAGAAATAGCCGGGAATGCTTGGAATGTTTGCTTGAAAAACACATGAGCTGTGCAGGCTTTGGGTGAGCAGGAGAAGTTGGCTTCCGATTGGCATCAGAGGTCCAATGAACATGTATCACAACAGTTAATTTTTTTTGGGTTTTTTTTCCCCCGTGGATTGAACTTGGGACGTGAACTGTCCATAAAATAATAAGCTGCTTGAGCCCCGCATTTAACATATCAGCAGCTGTTTCAAAGTGCAAAAACATCAGTCTTGTTATAAACGCTGAAAACAACAAATTAGTGGCCTGTGTAAACAGCTAGAAAATGCCAAAGAAATCATGTTACCACATTGAAAGGGAAGAGGGATCAGCATCTTCAAATTATTCTCTCTCTGTGTCGGTCTCAAACTGTTATTATTGCCGAAAAACAGGAAAAAAAAGCCCCCATCAATTATAAGTAAAAAATGTGAGGGAATCACATTCATTATTTTCATTACACGCACCGACCAAATTGCATCAAGCTTATGAAATATTTCTTCCTCCTGTTCAAAGGCTTGTTAGAGCTTGTATTCAATTACAGCTGTGGCTGTAACATGCTGTCAGGTCTCTTTAGCCAATCATTAGTCAGGGACTATTCCTCGCTGCACAGTCGGCCTGGCAGAGTCAAGCCGGCGAGCGAACGACAGGCCTAATTGTCGTTCGGTGGCTAAAGGTCGGCTAATGAACCAGGGGGCTGACGGAGGAGGCTGTTGATGCGAGGGTGGCAGGGTGCGGGGTGGGGTGACGGGGCTTGGCAGACATGCTCAACACGCAGAATTTGCTAAACTTTCCTCAGATCAAAGTGGGGAGGAAGCAGGGCATTTTAGGAATTTTTCAGCTTCAGATTAGGTCCGTCTGAGATTTAAAAAAAAAAAAAAAGATGGGAAACAGCGAGGAAAAGACTATTATTCATGACTGTATATACTTTCAGAGCAAACAGAAAACCATTATTCTGATTAACATCCATCAGTGTCTCTTTACCGAGGAACATCCACTAATGTCTGACCTCCAGCTAAGACTGAATGGCTAGGGTTGGCGGGGTTAACAGCAACTTTTATCAAAGACCAAGAGACCAAAGACCAAACAGTAATTATTCCCCATTTTTCTCTTCCTGGGCAAATTACTGTATGACTAAATTCATGAAAGCTCTCTATGTCACTCTCTCTCTCTCTCTCTCTCGTTCTCATACCTTTCTACAACACGGCCGCTCTCACCAAAGCACTTTATTCTGTATGACAGGGCAATGACGTGAGAATGGGCCGGAGTAACATGCCACTACTCCATGAGCCCTACTTTGGCAAGGAAACAAAGGGAAGCTTAGGTTAGCCGAGACGGTCACAATGCTGTTGATTCCCTTTAGGCTTCAGAGGACGGGTAGCATGTTGTGAGAACCTGCCACAGCTTTTTAAAGCTGATGGGGCAGAACTACTGTACAGCATCAACCCACGGCTACGAAAGTCAGAAGAATGTACAGATTTTGATTCAAGCTAATAACTGTGTGAATTGATTTGGGGAACGAGGCCGCAGCCACCCTACCAAGGATCATGCTTTTGGGGTCGGTCTGTTCCGATTTAAAAAAAATCCCGGGACACAATGAAAACGCACATCATTAACTTGTATTTTGTGTCAACTGCTGGGATCAATAATGTCCAGACGGACCGTGCCTTATGAGGATGTGGAGCAAAAGTTGTTGGATCTGTGCATATCCAATCACAGCAGGCCCCTTTGAACACACACACACACACACACACACACACACACACACACACACACAGTCAGACAACATTTAATTCCACATTTCTTCAGAGCCGTCTCTGTTCAGGACCGTAGAGCCGATTGTACCAGCTGTTTGTAAGCTCAAATTTAGTCTAGGTATGTCATACATTACATATAAAACTAATTTGCACATTGCTAAATGAAATGGGTTGCACCACACAAACTACTTCTTATGAAGAGTTTAATGTTGTGATATTCATACTGTGTAACTGCCAAGCGTTGTCTAACAGCTGAGTGGCTGAGCTGACCACTGGGACAAAAAGTGACGATAGCTTGCTAATATAATAATACAGGGCCTGACACTTGATCAAAACACTGTTCAATTATAACAATGACTTGGGAGATTTCAAGAAGTATTTTATAAAACAACACAGTATAACTCCAACAAATCAATACGCCAATAACGTCAGCCTAAATGACCAAATAGCATTGGAATCGCATGAGGTCGCAGTCACGCCAATGCAAAATCAACATTTGCCTCCTCTATACTTCCATTCCTGTGCACTTGAAGGGGAAAAAAAGAGTTTGCATTCATTGGCGAAGTAAATCTGCACCTTGACACTGTGTGGAGTACAACTGTGGTTAACCTTGACCTGTGAAGTTGCAGCCACAGCCAATAGCAGAGCGTGTGTGATTGACCCCACAAATGGACCACAAGCCAGCATACTGAGTCCCACGCGCCTCACATCCTGCACTTCCCACATTCAGCACAGCGCATTTTATTGGAGCGCATCCGGGTATGTGTGACCGTGATTTAAACATGTACTCCTCATGCATTCTTAACTGCATGAATATTACTAGCTCTGAAACAAGAGGCTGTGTTCAAATAATCTGTTCCTAAAGATTAATTGGTCATTTTCATAATAGTTAATAGTAATAGTTCATAGCAGAACCACCATTGTACAGTTGGCCTGATTATACGTATACCTGGCAGACTAATTTAGCACAGTATTGACCGGCACAATGTTTACAGTGTCCTATTTACAACCTTAACAGCTGTTGGCTCGGCAGTCTGAAACAAAAGTTTTCCCGAGATGTAAAAAACCAACATCAGTCAAGAACGGACAAAGAATTAGCCTGGTTCCAGACTTCTGAATCACCAACCATATCTCTGAATTTTTGCAGGTGATGTGCTTGTTGAACACATTTCAGTTTAAGACCAGTTTAAGAATGAAGATGGCAGCTTCCAACATAGATAGCTGGCGACATTGATACAGCTATACAAAAAAAGCAACAGACGATAGGCAGCAAGCATGGAGGAGATTGATGCAGCTATACAAACTGTAAATCAACAAATAACCCATTTTTAAAAAGACATATTTCTTTGATCAATGTGAAAAACATTGTGTTAACTAGTGTGGTTGTGTATTGGATCCAGTACTTTTAAAGGTACCGACCAAATTACGCCAGTACAACAGAGTACTGTTTCACGTTTAAACAAGCATGCAAAATGTTGTTACCAGCATTCATCTTTATAGTAACGTTATAGAAAGGGAGTGAGACGTCCCCCCAAAAACTCTGACTGCGTCTACCAATTACGTTGGTATTCCTTACCAACATGTTGTTAAGTTTACTACAACAGTATGCTTTTGAATGTGTCCGAAACCTTGGTCTGAAACCAACAGTGTGTGAACTGCACACTGTATATGAGGAAATATTACAGAGTGCTTTTTTGATTCCTTAGGCAATTTTGGATAACAAGCACTCACCCTGGCAACGGGGGTTAGCATCCCTACCTAAAAATGTGGTAAAATTACATTTCCAAATGAAACATTTAATTCACATACTTAACATAAAACAATATGTGAGTTCATATTTACAGGCATATACAGTATTGAATATGTTCTTGAAGCAAACTTATAACCGCTTGCTTCACATATTTGACCCAAGTCTGCTGCTGTGGCTTCAACACTGAGGCACTACAGCAAAGTCAAGGGGTCAAAACACAGAGTAAATTACCAAGAAAAGGTGCCTTTGGGTGCTGGTATCAAATTTCAGGTAAAGATATCAGAACTGGCATCTGTTCAAATGTGAAGGGTACCCAACCCTATTAACTAGTCCTGGTAACACGATGTTTTTCTTGATGAGTGATGTTAAAGGAAGGCCACAACCACTCAGACACTTTTTGCAAGTCATTCAGAGCCAGACTAATATGAAAATGAACAATCTGAGTGTAAATCTAATCTGCTAAGCTTTTAGTCAAATTCTCGCAGTCCTTCTACATAAATATGTATCAAAAGCGCCCCTTCCTGAGGTATTTCGTTTTTCAGTATTTACTCGGCGAGCAGCCCAAACAGCAGGGCTCCCCGTGAGCTTGACTATGTCTCTGCATTTCGTCAGAATACCCCAGACTCACCATCAGTCTGAACCAGTTCAAATAGCTCAACTCAATCTCTCAGCAGCCTGCGCAGAGGCACGAGGCCTAATAAGCACATGCTAAATGTGATAAGCTGCTTTGTAGCTGCATTTTGCCTGTGTTTTTTTTTTTTTTTCCACCATTCTTTGTTCCACCCTGGTGATTTATTCACTCCAGGCGATGTGCGCCTTCTCTTCAGCATCGACTTATACACACCACAGAGCAGTGCAAATAGATTTCTGTCTCAATTGGTCCCTCGGTGTCACAGTGGAAAGATACTTGGACAGAAGACGGGGGGGGAGGGGGGGAGGGATCTTTATGTTAGAACATATTCAAGAGCTAAATCACAGTGTGTACTCTAAGGAGGTTGAGTTTTAGTATATAAGAGGCCCCCTGTTGGAAACCGTGACTCCAGGCTGAATCCAATGAATCCACTCATGAAAATTCATTCACAAGTACCTGTGCAGGGGTCAAACCAAAGTTAGGGAAGTGTTGCCAAAACATCTCCCACACATGAAACACATTTTTTTGTCACAAGGCGAGAGCGATAGGTGCCATTTGGTTTCGGTTACAGTCTTAAGAGCAGTCATAAAAGGAAAGAAATGTATCTTCTGATGATAAAAATAGTCCTACTATGAGTGTGTGTGTGTGTTTTTTTCCTAATGTATGCGAGCGCTCACATCTCACTCGCTCACTTCTGAGCGCACAAAGACAATGAGCCACTTATGAGTACAGCACTCTTGGCGTCTCCGTACCTCTTACCGAGGGGGCACTCTGGCCAGCTGGTGGATCGCACACCCAAAGAGATGAAAAGCGACTCTCTGCAACTCACCCGAGTGGTACTGATGGAACCTTTTAAGAGCAGAATTGCGCCAGTGAGTGAAAACACGGCCAGCACTCCGGCTGATGTCATATCCCAGCTGTTACCTCAATCAGAGCAGGTCCCACCACGACTAAGTGGGGTCTCAGCGCGACGCATTCCACGTAACGCGCAGTTGCTCGGCGAGGCACAGAGAGCTTTTTGAAGCCCCCGCGTCTCCGCTGGTACTCCTGTGACCCGGCTGCCAGCTAGCGTGTCTCCAAAGGCCTGCTGGTTAAAAAGAGCCAGGCTCAATCAGCACATGCTTAGACTGGTGATGACTCCCCTCCCCTTGTTGCTGCTAGTCTATCAGTGTTCCCTTGTATTGCCCTCCATTTTCTGTCCTCCGTAACAGTCGGCACTCCCATGCAGCTGTTGAGAGGTTTTCCCTGATGTCATCTTAATAGTGCCCTGCCCCCTCTGTTTAGCATCCATCTCTCAGCATGTGTACCTAAGCATTTTTGTTTGATGACATCTTCTTTGCGGTTTTCACAGTTCAGGCTGCTGATTGACCCCCTTCCTCTTTCACCAGCACCACTGTGTAGACTGTTAATCGTGCAGCGTGTTATAATGGCATGAGGGACCGGGAGCCCAGCAGCGAGCTCGCTGTCTCCTCGTGTCAACAGCCATTTTAGCCGAGAAGGGCACCACATGGCCAGTGCACACGCGGAAAGGACAAGCAGTTATTTGGTTTTGACAACCCCGTGCCAGCGAGACCTCAGCCTGGCTGTCAAGCATGCGTGTTTGTGAGAGTCCGCGAATGTTATTGTCTGAGGTTTCCAGAGACACTACCGGAGCGGAATGGCCAAACACCAGGTACACTCCTTCTTTCTCGCCCAGGGCAAGGTAAGACATGTTAGCATTCATAGACACAAAGCACTAGAGGCCAACTGGCTGGAAACAGGAAGGAGAAGTGGACAAATGACATGCACAGCACAGTCGGGGGTCAGGAGAACAACGGCGGCGGGAGGCTGGGGGAT
Organism: Acanthopagrus latus; assembly: GCF_904848185.1. Lineage (NCBI taxonomy): Eukaryota > Metazoa > Chordata > Actinopteri > Spariformes > Sparidae > Acanthopagrus > Acanthopagrus latus. The sequence goes on along the minus strand of NC_051047.1, from coordinate 8,354,997 downwards.
ATGGATGAGTAAAGCAGAGTAACATTTGTTTGCGAGTATGTCTGGGTGTGCACCGCGAGGCCCCCGGAGCTTGTTGTTTCACTGATAAATGAGTGGCATTGTTGTTTTTGTGCGTCATTAAGTATTCAGCGCCAACACTCGATGGAGTGTCACGCCGGAGATACAGGTAAGAGGAGAAAACAGAGAGAAGAAAACAGAGAGGAAGACGGAGCGAGAGAACTCCTGTCAGCGCTGACTTGATTAGGTATCACAATCCAACAAAGCAAGAGTTTACTTATTTACACTAACACTCCTCGACAGTTCCCGCACATTCCTCCAACGTTGCCAAATGCAACTGTGAAAACACATCTGAACCCCCCCCCCCCCCAAACAAGAGGAGACTCTATTATTATTTTAATTATGCTCTTTTTTGTTGCATTTCCCCCAGCTGAAAGTCAGCGGAGGAGCTCGTGACGGAGAGAACAAGCGCGTGTGCCTGGTATTAGGAAGCACCCCAGTGATTCTCCTGCAGGTACAAAAGCTGGCATGTAGGAAATAGCTCTTATTAAAGTCAATACATATACATATTCCTGATGCATAATTTATGGCTACTTCTGTAGCATTAGCGCGAGCACTGGAGAATAGATTCACACGCTACCACAGGTTTGAGGTTTTTCAAAGCTTTTAAAAAAGGTGCACAAAGGATGCCAAAATCAGGGCGAGGAGGAGAATTTAGTATGCTTTAGAAAAAGCTTAAATTTAAGTTTCCGTGGCTCAGGACACTGCAGCACTATCTAATGTGTGAAACTTAGTGTTGAATACACATGAAACATGTTGTTAAAAAAAAAAAAAAACAACAACACAAAACTGTATTTTTGTAATGTATTTTTTAAGATGAAAAGCAGAATTAAAGTGCCGTTCTGGTAAAAACACACTCGTTCCCATCTCGTGTGTCTGTCGTGTCAGACAACAGGTTAATGGGGCAAAACAACTCAATTAAATAAGTCAACAGTTTGTGGTTCCCATCATTAGCGGTGTGGCCAAGCGGGCCAGAATATTACACATTCCAGACTAAAGCCAGGCCATCTGGTCCCCGAGTGCACAAAACATCTCTTTCACATTAAGTGTTTATTGTTTTCTTAGATTGATGCCGTTAATATCAGCCTTTCAGAATGACAGATTAGCATCACCTCCTAATCAGTACTATTAGGAGATAAATATCAGTAATTTAATCACCGCAGCAATTTCTTTTACAATAATAAGATTTACAAATGCAAGTGATTAAGTAATTAGCTTACATCTCTGAAGATTACAGTCCCCTGGACTTTGGGGCATCTGGCTTTCTGAAGATTACACGGTTTCACTTCAGTCGGCCGCCTTCATTTTTTTGTGAATGAGATTTGTGCTTGACCGAAGCGTAAAGCAGCTTGCAAATGACCCTCAAATCCCTTCAAGTGATTTTTTTTTCCCTCTCTCTTCAGTGCACCGTTTTTTTCTGAGTGGCCATGCAGCACAAGTGCAGCACACAAGGGAGATGAATGTCTCGCATTTATTTCAATTGAAAAATTATATATGCTTGATAAAATAAAGCTCGGCTGTGGGATGACATATCTAAACAGCTAGAAAGGATTTCTTTGTTGCTGGAAGAACACTGGCCCTTGGGCTACTCCCCGTTTCAACAATCTAAAGCTCTACCTTTTTTATTTACTAAGTAATTTGTCAGTTAGTGTTAATTTCCTAAATGCAACATAAAAGGAGCGCAGTGCGGTGAGAAAAAAAATTAAAGGGGAAAATCATAAAAACAGCAGAGAATCAGGAAAATTGCTTCCATGTGTCTGTGGCTGCCAGAGCTAAAGGAAGCGGAGCGCTGCCTAAATGCCCCTGACCCGCCGAGACGGGGCCAATTCAGTTTGAAAGGCCCAGCTCTCTAATGAAGGCCTAATTTTTATTGCCACTCCATTGACTTCAAAGCAGTTCAGGTTGCCAAACATAATTTCACTGGAGGTATTTTCAGGTGCACTGCAAATAGTTCATAAATAATTTCCCCATTAGTCCATGCGATGCAGTTTTTGGGTGAATGTTTCGTCTGTTAGGTCCCTGTACCACACCACTCCTCCTCCCTCCTCCTGGCCTCAGCACCACCACTACCAACAGCACACCGAGCAACGGCCCCGCATCCTTCCTCTATCCCTGCACCCCCCGTCAGCCCCTAACCTTAGTCCTCTAGGAGCTTAAGGAGTCAAATACCGCTTAGTGGCTCTGGTAGTTTTCTGCTGAAGCAATGAGACAGGCTGGCCATGGCTCGGCGCTGTCAATCCTTTAGTAAGGAGCCCCACAGCCAGGGAGACACGGCTCCACCATTACAGGATTAGTGAATTAAAATAAATCCAACCCTGAGAGGCCCAATCACCGATGGCTTATTGGCTGTGACCATGCTGTCACTTTGAATGGCTACCTGCTATTGTGCAAAGAATGGCATATAAGATGCAACACGGCCACAATTTGCCCGGCTGATCAGAGAGGGCCTAACGCTGCAGACTTAGCTTTATTAAACTCCATCTAAAGGAGCTCTGACAATCACAGATGAACTGTTTTCTGTCTATTTTAACAGATTACAGTCTTGCCCTCTGACCCTGAGCAATTAGGGTTGGACAATTTAGCAATATTATATAATTATCATAACACTATTCATTATCTTAGATTTAGGATGTTGTCATATTGTGATCTGGCAGAAGTGTTCTACTACTTGCCATAACCCATTTACTCATCATATCCACATTACTAATGACTGTTCATCAAAAATCTAATCATGTTTATAATTTGTTAAATTGCCAACAGTCATCCCTACAGTATTGTTGCAATATCTACATCGAGGTATTTAGTGAAAAACTGAACTATTGAACTGAAATATTTGATATTATCACGCTTGCTAGCTCATGTATGGGGCATGTGAGCATTCAACAGTTTCTAATTTTAATCGTCTCTCTAATTTCTCTTTAACGACCCATCATTACCATTTGATGCGTCACACTGTGCTCAAGCCAGTCAGATTATCAGTGAGATTATAATTACATTGAAGAATTAAATAAGTCATTAATGTCACGGCAGATTTTATATTTTATATTTTATACTTTATCCTTCTACACTTTGTTAGTATTTTCTGTCAGACACTTACAGTAATAAGGCAGTGGCTGGCTTGCCATCTGGTTAATGCAATAGCATAATATAGAACAATATGTGATGCAAACGTGATGCACATTGCTCTGAGGCATATGTGGAGACTTTTGTTCACAGGGCATCCAATTAGTTTTACCATTTGTCGTCAATCATATCCACAACTTCAAAAGGCTCGTTTGAACCTCTAACTCACGCAGAATTTCCATGATTCTAGAGTCTTGCAACAAGGTTCAAGGGTCATAGGGCATCGCTTTAGATCACTGTTTTTTGTTTTACTGCTCCAGAGTTCCCTATCTCTATGTTCCGAGGAGGCATGCCTATGAAAAAGTAATACTGTAATGTAGAGGACATGGCAATTTTATTTGTGTAAACTTCAGCACTTATGGTCCACTTGAATTCATGTAGCATGTACAGCAGTGAAACATATAGCTCTTTTCCTACGCAGGGGCAGCTCAGCTGAGGAGGGCAAATGTGCTGTTGCTCAGGCAGCTTAAGTCCTGCTTGGCACTCGCCCTTTGGGTTTGGATAAAAACATAGCTCTAGGTGCTACTACAGTTGAGTTCTTATGTGGCTAGATAATTTCAGTTTCTGTTTACCATACTGAGTCTGATCACACTGCCGCTGATCCCTGACCTCCCTGCAAAACGTCTAGGGAAAAGGAGAATTTCCCAATAAGTATCAATACGGTATCAAATTACTTTGGTAAGATCGTTTACAATAACAAACGCTAGACTTTTTAATGTGAGCAGAGGCACCTATCCAAAATGCGGTGTATTCTGTCAAATCAACATTTTAATGGATTGTGAAAGCCTCCCAGGATCCTGCAATCACAAGCCTAATTCAAAACAAACTAATAATAAAAAGAATCAGTGCCATCAAAGCACACATGTTTCCCATTTGCAGACATTCTCGGAGAAGTAGTGGAATCTTGTGGGGCCGTGCCTTGACTTAGCAAGCTGTTAAACTAGTTTTTCCCTTTGTCCAACGCTCTGTAAAGAACTTCATAAAAAAGTAGGTACCGTTCCATAGGTAATAACATGCAGGAAGCTGCATGGGCTGGGATGAGTTGGAGAACTCCGGAATGGACCGGGCAGCAAATGTAAATCTCACAGACAGGAATACCAAGCTGAGTGCCCATTAACCAACCCCCTCCCCCACAGAGAGCCACATTTCTCCCCCTTTTTTACATTTAGATGTTATTATTGTTCTATAATTGCGTTTCCTTCCCCGCAGCAAACCAGATTCTTTGAAGAGGGAAAAATGGAACACTTCTTTATTTTAAGCGGGCAGGTATTTTTTCAATAAACTGGGGTGTTGTCATTGTACACATAACATGTTTAACGTGAAAACAGGCCATAAATCACAGCCGTGATAACTGATTACTCTAAACTCCTTCTCTCTCTCCCTCATGTATACATGTTTGCTTCCAGTTTAATCATCTGAGGCACTCAATCCCCATCCGCCAGCCCTGAATCTGCATGGCTATATTGTTGTGGTGTTGATAGTACATGTGCTTGTGTGCTCTTTAAATATCACATGGGATGGGGCACTTACGCAAGTGCAGATTTGTCTTATAGCAAAGGATTTAAGGTTGATGTTAACTCCACAGCTAGAGTTTAGGACAACTGGTGCTGTACTAGCATAGATTTTTCTTTCAGGATCACACCAGCATTTTTGTATGTTTTGGCCTAATAACTAAAAATCTTGTATATTAGTCTGTGTAGTCTTAACTAAACTAAGGGGGTTGTTAAATAATGGACAGACAGAATGATGTTCACAATATGATTTTTGTATATATATATATATATATATATATATATATTTATATATATATATATATATATATATATATATATTTGTGTGTGTGTGTGTGTATGTGTATATATATGTATATATATATGTGTATGTATATATATATATATATATATATTTTTACGTTTGTGTGTGTGTGTGTGTGTGTGTGTGTGTGTGTGTATAGCTTTTCCCTAAACTGGTAAGTTTTGATGGATTGGCAATGATTTCAAATATGCTTCTTGAATGGAATGACTTGTAAATGACATGTAAAACCACACCATCACATTATCATTAATAAGCCAATTCAAAGGGGGTTACAAAATGCATCATGAGGCCATTCAGGATAATCTTGTTATTGGGTGGGAAGTCAATCATAAGAGCCATTCAATAGTAATTCATGAAAGCGTTGGGATAAATGGACATATATGAACAGCTGCTGTTCTTCCTGCTTCTCACATTGCTGCTGTGTTTATCTTTGTCAGTCTGCTGTTTGGGATCTGATCAATAACACAAGACTGATGTGTCTCATGATTCATGACCACAGCCACTCTAATTCCTTTACACACACAAACCTTCATTAATGAGTTGTTATTGGAAGAAAGAGAGCCCTTGGTATCTGTTAAACACACACGGGTGCTCTTAATGAGCTCTCTCTCTCAGCGCACACAGTCGCCTCTCTGTCAGCTCTTGGGCACAGTGCTACCCCGAGGTTCAAACTAACCCACGCTCCCTATACATGGTGGAGGAGTGCCATTGTTAGACTGTTTGTGGTGAACATGTTCTTACAGCTGAATCCATTATCTCAACTGTGCCCTTGTCTCAACTGCAGCGCTTGTGTTCCTTGAAGAAAAAATAAAAAATCACCTGCTTTGACTTCAGGGACGTTATTCATCTGTGCTGTTCAGTTTGAATGGGTCCCTGAGTCAGTTTGATTTTTGATGGATGGAGATGTCTGTCTCTTGCAGGCCCTAATCCGGGCCCCAAGAGGCCCCTAGCCGTGTCCTTCATTCAATTCCGCCGACTGCCAACAGGAAATGAGGGCTTCAGGGGGCACTGGTGAGGAGACGGGAGGCTAAGTCACACGGAGGGGTACAGGCACACTGCACACCCAGAGCAGATGTTTCAAAGAAACAATCCAATGATAATATTCAATGGATCACTAATAGAAAACCAGGCAAAAGCCAAGGCAGGATTTTCTCTTTCCTCCTTGCAATTTCTTTCGTTCACTGACATAAATCAGTTTGTCTGAGCCCAAACGCTGCTCAGAATTTACAACGAGGAATTACTCACTTCCTCAGAAGCCATTTTAATTCAAAGAACACTTAAAAAGTTTGGGGGCTTTTGTCTTTGTGAGAGGGCAACCCCTCCCAAGCAGAGGCAGCCATTAGACGCTCCGGACATAATTAATCAGGGGGAGAGCGCCGCAACACTGATCCGCATCAAACACCCCCTATTTCCAGATATCTCCTCCAGATTTTCCACTAACACTTTCTAATCATAAATAATCACACACAAAAAAGACACTCAATTAGATTAGTCTCCAAAGTCCTGGCATTATGGGGGAGAAAAGGCATTCCACTGGTCCTTCGCTAACTATCAAGCTAAAGCGTAATTGCTCTCTGGTGACTTCATATCAGTTGCAAGCTCGGGGTTTAACTGGCCTTATTAGGGGATTTTCAGAGCTGCGTGGATCTGGTGTATTGAGTTTAGACCGAGTCGTATGAAAGAGAAGATTGGGATCGTCCGTAGACATGTGTGTATGAAGATTAGATTGGCCCTTGTTTTGATTATTGTGCGACATGTTGTGAAGTTATCGTCTGCAACATAATGATGTCTGGAGTTTGTGCCCGGAGTTTTCCATTAGTTAGTCAGGTTTTCATGTGGGGAAAGACGTGACTGGCTAACAGCAAGTCTGCTGGTGCCTGCTGGGGGATTTTGTGATGCAGCTCCATGTGATGTGTTTTTCGACTCGACATGTTTAATCCGTGTGACTGACCAGTACACTGGTTGCCTTCTGCTTCTTCTTGCATGAATGCATATGCAATACATGCACGAATTCCCCTGCTCCACTCGTCAGGCCGCATCGCTGCGTGGGCCCCTCACTCCGACTCCCATGCTTAAATGCAACACTTCAAAAACAGAAAAATAACTCATAGCATAAAACACAAATGACAGATTTGATGCTTGAAATTAGACTTCATATACTGACCAAGAGCGAGGCTGTCCTCAGAAGAAGAATGGCAGTGTCAGTCATTTCAGCAAGTGTCCCGCAACAACACATGTTTACAATCAAGTGACAAAGACTTCTAGCAGTTGCAGGAATTGTCCCGGGAACAAGACACTACTGTTTGTGTCCTGTTTCCGACCAACAGTCTGGGTTTTTTTCTTTTTAGCGGTGACCGCAATCGTTCCATAACCTTAGCTTCGTTAGAGTCATTGTAGATGTGATGACAAGGGTTCCCCAACCGAACAGACATTTTCACCCAAAACATGACATTTTCCCAAAACCAAGTTGGGTTTGTGTCTAAATCAAACCAAACCGTAACCATAGGGCTAAAACTGATTTGTTTTTCAAGAGTTATTTGAGACAGTCTCAGAGAGCAATGACAAATGATGCTTATCTGTCGACAGAGGTGACAGATAGGAAAACAGCGTCTGTGGTCTGTGGTTCAATTTAATGTTTTTAAAGGCTAAAGAGAGTTGGAGGAGTGTTTTAAATTTGTCTCCTTCTTAAATTCGGTTTAACATATGTAATTGTAATTGTATTACTAAAATAAATACTAAAAATCCACTGGAGAAATGTATTGATCTGGCCAACTGCTAGCTAATGCTAACCTTATCTCCTTGTAATACTAGGACCTGTGCATTTGTCATGCAATGACCAACTTTTTTTTTCAATCAGCTCAAGAAGCTGCTTCCAGCCAGGCTGAAGAGGCGACCGGTAGCCAGGAAATAATGTTACTAGCTTAGGAGAAGGCAGCGTCAGTGAGGAAGCCACCGCCACCTGTGAGAAAGAGGATCACTGTGATAATAGCGAAGACGTTTTGCATATTTTTATGTAGGAGAAGAAGAGAGAGAGAGAGAGAGAGAGAGAGAGAGAGAGAGAGAGAGAGCATGACCATGTGTTGATCTGAGTAAAGCAGTTTTTGGGGGGAGGGCCTATTCACTGGACCTTTACAGGGGACTTTACCATGTCAATGTCAATAAATAAAACTACAGTTAATCTTGAGTCTGACTGCTTCTTTCCCCACAAGGTTGTATCTACAAACAATAAAGCCCTATTTTCCACGTCTGACTGTATTACAGGACGACTAATATGCTGTATCCTTTTCTAATTCATTATCAGTATGCCTCTTGCTGCTCTCACGGAGAGCTGGAACATGCAGGAACTCCACAACATCATGTCACAATCCAATCAGCGGTAACAGGAGTGATCGGGGTGGGTGCGGGAGTGTTGCTAGCTGGTAAAGGAATCAAGGAATCACTGCACTGAAAAAGAAATTCCTTTCCCCCAAACCCCAGATTTTTGTTTCTTCCTATGCCAACTGAGATTACTGCACGAGGGTTTTTCTCCCTGCCTCGTCCCCCCGGTGAAAGAAATTGCATTGACCTTTTCTATCTATTGCTTCCATATGCGAGCAGTTATCTCTCTTGCAAATGGAAATGAGACCCAAAATTGCAACAAATGGGGCCATGCCACTGAATGCAGATGTTCTCTGCTCCTCGCCCAGAGTACACATGCCCGATCAAATTAACTTTAACCCCTCCGCCGACAGAACAGACATCTCTTTTACAAACCCGCTGCTCCGGCAATTTGTTTTGAGTCGAAGCCCGAGGAACAACTGTATGTCCACACGTGGTAAATAAGAAGTGATGGTATCAAACACCTGGACCAGGCAGGGTGCAGTGTTACCCCTGCTGGAGGGGGTCCCAGCGCCAGGCCTTCCCCTTCCCATGCACGGGCTCCGTTTGGCCTCCTGGTCAGCTCCCTCTCTTTGAGTCTCTCCCTCTCTGCTGGCTGTTTGACGGAGAACACCTGCTCGCGGGGTGATTCTTGGGGGTCGAGGGCTGAGAAGCTGCAGTGATGGAGGGATGAAAGAAACAGCGAGAGAGAGGGGTGGAGGGGGAAGATTGTGGGAGGCTAACAGGTGCTTCCTCCACGGGACTCTGGGAAAGGCGAAGCGCTGGTAATGTATGCAAATGGGAGCAGGCTCTCCGTGCCCATATCCCTTCATCAAGTCTCTCTATCTTGCTCTCCTTCCACTCCCCCCTCCATCTGAGTAATAAGAAAGCCCTATAAAAGTGGCCTCGCAGATAATTTGCCAAATTGGTTAAATGTTGCTGAGAGCCTGGAGTGTTAATATGCATCCATTCAGAGCGGGCAGAGGTCAGAGGAGTCACTGGTGAGCAGGAACCAGACAGAAACAACAGCGCTCTGATGATCCCAGCCCACACAATGCCCTTTAGGGTTCCGTGACATCTGAACACATCCAGCATCAAATATATTCACACTGGCTGCATGCGTTAATTCTGAATGGTCTCGAAACAACCGCTGGAGTCTGCGTTCTTCATCTTTCGATCATTTTGTGAGTTTCTTTTGCACTCATGCACACACATTTATATCTTCAGTAAAGCGATTCCTATTTTTCTTTCCTCCATGCCACCATCTGCTCTCCTTTAGGGACCCTGATTATGGCTAATGAGTGTTTCCAAGTCCAGTCCCTCATCTATCTCCACCAACCCGAAAAACACAGAACACGTCCCTGCTATTTCTCCACCCATGGCTTTCTCTCGCTCTTTTTGTTTTTTCGCCTCCACACATCCATCTCTCTTCATCCCTCCCTCACAACATACAGCAGCATTGCCGCGGCTAAATCCAAAGCCATCATTTATATGGCTGTCAGCTTAATACACACAAATATTACATACATGTAGAAGGCATGCCGAATTGGAACATACAGGTGCTAACTTATTTGGCTGGGTCTGTTCCTGGTCCGGGCTAATGAGGAGCAGGTGAGTGGCTGTTGCTTTAATCAAGTGGAGAGTAGGCCGGGCACAGATTTGCAGCTTGTTGAAAGGCCAGTCGTACACATGGGCTTCATTACGGGGTTAGGGGAAAATCAGTCAGGAACAATTGTTTTCCCACTCTTGCAGCTATACTGGAATCATTTTCTCTCTTTATGTTTCACACACACACACACACACACACACACACACACCGACACACAGAGCTGCACATGCTCAGAGAGATGATAGATTCAAATTTGTCTGCTTTGGAGACGGAAAAAATCCTCAAGCTGTCTGAAAACCAAACACAGGCCTGGGCCGGTGTGACATTAGTGAGGACAGAATGTGATTAAGTTTGCCAGACAGCACAGTGCCTGTGAAGCTGAGCAGAATGTGTTGCCAAATAATTATTCTCAAATTAAGACGTTTTAATATTTTGGTAAGGTCTAACAGTTGTTGTTACAGCAGCCCAATAATTAAACACATTATGATGTATTAAATGCATTGGTATCCACTTAAACATTCCTCATTTTTAAATTAGGATTGGACACATTTATTGTTCATTCTCATTTTTAATTCAATGTGAAATTAGTGAATATTTAATTTATTTTTATTTTATTTTTTTAAAATTTTTTTTGCATTTTGGTAGACTATAACAGCTGTACAAAAATGTTACCAGCTTGATTTCCTGAAAACTGTGCAGACTGATTTATGGCAGGAGGAAAGAGAGGACTGACTAACTACCTTAGATGGAAAATCAATTCACGCACACATCTGCAAGCACTGCACAATGTCAGAGCGGGGTGATCAGATTCTTCTCCACTCATACTTTATCTGCTTTATTTGGTCCTTAGCAAGTGCTAGTGGAACCCAGTGAAATCCCAATTAGAATGGAACTATGGAGCGCATACCTTGACCACGGCCCAGCAGAACCCTTCAGTTCAGTCAGGCCCAATACAGCATCAGATCAAATCCTCTGGACCCAGGATTGTATCTGGAATTGTTCTCAGTCATAGATACCAGCCACCTAAATATGCCTCATTTTTCCCTGAGAAATTAACTAACTATAAGAAAAAAAAAGAAAAAAAAAGACTTTGTCATCTCACCATGTTACGAAAGGGAGAAAAATATTCCGAATTTCATGGAAATCCATACAGCACTCTTTGTGTACTCCTTCCGACAAACCAACAGACCAACAAACACACACAACTGAAAAATACATTCAAAGTGATCCTACAAGGAGGCAGTTTTTAGTTTTGTATTGGCAAGAAATGTAGCAGACCTTTTGTGTCCTTGCTGTGCGGGCACTTAACTAACTTGGTCATTATTTCTTGTTCACCCGGCAGCAGTGTTATTAAAAGTACCCGAAAGTCGTACTTGAGTGGAAGTAAAGATGTTGTGTTAAAATATTCCTTTGGTAAAAGTGAAAGTCACCCATACGTACATTACTTACTGATATCTAATGTACTGAAGTATCAAAAGCACAAGAAGAAGTAAATTATACATACATGTACATCTACATTTATAATAATATGTATGTATTTCCTTTTCGAAATTCAGCATTTTGTTGATTATCAGAAAGAGTGTGATAAAATAAATGTATTTTAAAAATGCCTTACCTTGGTTCAGATGCAGCATGCATTCAAAATAGCAAAGTAACCAGCAGCCAAAGATATCAAATTAATGTAGTGGAGTAAAAAGGACAATAATTGCCTGAAAGTGGTAGTATAGAGTGTTACTGAGGTGAAGTACATGTACTTCAAAGTTGTTTAAAGAGTTTGCACCTTGAGTTCATTTGCTCAGGTGTTAATTTTCTGAATAAATGTTGGTGTAATGCACAGCTTATCTCAATAAAAACAATAGCATATGAAGTTGAAGCGGATGTTTCCTTGCTGTAATTTGTTCTTGTTCTCTCCACAGTCTGAACCGGTGCATTCAGGGTTGGATCCGTCGGTGGCGCTGCTGAAGTGAAACGGGACTCGGATCGCCACCATAGTCATCAGATTTCAAAATCCGACCGGTGGTGCTGTAGCTTTGAGTAATGCATTCAAAAGGAAATTTACTGCACAAAATATATTCAAACCGACTACGTGACAAATTCCGCGAGTGAGATTTGTCTCGCTATGAATCAAGCTTTGAGTGACTAAAGTGGGATAAACAAAAGGAAACAAATTATGTTGGTGGGCCACAAAGAGCTGTTTGTGATTTATGGACCACTGGGGAGGTATAAAAGCACATTCACACAAATTATTCGTACAATTCAGACAAATGAGCAAATAACTCCATGTTAGACTTGACGGGAATATATGACTATTTTGGAGGGCTGCAGCGTGGAGCCCCCCTCATTTCCAGTTTAAATGGAGTGATTCTTAAGAATTATGACGTTAAGGGACTGCATGGAACTGAGGAGGCCTGTGTTTAAAAAGTTAACATCTGCATTTGATGAATAGCTTCAAATGTGTTCTAAATATGTCAAAGCTGAAAGTAAATAGTTACTTTAGTATTTGACAAATCAACATTTGATTCCCAATTTTGATTGTAGATTTATTAGATGTGGTCTGTGCTTATACTGGCACTGGAAATCTGCAGGTACAAAACAACGATTCGAAAAAGTTGCTCTGTCAAGTCATTATATCTCAGAAACACGCCTTATTTGTAATGTTGCTCTGACAGGGACAGTAGCTGAATGTGTAATTCTTTAGTTTTGTTTATCTCTTCAGTTAAGAAAGTATATATTGAATCCACGGAGACGAAATCCATCCTCATCCGTCTTCTTTCTTTTCTCCGTGTGTTGATTCCTCAAAGACTTCTTTTTTTTTATCATCCCAGCTCCCACAGACTCAGCAAGGCCACAGAGCTTTTACCCGAAGCTTTTACTCATGCAAACCGAATCGCTTTTCTGTTTACCTTAACAAACTCACTTCGCATTCAGCGTTTTTGAGTATTTGTATTCACAGGAGGGATGTGCAGAGCAGGGCTGGCTTTCTGAGTCCAAACTGTAATGACTTCTCAGTACTTAGAAATAATATGCTTTACCCCGTAGCTGAACTTTTCCTGGTGAAATTTAGAAAAAAAAAAAAAAAAGAGTGTGTGAGAGAAAGAGAGCTGGACTGTGTGTTTATAACTTTGCATGCATGCGTGCATGCACTGCGTGTGCTGCCCTCAACAATCCCTGCATCCCGAAGTTGAAAAATTCAACCCGACCTAGCTCTGCATCTGCAAGACTTCCAGTGAACTTCGGAAGGTCATCTCCGAGTGAATGCAGGGCCCGCTTTAGCATAAAACTCGACGGCTGATCTATGACAAGGCTGCTTAATGTGTCGCTCCACTGACAGGCTCCCATCAGTCCTCATTAAGTCCAGCCATGTCAGCGGTGTCAACCGGAGTCTCTCACCATACGCCAACACCCCTGCCATATGAAAGCAGGTGACAGGAGGAGTTACTGTCATAAAGGGGCGACTGTGAACTCGCACCAACCCCTCTGTCAGCCGTTATGACTGGAAAAATACCGTGTGAAGATGCAATAACAAGGAGTGTTTTGGCCGGTCATTGGCACAGAGCAGGGAACAATTAGGAGTGTATGTTTTTTTTTTTCTCGCCGAGGTCTTTCCTCGGAGGCAGGAGGCCGTTAAGTTGTTTCAGAGACACCCTGCACCTGTAGTGCCGCTCTGTGAAGCGGGGGCAGGCGTGGGAGTGTGAAAAGAACTTCTCTTTAACCTCTGAACCCTGCCCTTCACACCGTTTCAAAGTGCAAAATGGCAGAGGAAGACATGGCTTTGTGTTTGATGAAGAAAGCGCAGGAGAGCTGGAAAACGAAGGAAAAGCAGCAGTTAAGTTGATGCTTGTTAGCTGCGCCGGGAGAAATGTGATAGCTGTGTGACACTTCAAGCCTTCCAGGCAAGAGGGACAGTTTTATTTGAATTTTTATGGATGTTTGAATATGCACAAAAGGAGAAATACTGTCAAAACGAAACAAATGAAACAGTAAACAGCATTTCTATAGCAGTGTTTCACTGACTGCTCTGTTGCATAGTCATCTTTGGCCAAATATCATTCAGTAGGTGAAACACAGAGACGTGGAGCTGCACTCAGAATGTGCCTCTGTGTTGCCAGTAGGTGCAGCTGTAGTTTAAGCCAGCAAAAGAGCGAAAGAGACTGCTGGGAGGGAGGGTGATGTATGGTCTGAGTTAAGTTAGAGTTAATTGAGGGATAATGTTAACAGACCATGAAAATTTTTTGGAGAGCTGTACCATAAGGAGCCGAACCACTTGGCAACAGACATGTCAAGGGAGACACTGGGAATCATTTTCCCCTGGTCCCTCCATTGAGTCTCATCAGCTTTCCAAGTACTGAGAGAGAAAACAGACGCTGTTGTTTGATTAGTCATAGCGAGCATCGAGCCCGAGCTTTTTCACTCGCAGAGGAGAGCAGCTGAATCCTGAGTCAAGCACGCTGACCCTGTTAACGCTGAACAAATGTCTTTGTTTGTCATCGCTACTGCATCTGACATGAGATCTGCGTGTTATTGAAAGGCCCCAAATTAAGCTCATTTTCAAGTTGATACTTTTATTTTGAGTGTCTGCTTGAAAATGTCTTAATCTTCAAATGACATATTGTTTTTCTCAAACTGCTCCATGCACCCCCTGTCTGTCTCTTTAAAGCCTGCCTTCCAAAACACACAGTCTGCTCTGATTGGTCGGATCTCGCCGGCCTTAGCAGGCTCCAGCGACCGTGTTTCCGCATTAGCTCTGCCGGAGCTTTTACACACACGGCTGAGTTGGGGCCATGACTGAAGGCGGTGACTGTATAGTTGTGACATCACAACCTTAAAGAAGTCCTGGTGGCTTGTTTGAAGCCTGTGGCCTGTGTTTATTTTGTTGCAAATTGAGCATTTTGATACTGTCACCGTATTCATATAGAGACCTGGTCCATAATCGAAAAAGACATGGAAGTATCACTTTCAACAATATGGGGCCTTTAACATTTGGATTTATAGACACAAATAGAAGGAATGTGTGTAATCTTGGTGCATGCATGTGTGTCAGGTGGATTTCTTTGAGACCATTAACCTCCCCAGAGTAGGAAGTTCCACCAGCAGGGTCTGCTAGTCGTCCACTTCCTGTGGGTAAGACCGCTCTTCCTGTTTGGCTGACTGCCCTCCTCGTACAGTCCTGTATGATGCATAATGGACTGAGCAGCAGAGTGTCTGTATAGGCCCCTGTGTGTGTGTGTGTGTGTGTGTGTGTGTGTGTGTGTGTGTGTGTGTGTGTGTGTGTGTGTGTGTGTGTGTGTGTGTGTGTGTGTATGTGTATGGTGTGTGTGTGTGTGTGTGTGTGTGTGTGTGTGTGTGTGTGTGTGTGTGTGTGTGTGTGTGTGCCTGCCATGCAGACCATAAAGCTGTCTTAACTTAAGCCGTGATTAATACACCCATCACTTTCTAAATGCTGCCTGCCTGTTCTCCAGTCTCGGCCTCCACAGAGCAGACCAATGTTTGCCTTTCCCATAGTGCCCTCCCTTTACGACAGCGCCGGGTCAGAGGGAGAAAAGAAGCATTCTTTAATTTGATAATTAGTCTGTGGACTCTTTGGGGTGAAAGAAAAGGATTGGCCTCATTAGCTGTAATTGTCTAATTGCCTTTCATCTAAATAGCATGTAATTTTCACCTCATGGATTATACAAATACCATAAATGCACCTCTGTGTTATTTGTGTATCTTGCAACTCACCTCTGAGCGAAAAAGCAAATCCTGCTGTCAGGGCCTGCTGGAGTGAGAGATGGGTGTGTTTAAATAGTGAGACGAGTGGAAGGATTGGAAAAATGGACTGAAGTGACAAATAAGACGGAACTGGAGAGTTTGATCTGCCACATTTCCTTCATTTGGTATTCCCTTTTTTTTATCATCTAATTACAACCTCCATTTTGCCGAGCATAGAAACAAAGGACTGTTATGGATAGTGTACTTAATGATTTCTTCTCGGTTTATGTTTTGGCAACTAGTTTCAGTTATTTCAGCTTTGTTTTTGAGGCGATCTGCTTTTCCTTCAGTTTGGCAGTTTGGCAAAGTACAATATTCTGTTGGAGAGGACAGCAATCATAGACATGGACTGGAGTTGCAGTTGATTTTCAGGCCGCTTTGTCTTTGCACTGTGAAACAAAACACAGCACCATAGTTGGTGATTTGTCCAAAATTGACCTGGAATCCAAAAGTGATTTGACTTAAGCTTCAAATTGTAAAATCAGTTTTGTCAACAGTGTATTTTTCAGGCTTTCACCTGCAGTTAGCAGCACACATAAAATAATATTAATCTCTGTGAGAAGTCATATAACTAAATTGTTTCAAACACGTTCAGGACTGGAACATGTGCTGTGTGGATGCCAGCGGCAAAGATTATCACGTTATCTGGGTCAAAGGGTAACATCTTCATTTGGCGAGGTTTTCTAGTCCTCTAAATCTTTTCTTATTTCTCATGTAAAAGTGGACCAAATTGTTTGAAAAAGCAAACATTATAACGTAAATCTAACATCTGCTTTTCTTATCCATGAGAAGGTTAATGCTAACTTTTTGTGTTGTGTTTGCCCCTAAATTCCACCAGATCTGTGTTCGGTCCAACTCCGATCAGCCAGGGCAGCTAATAGCTTTTATTCTAGTTTATGTATATACTTCTACAAATCCAAACAAGTCCAACCCTCTAATCATTTGGTTGGGAACACTAACCTTTTTTCTGTTTGTTGTTGTGCTTATAATGCATAGATTTATAAGGCCAATCACGTGTTATTCTGTAATTACCACTGGAACTCCTTGTGCCCGTCACTCCAGCTGCGCCTAGATCCACTCAAAATGCAAACAGTGGATGATGATGGACAAGGGAGCATGAAGCAAAACCACAGTGGAGCCTTTTTTTTTTTTTTTTGCAACATTACACAACACTGAATTAGCACAATATCATGTTTTTAGCCATCAAATGCGCTAAAAACATGATATAGGAGAATTGTTAGGTGTTGATTCATAGTCATTTCAAAGATATTGTAAAGAATTAGTATTTTTTAAGCTTTATTATTAACTTTGGATATGGAGAGAGTTTGTGGACTGAGTTTGAAGGGTTAGGGCTGACATACAGACATAAACAGCTCAGCGTGCCAGCCATATGTGACCTCACTCTCTGAGTCCCACCTCTCTGTGTGTTACACCCCCATGAGGCATCATCCCTCACAAGAGGAACAGGCGCTGTAAGTGAGCAGTCTTTCCCTTCATTCACACCCCTCTCCCCCCTCTGAACAGAAAACACACTCATCAATGCCGGGTCCACCTGCCAGTGCCGGCCTGTCCTTTGTGTAGATGTCTGCTTAAGCCTGGGATTCTGTTGCTCTGCTCCCCAGGGAGTGTAAACACTGCTGTAGGCAGCCAGGCTACTGGTAGACTGCATGCTTGAACAGAATGACATACAGCCCGGTCCATGACAGGAGGGAGTACATCACTTATTATCTGTGCTGATATAGACAGTCCCTCAGCATCCAGGTTAGCTTCAGTTCCGTTAGCTTCCGTTACTCAGAGTGTTTTCTTTTAGAGAGCTTGTTCACACTATCTTCCTGAAAAGTGGAAACAAGCTGTAGCTGATTTGAGGGGGGATGAGGAGGGACACCAAACCCATGGTAAGCAAAATCAAAATCAATAGGCAGACTGCGGCCCTATTCAGACCCAGAGTATACCATGAATTATTGAGAAGTATAAGTTGCTGTTGGATTTGAGCAGTAAACTATGACACATTTTGAACATAAAATATTATCCAAAGTAGGTGGTGTGTGACTTACACACTTCTTTGTGGGAGCTACATAGCAGTGTACAAGACTGAGTCACAGAGTGAGAATGAAAGAGTCACCATTCTCCAAGTCCATATCATCAGAATGACTCTGACGCTGTTATCTCATGGCTATAAAATGACTCCACCAGCTGTTTGAATGTGGCTTTGTTAGCTCAGCTGCATCAAAGGTGATGAAAGTTGCCAACAAGGATTGGCATCCATTTTTTGCTTGAGGGTTAGGAGTCAACCAATTATTAATCGAACATGAAAATAAAGTTGCAGTTTGCGATGTCGCCTGTATGCAGTCGGTGTAAGTGAACCCAGAGGAGAACTACCCTGGATTGAGACCGTGCTATCAAATACCGATATTTAAAGAGACTCTGGAGAGAAGCTGTTGGCTGAAAGGACAGAATGAGAAGCCAAATCAACTTGACAGAAAGCAGAGAATTTGCATTTTCTCTGCCAATATATTTTAAAACATAATAATAATTCCCCGTGTAGAAGCACATTCAGGATTGTCAAAAAAAATCCACTCACCCTGAAGGACGGATGTGTTGCTCTGCTTGAGACGGATCTTGGATTAGCAGGCCCTCAATTCAGCCTGCCACTAAGTCTCCTCATGTAAATGTCATGTACGACCAGCTTTGAGGATCACCGTCATAAACAATAATGAATTAAACGGCACATGTCAGGACCTCATTAGTGGTTTGTGTTCTTGGGTTGTTCTGTGATGTTGTGGTTAATTCTGTTTACACAGTTGCTGGAGTGTGGACTGATAAAGAACACTGATGTAGCTCAGTCATCGTTCACGAGGCCGTGAGTCTTGTCTAAAGCTGGAGACAAACATCATCTTAGGCTTCACCTGCTCCACCAACTGTCAACTGTGATTGTAGGAAAGTATTCCGGGCTACTTTCCTTAAATTAAATGGAATTATGTAATCATTGAGGGTCTCCAGCAGGAGTACATATGTAAGAAGTGTAATGACTTTTGCATGTCTGTATTAAGAGGCTCTCAATCTCAGAGGCCTGAATGGGAAATGCAGCCCATCTGCTGAACAAGGCAGCAGGGATAGAGATGATTGCATCACAGGATCATCCATTAGTGCTGTCATCTGGAATTCACCATGGGACCACAGTGCAGTGAGCCGCTCGGCTCAGAGCAGTTCATTTAGCAGCGCGCAGTGCTTACAGCAGCAACAGTCGATCCCAGGTCAGTGCAGGGGGAGGAGGCTGGCAGTCCTCTCTGAGCAGCACAGCCCTCGTACTTTGACTGAAGCGCCTGTAACATCGTGACAGGAGGCGATTAATTACCGTTAACGTTTGTTCAGGCGTTCATGTCCCCCATCAAGATGAACTGTAATAACTCTGCTGATCCCTTAACTTTTCCTTTAGTGTCGTCATCAGGTCAAAATTTACATTTCCATTGTTTTGGTTTATGGACAAAAACTGATATTCCCATCAGCCCGAGCTGTACTGCACAGCAAACTAAGACTGTGAACAAACATTATACCTGCTTATCATCCGCATGTCCTGTAGTTGTCGCGCACATGTCAGCATGAGCCACTTACATGGCTGCAGTCCCAGATAAAGATGGTCCTTCAGTGTGTGAGATAAGACACATTTTTTGTCTTTTTAATGCAGGACATATAAAAGTCATCGTCATCGAGATCTGGCCTCACAGAATCATTTCAGAATGACGTGGTAAAACAACAAATATGAATTTAATGCTGTACACTTTCAGCTTTATGGCATTGTAGTGATCTTTAACACTATGATTCTTATATTTTCTTTTATTCAAAAAGACCCATGCCAGATGTCTTAATGATCGCTCTGCATCTCTTCACCAAAAAGTGGCTGATGGCCAGTACACGTGTTAAAGTACACGTGTTATTGTCCAGCTCTATGTGTGTCACTTTTTAAGTGTTGTTGTTTCGGAATTCCATCATTTCATGTATTCCTGCATACTGGCCACAAAAAAAAAAACAAAAAAAAAACAAGCTCAGTGAAATACATTCACTGCATTTCTTGTCAATGAATTCCTGCCTTTTGTCAGCTCGTGAGCAGTCAGCTGCTTGGCCTACTAACGAGGTTCTAGTGGCTGTTGACTTGAATAACAACATGTTAGTCGCCGAGTGGAGAGAAGAACAAAGACCTTCTCCTCGTTACTGCTGGTGCCTGATTGTTCTCAGCCTCGCTATGAAGACGGCTCCTAATATCATCTCATAATCTGCCACCCTCTCCTCCGCGTGCCCCCGCCGCCACTCGCTTTCATGTCTGACTGTCGTTCAAAGCCTAATCATTAATGTGATTTATTTCTCGCTGTGTATTATTTTGTTCCTCTAATTTGTTTGGGTTTTTCCAGCATGGGTGTAAATCAGAATCAAAGCGATTGCCACTGCTTTTCCCTGTCACCTCTGTTAATGGCCTGTCTACTGGAGGCTCGCGCTGAGAAGAAGCAGGCCTGCTGTCTACCCAAATCACCTCTCCATCCTCTCCCCTCATCATAAACACAAAGAGCCCATTGGCTACCAGCACAAACACCTTCTCTGACCGACCCCATAGCCATAAATCAGCAGCCCTGTGCAATCGCAGGGGCCGAAAAAAGTGAAAAGTGGCAATGGCGCGGAGCAAAATACAATCATTAATCACCATTAAGTCTGGGAAAGTTTTAATACAGAAAGTGTAATATCTTGACACTTTCACCAACAATATAGTTTGACACTTTGTAAGTTATAAATGGGAGCAAAAATCGCAGAAAACACATGTATCCCGGAGATGAGGAGACCGAGTGAAACAATAGAGCGGGGATGATTGTCATCTGTCCATCATGTGAAGAAGGCGAGCGGCGTCTCACACGGCGTGATGTGTAATGGGATTGGACAGTGCTGTGACAGCGAGCGGTGACCTTCAGCTGCCTGCCTACTCCAACCCCACCTTCCGGGGTTGTGGGAGGGATGCCTATGCTGCTGATCAATGGGGGCATTGGCACTCATCATGTCAAATCCACTCCATGTCCATTTCCCATCCCTTTTGTCATCAGACCTGCTCTTTCCTTCCGCTAGTCAATCACTCTGAGCCGTGATCCGAGCCGCTCACACGAGAAGTGGTGATGTTGCATAAATTCACCCTCATTTTTTAATTTTATTTTTTTATTTCATTTCTTGCCTTACATGTAGTCCTCGGGTTTAAAGCGGCTGTTTTTCATCATCTCAAAGCGCTCCACCAGCTATACGCACACACACTGGCATGCGAGCGCGCACATAAAACGCCAGAGAGAGAGAATTATTCGCGGAGGCACATAGCCACAGCAGCCCTAAATGAGAATTTCGCCAAACAAACACAATCAGGCCCCTATTACATTTCTCTTTCATGATGCTGAAAGGAAATGCAAACGAGATTAGATAACACAAAGGCCACAAGGCTCATTTCTCTCCTGTGTCTGGAGATGGCTAAATGCTCTAATTCCCCTCTCCGCTCAGCTCCTCAGGCCAAGTCCCCCTTTTGTTGAACCCAAACCAACTGCATTAATGTAATGTAAAATTGCCTCTCACAGGGAACATTTTTTTTTTCTCCCTTTTTTTCCTAGCACTTTCTCCCCGTTCCCCAACCCCTCTTGTTTCTGTTAGACTCTAAATTAACTGAGCACAAACCACTCTCGCTTTAAGTGAGCATGGCATTGTTTTGAACCGTGCAATTACGGGGAGATCTGTCCGTCTGCCAGGGGTTTTGATTCATGGCGCTGCCTTGGCTGTTAGAACAATCGGAGGAGTCTGAACAGGATCTAATGGATAAGTTTGGACTGAGAACAGGCAGCGAGAGAAAAGGGGTGCTCAGCGTCACAGCTGCTTCACAACAGCAGCGATAAATGGCAGCTACATAACTTCCCTCAATCAGATCGGAGCAATCAGGCTGTAAAAAGTTTCCCATATGTCGGCGTGGCCGAGATGGTGGGGGACTGCGGAGGGGAGGCGAAAAGAAAGAGAGGGAGTGGGCTCACTTTAAAACGGGTGAGAGAAGAGATGAGTGAGAGGCCGAATTTGAGAAAGGGAAGTGCCAGGGTTACAGCCAGGACACAGGCCACAGGGAGGTTAGTGTGTCTGGCTGCAATTAGCCAGTCACAGGAGAGATTGAGATGATGCTTCGGGGAGCTATTGGTCCTCAGCGATTATTCAGTCAGAAATGACTGATTCTGAAGGCAACGTGTGGCCGCGTCTGCAAGTTTACCAACACTTGTTTCCTCCCTACATGCAGCCAATCAGCGAGTTCAAGATCTGAAAACACTTCACACAGGAAGCGTTTCTCATCGACATAGTTTATTTGATTTTGATTTCCTCCCTCTCTCGGATGAAACGAGGTTTGACATCAGTGACACGTTTGAAATCACAGAGTACACAAACAGCGTTTCACTTTGCAGCGCAATTTAGCCCCGGTTTTTCATCTGAGTTTGCCAAACTCCATTTTGCAATTGGCGATTTTCAAAAGCGGGGCAGCAGTCCGCGTTAATGTGGCTTTTGCTCGGGAAATCTTATTAACTCCGCGCACTTTATGAGATGTGGTTACGATTGTTTAATTAAATAAGCATTAGGGGGTGTTTTCAAACTCGTAAAGAAGTTATTCCATTTCCTCCGCTTTCAACAATCGTCGAAAATGGTGTGATAATTAAAAGCCTCTAAGTGTTTCATAACAGAGAGCACGTTTAATGCCCGGCTCTCATTTCGCACAAACACACACACGGTTTATGGAGGATTAAAAAAAACGGCCACGATGACATATTTGTGGGCTCGGAGCTGTTTTATCTAAACATGCACCGATGTTACCAAAGTAAACTTTTTTTCCGCTCAAAGTCGAACACGATATACGCCCACCTCGTGAGTCTTTTTATTAATCTCTATGTACATTGTGGCACCGTGGCGAACGCAAAACACAGGGTAGAACTTTTAATTTAAATCCACATCTCGTGTGCGCTGGGTGTTGTCAGCCTCTCAGTGAGCCGCTGCTTATTTGTTTGTTATCGCAGCTGATGTGTAACGTGGTTAACAAAACACAACATCTGCAACTTGGCGCACTGCAAGGAACCTTTAAAGCCTCAATCACGCCGCATCCGGGGATTACGTACATACGCTGACTCACTCACACACACACACACACACACACAAATGGGTCCTCAAGAACACATTTTGGAAGTCACTGCAGAGTTGAACGTGAGTGCTAGTGCCGATGATCTTGCTCGAGCAGTAATAATTGGGGATGATCGTGTGCTCTGCCGGGCCCGTGGGCTCTCCTCAGCTCCACTCAACATCTGACGGAGGCCGACCTGCAAAAGTTTGGAGCTCCAGATGTGGCCGAGTCTCTCACCCCGGTGTGCTCTCCCACACTCGAAGTGTATCCTGCTCTTACACAGACGCACACGTGTCGCTGCACATACACAAGCATATGCATGCAGAGAAGACACCCAGACACCGCTCCCACACCCCGACATTCAGCACACACGCATACACACTCTCAGGCACTCACAAATAAAAAACAAGAAATCAATGTAACCTGTAATTTTTACAGGGCTGATCTGAGTGTGTGTGACAGGCCAAATCCAATAGCTGCAGCCCGGGCTGACAGGCCTGACATGAGTCTTGCCTTGCCGGCCCCTCAATTATGCATGGCCCAATGTTTCCCCGGATCTTAATTGAATCACACTGTCTCAAACTTGTTATTTCTAATTTGCTGCATTTGATTTCTGACATCAGCGCTGCCGTGTCATGAATTATGCAAACGGGAGGACCTTTAATTGTGAGTGTTATTAAAACAAAACTAATTGCAGATGATTAAAATGTGACTAGGAAGCAGGATGTTGGGGGCTTCACCCTGACATGGTTTCGCTACTACTGCCAAATAATGATTAGGTCTCACGGCTGTCTGAGCTGTTGTTGTTTTGTGGTTGGGACTGTAACCTTGGGTGGAATATGTCGCACGGTTTAATGGAGGGACATGATTTAGTCTGTCGGTGGAGGTCTGCATGCTGCGCACACAGCTCCATGGTGATATAATGTGTGATGATGACACACACAGCATATACTGGCATGCAGGGAACACATACACATTAATATGTCCACACAATGGTAGAAAAAAAGAATTGCTCTAATTCATCGTTTCAGCCGAATCCCGCAACTTCTCTCACTTTTATTGATCATGCCTCATGCATTCTGATTAGTTCTTCATCCAGAAAATTGTTTGATTATCCCCTAAATACATAGAAAATTGCTTTCAATATTGCCTTCGAGGCTGACAATACACAGACATTGACATAAAATGAGAATTCATTCTGTTTAAGTGTGTTGTCGGGCAAAAGTAATAAGGCATTTGATTAGATACACGAAAGGAGCATAAAAGGAGAGTGAGTCAATATAGTGTACATCTGTAACATTCCTAAATGATTGCCAAATAGCAAGAATGTAAGTATAGTGTGTGTTAAAGGAGTGTGTTACTTTCTTTTCTGGGCTGAGTAAAAGCCTTTCTGTTCCTTACTATAAAGTCCACTTGTTCTTTTAGCCCCTACTTATGCAGCTAAGAGCAGTTGAGCAGAACACGATTACAAAATGAGATACCATGTAAAATAATTGCGCAATTATTCCAATAAAGTCGGAGGCATGCATGTGTAAGGTTGTAAGCAGTAAAATGAACCCTCCTGTTCTACTCATAAGAGATTTAACAATTGAATTGTGCCTGCAGGGCAACAGCTCAGCACCTGACTGAAGGTAGGGATCCTCACGGCTGTGTTCCATACGGGACGTTGGAGATGTCTGGAAGTCATTTCCACATGAGAGGAGGCGGGAGGGAGGGCACACTTTAGTTTCATGAATGTTCAATCAATTCAATAGGACAGCTTAACTTTCTCTTTTCCCTCTCAGAGCACATTTATAGGCCCACAGGCATTCGCAGGCTGCATTCAAAGGCTGACTGTGCCTCATACAAAAGCAGAGTAATTTCACTGTGGGGGGGATGGGGGGCAGCAACTGAAAGCCGCAGTTTAGGGGAAAAGTAAGGGAAAAAGGTGTATTTGGCGCTGAAACAAATGTGATCGCATGTCATTTTGTTATGTGTGCTAGATAATTAAATTAATCTGAAGCTGCGTTTCTAAATCTGTCAGTTAAGATTTCGTACACACACTTGTGGTCCCCAGATGATAAAACCTTCTGAGTTTTGTTTATGTGGTAAATGTATTCAGTTTGCCCATTAGCTTTATTCGTGACTTAACCTATTGACATTCCCATCAGCCTCAACTGGTATTTCCGTTTAATACCAAATACCAAACACTCCAAACAGCTAAACACTAGCATGTTAACATTTTCACTGTGAGCATGAAATACAAATTTTTCCTCCATCTACATTATGTGCAGTGAATGCAAATAGACGCCAATTTACATATATTCAAGCTATGAGGCTTAAACAATGCAAATGACACAGCGCCATGCGTCATTCGTGTATTCGTCGGGTTAAAAATATGGAATCTTCGCTGAGAAATGTGAATGTGTTGCAGTGTTATGTGAGGTGAGCCGGGCGGAGCAGGATGGGACAGATGCCTCTCAGCTGCTCAGAGCCATGCAGATTTGGAGGAAAGAGTTGACTGCAGAGCCCAAACTTCTGGAGGAATAAACACCCAGACCCAAAGATTAATCTTCACTTCCTGCTTATCAACGTGACTCCAGCAGCAATCCGAGGAGGGTGTTTGGGTGTTTGGGTGAACAGTGCTGACTGCCAACGAGAGCTGAAGAGGAAATGTTTATTATTTTATTAACGTACGGAGGAGAGGGGCAAAAGAAGAGAGAGAACTGGAGTCTCCGGTGAGTGCCTAGATGTGTGCCATTGCATGCTAGCTTACGGCTAAAGTACAGCAAAGTGTCCTGGTTGAATTAACACTTGCACACAAATCACAAACACAGTGATTCCAGCACGGACGTGAGCACACCATTAGTTTCAGGTGATTATTCACTACAATTCCATTTTGCCAGTGGATCCCATTAAAACACTGCACACTGGACCTTTAATTCAATCTATATCAGGGCATCATGATTATGTTTTCTTGGCATGATTCCCTGCCTTACTGTCATCTTCCGTCTTGTGATTCGCTCAAAAGGTCCGTTATTTACTCTGATAAATCAAACAGCTCGTACAGCTTCCATTAGGAGAAGACTGTGTACGCTACACTTTAGATGACACAGCACTGGCCTCAAACTAATGCTATCGAGCACTGAACATTTGGTAAAATGCTCTACTCCTACCTAACACAATCACCTATAACCAGCCCAGGTCCAGGAGATGAGGCAGGGAATATATACATTTCCTTGAACTCCCAAACCCTACCTGTCAGACGCTTGTGTCTCAGCCGGGCCCTAAAAAGCTTTATACCCATTATGTATGCATGCTAAGCAGTGGGTGACGTGACCTGCCAATTCAAAAAGTCTATCTTTGCATAAAGTCTATGTCAATAAGGTGCCTTGGTGGTTGGCTTTCTGTCTATATGATAAAGTAGCTAAGTATATTTTGCCTGTGCCTTCAGCATGGCTGCAGAACCTTGTCTGTGGAGATGACAATTAGAGTCACTTTCCACCCAGGTTAGGCCAGACAGGCCCTGTCAACCAGCAGGAAAAGAGAATGGAGGGAGACAGAGAGTAATATGTGTACCACTCTGATTCCGCTTCACCTCGTGATCCTTGCACTGACCACTGCGGGGAGGGGAGGCTGCTGATGCGGGGAGGAGGGAGGGAAAGTAGAGGCAAATACACCTCAGCAGTTACTGCGGATCTATTTCTAGTTTTAAAATGGTTATGAGCTGTCAGTGAGTCATTCTTATATTTACCATGTTCTCATATCAGCTTTCATGGACCCTCAATGTTCGCCGGCCAATAAAAGTGCCAAAGGAATCATTTCTGAGATTGTAAAGACGCATAATATATGATACAATAGAAAATGATCCGGTGCAGTGTGTATATGAGACACACTGAGCGCACCGTGATGCACACTGTGTAAATTAAACATCCAATGGGAAACGGGGCCTCACCGTGTTTTATTGCCATGCAGTCCAGCCAAGCTGCCATTACAGTTGATGTGCGGGAGACGAGGCAATGATCTCAGATCAGCTTTTGAATCTGACTCACACTCAGCCCCAATGTCTTCCTAACAAATCTAAAGTAGAGCAGGCTGTCAAACGTTTTGGCACAGCAGTGCAACTGTCAGGTTGGAGTGTGTAAGAGATGTGCTGCATGCCTCTGTGTTGCAACTTCCCCCTGAAAGGATTAATAATTTACATGGGATTACTCTAAAATTCCACCATTTGCCACAAACCTGTGTAGCATTGATTTGTTGAACTGTCATAATGGCACATCACTCAAAGTAAACAACCACGGCCTCACCACGAGCTGGAGCTAAATGTCTCTCTCTGAGAAGGGGAAGATGGAGGTAGGGAGGGGAGGGTTTCACTCCTTTCTCGTGGTTTCCCAACGAGTGGCTCTCTCCAAACCGAGAGAGGGAGAGAGGGAGGGAGAGAGAGGGAGAGAGAGAGGGAGAGAGAGAGAGAGAGAGAGAGAGAGAGAGAGAGAGAGGGAAAGAAAGAGGGATCTGTAATTGCTGTCAGTCTCTCCTGAGCACAGCCTTAAAGGCAGCTGCTGTTTCACAGCTGAGGAGTGAAAGGAGTTTGGGCTGTGTGGCTTCCCCTATGGGCCTCTGGAGGATTTGGTGAGTTCTCTCCCCCTTCTTGTTTACCTCTCATTGTCAACAGCGGCACGCAGTTTTTTGGGTGCAGGGGAATCAGAGGGCTAAGAGCCTATCACGCTCAGAAACAGAGGCACAGGTAATTGAAATGATTATCCTCAACATGCCAGCTATGATTTGGAGGGTTTTCAGGTGGTGAAAGTTTTCCCCTCCAAAAGATTGCACACAAATATCAAAACAACAAAAGGCTTCCCCGAAAACATCAATGCACAGATTTTGACATGTCGGTGTTTACTCCAGACGCCTTGTCAACCACTTTGGCAGATATATATTCATCCAAGCTCCTCTGCTTTGCCGTAAAGCAGCCTCTAACCTGACAGACTGTAACGTCATTTTATGTGCGTTTAGAGCACATGCCCCACATACGAGGTCTTAGCTGGCCCAATCCCCTGACTCCACCCTGCTGGGAACAGCGGTATCAACAGCGAATGCAATAAATAAACGCATGCGTTTATGCGCTGGTGTGTTCGCCTTAAAGTATGTTGCACTTCAACACAACGCACGTTCATTCATACATGCACATACGCACATATTTACGGTTGTTAATTGCAAGAGAGCACAGTCACATTCTCTCCTCCACTTTCTGGCCGACTTAATCCCTCCTTATAGGCAAACATTAGAATTCGCTTTAAGTGTTGCCCGCAGAGGTCAAATCCCCTCTTAGGGTGAAAAGCTGCAGGAAATTGCCTGCATTAGGGAGATGTATTGGTGTGAAAAGATCCCATGACATGCTGCTGAACAGGTCAGCGCTCTGCTATTTGTTCCTCCCCGCATTCCTTCTTTCTCCCCAACTCTGAATCCGTTTCAGAGCGAGCAGCAATACAATTGTCTAATTAGTCTGTTTACACGAATCCAGTCTTTACTGATCAGGGACATTTTCGGTTTCTCTCTAGGTCTCAGGTCAGTAATTGTCTGAGGTCTTTGGTTAATGGATTTATGCTGACTTGACGTATGCTACCTACACTCACAGGAAACCCCCTGTATATGAACATCAGTTTTTTGTTTGTTTCTTGTCTTATTTATATGTTTTTATTTATTTATTTTTTGCATATTACACATATAACGTGTATCTTTGCATCTGATTGACCAATTTACGGTTGAACACTGTTCACTGAAGAACTGTAATAATTTGTGGCATGGAGCGATATGCACGATCCAACCCCTGGAATCCAATGTATAATGCAATGTAGAACACTGTAGCTGCTAAACGGTGACAGTATCTGTGACATGTATTATTCAATGTACCAAACGTGTTTACATTCATCTCGGCAGAGACGTCTTGATCCTTATTGTAACAGGGTGCCTCTGAAGTGCTCATGATAAGTGCATTCGGACTAAAATAGAATAAAATATCTATTGTTTTTTAAACAGCTAGAAGTGTAAGCCCCCTAATATAACTGTGTAAAACATCTTGAGTAATGTGACAGAAGCTCAGACCACACCCATCTTTGAACTTGGCCTTGTTTTTTTTGTTTGTTTGTTTGTTTGTTTTTTTATCTCAACTACACAAATGCAAAGTTTTGTGACCGCTTCTTCAATGGTTCTGACGGCATTCTGCCAAATGCTTTTTAGGTAAGACTTGTCACTCAGAGGCCATCTTGGCAAGTTATTTCAGGCTAACAAGGCCAGGTTCCTATTTAAATGAATGGGGAGAGAACCAGAACTTCACTTTTAATGGTCACAGGACAGTCGCATGTATAGACTCTTGAATCAAATCTGATAAAAAAAAAAAAAAAGGCTTTTGGCAACTCTCCTGACAGGATTTACTTCTACTGTTTCACAACACCAACTGCTTTTGGAGCTCATCCCACCGGAGCACTTGAACAAATGCAAGTTTAGTGTCTGCTGTCTGGATAACCTGTCCTGGTGATCTTGGACATCTGCGTGAAATCCACCTCTGTCGTGCTTATTAGAAGTTCGTGAGCAGAATTGGTTTAAAAATGTTTTGAATCTGAACTGTGCAACAACACAACTGCCTGATATCATTCCCAGGTCAGCCGTGATAAAGTGCTCCATTAGCTTTTTTTTTTTTTCTTCTTTTTTTTTCAGGGACACACACACACACACAATGACAATCATGCTGGATTAGGACATACTACCCTCCCGTGTGGTTTAAATGTCAGATCTGTGCTGTAGAATGCATACGGATGTTTTAAATGGATGTTTTACACTATTTGAAATCAGGCAAACTTTGCATTTGGATATAATTTTTCAAAAAAAAGCCAACTGAAATTGTGGTATCAACAGAGAGTTTGTTTGGTTCCCTGTAACGACGTGCAGCAGGATACTGCTGGATATCGTGCTGGACGTGGTCTTTGTTGTGATGTATTGAATAACATACAGACTGATTTCTCTTTGCAAAACAAACCAGCACAGGCTGTGATGTGGTTAATCAAAATCGAATCAGAATCAACTTTACTAAACAGGGTGAATTGGAGCCCTTTACTACGCCTGGCGGATCCAAAAACAGCAGCCCTAAAACATTTCGTCCATCTATAGGAAAAAAAAAAAAACCCTCACAGCCTCAGATGTTAATCAACACGTCTGAATTAGTTTTGAAAGTTGGTGAGTTTTTAAGCAGCCTCTGGGACTTCCCGTCAATAAACTACAAACTCATTTTATTTTCTCTTTCAAAGTCCCATAAAGGGTACTTCCCCTCCAATGCTGCAACGCTTTACTTTGAAATGCCTTCACTTTGATAAGAAATGAATTAACGCTTTGGAGAGAGGCAGTGATAGCAGGATGTGACGGGCTCCTCTGCTTCCATCTGATACATATTCTAATTGCTGAGTGCTGACCCCTACTCCCACTGATGAGCAGCCGGAGAGATTTTGACCTTGTGGTGTGTGTGAATCGATGGGAAGTTGATAAAGCCAAGTTCATTGCTGCCTAACATAAAACAAAGCTGATTTGTTTACCTAGCTAAGCCCGCGCGTGTCAATCCCATTACGGAATGATTTATAGACCAGCACCCAATGAAATTGTTTAAAGCAGATTAGGTAGAGCCAACCATCACCACTAATATGACAAGCTGATATGCTGTGACAGGTAACCAAGCAAACAAGTTCCTGAAATTCAGATTGAATTAGAATCCTAATAATCCTACAGGGAGCAGTAAATTTAATCAGGAGAGGAGAGGAGGAAGAGAGGGAAGGAGGGAAGAGGCGAAGGACGCCGGTTGCTTCAGCCACCTCTTTTGTGATTTACTTGTCAGGACGCATCATTCAGCTCGTGTGAAAGGGAGAAAGAAAGTGAGAAGAAAGAGAGAGAGATTAAGAAAGGGAGAGCTGTCTCCATACTAATACATGGCCAATAATTTCTGCTTTGATAAAAGAGATAGTTTTTTTTTTTGATAAATGCCCAAATTTCCATTCTTTTGCTGCCTCTCTGTGCACTGCTCCGTTATCTTTATCCATCTTTGTGTCTGTGACTGTTTCATAAATTAATTCAGTTAAAAATTGTATTATAATATCACATATCCCCTGAGAAAATATTTGTTTTTAGCATTATACAATATGCATGGGGTGTATTGTGTTACATATGACTGCGGTGCCACAAATAGAAATATTAATGTAATTTAATGTGCAAAGACTCCACGAAAGGATACATGGAGCCAATGTCCCTCTCCGAATGATAAAAGACTCCCTTAATGGTATGGATATTGTGTTCCAATAAAATCTAGTTTAAGGTCATAGTACAACTGGAACATCAAGTATTTAAAACTGGGAAAGTAATCAGAGGATGTAGTTTAAACCCCACTAATATCTCTGAGAGTTTCTACATATTCATCATTTGTCTGCTCTGCCCCTTCTCTCCGCACACAGTGTCTTGTTTATTTGAAAATAATGAGAACAAAATGAGGAATAATACTTCTTTTCCTGGACACATTAAACTGATTGTATCTAAATTATGGTATTAATGTTTAACTAAAGTGTATTGTTTGGACATTTGAATATGCATGATAATCATTACATTTTCGAGGACAGAACATTTTCCCCCAGATCTGGCTGCACGCATACATTATGCATGTTTAATATATCCTCTCCTCACAGAGCACAATTAGAAAAAGAAAAAAAACTTTTGATAGATATTATTCTGTGAGTTGAATATTAGTCGGAGGATGCGAGCAAATGAATCCGCTGCACTTGGGCATCGTGTGGCTTTTATTTGTGTGTTTTAATGCAACAACAACAAAAATAATAATAATAATAAAAATACATGGGAAAAAAGGCTGGCAAATCACGGCAAAGTGAGACGAGCTTAGTTGTAGACTTTTCATATCGCCCCCCCCCCCCCCAAAAAAAAAAAAAAAAAAAAAACCTTGCAGAGACAGAAGCGGCGCCGCTCGGCCTCTTTAGAATACTAAATGAATGCGCGTGTGCACATCACAGACACAAACTGTTATCAAAACTTTCCCTTATATCCCTTCCACATTCATTTGATTAAACTTCCTTCCATAAATGTCAGCATTCTTCCTCCCTGTGATGAAGGGACATGGAGTGTGTGTGGGGGGGGGGGGGGGGATGATGAGGGGATGAGAGGAAGACAGAAAGTTTCAGACGGGGACCTAATTAGGGGAGCGCGCAGCCCGGTTCTCTCCCCCGCTCCTAATGAGGGGTTTGTTATGGCGCGGCGCGGGCGACGTGTGTCACGGCGAGGCCGGAGTAGAAGAGTAGAGAGCGCGGCGCGGCCGATAAGCACGTCCCCTGCGCAGTGTGATTCTACACCTGCAAATCCCCAACACATTGAAACCAGGCCTCGTTTGATGTGCTATTCTTTTCATGTTGAGAAACGGGAGGGACCCGAGGAGTAGGGACCTAGTTGAAAAGAGGCAGGGGGGGCTTGGGAGGAGTGCCGGGGTCTATTAGACGTTTTAATAATGTTAATTAATGAATAATAGGGTTTGTAATGAGCTACCGGCTGCATTTTATTCATGTGATTATCTCAGCCGCTCTCTAATTCTCTCTATGAGCACTGTCAAGGGAAGACGGCGATCAAGTGAAACACAAACAGACACACATAACTTAGTTCCACACACACGCACACGCACACAAAGTTGCACATGAAGTGGAGGCACACCAAAGAGTTCAGACAGAAAGCCACCGCGCAGAGGAAAAAGAGAGGATTGGTACAGATTAGGTCGCAGTTAGTGGTTCGGTCAAGCGGTGTTTAAAGACGTGGAGTAACCCAGCGTGGCCCCCCGATGACTTATAGACCTCCTTCACAGGAAATGAGAGCGTTATCAGCCACCAATTAGACCAAGAGGCTGATTTACACACACACACACACACACACATACACACACACCAGTGAACACAGAGGTACAGACAAATGCACAAAGGCGCTCTCTCTCTCTCTCTCTCTCTCTCTCTCTCACACACACACACACACACACACACACACACACACATGATTTATAGGAGTTAAACAGGTGGGTCTGTCTGTGTCTCTCCTCCCTGTGGTGTGAGAGTCGTCCACGTCCAGAGTGAAGGAAGGAGCCTGGTGAGCATGTGGATGGACGCTCTCTCTCCGACTCTTTAATCTTTCTTTTCTCCTCGTTGCTGTCATCTGCTTCATCCCTCAGCCGGAGCGGCTGAAGAGGCACCGAGCAACCACTAGTGGGCCTCAGAAAGACGTCCTCACTCCTCCCACCACCACCACCTACACCACCACCCCCCTGACTAACCCCTCCCTCCCTCCGTCCGTCTCTCTCTCTGGTAACGCTTGTTAGAAGGTGCAGAAGGGCCTGTTGCCAGAGACAATTCAATCAAAACGCGGTGGACGGCTGCCAGTAATTAGAGAGATTTTCAGAAACACAACAATGGGTTTAGATTGAATCAGTATTTATTGATTCGCCGGTTCATTTGTAATGAGAACTTATTCAGAGGCTAGTCAGAGAGATTTCCTCTGAAAGCGTGAATGAATCTAAGAGAATAAACCAGAAGTTAAAAAAAAGGCACAAAATAAAAAAAAAATGTTTATGATCTAAAAACTTTGACATTGACATTTGACACACACACTGAAAAAAAAAAAAAAAACGTGCCGCACACTCACACCTGCAGCACCTGACACTTTCCCTGCTAGTCCAATTCCAAACCATTTCCAACCCATCTCCCTTCACTTTCTATTGATTCTAAAATCAATAGCGGCTCCACCGGAGCTGTCTGTGTGAAACGCTGTTACGCAGAACTGGCTCTTTTTTTTTTTTTTTGCTTTTGAGGAAAGAATTTCAAACTGGGGGCCGAATCTCCGCGCTTGAAGCTATATAATGATGGAAATAAATTAATGAGGTCAGTCTGGCAACATTATCTGCAGTGACTAAGACAAGAGGCCGAGTGTGAACTGAAGGCGATCACCTCTGGCTCTTCCTTCGGAACCTGAAAGATTCCAAAAAGCTGGCTCCATCTGTCCGCTCTGTGGTTGTAATGAAGTTATCAGTGGGTGCTGGACTTCTATAAACCCCCATCCAGGTCTGTAAAGATTCTCATTAAACCCATCCTCATTGTCAGCTGCAACACAAAGTCAGCCAACATTGTTCCCTTCCTTTCTTCCTCTGCTACTCTGTCCCTCTCTCCTCTTCCGGGGAGTGAGAGAACAAAAGGCAGCCCCGGTCCCAATCAGCGCCTCGCGAAGGGGGGATCCCACTCAGGTCTTAATCAGTGCTCTGCTTAATAGAGCAACACTTCCCAAATATTATTAACCTCATCTGTCTGCATTAGGCCCTAATGGCCTCCCTCTCTGTGTATTGTCTTTGCAGCAGCTGGTAATGTACATATATATTAATCCACTCTCTCTTCTCCTCCACCGCGAGATTGCGCGGCGCTCTCAGAACAAACGGTGCCCTTCAGAGAGCGAGGCAGACACAGGTTAGGAAGCCACTAATTAAATGTCAGACTTGACAGATTAAAATTATGAAATTTAAAATCTGCAAGTGGCTCTTTGTCATTGTCAAATTAAAGGGGTGCACTGTGTGATGAAGGGGAAGGGGACGGTGAGCTCTAATGGATTGAAAGGGAATGTGCTTTAGCAGCAAGCGGCTCTCAGTGAATAAAGATTTCGCCGCTCCTGCCTTTAAGGTAGCACGGCTGCATGTTGAATTCCTCCATATTCTCCCAAGCCTGGGGGGTCGAGAGGTCGCTCCAATGCTGCCGAGGCCCATCCTGACCACTTCATTTAGATTTTTCATTCCTCTGGCAACACAAATACCTGGCCACGAAAGCAACGCTCCGGGAAAGCTATTCCACCTTTGGCTCTCCGTATCTCCGCGTTAAGCGAGAGGTACGAAGACATCAGCGGTTATCTCCTTCGTGGCCCATCACAAATCGTGGAGTTTGGTGAGGAAACAGCCAAGATGGGCCGCTTTCCTGAAAAATTTGCTTTAAAAAAAGTAACGTGGCTTTGGTTTGTGGCCGGCGATGCATCTTGTAATACAAACATTCATTTAATAAAACAATTCATAGAGACAAACAATTGTCCTTTTAAACCGTCTTGCAGCAGATTTGTTCAAAGCAGTAATTACATAGATCCTTTCTATAAGCGTGCTTGAACCGCCTACACACAGACAAAGTGCACCTCACAGGGGTTGAGCTAACATGCTGTTATCCCTGCAATTATGATCCACACATCAATATGTTCCCTCAGATGTTGTTTTATGGATTTATTGTAACCTGTCTCCTCCACAGTGAAGCACCCGATCAGGCAGGAGTATTTCCGGATGTTACCCAGAAACGCTGATGATCTGACGCCAAATTAGAGCCGTTCCTTCACTCTCATCTGACGACCAGGGTTCAAAGCATCCACGGCGTCCACCAGGTCCAGGCGCGTTTGGCCCCGGCGAGGTCGAGGACGCGCGCCGCAATAAAACTCGGTATGAAGCGTAGGCAGCAAACACCCAACAAGGATCAAAACACCGGCAGCATGAGAAGTGACAAGATCCAATTAAATTTAATTACTCGAGCTGTAGTTTCATTTTAACTGACAATTTTGATTAAAGTGGCTCTGCACACTTAAAGCTAAAAGCAGAGGCCAAATTGTATCAGAGTAACCGTATTAGTGTACGTGGAACCTTGACTAGCTAATTGGGTTTAATTAAAGCAGGGTTAAGAGGAACGTAACAGGTTCAATCAGACAGAGGAACAGGTCACAGACACAGCTCAGTTCTGGTGTGTGTGTGTGTGTGTGTGTGTGTGTGTGTGTGTGTGTGTGTGTTGTGTGTGTGCACGCGCATCTGAAAACCACAGTGACTAGTGTCCACCGCACAGCTTACAGTTTGTCAAGTCATAACCCGTGTTTACTGTTTTTGTCTCCTCTCCTCTCTTTATCTTTCTTCTGCTCCGGCCATCAGATGATGGCTAATATTTCATCATGATTGTTGTTGTGATTAAACTGTATTGTATGTGGTTATCATCACATACATCCGTGTAGAAAAATACTGATAATATAAGTAACATGTCCAAAATGTCTCCAATCTCACCTTCATGTTATGAGCTATTGTACCACCCCACCACCACCACCAACCCTGAGCAATGATTGGTAAAAATGGGCTACAGAAGAAACATGGCGGGTCAACATTTCATGGAAGCAGTCCAGCTCACTCTGTAGATATAAAAGGTCCATTATAAGAGAATGAAAACACAGTTATTCTTAGTTTCAGGTGATTATACACTAATGGAAATGCAACGCGATAAACATTATTGTCCAGTAGTCCTAAATAGGTCCTACACACAATTTTAGTTGTGTTTTATGTTTAATGTGGTTGTTGCCTTTATATCTAGATTAAAATGGTTCATTGTGTACTCAAGGTCTATTTCACTGCACCTATAAAACACATCAGATTAAATGGTCATACCATATGTACACGCTGTGTTATACAAAACGGTCATAATTGTGTAAAATACACCCCAGAGCAATAGTAGCACCAGACAGATCCAGACTTATGTTTTTGTAGCTCTGCTCTGAACAAGAATTTTGATATTAAGTCCAATCCGGATTGTCTCCAGACCCCAGACTGGAGACAGATTGCTGTTCACAACTCTGAATCTCAAGCATGTCTTGAGTGAGCATTTGTGATCACATTTCCTTTCCCCTCTAATTTGATTTATTCTGTAGGGAAACTACAACCGCCATTAAAATGAAAAAACACACATTTGTTTTCAACCACAGAACAGGACTTTGGTGGTTGTTACTCTACAAGTATTACAGCTGTGTTGAGTAGGTTTGTTTTGATGTGCAGTGTTGGTTAGGATGTATGCGGTTACATGACCTGTCAGTAAAGGGATCTCAGTGTGTCCTTTTTTTTAGGTTGCCTTCACATACATAATCTAAGTGACCATTCAGTGCCTTTGTAAATATCACAGGAATAAAAAGTTGCACCTATGTATTCATACCAACATATACTGTCCCAATAAAATGTCGAGTTGGACATACCAAAACAAATGCTTATTGCTTATTGCTAAAGTCCATCAGTTAACCTTTCTGATAGAATTACATCTGTTATCCAAATATGTCACAAAAATAATCAAGTCATGTTTACAATATTTGAGAATAGAATACATTTCAACATGACGTTGACACCATTGAATGTCAAAGAGAAACGTTGTCAGTCGTCAGACAGACAGCTGCCTGTCAGGCCACGTGTCTCAGAATGTCATCTTTCTCTCACATGGAGAATAACATAAACATTAAATAGACGTGAGACTGAGACACGGTAAACATGGAGTTTACCGCCACATGGATTAATCTCACGTAGTA
This sequence comes from Acanthopagrus latus, assembly GCF_904848185.1. Classification (NCBI taxonomy): domain Eukaryota; kingdom Metazoa; phylum Chordata; class Actinopteri; order Spariformes; family Sparidae; genus Acanthopagrus; species Acanthopagrus latus. Next base: position 8,317,729 of record NC_051047.1, on the reverse strand, counting down.
ATTGTAATTTAATACTTAACCAAAATGTAAATGAAAAGACTATTATGAATGGTTCACTCGTCCCTGTCAGCTGCCCCTGTCCAGCCTGTTGTAGTTGAATGAATCAACTGCCCCCCAGTTGTATCAGTATCTGAACAAGTTCACCTTAAAAATAAAGCACTTTGGACGATCTTCGCTGTATGGAAAGCGGTAGTGGCCTAAATCAAAATCAAAACTTGAGAATGAAAATGTATTTATACAATAGCATCATAATTCTCCTCCACGTGTGCAATTTAAGTGACAATTGAAATAAAAATGCAAGAAGATCCGATTTGCATGTTTTGCGTGAAGTGCTATATGAATATAAATTTTATTCAGTTGAATAAAGAGGGTCAGTCACCTAAAAGTGGGACCGTGTCTAAAAACACGTTTTACATGAGCGAGTTCAAAATGAATCCGCGCCAGCCGTCATCACGTCACCAAGGGGGGGCGTTGTTTCCCACTCAGCTGCTGCACGGAGGTTACAGTGCTGATTCCCTCCCCTCCCCCACACAGAAGTTCAATTACAGTGAAGATGTGAAGAGTGACCAAAGTATTGCTTGGAAAAAAGAAGGTGGAGGATGATGATGCTTTTTATTATCTACCAGACCTTCATTTAGTGGCATACTGTGCAGGATTTGTCAGTCGCCATTTATTTAAACACTATCAGAAGTTGGCACCGGGTCTCCATCTCAACCAGGGTGATGAAGACAGACAGCAGCTGAGTGAGCTACAGAGCGATTGAAGAGAGCAAGCAGCGGTATCACGAAAAGAGCAGTAAATTAGAGAAATAAAATGTTTTTTTGTGATCGTGTCACAGCGTTCATGCTCTAAAGCTAAAGAATGAAAAAATTCTACGGAAAGCTGTCGCCATGCTCGATTTTGTGCATGATTTTGTGTGTTTAGCCACAAGTATGAGTGCGTTCATACACTGAGTCAAAAACTGCTGTTCACAGTTCTAGTTTCAGAGCGCTCAGAGCATCCTCTGTATGGACGATACGTTGGGTCATGATCAAAATTAAATGTTGAAATAGAAATTAAAGGTAAAATAAAGAGAAAGTGCATGAAAAAGTGCATTTTATCTATGAATGTAACTTGTGAATGCACAGCTGACAGAGGAATTTTCTTTTTTCTTTTTCTTTTTTTTCTTTTTTTTTTGCACATGAGCATTTCCTATCCAGGACTTCATATCATAAACTCTCCCACTGACTACTCCAGTAACGAACTGGCCACATTTTGGCACATTGACCAGACTCAGTCCAGCCGTATAGAGGCTTTTGACATAGCTTTTCTTTTATCATAACAAGCTCTGTAGAGCTCACCAGTAGACTGTAGCATGCAAAAACACATTCTGAAGGTGATGCAAGGCGTTTCAACCTAGCTGTTTCAATAATGACATTAGACTATGGTTCAAACGCCATCAAATATTCTACTATAGAGTCATGTAACTGGGGTGGACTGAGAACTGCACCCCTGTAAAATCCTGAGAGTCAAATGAAACTGCAAAGCAAAAATGTTCTTTTTCTGCTCATCATATGCCTTGAGCATCTCAAATAAAAAATGACACTGAAGATATTAACATACTCAGTACTGTTTTTTTATCACATTGTTAAGAGACAAAGGTAGCAGCCCTGGCATCTCTATGGTTTTTGTTGTCAAACTTAGTAAATCAGGATAACAGGTAGATGAAGACGAAGGCCTCCACCTTCAAAACCATGCTTGTAATAGTCAAAGTGATATAATATCTAATTATATGTGTAGCTTCACAAATGTGTACAGTTCAGTCATTGATACGTTTTTTGTTTTTTTTTTCTCAAAATCAACTGGCATATAGAAAAACTCAGAGAGTAAGGCCCTGGAGGTGTGATAGACATATATCAGTGTTCAGCATTACAGTGAAGGTGATCATAAGTAGTTTTGTGCCACTTTTATTAATCTGTATCATGAATCGCAGCTCAATGTCATCCAACTTCACTGCATTAACCCTATGAATTACCCCCAAATGTGAAATGACACCTTTAAGACTGGATGGTGTGTGTTCGAAAGGTTAGTGGGGAGTGTGAGTGGCAGGAACAGCAGTTAGCCTAAGGTGCTTCACTTTTTCAGTCACATGCTCTGCTGTGAGCACACACACACACACACACACACACACACACACACACACACACACACACACACACACACACACACACACACACGCTCACCTTTCCACAAAAAGAGACACATCCTCCACAGGGATGAGGCTCATCTGCCTGCCCTCTGGTGCTATACAGTTTTCAAAGCACCTGCAGCATTTGTTTTCTCAGAGTGTCTGTCAATGAAAGATGCTCCAGCCTATTTGTCAACATATATATTAGAGGGTTTGTTCTTTTGGTTAAGGTTTTTTCCATCAAATAGCTTATAAAATGAAAAGGACTGATTGTGTTTGTGTTGCCGATACAAGTTTTGGGCACCGTAGCCTTTTAGTCAGTAGAGGCAGGTGTTTAATCAAGTAACGTACCACTATGTAGTAAAACTTATTGTAATGATATGAATTCTGTCGTGATAGTGAAGTTTTAACTGCTCATCTGTTTACAGCTACATTATATTGTGCTATAAAACATTTATCAAATGCAGGGTTTATGCTAAATGGGTTGTGATGATTGTGTAAATTACTTCCTGGTCCAGGGTCGCCCAAATTGCAGACCGTAGGTCAAAATGGGCTGGCACCAATATTAAATTTGGCCCAACATTTGTTTCAAGTGGAGAAAAATATGTAGATTTGTGAGAAAAGTTATAGATTTATTAGATATTATGTGAGGTAAAAATGCTCTTTAAATATGAAGCCTCACTATTAATTTTCTTCTTTTCAGTGGGTGTTGAAAGGGTGTTTGATTTTGGCTCATCAGTCAAGTTTTAACTTTCAGCCCCCCAAGGGAAAAAAAAAGTCCTTCAATCATTTTATTTACAATGTCAAAAAGATTTGCCCCTATTGTGACTTTTAAAATTAAATTATTTTATTCAGAAAAAACTGAGATTTTTTTTTTTATTTCATTGCAGCTTTATTTTGCCTCATTTTAGATAAGGAAACTTCCATTAAAAAAAAAAAAATCCTGAAACAAGAGAAGTTGCAGCAAAGTTAAATTATCCTATTACATTTATATCAGAAGGAGTTTCCTCTCCTGTGTGGACATTAAGTCAAGAGTTTCCAAAGATTCTAAAATGTATTAAGACTGAGGGGTTTTTCCTCCAGTATGTGTGAGTCTCAATGTGTCTATCTGTGCTGCGATCTGTGAAGCTTATATGTGTGAGCGTGAATGTTGTTAATCTATGTGTTAATCCCTTCCCCATCTGTGCTGGCTCTGCTGCTGCTCTTTTGCAGGGGTGTTGGTGCCGTGCGCGTCTTTGTGTGTGTGTGAGCGTGTGTGCGCAAGGGGGGTCAGCCGGGTCAGGCCTGACACCATCTTTAACTGTTATTTACTGTGATTCCACGACAAGACAGATACCAGCTCCTACGACTCCACTGATGTATGTTAAGCGCGCTCCAAATTACCAGCCTGATGGATCTATTGATGGCCCATTCCAACCTGTCACCTAGTCTCCATCAGCCTCTCAGTTATCCCCCTGTTCCACCTCCTCTCCCGACCCTCCCTCCACCCCTCCCTCCACCCTCCGTCCCTGTGGGTCTGAATAAGAAATGAGGAAGCAGGCAGATAGAGACCTTTGTAACCCACTGTGTGCCGCCTGCTACAAGACAATGGCCACCACTGACACTATTGCAGAAGTTAAGCAGGTCTGTGTGAGAGCACAGCTGGAACGCACACACATACAGACACACACACACACACACACACATTCATGCATGCACGGAGACACACACTCACACTCGTCCCTAGAGAGACAAAAAGGGCAATGTAGACCATGACCGTGCCTGCTAACAGCCTAGTCTTATCACATCCTGTCATTTATTATTCTCTATACAGCCTCCTGCTCCAGATAGTAGACCCTGTCATAGGGGAGATGAAGATCCCAGAGGTATCTGTTACAGGTCTTGTAATATGCTGTCACCTGTGTGCTCCACTGATAATATCCTGCGAGCATTGATTGAGGGGAATCCAGGTTAACGCGCTCGTATGATCGCGGGAAATGATCTGGGGAGGAAAAATCAACTCTTAAAAGACTTGTTAGTGCTGCAAATCAACAGCTACTCAATTTCAAAAACTCCCCACAGGCTTTTCAAAGAACCTAACGCTGTAGTTTAGAGTGGAGCTGATGATGGGCCCTGTGGTCCCATTAGCCGAACGATAAGATGAAGATGGTCAATACGCTGTGCGTGTGTTCTGGTGTGTGTAGCTGCTGCTCCAGCAGATAAATACTGCACTGAATCTAGTTGCGCTAATTGACTCTCGCAGGCATTACTGGGATTAAGTTAGCGAGCGTCCAAAGTTCATTACGCAGATAAATGCATCTCGGCCTGCTAAAGAGCCCTTGTGCAAACTTAACTCCTACACAATGCAAGCAGCAGAGGAAAAAGGTTTGTGTCGGGGTTAAAAAGGGGGAGATCGTTTTATTTGGGAGCACCTCTGAGCACCTCCGAATCACCAGTGGTGGAAAGTAGCTACTTACTTAACTCCAATTATAAGACCCTTATGCTTTACTTGCGTATTTCCATTCTTACATCTATATGAATATGACTTTTTGACAACACCGCTTTTATGTGGCAGCTGTAGTTACTCGTTTGTTTGCAGATTAAGATTAAACTGCAATACATGAACAATTTATGAGGAATACTTTTGCTCTTGAAGCCTCAGTACATTTTGCTGATAATGCTGTACACATTGTGTTATTGTGATCTTTCACAACAGAAAGTTTCATTTTATTTTGAAAGTTGGGAAGAAACTGAGCTTTCTGGTGTGAAGTACCTTCATTGGAAAACCTTTAACATGCGTTATTACCGATCTCTCACGCTGAAATAATTGACCTTATTACTCCATGACAAAAAAAAAAAAAGCCCTGCGATGACATCTGAGTTGATAATGGCAAAGCAAGTTAACATGCAATCTTTGATAGCATTTGAAACACTTGCCCGCTTTCTGTATCTGCAGCGATGAGTGACACAACAGCAGGTGCTCGGAGAACCGTGGAGAGTGCTTTCATTTTGCCACTTATACGACAAATTACCTAGACAATGGACCTGGCGAGCCGGGACCCTAATTCAATTCCAACTGTTGACTCTGGGCATTCGCCTGCATGCATTCGCCGGAGAGGAGAAAGGAGATTCCCCTCCGCGAAGAGAAGGAAAGGGAGAAAAAAAGATAATCTGAACACAGTCAAACAAAATGAAAGGTAATATTCTTTATCTGGCCGAATATAGCAGCAGATGAACTGCCCTAATATGAGCACAAATATGATTTAGAGATTCCGTGCTTCAGACGGCCCTCTACTCAAAGTGATTTGGATCAATAGTGTTTGCTGGGCACAGCAGAAACAAAGGCAGAGAGAGTCAAGGAGAGAGAAAGGGAAGGGAAGAAAGCATGGGAGGAAACACATACATTTCACAATGGGGGGAGCAAGAGAGCAGAGAACCAGAGCTGTAGTCAAATTTCACTGGTGTCAAATTAATTTCCATGTTATCTGGAAATTCAATTAGAAAGGACCCCCCCTCGCTCTCCTCCCTCCTCTCCCCCTTTGTGAGTAAGAGAGTGTCGGACATCCCGGTGTGACAGATTACACTGCTCAGAGTGCATATCAGGCCGAAGTGTTGAGGCCCACTAATCCGCCCTCTAATTCTCAATTAGTGTAAAATGAGGCCATAAATCACGCAGACAGGCCGATCGATGGAAACGTTGTTTTAGGAGTGATTGGCAGCCTCCCCAAAGGTTACTGTTTAAGTTGGTTTAAGGTTACAGCTCTCTCCAGGCTGGAGGCAGGCTGGGTGTGTGTGAATGTGTATGTGCGTGCGCGTGTACGCGTGTGTGCGTGTTGGCTTGGCTTGTGGTTGGGAGGGCTGGGGGGGTCGAACTCAATCTATATGATGCAGGGCCTCGGTCCTTTGGGGATACAGCAGAGGGACAGCACCAATTTTTAGCCCATCAGCCGTCCAATTTTTCTCCTTTTCATACCTGCTGTAGTAAATGAGAAACAAATTAAATTTCACCCCACTATCTCCACAGAAACCATTTAAATCCTTTATGGAAACCAAATTGTCCCCAGACAAATCGCCCCTGGTTCTGTGGAAATACACTATGGCGCTGCAACCGAAATAAATTTGTGTCACTCTGGATATGGCATTGTCTGTAATGCCATTCATTGGAGGATCCTGGTGAAAGAGAGAGGGGAATAAAATAAGGGGCACTTTTGGAGGAACAAAAGGGGTGAAAAAGACCCCAGCTCCACATTCTCTTTCTTGCTCTCCTCTCCATCTCCCTCTGTCTTTCCATCCTTCTCCTTTGCGCCCTGCTTTTCCCCTGTGTGGTGTTATTAATTTTCGGCCAGAGTTTTTGCATTCATGAGGTTGAGATTGAAATGGAAATGAGGGCTGGCTGAGTGAGCGGAGTGAGCAGCCTCAGCAGTGGCCGCGGCCAAACGGGGGGCCCCCAGCGCGGCGCGGCGCTCCAGCGTTCAGCCGACACGTGTCAGAGACAGAGGGGACTCGGCGGCCACCATCCAGCCTCTCATTCCCCCAGATTACCAGCCCCTGACATCAATCACTGCATCAGGGAAACAATGCATAAAACGGCCCCAACAAGGGCGATGAAAAATTACTGACAGTGCAGGAGTGGAGGGGTAGAGGGGTGGAGGGAGGGAGGGAGGGGAAAGTAGGAGGAGACCTCGTGCCATTCTACCTTCACCGAGCCGGGGCGATTAGTAGCATTCACAAGGGAGCACGAAAGAGGTAGACAAGGAAAACACGACAACGAGAAAGGACATCAAGCACAACTGAAATGAGTAACACAGTGGAAAAAGCTAAAGAGAGCGGAGGCTGCAAAGTAGGAGGCCATACTGACAAGCTAACAGTTGAAATTGCTGTAATGAGGTGACAAAGATGTGTTCTTTAGTTATCAAGCTTATTTATGTAACAGAAGAATCAAAAAGGTACAAGTCAATCTTTGAAGACAGTCTTGAAAAATAAAGTCTTTTTTTACCCTAAACTCCATGATTATACTGTACTCATCACATATATTATTTGAGAGTAAGTGGCAGGAGAAAGTTGTAACCCCCCTCAGATTTTCACTTTGTAAACTTGTTAATCAAGTTGTGTATTTACACACCGTGCAGACATGGTGAAACATCAGCATTCATTTGGAGTCATGTTTCTGGAAAACTGTGCAGCATTCACCTTCTTATGTAATGTTTACTTCTCTTTATGTCCAGAAATATCCGGATCCTTGGCTTGTGTATTCTCTTTTGCATTTACTGAATACTCACTGATACTCCAGCACAGAAAAGACTAGGAACTTCCAAAGAGAACTCAGAGGGGCTCAATTCCAGAGCCAGATTCTAGTAAACTTTTACAGAGGAGCAATAGACCACATCCTGACAACAAACATTGGAACCGTCCAGAACATCACTGGTACCCATTTACCAGCATCAGTGATACCCCAGTGTTAACCCAGTCATAGTCTGTTCCCCCTGCTGAGAACTGGCATAAGATACAGAAGTGTTTTGAGCGGTCAGTAGACTGAAAGAGAGCTTTAGAAACTCATGTCCATTGACCATTTAACTCTGAACAGAGATGACAAAGTGACATGTCTCATTTCTTAGAAAAAGCTCACATCATCAGCAAAAAAACTAATGTTTCTAATTCAGAATATTACTGATTAAGACTTTTTAGAACATCCTTTGGATGTAGTCTGTTGAGGTAAAGTGTATGATGACGAATGTGACACACAAGAGAATAAAATAACAGAAGGGCACACTTGACCCCAGGCAGTGGGAAAGGAGTCAAATGCCTATTTTTGCAGGTTCACCAGCTTTTTAAAAAACCTATATATTTATATTAATTTTGACGTAAAAGTCATAAATAATAAAACGGCATTGCAGCATTCTCTTAAACAACAGACATAGAGGTTGTTTTAAAACATTTAAAAAAAAAAAAACAAAAAAAAAAACATAAAATGTCTCCATACAGCTCATCTGGAACTCTTACTAACTATTAATCCTAAACCATGAGCGCACACCCCATCTGAAGTGTGTGTGTGTGTGTGTGTATCATCTTCTCAAATCTATTTGGGCTGGGGGAAGCTGCAGAGTTGAGTAACAGTTATCTACAGGTTTGTCACTACAAGCTTTTCACATTGCAAATAGTCCCTTGGTCAATTGTTAGTATAAAAATATCATTTGCAGCCTTTAATGAAACTAAAGTTATAGGGCCTGTTTCAAAGCTGTGTGAAGCATCAGGAAGACATCAGTAATTTAATTTCATTCACTGGAGTGATAGCAGGGTCCAATCATGCATTTGAAACTTGGTGTTTAGCGTCTGTTGACGCTCTGATCATGTATTGTGTCTGAGCTAAAGCTTGCGGGTGACCTGTCACACGTTTTGACTTTCTCCAGACAACAATTTTCATTACCTTCTTGAAAAGCCCCGTCCCATGGCTTTGCCGCGAGGGGTCACCTTTTTACGACGGTTTCACCCCGGGTTCACGTCTAACCCAATCGGGGCCATTATTAATGACATCACCACTTAAGGGGGCCATTTTTGGGGCCAGTGGAATACCGTTTCAGCAGCGCCAGACTGGTCTATTATTATGTTCATTATTAACCGTGTGTTCCTCCGTGTGTTTTTTCCCCTCCTCTCTTCCCCCTGCAGTCGCTCGGTGTCTGCTTTGTGTCCTCCGCAGCGAAAAAGCTAATGTGCTGAAAGGCTGGTTCTTGTCTCCCTGTGCTTATTGAAATCATGTGAATGCCATTTGTGCTTAATCCTTCTGGGTGTGCCATAAAGAGAAGAGAGTCGGCAGCTCCTGAAGTGAGATGAGAGGACCTCAGGGGATTCACTTTGCGTCGCCTCGTCTGCTGAGAAAGAGAGAGGGAGAGGGAGAGAGAGAGAGAGAGAGAGAGAGAGGGAGCGTTAGACAACTGACAACCTAACCAAAATACGTCTCATAATTTGATTAGGTTACAATGACAATCTTTATTTATAGTCGGTCTCAGATGCAGGAGGGGGGAGGTGGGGTTTTTTGTAGCGTCAGACTCATATTACCTGGTTTCATGGCTTGAATCTAAACAAAAACTAAGCAAACGCTGGCGTAGCTAGAGGCTAATTACAGACAACAGCATGTCCATCTGACGCCCAGCCCCGACCGCTCCGAACACTCGTTTGCCTCATTAGGTTTGTGATCGCTCTTTTTTTAGCAGGCAAGGGGTCGTCTTCTCCTCAAAACCAGGATATCAAGTCACTGAAACACCTTCCATATGCATGAGAATTACATCAGAGCCGGCGCTGTTGTCGAAGCTTTTGAAATAATAATGCGGCAAATGATAACGCCTCGGGACGCTACAACACCTCATTACGGCTCTGAGTAGTTCTTGTAAAGGAGAAAACAGGCTGCAATGAATAGGAAACATGGCGGCGCTTGAACAACAGTGGTATTTATATTCATCCGTTTACATCAAATTGTTGCTTCCCCACAAAAGCCTGGAACAGCAGCGGGGTTTTGAACTCGGGGTTAATGAAAAAGTCCCTGGCGTCAAGTTACCTGCTCGTCTGCAGGCGAACCCCGTCTGTCGAAACAAACATTTCATTTGTGCGCCACATGTTTCTCCGACGAGACCCCAGTAAAAGTTGTTCAATAAATTTTACCGTCTGTTTTACAGACCTCCCCTTTCCCCCCTGTGTCATTTTTTTAATTGAAAGTAGATTCTAACTCGGCTATAAACATCATTCCACCCAATCAGAGCTGGTTTAGATCAAACGGTTTGTTTCAATGGGCCGCGCGCTTACAGATGCCTTCAACCTCGCCTTGTCTCGCAGGCTCTCGTACTGTTAAACACTCTGGCACTCTTTTAAGGCTGGGAGATGGCTGTCACTGTATTTTGTCAGCAAAGCATAATATTTCTTCAGGAGTTCTGAACCTGGCACTCAGCGGGGTAGAAATGAAAATAAGGCAGTACATAAACGGAGGGAGTCAGCCGTAAATCACCTAACACGCAGAGGAGGCAGCAGGTAGACGCGCTGCTGGCTGTCACAGCGCTCCCCTGGAAAGCAGATTGGACACCAGCCATCACGCTTTAATCAAACTGCACATAATAGACATGTCCCCGCGCTTTACCACACACACACACGCACATGCACCAAAGAAGTGAGCTTTTCAGACTTCTCCAACTTGTGCTATTTAAATGTGGCTTATGTTTGTTTGTTTGGGTGTCAGAGGTTATTCTTTTGTGGTATCCTAAAAGCGATCTTTGAAGCTTAATTCAGCGGTTCACTCACGCACACACAGACACACACACACTCTCTCTCTTCAAAGGTCGGCTCTCTTTACTGTGATATGAAGCAGTTTTTTTTTTTTTTTCTGACACGCTGCATGTCAAACGATAATGTTATTGTTGGCAAGACTCTTTTATGGCGGTATAATTTTATTCTGACTCTTTCCTTTCTTTTTTTAATTAAACAGTAGATGTCTGGCATGGCTGTGGGTTTGCAGTTAAGTGCGGTTTGAAAGCTAACACCAAACAGATGGGGGAGTATTCATATTCTTATGAGAGCAGAACTGTGCAGACCAGTGCGACAACAGAAAACCTTATCTTATCCCAAAGATAAACGGTCGTCGTGAGCAGAGGTGCTGAGGTTGTGTGACTGCATTCAGGTCACACTGTTGCTTTTTTTAGTTACATGACAGATTGTGTTTCAGAAACATCCCTCAAATGCAGCATTATTATAGAATCTGCCTCTCAGCTTATAAACCGGGACTCACGTTGCTCATTTCCTACTGAATGTCACACAACTTAAGAAATGTCAAGAAACTACTTACAGCCTGTAAAAAAGGAAATGACATTCCCCTTGTAAACCCAAACTATGTAATATGTCATTTTAGTCAAAAATAGGATAAGGAAAAAAAAAGAAAAGAAAAAAAAAACAACACCCGCAACACCTCCCGAGTTGTTACGCTTCAACAAAACATGTAGGGATGTGACTAATGATGCTGTCATTATGTGGGTGGTTCACTCTAAGGTGCGTGTGATTGCTGTATTCAGCTCAAAAGCAGCGCTGATTGTCAAGAGACTCTTCTGGGCCAAGTGTCCTCAGAGGCCCTACAGGTCAAAACATCGAATTTAGCTTTGAATTGTCTTTTTAATCCTCCACCTGCCAACAATTTGCGACTGCACCCACTTCACTGTAAGAAGATCTTAAAACCAGTTCGGAAAGGGTTCCCACGATTTTAAGAGCACAGGATGTAACTTCTGCTGCTAGGGGTCTCTCAGTTAAAACAGTTACAAGTAAGTGGCGTGAGATCCAAGGGCGTATGGGTATCGCTCTGGTGGGTCCAAAACTGGTCCAGAGTATGCATCATATTTGTGACATGAATCAGCAGTGATTTGTTTGTAATTTGTGTAAAATAAGTGAATTTAAGTAAATGGCGTAACATAGGTGACGTACGTTCTAACGGATATCTCTGCATTTATTGTTGAAACATTTTTGTAAGTATAAGGAAGCACAAAATATATGACAGAGGTCTGGTCCTCTTTGGACATTTCAATGCAGAAATGTCACATACTATATCTTAAGGAACTATAAGGAAAGTCAAACAAAAAATAAAACAGAAGGAATTAATCCAGCACTTTTTCTGGTGAAACAAGCGTGCAGTTTGTTCACGGAGTGGTTTCTCTAATGTTATATCACCTGAGAAGTGACAGCGTCTCTGCAGCTACACCAACTGGTCCCCGAGGGGGGGAGGGAGACAGATGCGAGCTGATTTGAGAGCAGGCATCGGGGACAGTAAACCAAAACCAATTGAGTTACAGCTTCATTACATAAAGCCAGAGAAGGTGGTTTAAACTATATGAATGATAACCCAATATATTGGACATTAGCAGCGCAGATTGACATGTGACAGAGGGGGAGAGTGGTGAAGAGAGGAGCAGATGGCTCACCCTCTTTCCTCGTGTGCCTCCGCTGTAACACGGTATATCTTGTCGAGGGGCGAGTTTTATTGATTGAATTCCTGCCCTCAGACACGGGTCCTATAGCTACATGTGTCGGTGCTGCTCCTGGCTTTGGGAAACCCAACACCAGAGCACAGGTTGTGCAGCGGGGCGGGGAGTGGCCTTTTATGACAGTCGCACAGCCAGTCCCATCTGTCATACGAAATAGTGCCTTCCTGTTGTCAGGGTCTCATAGAAGAGAGCCTCATTATCACATACAAATAAGAGCAGGGGACATTAGCAAAAAAAAAAACCTCTCCCTAAATTATCTTTGTACATCAGAGTTTTGGTGTTTTGTTTTGGTTTTTTTTTATTTTGTGCCTTTCATCAAACTGAGATTTTAAGTCAGAATCTTTAAAAGCAAACGAGACTCAAAGCCTGAGATGAAGAGGTTATTTAACAGGGAAAAAATAAATAAGTCAAAGAAAGCCTTGGATGTGATCATGTTGTTTGTGTTTGTGTTTTGTTATCCTGTCAGAAGGGTAATTGCTGCGGTTTGCGAGAAAGACTAAGGTCTTGTGAGAAAACGCGAGTATTGAGTGGACGCAGTTACGCCGCCAACCACAGTTTAATCACGAGAGCACAGAATGACCCCGCTCCCGCAAACAGACCACTTAATTGCATACAGAAGGCAGCACAGGAAAAAAGAAAAAAAAAAAAGTCTCCCTTCAACAAACGGTTCATCATTCGATGTAAACTATGAAATGATGTTATATAATGATAACCATCAACAGTGATCCAGTGCACCCAAAGACCTTTCTCATCAATTATCTGTTATTGGAGCCTCTGTATCCTGTGTATTGTGATATTCGTTTACGTTTGATGAATGTTGCGCTCGGCGGGTGTTTTGGTCCCCAGGATATCTTTCTCCCACTGATGTACTTATTAATAATAAATTGAGCGAGGAATGTGTGAGTTCTGCCTCCCTCCACTGTGATTATAGAGACAAAAGAGTGTTTGAAGTATCCATCTTAATACAAAGACACTTTATTAGATAAAACTAACTTGCCCAAGACAAATAGTGACGCCGAGGCACTGGAGGAACAGCGGTGCTCGCGTTCCCTCTTTGCCTCTTCCTGTCTCTTTTTCCTCCTACTCGCCCCCTTTTTTTTTTCCACAAATGATGATTTTTTTTTTTTTTTTTTTTTAACCCATAATTTCATCACACAGAGATCATTGTGAGAGGGGAAAAGACCTTCCGCGGTGTCAGGTGAGGAGAGACCAGAGGGTAGGATGTGGTCTGAGCAAGTTTTCTGGCTGTGTGTAAAAACCACCGGAGGTTGTCTGCAGAGTCATGTGTCATTCATCCATATTACCACGCTTCCCACCCCCTCCTGCTGTTCGAACACCAACAATACATAATCTTCATGTGTCGGACATTCAAATGAAAATACAGAGGGCGGTATTTATGCCTTCGTCGCACCTCTCGGATATGTGTTTTCTTTATTTCTCCTGCTCTGTCACAGAGCAGTCAGTCACCTCGGCCGTATAAATCACCCCCGAGCTGCACTTTGTGAAAACACGCCGATTAAGTTTGTGCACCGTGGTTCGGACTGTGAAGGCAGTAAATTTCCCTAGTAACAAAGTTAACATTGATTCAGATATAAGCACTTGTCCGCGTGTAACAACGATAACCTTTTAGTAGATTTGGAAAACATATTTGACACCCATTAAAGTAACGAATGATTTTTCTCCTCCCCAGAGGAAGGCAGGGAAGGTGTGTTTAGAGAGGGGGCTGGTGGGTGGACGGTTAACACGCTGTGACTTCACGGGCAGCTCGGCATCCTGAGTCGCGCGGCTCTCCAAGCAGCCCTCAGGAGCAAACTGGCTATTAAATTACAAATGTGAAAAATTATGTTGGCATTTGACAGTATTAGGAAGCAATAAACTGGAAAACATTAAGCAAATAACATCCAGTGTTTTTCATATAAACAGGCATCTGCTCCTTGTTCAAATAACACAATCGTGACTCAACATTTCCGATTCAAACGTACATTTGTTAGCTTTTTTTTCTGCTTTCACAAGAGAACCTCATAGGTCAAAGGAAATTCTGATTTAATAAAAAGCTTGTTGTGCAAATTTTTGTAAAATGTTATCAATCAGTCGCTATGTATACCTCCGTGTAAAAGTAATTAGCCTGTGTGACTTTACTCGCCTTTCAAAAGCTCCAAAGTCTGCACACCGACACGCCACATCTCCTGAATTTCATGCCCGCAAATAGAAAATGATTCGTTATGGTTCAACAGGCAGGCAGCCAACGTCTGGAGGTATTTACTGACCATCGACAGCTAGCTTAACATTAGCCATGGTGATAACTTTGGGATTATTGGGAGGTGCCTTTCTCCTCTCCTCCATTTTCTCCGTGCACCAAGCTAAAACTGAGGCAGGGAGCACCGAGGACAGAAAATAAGATTAAGAGGCAGAATGTAACTGGGAATAGTAGCCTCAATGTGGTTACTGAATTTAAAAACATTAATGTCTTGATATGGCTTAAAGTAACACAGCACTGCTTTCTACTGGTTTACAAATGATTTCTGGTAATTGTAGTTCAAAAGCTCCCATGCAGATTATATTACTGAGCAAAACGTCTAAGTATCATGAACTTGTGTTTGTAAACCTACAAACACACGTCATCACCACAGCACAATTCAATATTAAAGCTTAATTTATGCTTCTGCGTTGAGTGGGCGCCATACCTACAGCATTGCCTCTGTATAGTTGTATGCCCTGGTTGTAACCTCCCTAGATATATAACTGCATGTTGTTGCTGCAACATACAGTTACATATCGGGAGAGCATCTGCAGCTGCAGGCCTGCTGCCTGGGAGCATCACATTTTCCAGCTTCTCCTCTGGAGTTTAGGGGTGGTGCAACAGGGATTGTGACCTGTAGTTTCCCCAGTAAACACACCACAATCTGTTGCAGTTCCTGAATGACCAGCAGCTGCTCATCTCCTCACTGCCGGAGAATCTCTGGGCAAGACGGAGCGGACAGGCTGAGTGTCCACCGTGACGTACGTAAGTGGTTGATAGCTGGTGTGTCTGCATCGCTGGTGTTGGTCCGGTTTTGCCAGCTGTACTGCAAGGAGGGCCGCCTCCCGTACAAACCAAAATTTGAACGACTCGCTCTTGGCAAACGCCAGCTTGCCGAAAGCGAGTCGTTCAAATTCTGACACGACGCAGTGATGCAGACACGCCAGGGTTAGGGGTAGCCATTTTTGTAAACATAGAGCCTACGTGAAACTATAAATCAGCCTTAACTCGGTGGTAGTCTAACAATCAGAAAAAGTATACAAAAAATTTGCACTACATCTCACATTTTTGGAAGAATTGGAAAAAGTGTCAATAAACCAGTACCAAAATTATTGAAATACGGTTTTAGGAAATTATTAGTAAAATGTAATTTTCATTATGTGTTTATTACAGTTAAAACAACAATATAACTTTTCACTGAAACAGTTTGTTTACACCTGGTTTTAATTTGTCATCGAAAGACTACGAATGTAAAAATGCCTAATGAAGGGGACTTTTAATAAAATATTTAGGGTGTTTGCACAGTGCTGGTCGGCCTCCGTGAAAATGCACAGACGCTTATAAGTTGTAACAACAGTGGTGTTGAGCAGTATAATGTTCCATAGCAGTTTCAAAATAAACTCCGTCTACATAAATAAACCCGATTACCAAGATTAATAACCAGAACAACTCATGGACTTAACACACCTGAGTTTCATGTTTTTACACTGCAGAGCTTTTTGTGCATCTTCAAATAATTTCCAAGCGCAGAAACCAGACTTCAGCTCCAGCCTTTTATGATAGCGCACTGTTCAGGCATGCAGGCAATAGTTTCCATTTTAAGTGCATACATAAGAGAGTATGTACGCGTGTCCGTTCTTTTAGAGTTGATTTTGTCGGGGAATGTATTTTCATAATGCCACGCTCAGGTTAGCTTCGACTTCAATGAGTTGTGACAAGAAAAGCTCATAGTCTTGAATTTGTAAAAGTATCAAAGAACAAAAGAAAGAACAAGTATGCCTCTCTCATTTTCTTCCCTCCCAAAAAGCAGGAACACATGTCAGTCGGTTGTGTGTTCTTCCCAAGGTAAAATATTTTTCCTCGCAAAAGCACCAAAGTGACAACTCCATCACTGAAAGTAGTTTGTCCTCTGCAGTTCAGTGAAAATATTATGAGAAGCTGGAGAAGCAGAACTAAGGAGGAGGGGGCTGGGATGAGTGACGGACAGCTTTGACACACCGGAGTACTTAGACAATTACTAACAGTTTCTGCCAGTCACCACATCTGACACAACACAAACATGGCGAGGATAATTTTACATTACACTGCCGGGCACGGGTCACTTTAAAGGAACACAGGGAAGCCCGTCTCAGCTTGCATTTCAAGGCCAATCATCCAAATTGGCCCCACAACACAACCGGCTGCCTGAGACTCATTCTCGGTCTCTCTCTCTCTCTCTCTCCCTCTCTCTCTCTCTCTCTCTCTCTCTCTCTCTCTCTCTAACATACACCTCCAAAAACAGATGATAACCATGAAAGCTCCACAGCCAGCAGATCTTTGAAGTGCAGCTGTCAGTCAGCATGTCTGAGTGGGAACCGTGAGGGCAAAATGGTGTACAGGTGTGGGAGCAGACACAGTTGGACCCCACTAGGTCAAACTGATACGGGGGGTGCACTGTTATGGTGGGAACTGGCCTTGTAGGGCAGAGGAGGAATGAAGATCACTGCCAGCATAAAACTGCAACATATCAAGAGGTAAGATTAGGAATTATAGAACACACGCTCTGTGACGCAGTTTAAAACATTCCTTTCAGCTCAGATTGAAAGCAGTAGGGTGACATTTTAGGAAAAGCCTCCGCAGCCAACAACTAGTTAGTATCATGCAGCATAAACAAAGGGGAAACAGCACCGTCATTGCTATTCCATTTGTCTTTGAATTAAACAGGTAATCAAATGAGGTATAAAATGCCAAGTAGATGAGGGATAATGTGTTAATTAGTGGATTTCATTACCATGGGACCAGTAACTGTTTCCTCCTCTATTAGCTAAGCTAACTGGCTTTAGCCCTTTTTACAGGACAGTTATGAGTGCGGCATTATTCTACTCATTTAACTTAACTTGGCAAGGAAGCAAATAACAGTATTCTTTTCCAAACAGTTTCTTTAAATTCTGGTCAGTTTGGACTGTTTTGCTCCAGCAAATTTCTTCTCCTCAAATGTTTTGCCATGGGCTGGTGAACAGGTATTAATTCCTCTCCTACCCCAAAGGCTGTTTTTACATCTTAATGAGATTCCTCTACTTTATCTCTGAGCAAAGCAAAAAGTTCACCAATCCTCTTAACATGTGATGTTCGACTAAAGCACATTTTATGAATACATAAATAATCCCTATGGCACTAGTTTAATTACTGGGTTTTCCGAATAAGAGCAAAGAAGATATCCTGTGTGCAGAGCGGGGTTCCAAGTGGCTGTGGAACTGTTCTCACATTATCGAGGAGTCTGACATATTACGACCTTTGACCTGTTACAGCCATTTACACATCCAGCGACCTCGTCTCCGTGAAACCATGTTTTTGTTTTCACAGTTAACTTTTTGGTAACTTAAAACAGTAAATGTGGTAATTACTAACAGTCAATTAATAGTTAACTAATGTGCCAAGTATTCATTTGATAATGGTGTTCATGTTAATAAAGGTGTTAAATCAAACAGCAGCTAATTTAATTAACTATAGGTCATGGAGTATTAACAGTCATTAACAGTAGATAACTTATGTGTCAAGTAAAAGTGTTTTAATGGTGCCAATCTTAATCAAGGTAAAGCCCGTATTAACAGTTATCAAGATAGAAATGTCAAAGGTTAAACATGTATTCTTCAAGTGACATCATAAACTACATAAGCAGTGCCTAAACACTTAATCATTTATTAGTATTCTTTGTGAACCTTTATGAAAACATGGATACCTTAAATAATACTTTGAAATCCGAAATTGTTAACTCACTTTTTCATTTTTCGTTTCAAATGACAGTGACAATAAATGTTCACAAGGAATACTATCAAATTGTGGTGGAGTAATGTCTTTTTCAGCATTGTAATGTATTAATGAATATTTAATTCACAGTTTGTACACAAAAGAGACTCCCTGGGGTGCACAATTAAGACACTACCTTTGGCAACACATTGTTAAAAGAATGTCTACGATGCAGATAAAGGAACCAGGATGCCTCTATGTGTATAAACTAGAGGATGGACAAGCAAGTGGACAGTTTTTCCCTTAAACAAACAAACCCTTCTCTCCTCATGGAGATGGATTATGGATTTTCCTTTATCTCCATGCAAATATCCCTTCATTTCTTGCGTATGTTATACTCTATAAGCACCACTTAACCATAATGTATCATAAATTCATTGTATATTAAAGGACAGTGGAGTCAGCCCTTGCAGACTGGACTGGGAAACCCCAACTACTCACTGAGTGGCACATGTTCTGACTTTTCGTTCATTTTCTTTTTTTTCCATGGTGGATGCTCAACAATGTGTTGCTGTGCCTGAATGTCTACCCAGTAGGTGGGTGAATTAAATATAAATCTATTTGTTTTTTGATGTTTTATTTCAACTGAAATCAATAATTTGGGATTAGAAGAGTTTTTGGTATTAAAATGTTGCCATTAATCTGTCATTTAGTCCATTGTTAATATTTAAGCGTTCATCATTGCAACTTTAATCTACTTTTTTGCTTCTTGGAGAAAGTTCCTCTAACAAACTCGGCTGACAGTGGATGGTGGGGAGTGCAGAAGAGAAGTTGTTTATGTTAAATATTAGTCTGCACAATTTGGATGTGCTTAGAGGGAAATACTGACATTTTTTCATCTCTCATTAATTCACTACCATACCTTCACCAATGAATACAACATGTCATAAAATAACACACTTCAAAGAGTGTTTGCTTTCCAAAGCTCTCGGCCTCTCATTCAGTTTGAGCCTGCATCAAACATCCAATTGACAGACATCCTTGTCATTTCATCACTGGCAATTCACCAGTGTCCACTTTCTGCAGGGAAATTATTTCCTTTTATTTTCAGACAGCAGCTTTGATAACAGGCAGCCAGTCTTCAAAAAAAGTACCCTTTGAATTCTTTTTTCAGCAGAAACAATATAATTTCTGTGGAACCGGTGCATGTGGCGCCAAATTAATACTCAAATATCTCCAGTTCTGTGACTGCTGTCAGAATGCTGTAAAGGTATTTAGACCTATGCAAATTTTGGACATGTTGCAACTATATATAAAATGCAAAGACAGAAGTTGATGCACATAGACATGATTTATTTTTTTTCTGGTGGTGTAAATTAAGCAGGTATTGAAACAAGAAGACAATGAGAAGGAGTGTGGAGGAGAATCACAGCCGGCACTCTGCACATTCAATTACTGCACATGTTGCTAGATAGCTACAGTTTACATGTGAATGGTTGATAAATTGACTATATGAAGACAAACTGTAGAAACTCTCCAATGGGCATATTTGCATGAAAAACACAAGAAAAATTTGTATTTTGATAAACAGAGCCACATTAATGATTCCACTTCACAAAATCTGCTATTCCATTAATGTGATGGGCGATGCTCATAGCGTGTGCTCCGATGCTCCGAGAGTGAGCAGTTCAGAATAGAATAGAAAAACTGTTTTTGTGAGGAGAACAGCTCCGTACTGTATGAGACTGTTGTGTTTTGATGCAGTCGCTTGAAGCTGCTTACAAAAAACACAAAGTTAGACTATGATTGCATGAAGTACAAGTACGCCAAAGTCCAATTTAGCTTGCAGGTGATTCACCGCTTCCTCCCATTAAGTTCTGTGGAAAGTGGTATAAAAAGCAAGACATTCCCAGCAGGTTGGATGTTGAGACTGATTCTTCAGTAAAATAAACACGGGACTTTTCCCCCAGGAGACCAGTGTTTGTGTCCCATGTGAAAGTGAATGTCAGTGCTGTCCCTTGTTTAAAATTTGCCTAAAGGTGTAATTTGTAGAATTTCGAAGATTGTTCCAAAAACATAGGGGGCAGCACATCACAAGAGTCCCCGACAACTGCTTCTCTTTTCTAGCTAACCTTGGCTGTAGCTAGCTGCTGTAGAAGGGTGGGAAAACAGCCTCTATTCAAGATGAAAGAAAACTCACAACCCCTTATTTATTTATTTTTTTTCGTGTATTTATACATTTAAATGGCTACTTCCTAAACTAGTCCCTCACAGATTTAGGGGCAAATGTTTCTGTTTTGTTCTTGTGATAATAAGCCAGGCACAGTAGGGGACACCATGCAAGAGGCAGAATAAACATGGAGCTCGAGTTGATCGAAAGCAGATAACTTGTCTGTGTTCTTTACTGCTTCACAGACATGTTAGATATGTTTAAAGTAACTTAAACACTTAACATACGTGTTAGATATTTTGACAGTTTTATGGCTGATGTAGGCACATTATTGGAATATTGTTTGGTGTAATTTTTGTCAAGGTAGCTCCTATTGTTTTTTCATAAGTAATCTGTAGAACACAGTAAATTTGTAGCAGTTTTGTGGGCCATAATTGTTGTTTATACAGACGCTACATGATTTTGCCCTGTGTTAACAGACTGAAGTTATATAGTCAGTGAGAAATACATGTAGGTATGTTTTTACTGTTATTTAACTGTAATTTTTTGCATGCATTTGACATTGTCATGGTGCAATGATATTCTACTTGCATGCAAGTATTTCTTATGCTACACTACTGGTACTTGTATTTTGTGACTGGGATATAACAGTAATTGTTAGTAGTGACTGAGGATACACAATATATTATGTGTTCAAGTGCTTATTTTTGATACAGAAATATGTTTAATGATAATGTTATGAAACCTGAAGGATATGTGTGTAATGGATTGTTGCCACGCAACAGGCAACATAGACATGGCCCCTTGAGTTGATCGCAAGCAGATAACTTGTCTCTGTTCTTTCCTGCTTCACAGCCACTCAGGACTGTGCAGCAAAATAGCTACTGGCACAGGTACCCCTAGGCTTGACGTCAACAACACTACCGTTAGCTAATTACCTCATGGCTGAGTTAGTCGTGGAGCCAGTGGCCCTAGAGTTTGTCTGGATGGGGAGCTCAAATCACAGGGGGAGTAACCATGGGCAAAGGGCTTAGCTTAACTGGATTTGGCAGTGTGACATGACAGTGAATACAGCTGGACACAAAGTAGGAGTGAATACAGTCAGTTTGACAACAGAGGGCACAGTACAGAGGTGATTTACAGTAGACCAAGACTTTGACTTTAGGGACAACAAGACTTTGCAGATGGGAAGCAATAGAGAAGCAAGAGAGAGCTGGAATACTTTCACATCTCATTGTGGTGATTGATTTCAACCAAACCAGAGGTTTTGTATTGTATTTAGTTTACATCAAGTTTGATCGAAGTGTGTTTTAAACTGAGTTACCAATGCAATTAAGCTCATATTAACTCAATAAAAGAGAGAAACTTAAATTCAGATGTTATATGATGGTATGTTTCTGTTAAGTAAGGCAAATGGATGTAAGAGTATATGATTTCCTTACATTTAGTGAGTTTATTTGGCTAATTTGTTATGCTGTACATATACCTGCCAGCTGAAACTACGGGAAGCTATTAACTATAAGAATATAGTAGCTTTGCTAACTGGCTTGCATGCTAACTTCATTAGAAATCACTCTGACACAGTACATAGCTCTTTGACACAACATCAG
The DNA here is from genome assembly GCF_904848185.1 of Acanthopagrus latus. Lineage (NCBI taxonomy): Eukaryota > Metazoa > Chordata > Actinopteri > Spariformes > Sparidae > Acanthopagrus > Acanthopagrus latus. The sequence continues at coordinate 8,295,831 of NC_051047.1, read as the reverse complement.
CACGGTTGTTTCTCCATTCTCTGTTAATAATGTTGAATTTTTTTCTTTTTAAGAATGTACTTAACTTACATACTAACATCTTTTCCTAAACCTAACCAAACTGATTGTTATGTTGTGTTGTTTTGTTGCCATGACGACAAGGGTCAACTGACTATGGTTCTACTCTCCACAGAGGTTAACAGGTAGATTGGTGTACCACCTGCCCACAACATAGGACTTCCCATATCACTTGTTACAAAATGTATAATTGTGCTTTACAACACAGCCGCACACACATTCATGCATGATGTCGGAGGATACCATGCAAGGTGCCAAACTGCTCATCAAGAGCATCTTGGGGTTAAGCATCACAGACCCAGTGACTTTCCGCTTACTGGACGACCCGCCCTACCTCCTGAGCTACAGCCACCCTTGGTAGCCACTGTGGGTATGCAGATGGATGCAACCAGGTTTCCTTTGTGCCTCAAGTCCCAGTACAATTCCCCCAATAAAACCCTGAGATACTGACATGCAGCCCAGACCGAATGCAGCTGGATCCAGACATCCTCGTAGTAGATAAGAAACTGTAATTTGGTGGCCACACCTACTAGTCAATATGGAGTAAGGAGCCTTCTACTGACTGGACTGGTTTAAAAGTATATATTTTTATATTATGATTATGTGATTATGATTATTATTATCTGTTGTCCTGCAGACTTCACATTTACATGTATTACAACTCTTTTACATGCTATTGTGAGGTGACAGTGGTTCCCAAGACAAAGTGACCCTTTTTCATGATGCATGTCTCTGACCTGATTTCACCCCAATGTAACTTCAATGGCTCTAAATTTGGAACAGCTCATGTCACCTGTCAAATCTGACAACACTGTCACTTCTGTTCACTCCAGCTTGGCCGTGCATCCAGGCTAATTGTTCCCCAGATGTGAACATCCACCGCCATCTAATCACACTCCATTCTGATGTCTGTGTCGGAGTCCAGGTTAATCTGAACTGAGCGTGGATTTCAAGAAAAATCAAAAACATCCTGATTGGCTGACAGTCCTGGTTAGCTGTGTGATTTCAGAGTGACTATGCCATCTCCAATGGACCTGGACCTCCTACTGATGAGTGCTCGATGGAAATTTGTTTGAAAGACACTCCTTAGAGATCTTACACGCACACACACATACTCACGCATATACACAAACACACACTTCCATGCATATCAGAGAGCGAGAGAGAAAGTCCAAACTCATAACTGTCAATGATGGACAGGTTGATGCAGAGACTTTTTGAAGTGACAGAATGGACCAGGTTTTCCGCTGCAGACCCCTTCTGATTGTTTTGCATTTTACTCTGTTTGGCTGAGCTTAGATGTTCACTGGGAAATCACAATATTTCTATTGTTGGTATTTTTACACAATGTCTGTCTGGGTTGTTTGACTGGGCAAATTAACAGGTCTAATGGTTGGAATAATTAGGAAGGCGATGTTTTGTTTCGACAAGCGCTCTGCCAAACAGCTGAAAGAAAAAAAAAAAGGTAAGAAGCAATTCCCTCCCTGTGTATACATGCCAACACATGAAAGTCATTTAGCTGCACTTAACTGTCGAAAAACAATTAGGGCAAAGCATAACAACATCTGCATGCGCGACTCCTGTAGCGTTTTTTTCCGTATCCTCCTCCTTGCCTGCGGAACAAGTATTGGCAACCCTCAAATGCTAGGTACACTTCATGAATTTTACATTACGCCCGATCATTACCATAACGATGCTATCAAAGATATTAGGAGCCTTCAACGCTGTTTTCTCTTACACAGGGATCTCTCTCAGATCTCTTGTCAAGGAGGTGGGTATCATCTAGCATCACTGAGCATATAGCTTGCACGAGCCCCCTCTCCTAATGAGTGTGTGTGCATGTCTGAGTGTACAATATGTAAATCCTCGCGCTGAGTGATAGAGAGGGGGGTCGACACTGTCTGTGGGTGTGGGTTTGTGTGTCATAAATCCTTATAAAAGAGGCAACATTGTCTCCGCCGCTGTGTTGTCTCATTTGTCTTGGAATCAGTGAAAGCTTTCCTCGCTATTACCGCTTTATTTTCTGCAGAAAATGAGCCCCTCTTTTTTTTCTTCTTCTTTTTTTTTTTCATCAGCTTGGACAAACTATTATTCCAGCTGGTTTTGGAGCACGAAACTCTGAGGTATAATGTACCTATTTATGCCCACATGTGAAGTGTGTGTTAAGCCCAGAAGATTTAGATTTATTACGAGTAAGTGGGTGGTTTGACAGACGTCCAATGTGAGGTGGAGTAATTAGCATTCTCATCTAATGGTCTTATCTCTCTCCTGCTATTGTCTCTCTCTCCCTCTCTCTCTCTCTCTCTCTCTCTCTGTCACCCCCTGTTCTTCCTGGGCGATGTGACGTCCTCTGAAGCAGTAAAATGAAGCCAGTTTCTGTGTTGTCCTCCCTCCATCGCCGCGGCTCACAAACAGACTGTAATTATTTTCTGCCAGGGACAGGATCAGTGTGGAGAACAAAGTGCACACAAAACACCCTTGTGACGATCAGACTGGTTTTGTACAAAATATGTGTCCCGCACACACGCGCGCGCACACAGACAGGCACACACATGATCACAAGTGGACAGGCATGTTTCCACAGACGTGTGCACACACGCAAAAAAAAAATAAAAAAATCGTGGATGAGCAAAGACACCAAACGAGCCCAACTTTTTCCCCCAGTTGTCTTGTCATGCTGTGATTATTCCCAGGGAGAAAGTGATTTGCTTATTAATGCTACAAATGCTGTCTGTTTTCTGGCCATTTAAAAAAAAAATTGTTTACATGGGATTCATGCAATCATATGTTCTTGCTTTTATTAACAACATGCACATACAGAGTTGTACACACACACACGTCGCATGCATGCACAGCAACCAACCATCTAACAATCACTCAGCACACTGTGGGTTTCTTCCTCCTATTTGCTGCCAGTAAATTGGATGGTCTCCCATACATATTTTCATATGCTGATGGCCACATTACTGGTGCAGGCATCCCGCTGAAGTGATTTGTGGTGCTCATTTGAAAGTGATAGGACGCAGGCAGCCACTGAACTCCTACTCAGCTGTGGCTGGAATCAGGCTGTCTTTATTGCTTTACAGCTAGCGCAGTAACCTGGGCACATTGATAATGGGCTGTTGTGCTAACAGGCAGATAACACATCCAATCCATCACTAACGTCGCGGAATGTGTGTGTGTTGTTTGCTTTTAAGTAACAAATATAGGGCCGGTAGCCGCTGAAATATACCCGGCTATCTGTAAGGAGCCATCCCTAAACGAACAATGAATCCGTTAGATTGTAGAAGTTCGTTTTAACTACAGGTAACAGGCGTCTTAAAGCGGGGAACGTGCAGTTGTTACTGACAAATGATGTAGCACATAAAATCATGAGTACTATGTACAAAGTTGCTCATTATTCACTCTGAACTCTTTCTCTTATCAAACTGTCAGACTGTGTGGTTGTTATACAATGTGATTACCTTCCTCTCTCTCCTTACCCCCCATATCCCCGATTCTCCCTGTCCCGCTCTCCTCCATGATTACCACACCGCCTCGAGCTAGAGAATTTGAATTGGGGCCACCTATTATTTTCCCCCCATGTGATAGTAATTATTTACAAATTTGTGAGTGTTCATGTGAAATACAGGATGTCCTATTAGAAGTTATGTGTAACAGTGGGGGAAGGTGGCAAGGTCTTGATTTTGAATATGCTATTACCACAATCAGATTAAAACACAGCCACAGGTAGTCGAGCAGTCAGGCTGGAGGAGCCCCTGAGACACTGTTAACCCAATCAGATTAATATTACAGATTGTCATGACCGCCTTTGTTTTCCATTTGAGAGAGGCTCGGGCAGCTCGCGGGGTTGGGACACTGCGAATGTGATTACCAACAAGAAACAATGGGGTACAAAGAGAGCATCGCTTTCGGCGCTGCTGTATTCAATAACCAGGAGAACAGACCGGATTCTCGCCCATTATATTTCTTAATTTGGCGAATCTTCACGCAAATTACTCAGGCTGGCCTCATTTGGGTGGAAGTGCAGATTACAGAGGGAGGATGTAATTGCAGGAGACGTGGGGCCGCTCACTGGGAAAGCAGTGAGGCTGATTGCACAGGAAGTAGTATTATTGGCCGTGCATAAGCAGCTGCCGTAAGTGCTTCTGCAGAAATCAGACTATGGGTCCCCAGTAAAATAAAGTAGCAAAACATTCACAGATTTAAGCTCTTCAATTAACATTGTCTCGAGCATGTAATTATGAGCGGTACACCACTGCCATTGGTGTTGTGTAACCACCCTGATGCAGCTTGTGCTACACCATGGCACCCAGCAGTTTAACTCATGGCCTGAAGCATGCCACAAGGTGTGTACAAACACACACTCAAAGCCAGCCTGTTCTCTGTGTGTGAAAAACACACAGGCACAGACGCCCTGCAGAGACAACATTTTGCCACAAAAAGCCTTTGTTCGTTATCTGGTACTACAGACTAGGACATTTTACACTGTGTTCTTAGAAAGTCCTCCATTCAACATGTTGGTTTTATCACAGTTGTTTGCAGGCCAGCCATTAGGAATCATGGAGAAAGGGATGCGATTTTTCCAAATTAGGCCCTTAATCCACACCAACACCACCGTCACCTCCACGCCCTCAGCTTTAATACCAACATGGGCAATTTCAAATACAGTCTTGGTCATTAGTCTTGTAGTGACACAGGTGATTCTATCCACATCCAGGCCCGGTGTTGCATGGATCTGTTCAGCATGATTATAAATCCCAAAAAGGGAAAGTCATTAATTTCAAAAGGTGCAGAAAATATTTCTTTCAGATTAGGTGGTGACAGGTACAGGTATATGACCTTTAAACAAAACAGCAAAAAAAAAAAAATGCTTTCCATTAAAATGATCATCAGAAAGAATCAAGCTGTGACTGAAGAAATTACTGCAAGGTACTAAATCATGAGATTAAATCATTGCTAAACTAATTATTTTACTGGTTATATATCCAATGAATTTTTTAGGGCTCAAAGTACTGGACAAATTGTGGGCGGAACTGAAATACTAAACTGTATGAAATCGCTGACTTACTCATCTCTCCCTCACTGGAGATGGGGATCGCTTAATTTCAGTGAGTGATCATTAAGGAAAAGTCTCATTACATTCTTGCTAAACCTGGGCTGAACATTCTACTGTCTGCAAGCATTTCATTTCTGCAAAAATAAAATGTGGCCCTTGCCACTCTATAAATCTGTGTCTATGTGTGTATATACATAGTGCAAGTGCTGTCTGTCCGTCTGAATTTGACTTGAAAAATGTGTTAAGAATGAAATGTCATTAATAAAGTGAGTACAAATGATCAATAGTGTTCAGGACTCTTTGGTGTCTTCACAGGAATCAATCAGTCGCAATCAACTCCTGGTCATGTGTCATTTGTTTATTGATTGGTTTGCTCAGCATCAAGGAGGCACAACTTTTCTAATGTGAGACTGTCAGATGGAAAATGCTAGGAAAGAAAAAACAGAGAGAAAGAAGAGGGGTCAGTGGTGTGCTGATGATGGTGTGCTTTCTGTGATGCACAGTGACTAATAATTCTGACGTCTTTTGAGTTTATTTTCTGTCCGTGTCTATTTGGGGGCTGTTGGTTTCACTTCACTAAATGAAGTGGCGCTAACACCGAGCTCAGTGCGCGTTGATGACACGAGAAGAGGACCGAGCGTGTGTGTGTGACGCTGCGACGGATGAGTCCAACGACTGCAGAAAGGTAGTTATCCTCACCGAGGTTCAAGTAAGGTCAGCATCTTTCTCTTGAAGGTGGCAACCAAAGGTATTCAGTAGATTCTTGGCCTTTTAGAAGCTGGTGCAACATTGAGATTTATTCATAGATTTTATTCAAGTCCACTTTACCTAGCAAACAATCCTTTTAGTAGTACTACTTGTGCTGTGGCAGTCAATCTTTAAGCACAATTATTTTAGCTATGGCCAGCCTGCCCATAAGGAACCTGAGTCAATGTAGGCAAGGCAACCCATCATCCTAAAAACTGATCTGATCTAATGGGGCCTATCAAGTTTTAGTTACAAGAGCAATCTGATTCTGAATGCTCTGCAAAAGCTGTTTATCTAAAGAAAAAATAAAAATTCTTGTAAGCGTTTTGACATTCAGATGATTAAAAATGATTTGCAAAGTGTTATGGATGAGGAGATCGATATGACTCTATTGTCTCTGCAAATATCTCGTCAAATACTGACTGAACTGAATACTGAATCCAAAAGTCAGTATTTGACAAGTTGGGGGTGAGCCTCAGCTATCAACTTTTAGACCTTTAAGTGCAGTTTTGGAGGCGATTAGCTTAGTTTAGCATGAAGACAATGGAAGACAAATAGAAGTAATGGAACCTTGACTTTGTCCAAGGTTCAAAAGAGGCTTTTTCGGCTCATTTTATGCATTTATGTGTTGTTCAACTATTTGGACACCCAGGGTGTGTTTTGTAAGTAACAAGTGCCCCCACTATGTTGTAATAATTTTGGTTGCACATGGTATGCTCCCATTAACTGTCATCAGGGCCTCAGTCCATGATTCATTGGCTGGATACCAGTCACCTAGAATATTCTCAAGAAACCTAACCTTTCTCACTAAATGGAAAAATACAACAGTTCGTGAATTCAAGTTTTTTATTCAACTAAAGAAAGCCCATTTGCCTTGTTTACTCCATAAAACACACACCATTCAAACTTGACGTCAATTAAAAAAAAAAAAACCTCACCAACACAGGCTGGTTTTTCTTTCCAGTCACAAATTTGGTTGAAATAAATCTTAAATTTAGCTAGTAAGAAGTGAAAATATTCCAGCTTTAAAAAACTTTTTGTCAACTCTCTATCTTAGCCTTCAATCGCTTCATGCCTCTTCTGTCCCCGTCTGTCACGTCTTCTCGTCCTGAGTTGTGGTCTTGCTTTGAGCTGCTGTACCGTAAATCACCTCTGTACTGTAACCCCCGTCTCGAAACTGGCATTAGTCTGATATCCAGCCATGTTCGATGAGAGGCCTATGTGGATGGATGTGCCATGATACTTTCAGTGACTACCTAATGACGTCATCCATGGTTGCTGTGTGGGCAGAGTCCAACAGCTAAAAGGGCAACTTAGCTTCACAGCTCCCTGAACATTACCTGCTAACGGCTGGTGGCCGCTACAGCGAGAGATAGCTACAGCAACTCCTTGTTTGAGGAAGGCCCTGGGACCTACATGGAGCTCAACCTTATCAGAGTGATAACCTCATTAAGATTAATCTCTCTCATTCTTTCCATCTATATCTGTCTCTTCCTTACTTTCATGCAAAATGGTATTTTAAATGCATCAAGTCCTTGTAACTTGGACAGTTTAGCAATGATTGGGAATCTAGAATCAGTATAAAGAAAAACTAAATTATCAGACTTTTTGCAAAACTGAAGTTGTAATTCTAAGCAGCACACCCCCTCTTTTCTAACTCTATCCATCGCTATTCCTCTAGTGTATGTATGCAGCAGCTGCTGTGGCCAACATGCTGAAGGGTGTAGAAAGGGCTTACGTGAAGTCGATTCAATATCACACATACTACACCTTAAAACAAAACAAAAAAAGCACAGTGTTATTGCCTGAAAACATCCAATAATAGCCAATTAGATCATCAAAAAACCTATTCCCAGCAATATACCCTCGCACAAATACACACAGCCGGAGCTCAAAAAAAGGCATGAGGAACCCCACGGCTGTTAAACTTTAAAGCTCCTGCTTCAAAAACTACATAAAATAAATGATCTGACTAAAACCATAACCCTGGGAGACCTTGCTCACTGCCTGATAATTGTCTTCTTTCATGACACCATCCATCCAGAACATTAGGCCTGTGTTCTCAGGCCTGCTGGGTGCTATCACATAGGGCAATCGCAAATGAGGGGGGGCTCCAGAAAGGCTAACCTCCGCAGGGAGCTCTACAGCCCCCTGCTTATCCGGCCGTAGGGATCCGGCCCTACATAAACAATTTCAAAGACAAGCGTAGATTGTTGCAAACAGCCTCGTTTCACTGCCGGGGCACAGTATACTTACAAAACGTGATTTATACGCGCTTAAACACACGAACGAATGCACACACACACACGCAGGCTGGCTTTGGTTCTTACTCTTTGGTTCTTCACTCAGTCTTTTCTTTGAGGCAATTGCTGGTTTCAAACAGGATCTATAAAAGATGAAACAACCTTTGCACTCGTCTCCCTCTGATGTTGGGAGACATACCTGCAGCCAGTGTTATTAGTTACTGCTCATATTGATATGCACCATGCCCAGTGCAGCGTGTTGGCGGGTAAAAACCACTATGTGTTTCTCCCACGCCTCTTCCCTTTGGACAAACAGACGCACTCTGGCCTCCAACTGCAGGATTGTGTGGGATATGTACATCTAATTGGGTCTCAGAATAACAGCGGAGAGGAGGAAGAGTTCATCAAGTTTAGCATCCAAACTAAACAGGTTCAGTCAAAGAATTCAAAGCAGGATTACAGACAAACAAGCGTTTGATTGAATATACACATCGCTACAGAGCAGTTATATGTTGCCCGGGCGTGATAATAAATCCACAGCGATATGCCGCCGAGCATTCATCATAACGAGCGCAACTCAATTTTAGCATGAGCCAATTTCCTGCCTCCCATTGAAAGTCATCTAGTGTGGGTTGTGCTATTCAAATCACAATTAAATTCATCTTTCAAGGCCTCATCTAATAGAACCCTCTCTAGTCAAATCCAACCCTGTTAATCTGTTCATCAATACAGCATGAGCATGCCTGCAGGGACAGACAGTGCAGTAACTTAACAGGGCCGATTTTTTTTCATCAGCGTGTCCCACATTATGTACCTGCGACGTTTATTTGTTGTGCAGATAGAAACAGTTATCAAGCTCAGCCTGGCAAAAATAAAACACTCTTAGTTCTCTCTGAGGGTGATTACATGATTACACAGTGCATTCATTTTTGTTAGCGTGTTAATGTGCTTGCGCGTGTGTGTGTGCGTCATCCCTGCGGGTTTGCAGGCGTCAATAACACTCTATAAATTCCTCCAACACATCCATAATAAGTCGCGATAGGGTTCTCTGCCCTTTACTTCAAAGATGTATTTTTGTGCTTATGCGATTGCCACCAGAAAGCAGTAATATCCACGAGGCGTAGCTGGAGAAGTGAGAATCCTAATGATCATTTTTTTATTAGGCAAGTGAATCTGTCACAGCGAGATATTATGATGCTTTACTCAGAAGCATCCTGTAAATAAGGGTAATTAGGTACTCTGTTCTCTTCAAAGCAAACAGCAGCCTTGCTGGATTTACTGATGTATCTTTCACTGGCGGATAATCATCACTGCAGTGTCTGAAATGGAAGGTGGCCGCACAAATGCCTGTAAACACCTAGAGAATAAGAGTTTTCAAAGCTGACAGATGTATGGGTTTATGTTCTCTGCTGCGTCGGTTACATGCCATTAAAATAACTGATTTGTTTTTGAACAAAAATACACGCTGACGCTACAAATGCAGTTGTGGTTCGTAAATAAGGCACAAAAACAAGAACAAGGTGGCACACTTACCACTCAATTTGGGTTCCTCTCGACAAGTTACAGGTTTGTGAAGAGTCCCTTGATTGGTGTTCATCCTCCTTCAGCATGCTTGTTCCCCCAAACCAACTAGTGCTTTACTGCTTTAACAAACAACCTCCCTATAGACCATTTGACCATTTACCATGTGGAAAAATGGCTGAGCATCCAAACCAAAATCAATTTATTATCAACTTATTAACATTTAAACAGAATTTAGGAGGTGTGAACTACATGTACAAAAAAGTACTTTAACTCCATCCTGCTGAGCCTTGATGGTGGTTCAACTACATTCATTTTTGCCTGGTGATTCAATAGTTAAATTACTTTTTTGTCATTTGTTGTGTGTAGTGAACTTCTGAAACTGCAATTTGAGGCCACATCAAGAAATTTTAGTTTTTTTCTTTTAGCCATTTCTTTACTATTGTGATTGAACCCTCTTTGAGCAGCCCTTCAATGTTTTGTCCTGACTGCTGTAAAGGCATGCCTGGGTATACATTCAGCACTTGAAGGTGTCAATTAGTCAAGTCAAGAATATTTCTGTTTTTAGATAAAAATTCAGAAAAGTTGCTGCATGATATTGTACCACGGCCTTCGACCCACACGCATCACGTGAGACATATACATTTGACTACAGATTTGCAAAACTCACATTTCTTTGAGTGTAGTTTCAAACCTGCTCGTCTGAATCGTGTGAGAATGTCAGTCAGATTATAAAGATGATTCTTAACAGTCATGTCCCATATAAAAGAAGTAATCAAGATGTTGTCCCGTGAAGACCTCTCAGAACAAGCTCCATCAGCCTCTGAAAAGTTGGTGGTGAGTTCTTCAGACCCATTGGCATCACTTTAAATTGGTAGAGACCATCACCTGTTGTAAATGCTGTTTGGGGTCTGTCTGCAGGATCCAGTTCAACTTGCCAGTATCCACTTGACATGTCCATGGTGAGAAAAACTGAGAGCCAGTGCATCCAAACTATCATCAAGTGATAGTAACTGACTATAGTTTCCTGAAATCAACACAAAATCTGTATGTGCCATCTTTCTTTTTCACCATGACCACTGGGCTGGCCCGGGGGCTTGTACTGTCCTCAACGAGTTCCCGAGATTTAAGCTCCTCCACCTGACGGTGGATCTCGGCTTTCATGGAAGGAGAGGTACGATAGGCTCTTTGTGAGATGGGAGTGTTACATGTAGTTGCAATTTTGTGTGTGATCAGGTGTGTCCTTCCAAAGTCATACGACTGCTGACTGAACACACCTGAGAATGATCTTAATGTGTCTCTCAGTTTCTCCTGTTGTGCCTGTGTGAGATCAGGGTTTATAATATCAGGAAGTACAGATGGCTCCAACAGCACGGGCATCTGAAGGTTGATATTACAGACAGAACTGTCCATCGCAGTGTACTCATCTGCGCTACCTCCCTATCTGAGTGCCACAGTGTAGGATGACTTCCTCACTGGAGGGATTAGCTACTTTCACATAAATGGAACCTTGGTCAGCTTTTGTTACAGTCCATGCAAAGTTGATGTGGAAAGAAACACAGTAGTTGCAGCAGGTGCCTGAGAAATACCCTGAGTGTTTGGAGATGAAAACACCCTACTAGCATAATGTGCTGTCTCAATCTGCAGCGGAAACTTAAGAGCAGACTCGAGAGTTGTAACACCATGTTCATGACAACTGCAGATATGGCTCAATTCCAGCAACGAACTATCTGAATTTCTTTCCATCTTTAGCATTTTGTCCATAAGTGGGAAAAGTTTCCTCCACTAGATGGCTAATTTCAGCAGCAAATACTGGAAGGGCCTCACCAGGCAGGCGAGTGAGTGCATTGACATAACTTTGAAATGTGGACAGGTGAGCAGTCTGTCCAAAAACAGCTTTAAGTTTTTCTTTCACTGCCACCCAGGTGTGTGGGCAGCAGTTAAGCCAAACTGTCTTCGTCATAATTAGGAGTAGCCTCCACCGCTACTTCGAAACATCTGCGCCATTTTGAAAAGTCCTCTTGTCCAGCACCCCATCAAAAAATGTGGAAAATCTCCTTTACAATACTGTGACATGGGATGAGCCAGGATAAAAGGGCAGTTCATTCCAAATGTTATTGTGACTGGCCATGGTTAATTACAGATACCAATGATAGTTCAAAATGAGCACCTGTAACTTCACAGTCTTAGCTGTGGTGAGCTACCAAGTCCATAATCCAGTGGAGCATGAACAACTGCACCATGAGGCGATCCCGGCAACAAGAGAGGCGCGAGGGCAATAAAAAAGATTTTGAAAGGGAGGCGCATCCACAGCGCTGGGCTCTGGTACAAAAGTAAATCTCATCTTAAAATATTTTAGACGTTAACTGTAACTGGGTAATATTAGTTGGTGTGGTGAACTGTGTATACAGTCTGTGTTCCTTTCATTTATATTTTATTCAGGACCTTGTTACCCAACCCATATTACACGTAAATTGTCAATTACGGTAGTTCATTTGGTTTTAAATAGCAGCTTGTAATACTTTTACAAGTGGCTTGAGTTAACTAAATAAGAAAGCACTTTGCTGTAGTTCAACTTCTTCCAGTACTTTCAAAGTAGCTGCCCCGACGCATTAAACAGCAGATTTGAAGCGTTTGTAGTTAAAATCTGTTAAAGAAAAATAACGTTTCAATAGCCTTGAATTCATAGCTCGCAGTAAAATGAATTTTAAAAAACATACAAAAAATGTACAAAAAAGTGATCAAAACATCTAAAACTGACATTCTGAAAAATATCTTCAACTGAAAACATTGTGAGCGTGTGTGTGTGTGTGTGTGTGTGTGTGTGTGTGTGTGTGTGTGTGTGTGTGTGTGTGTGTGTGTGAAGAAGAAGAAGGATAAAAATGATGCAGGGCTACAGTCTGAAGAGTGTAGGCGAGAGGGCGAGCAAGTCAGACCAGAGGCAAATGTCAATAAAGTTGAAGGTCTCCCGCCAGGTTGAGTGAAATTTGGAAGGTTTTTCTTATTTCTTTTTTGAGACATGTTTCATCCTTTTAAGCCAGCTGTAATCCTGGCTGTAAACTAAGTGCAGCAGAGGGCTCGGCCAAGTGCAGGGACAAGTGCTGCACGTCAGCACTCGTTTTCTGCGTTGTCACCTCTGCCGCTGGGTTGGGTTGCCAGGTACCACGACACGTATCCAACGCAGAGACAGATCGCTATGAAATTTGGAGATTAATGGGGGATATCGCCAATCCAGAGCTGCAGCAAGGTTTTATTCAGACGGTGTCTTACATAGCAAAACTCAACAGTATCGAGAAAAAACATGGTCTCCTGTGGTAACAAACAACCAGGAAAAAAAAGAAAGCTGGCTGTTTTGACTGTGGCATTGCACAATTGACAGGGAAAGCATCCATCTGTCCGCATGCAGCCTCAGTCTATTTATAAGGCTGCCATTGACTGACAACTACTCCTTAGGCGTACTATAAAAGACCAGCGCTGGCTGAGAGGCTGCATGTGTAGTTATTGATTACCAGTCAGAAGAGCATAAAACATCTGGGAAACAGTGAGATGAGTAGCAATCAGCAAAGCTAGCTTTCCCTCAGGCCATTTATAGACCCATTTGCCTTTATCGTATGAAATATTCCCCTATTCCTCACCCTAAGGGGCGAGCGATAAGTAACACATTGTGCAGAAACTATGTGCTGCAAGTCTGGGTGCACCCCTCAAGGCACTGCTCCTCGCCAGCAAGATCCAGGCAGGGTGAGAGGTCAGATGTGTGTATATGACACACAGTTATTTTACATGGCTGGAGATGACCCCGGTGGACCGTCACGGGGATTGTCTAGTTTTCTTGAATGCATTTTGTCCCATTTATATTCATATTTATCTCATAACGCCACATGCACCGCGCTCAGTGTTGAAGATAAGACTATAGCGCTGAGTTAAAGGCTCTGATTCATCCGTAAGGTCACGGGGTCATAAGAAGTATGTGATGCACGTACACAGTGCTGCTGAATTTAAATGTGTATTCATTGATTTCTAATTCTTAAACTGTGCGTTTTTATTTAACTTTTAATTTGGCAATATCTTTCCAGCATTGGCAGTGAATCCACAGATCGGCACACAGGTCATGCATTTTGTTATCTAGACGACAGTCACTAGTCTTTGTATGGCAGTGTCAGTTTTGTAATTACACATCTAAATGCACCTGGATTTGCATAAAATCATTATCTGAGCGCAAACAGTCCAAATTAATTCTGCTAGCCATCTGCTTTCTATTAAAATTCACTTAATCCAGAAGTTAAAGAATATGAATTTGGTTGCTGAAAAGCAGCTGTCCCTTCTTACCAATGCTGACTCTGGTTCAGAGCTTGAAAGCAAAGTTGCTGTTTTTATTTTTGTAATGAGCACAACAAAGATGAGGAACCATGGAGTTGTACTGTGATGTAATTACAGAGGAGCCCCGACCCGTCTGGTCAAATGAGATCATTTTTCCAGAGCCGTGCCCTGAGCCAAGCCTGATTAATTTGCTACACATTGTGTTGGCTTATTGTACCGGTTGCATTACTCGTTCTCATTTTGTTGCTGATCATGATGAATCTCCTCTGATGCGACAAAAGCACAGAGGTTTTTCAACCCAAATTTATGAGGTAGCACAGCCTGTTGCTAGACTGGTCATTTCAGGGACTGTATGAAATATCACAAAAGAGGAGAGGGTTGTTACTTTTTTCTGTCTGATAACAGGAAGTAGCTCTAAAATGTTTGGGAAGGCCCTTTAACTCATCTTGGACATTACAATATAAACATCAGATTATACTGTACAGGTATGTGTGCCACAGGTCATGAAATTGCACTGTGTTATACGAAGACAATAATCACGTCTTCATATCAGCAATAAAGTTTTCACATTCAAATTTACCAGTCACTAATAGGATCAATGTGATGAACCAGAGGGATATGGATCTCTGCAGGGATTAAACAGTACATTTCCAGAGTGCATATTTTCCATCATTTGTGGGGAAAAGTAACAAAGTACATTTACTGCAACAACACTACTTAAGTACAACATTAAGATATTTGTACTTTACTTCCATTTTCCATGCATGTTTTTTCTAAATCACTTCATTTTGGATGGAAATAGTTATTATGTATATTATCCAATATCATTACATTTATTTGACAGCTTTAGTTACTAGTTACTTTGAAGATAATTGTCTAATAAATGATGATGTAACATTGTGATTAAGCTGCTCAGTGGTATATTAAGCACATACCATTAGCCCAATGCATGAATGGATCAAAAATCATTAACTAAAAACACAATATGAAGTATTCTGAAATGGGCCATTTTGAATAGTAATTACTTGTGCTTTCTGTGCTTTAAGTAGGCTGTATCACAATGGGAATGCATATATCCTTTTTTTAATATTGCAGTTTTAAAGCCAAGGCCTGCAGGAGAGTATTTCTACACAGTATTGATACTTTTACTTGGTAAAAGTCCTGACTACTGTTTCACTGGCCTACACCAGCTCCTACTTTTACCTTATCTTGCATCTTGTGAGAAAGGGGAGTTGCAGTAAAGTTGAAGAAAGAAAGAAAGAAAGAAAGAAAGAAAGAAAGAAAGAAAGAAAGAAAGAAAGAAAGAAAGAAAGAAAGAAAGAACGAACGAACGAACGAACGAACGAACGAAAGAAAGAAAGAAAGAAAGAAAGAAAGAAAGAAAGAAAGAAAGAAAGAAGGTTGTATGAAGTGACTGTGAAAGGTCTCAAAAGAATGGCTGAAATGTTGAATAAACAGAACTCCAAATGTTGTCATACTTTTGCCATAAATCTGACAATACACTGTGCACTTTTCAAATATTAATGGCAAAGTAAGTTGTACCAGTTCATTGGTGTCATATTAAAGTGGGGGTGGGTGTTGCATTCTCTTTTTCTGAAGGGGAGGTTCCAAAGAAAATACAGATAATATGCCCAAGTCCATTGCTCTCTTACTTTTTTCACACATTTGAGTTACATTGCTGCAGAACACTAGTCAAACACTTCAGTTGTTGCTATCCACTCACAAGGTCACTCTTTGTAAGGCGATATTGTTGATTCTGTCAGCGAAGCCCTCTTTACAGAAAATATTCATCCACCTTTGAATGTACAACTGCCGGATTATTGACATAGCTTTCTAAATTTCACCAATTTCTGTCATAGGTACAGTTTCGGGAAAGGCTGTCATCTCAGTTTTAAAAACAAAGTATTCTTCAGGTCTCAGCTTTTAAATTTAGATATTAATACCAACCAAAAACAAGCTGATGTGCAGTCCTGGAAGCTTCAGTGGTTTTTCATTACTGCACACAGAGAGCTGCTGACCAGATTTTATGTAAATCACATTTCCTACAACCCCAACGTTCCCTGAGGACAAAACTCTGAATTCACCCAGTCAGGGCTGACCTCCTGGCCTTGAAAGTAACGGGTTCAGACGAGAGACTCAAAAGTTTAATCTGCTCATCCACTCTGAAATCTCTTTGTGGCTTTCCAGCAGAGGACTCATGTTAAAAGTTACAACAGTTCAGTGAAGATCAAGGTGACATTTTGTATTTTTTAATGTTTAATCTTGATTTTCTGACCAGCTTTGTCCATTGTCCTTTACTGAGGTTGTTTCATTAAAGAGGCCAAAAATCAAAGTCAGCATTCTTTGTTCATTTCTTTTTAGTCTGAAAAACTTGGCACAAAGATTCCTGAACATGCTCTCACTGATCACAAGGTTTTGATCGAGGCAAAAAATGTTTTCTGCACTGCATTTTCATTTTTACATTTCATTAACAAGACTCAGAAACCGGAAGTTGTTTTCATTTGCATCTAAATGCATTTGACCCTCACACTGGAAATGACAGATAATTATTTTCCCTGAAGTGTTCCTTGTTCGCAGGGCGAGCGGAGCGGTGTACAGAGCCGCGGCAATTGCTCAAACATGTTTTCCAGCGCAAATTGCAGCGGTGGGCCGTTTGCTTTTTCATTAACATTCACCCTCTGTCTGATTGCTTCGAATCGGTTCGGCTTTCTCTTCTAGAATCTCCTTTAAAGCCGCCCGGCTGTCAGGACACAGTGAGGCAGGTTTTGTCTTTTTACCTGGTCAGTGAGACGAGATGCACTCTGGGACAGCTTGTTGCATGAGATTAACTGAGTTGTGAACAATGAGATGAGATGACATGAGATGAGAATTTGCCTTCTCACAGTTGCAAATTAGTCGTTCATGAACATGGAAAGAGGGTTGGATGAGTTGAGATGATTGCCGTGTATCTCAAGAATCAATCTTTTAAAGAGAAGAGTAGCAGGGTCCTTTAATAAGGCACGAAGTGTGTTCCCTAAATGTATCAGCCCCGATTGTCTGTCAAACAGATGTTTTGCCGAGCTACATCAAAACAAAAGACTCCTGAGTGATCTCAAAGCGGAGTGTTGAAAAGGAGAAATACATTTTGGGACCTATGCTCCGCCTTAGTCCAGATTAGCATAAACCACTCTGAGGGACTGAGAATGATAAAAAAAAAAAAAAAATTTAAAAGATGTGGAAGTTACTCTGCACTGTCATAGAGTCATACAAGAGTCTGACACAGCAGTAGAGAAATATATAGAATATAGAATATGATATATTTACTTTAGAGCACATTTTCCTCCTACGATTTCTCTCAACAACAAAGCGTTAGGTGGCTAACTTTACCAATCTTTTGATTCACTCACTGTGACAAGAGCAGTTAAAACATCACCGTGGACAAACACGTGCTGAGATGAGGCCTGTGAATTTGAGACTTCCTGGCGATCCGAGCTAACTTCAGCTAACAGTCTCGGGATTGACTCTGATGGTCTGTTGGGATGGTTAGCAAACGTTTACCGTTGGCATCTGTTTCAGTTCCCCAGCTTAATCATATTTGCTTTCCCATTTAGATTTCTGATTTTTATTTTTCGTAAATATGAGCGTAACCGAAAATGTCTATGTATACAAACCAGACGGTATCGACTGAGTTCTCCATGCAGCAGGAGCAGCAGCAGCAGCAGCAGCAGCAGCAGCAGTGGTGGAGTGTGCTGTCTGCAGGGGAGAGCAGCTCAGATAAACAGGCAGCCCGGCTGGAAATAAAACTGCTGTTTGGTCGGGATTATTGATCACATTAATATGCAATGATTATTTTCTCTGGGTGAATTTGTTGTCTAAATACTGGTTTGAAGCCGTGTAATTAAAAAAAAGCTTTGAAGGAGACTGCAGTAAAGAGAGTTGACATTTTAAGAAACATTTTTTGAAAACAGCTCTAAGTGAAGTGTTTGTTACCCTGCACTTCAATGGAGGACATTTCAAAATGAATTATGGTTTTATAAACCGCGTTTATTTGTACCAGATCCACCATGTTGCCGTGAAAAGGGAGAAAAAAAATAAAAGAAAGAAAGAAAAACAATGATGCATCATTTAGCAGGGATGGGTTTCTTGTCTTCAAAATGAAGCAAGTTCTGATTTTGAAAAAAAAAAAAAAAAAAAAGGAGCTTGATAATGGAGTTCATGTGTTCTCAGTGACTGTGGGCACTTCAAAGACTGTTTATGAACATGAACAACTGTCAGCGAGAATAAGAGACGAGACTCTCATGTCTAATGTCATCACACCATCTGAAGCTGGTCCACCGGCTCGCACAACAAAGTTTGTTTTCTTTTGCCCTCTGGGAGAAACGTATAGCTCCCGACAACATGTAAGGGATGCGATTCTATTTTTGAATTAATACCAGCTATTTATCTGTTCAGTAAAGTAAAGGGAATCCAAGATAAGGAGCTAGAACTACAGTGCCCACAGGCATGCAGGCTACTTTATTTATTACTTATAGTTTCTGCCTGCTGATTAAGCAGGTGTTCGCACACAGTCCTGCATTGTTGGTGACCTCCAACGCCGCGGAGTGAAGAAGTATTTGGAAATCGTGACCTCCACAGAGAAAATGCACAAATAAAGCACAATATCCATTCAATTATTAAAAATTCGCTGAATAAAGCAATACATAGATTTTGTATTTAAGAAGCATGTGGTTGTGGTGAAAGTCTCTTCGTTCTATGTGTTTTATGTTGTGGGATATTATGTGGGAACTGTCAATTCAGTAGACTTATTCAAAGCGAACATTTGTCTTGTCACAGGGGCTCTGTTCTCTCTCCAAGTGTCCCGATAAGCCACGACACGAGGGTGACAGTGAGCCAGCATGACAAAAACCCTTCAGGACCCTGAAGTTGAAAGCAGCTAAATGGAACCCAGCCACCGTTCATCATATTTTGTACACGCTTTTTCCTGTTGTGCCACAACAGTCAAAATGTCCTCTGTTAAATCTGAAATGTTCTGACTTTAATCGCAGCAAACTATGTGAGACTGTTGCTGGAAGAAAAGAAAAAAAAAAAGCTACACAAATAAATTCATTACATTCTTTATTTATATGAGCGTCCTTGATTATTTTCACTGTGATTAAATTCAAAATATCTTTGACTCGTGTGACCCCGTCTTGAATGAATGCGAGAGAGACAGACAGACAGTTTTTGGGGGGAAACTAGAGGAGGACGAGGAAACACTCGGGTCAGAAATACTCTGAGCCCACTGGATGGAGCTGCAACGACACGCGGCAACAGAGGAACCCACTGTAACCAGAGCTAACCAGAGGATTAAAGCGCAAACCAAAACATTTAGCTCCAAATGCTGCCACCGTGCACATACTCCATAACTCTTACTACATCTGTTAATTAGGTTCCTACAGTTATTTTAAAGCAGAATGAATCGTGTGAATGGTGTGTGTGTGTGTTTGTGTGTGTGTGTGTGTGAAACAAATGAGTGAGATGGGAGGTCGATAGAAGGCAGAAAAAGTTTAGATTAAACTGAAATTATTCCTACGTTTCATTGTGAGACAGTGTTTCAAGTCTCCGTGTTTACAGATGAAGCTGATACGTCGAGTCGTAATGACTCCAAATTGATGGGACATTACACTGCAGTAAGACAAGAAAATATTGTGTTTTTATAAGATAACACACTTGGATTACAACAACACAAGCCCCGGAACGCTTCATCTGAAAATAAACTGCTAATGAGTGTAACATAAACGGCTGAACGGAATGTGAACTTAATGCCCGGCTTGCTTCTTTTTTTTTTCTTTTTTTTTTGTTATTCCTTCTTTCCTCAATTTTTTAAGTTTGAATTCTTGACACTTTCCACCTCCTCTGCAAAACAAGAAAAAAAGAGAAGGACAAAGTGTTGACCCAGACTTAAAATGTTAGTTTTAATATAGTTTCGCACTGTTGATGACTCCAGATACATTTATGAGCATTAGCCAACAAAGCAAACCCGAGTCTAGCCCAAACAGACTGGGATGAAAGGCGGCCTTTGATCCCGGGCCGACCGGAGTGACTTCAGCACTTCAGCTCGATTGTTTTCAGCTGAGGTTTTCTCTGGGTGGCTTCACTTCAAGCTACAACTGAAACTGCCCGAGCGGGATTTACTCGGGATTTGAGAGCTGCAGAGTTGGCCCTCCGAAAAAAACCAAATAAACGCTTATTTTCTGAGTCGCTGCAAGCAGCCGCCTTCCAGTTGTTGTGATATAGAATGACAAAAAGCTCCGACTTTGGTGTCTTTGTGCTGCGCGCTCGTCGCCCTCTCTGGCCCCCCCGCGCTGTCACTTCACACCGCCGCTGGCTTTACATTGAGGCTGCGACAGCTCACATTCCGTCTGATCATAGTTGTGTGTGACATTTCAAAGAGGATTATGAGAATGAAATGTGATAAAAACTATTTCCATGTGACCCCTGAGCACTTGACCTACGATGGGCTAGTGCAGCGCAGCACCGGGGCTCAGACCTCTGGGACTGTTCCGCAGTCCCTGCCAGGTAACTGCAAAAAAACTATTATTTAACAGAAAAAGAAAAAAAATAGAATGTCTGGATAATAAAGAATGTGTTCTGATTCTCTTCCAAACACATTCAGAAAGAAGAAAACACCAATCAGCAATAAAACCAGATGTAATACACACACTCACTCACACACACACACACACACACACACACACACACACACTCTCCTCTTCCCTGTTAATATATTATTGTGTATTTGTTACTTGTGGCCAACACAAACAGAGTTATGTGCCTGAACATGTTGACAAAGCAGCCATGGCTCATTGGCGGTTGATGGATGGCCGTGTGCGCCATGCTAATTATTAGTCCGCATAAAAGGATGCTGTTATTTCCAGACCTGGCCCGGCAGGTCCCAGCCGGAGGGGTCACTGGGTAAGTACGGAGCCATCAGTCTGCGACTATATCACTCAATCTTGATGTATGAGCAAAGAGGTACAAATTAAATGCGCGGCGACCTTCTAGGGGGTGCTGCGCTCAACAGGACGCCATTTGGGCTAATTCCTGCATGGGGCTGAGACAATAGGCCACTATACCACATGGTGTAATTACTTTGTGTACACACATCTGGAATTAAGCTCCCAGTGGAAGCTAATACACTTGAAAAGAAGGAAAAAAGGGGGGCCGAGCAATTTTAGATGTGCAAAATTTAGCGTGTGTGGGAGGAACAAGTGCGTTTGCTGATGCGTGTGTGTGTGTGTGTGTGTGTGTGTGTACGCGTATAATGTGTGTGCATGCGTGTGTGTGTTGCGGTGAGCGGGAGGTTGACTTCAAATGTAGACGCTGATGAACACAGGCTAACTCTTGACCTTGGCATGTCATCTGCTCAAAGTTAATCATTGCCGTTGAAACAAGGAGGAAAGATCCTCTTTGAGCATCGAGCTCAGAGCAGATTACATGTCATATATACAGCATCCCTCAAATCTCTTCCTCGCCTTCCATTTTTCCCTCCACACTTAAAGGCCTCCCACTCAGGTTACAGCCATCTTGCTCCTATTTGACGACGCCGCGGCCCCCACTTTCCATACCAATCCTATCTGTGTCATTTTGACGAACACGGGCAGGGAGATGGACCACGTACGGGGGGAGGGGCTCCTGCGAATTCTGGCTGCATCTGGATTTTATAGCGGCTCAATTTTCCATGGCCGCTGCGCCGCTCAGATTGGATGCGATGAGCTGGGCCGGCCCGACATGGAGTGCATGTGCAAATGTCAAGTCGAGGCTGATATTGATATTGATCCACAGGTTGAGACAGTTGGTGAGCATGAGCACCATGAGGGGGGGGGTTCAACTCCCGTCTGCTGTTGTTATCTCGTAACCATGGCTACTACTTCTGTTTTAGCGGGTCGCTGACAGGGATTGTTTTGCACACGCTCTCGCTCACTTGGCTTTGAGTGCGAAACTTCACGTGCGGCTTAACGAGTCGCAAAATCACCTTGAAACTCAAAGTACAAATATTTATAACTTTATTGATAGTTTACTTGTACAAGATGTACATTCATATTTTGTGAATCAAAAGGGGAAAAAAACAAACCGTACGATGATTCATGTTTAGGCATGCTTGCATATGAAATGATAATCATTTTTTTTTAATGGGTACAACAAATTCCATGGAGTATTGTTCAGTTCAACCGTCCCTGAAATGTTTGTAAACTCGGACACGCTACATGTTTTTTTTTTCTTTTTTTTTCTCTTTTAGGCAAACAATGCACTACAGCCACACCTCCTAATTCAAATTGAACACTTAAAAAAAAAAAAAACATACAAAAATAAATGCAAAGCCATGTAAAAATGTACACTTGTAGTTCAACTATTTCATCTTTCATAAACTTTCAGACAAAATAATAATAAATAAAACACCAATATGTTTAATTTAAAATGGAGACATAGATAAACAATTCTAAATGGAGGTCTGTGAACAGAGAAAAGGTGTTTTTTTGGAGACTGTTAGAGGTACGTAGATCTCAGACAAATCTACACGTTTGGTGCAGCTCTGACAGCAGTGTTGAAGAGTTGAAAAAAATAATAATCATCATCATCTTTGAAATGCCCGATGTTCTGCTGATGTCCGGATAAAATTTTGAAAAAAAAAAAACAAACAGTCTGAATTATTTGGAAAAACGAACCATGGAGATGTCACATATAACATGCAGAATTAAGCTAATCATATTGTAAACAACTGCTTGGTTTGGATTAAAAAACGCTGATCGTGAAACATTCCCAACAATCGGAAATATTCTCTAATGTTAAGATTTTTTCAAAATCATTTTCAAACCCGACCCCAATTTCTGCAGCGTCCCAAAAAATGTGCTCGTGTTTTCCTCAACAAGAGGACGACTGCAGCAGGATGTGTACAAAACTGCTTGAATACACAGGCGGTGTTAGGTTTGGATATGGCACCTGGTGATGAGTGACTTTCCTCGAAAACTCAATAAAATAAACGCTGCTGTAGATTGAAGTTTGGCAAAGGAATTCAACACTCTGACAGTGCGTGAGAAAGAGAAAGCGGACAAAAAAAGAACCGTTGGGGTCTCTTTATGATTGAGGATTAACTGCTAGCTGTTTTTACTTTTTTGCTATTTACAGTATTGCACTTAAACTGCACACCATTGCATTTCAGTTTGACTGATGCTTTCTTCTTATTTTCAGAATTACAAAAAAAGAAGAAAAAAAAACAAACGCATGTATACCCTTTATCCAAGATCATGTCCTTTTTGCTGATCACATAACAATATCAAATCCCCCTCCCCCCCTTTTTTTCAATTAGCAAAGTAGTATCTGCTTGTAGTGCCATTTGTAAAACAACCCACATACAAGACCTGAAGTGCAAAGGCTATCTTCACTTCTTTACCCGGGATACAACACAATAAACAGAAAGTAATAAAGACAGAGGGAGAGAGCACGTCGCGAGGAGAAAACGTCTCGCCGACGCGTGTCCGGCAGCACAGAGGAACGTCTGCAGCAAAGGAAAAACATGAGTTGTTGCTTTTTGTTACAGCACAAGTCCTTAAGAAGAAGGGTATCAAACTGTAATGGAGACCGTTGTCGGTGTAGGGGGGGGGGGGGTCGTGGGCATGTAGAATGGCAGTGTTAAAAACAGCTGTCGAGCGTGTATGTCAGGTGTGAATAGAGGCCAGTCCCGCAACGCTCCTCCATTAGAGCTCATGCACTTGGCAGCAGCAGGGAACACAGTGGTTGGAGACAAATATGGCCTTTTTTTTTCGTATTTTCTTTTTTCTTCGTTTTTTCTAGGGCAAGGGCGGGGAGGGTCGGAGTGTAAAGGTGAGAGCTGTTCCAATGCCTCGATGAGGTGGTGTTTGGGTCTTTTTTTCCCCCCCCATGCTCAACCCCCTCTGCATTGTCAACATGGCGACAGCCAGCGTCAGCGAGGCTCGGCTTTTGGCCCTGCTGCTGCCCTGCCAGTTTGTTCTAACATCTTCTGGTCTGACGGGCCCCGGGCCGGCCCTCAGACAGACATCCACATGTGTTTGTACGGTCCTTGGGATGTGATCTGTGCCTGGAGTGGACTGAGCCACTGGCCCCGCAGAAGTCCTGCCTGTTGGGGCGAAAAGTAAAAGGTGATTTCATTGGTATTTAATTACCGTTCTCTACAAGTGGTTTGTTTTGGCAGCTGGTTTTGTGACAATTTTCTCGCTCCCTCCTTTTTTTTTTTTTTATTTTCTTCCTCCACTGTTCTCCCCCCTTTTTCTCTCTCACACACACTCTCTCTCCCCCCTTCTCTGTATGTGTTCCTCTCTTTCATTCTCACTCAGTGTTTTTGTTTAGTTTAGTTTTAGCTGTGAGTGTCACGGCCCTTTCACAGGCTCAGTCTTGTGTGAGAGGCGATTATGGGCATCAGGCGAGCGGAGGGGCAGCCCGGTGGGGTCAGAGTCCCAGAGCCTCGGCGTGTTTTCTTGCCTTGAGTCGCAGGTCGGCGATGCTCGAGTTCTTGCTGTTGCTTTTGGCAGCCGCCGCCACAGCCGCTGCCGCAGAGGCCGAGTCGGCGAGCGATGCGATTGGTAGTCCGAAGGGAGGGGGCGGGAACATCAGGTAGGGAGCGTGAGCGGCCAGGTGAGGGTGCAGGTGAGGGTGGGAGTGGGTGACCCCGTCCAGCTGGAGCTGGGCTTGGACCTGCAGGAGAGCAAAACACAATGTTAGTCAGCGCGGGACCCTCCGGCCGTGTGTGTGTGTGTGTGTGTGTGAGGATTTAGGTTTCACAGTCTGACACTATTAAGTTCCACCTCAAATTTTACCCCCTCAAAGCTGTTGCTTACAGTGTGTTTTCTAAGAAAATAGTTAAGGGCTGCACTCTGCGCTTTAGCCCTTTTTTCATGTCAGCTATTCTACAAGTTAATGAATCATACATTGCTCTCAGACACCACATCCAATTTAATCGTCTAGAATCAAAGTCTTTCTAGGACCCAGAACAGATTTGTTTAATTCAGACTGAGGACTCGGTTATACCCTTGGAAATATGCAGTCTTGTTATCCTGATTATGTATTCAATTGCATAAATAAACAATTTTGCACTAAAAAGATATTCACATATTTGGAGTTATAAATATTTATCCAGACATATTCCTGAGTCAAGGGAAAAAAAGGGAACCATAAGGAGCATAGAATATCAGTTTTCACATTCTTGGCAATTATTTTATGAGAAGTAGGTGAAAATTAAGCATCCACTCACTTCAGAGGGAGCGGGCTGAGCCTGTTGCCATTTCTCATGTGTTTCAAACGCCACAGGAAGAAGTGGGAAAACTCAAGTATTTCATGCTTTCTTCTCCAACCAAAATAGAACCATTTCAAGTCAAAGTTTTAGCCCGACTAAATGTTTTTTTGTTTTTTCACTTTCCCTCCTTTCATATCTGCCTAAAAATGCCGAAGAATGACTTAAGTTGTTAAATGAAAGGGAAAATTAATTTGAACCGCAACTCTCTGGTTGCTCGGCAGCGCTGCAATGGCATCCAAACAAAAACCTCCTGCAAACAACAAGCGCTTCCACATATCTCCTTCACCAACAAACTGTGGCTGTGGCTGATCATTTCCAAATGTATCATGCAATTACCTCTGATTCAAGCAGTGGAAACTCGATTTTGTGGAGTGTTGTGGGGAACATAACAGAATCTGATCCACTCCTGACGAAAACAGGTGGTGGACAGTTGACATGCCTGTGCGTTACGGTGTGTGTGTGTGTCTTATTTAAATCCTCACACACACTCGCAGTTTGCATGGCATTTTGTTTATTAAGACTGACTTTTGACTTTTTGCATTTACTTGTTTGTTGCTACTGAAGAAGGATGAGAAGGTTTTCGGTCCAGATTCGACCTCTCGGACCTTCGCCTGCACCTCACCCATCCAACCAGCACCCATTCACTGGTTTTCAAATGCGGATTCCGCGTTGTGGTATCAGCGCAGCCCCTGTGCGTTGCCGCCCGTTTCAACCTCAGACAGCGAAGCCTGTCTCGGTACGCCGGGGCCTCAAGCCTCCACCCCTGCCAGTGCAGCTCAACGCCAATATCCATCAGAGCCCACTCCATTCCCCCGCTTTCATCATCTCTTTTATGTGCTCGCGCCTGCCGCACTGTTGCCTTAATTAGGCCGCTTGCATTTCACGGGGGTCAATCAGACAAACACGGCAGCCGGGACGCAAAACAGATAGCGGCGGATCAGATGTCTGTCCACCTCCCCTCTCCCTGTACGGCCTGACCCTCTCCACACAGTCAGGAGGTGAAAGGTGCACTGAGGTCTGAGCTCCTTCTCCAACACACACACACACACACACACACACACAGTCTCTCATCACTTACGTCTAATAGCTGCACATGGCCTATAGATTCATCTGAGCGTACAAATATAGAAGGCCTGCTCTGCCTCTGATCGCACCACCACCTCGCTCACTTTGACCTTTAGATGTCTCACCGCTGCATCACAAGGTGCTGAGTAATCATCTTTCTCTACAGTTTTGACTTTTCTACATGTAATTCTGCCCAAGTCCCTTTTTCCCAGATTGGATGTTACATATCACACGTTTACATTTCTTTCAAGCATTGTCAGCTGCTGCTCGCAGAGGAGCGTGGCCTACCTGTTGGAAGGGCATCCGGAGGGCACCCATATTGACATAGGGTGCTACTCTGCACGCGTCGAGGTGACTGCCGCTGCCCAGAATAACACCTGGGGAGAAGGGAAAGATGTCTGTCAGACAGCCAGACAGTTGTTGTTATGTGAGATGGGGAGGTCATAGGTTTTTTTTTTTTCTTTTTCTTGTTTCAGCTTTAAAATGGTGTAAAATTTTCAAACTGAAAATAACTACGGGAAAAAAAAAGGAAAAATAAAAATAAGATCATTCAAAGGGTTATTTTACAAAAAAACATGCTACATTTACCTTTGTGCATCTGGTTTTCTTGTTTTCGACATTTTGCTCTTCTGTTCTGAAACCAGACCTACAATTGAAAAAGCAAATGACTTTAAGGAAAACAAACTATAATGAGGTTTTAGCACACAAAAAACAAGTAACTGATGTCCTTTTAATTCTAATTTCAGATGCTTTTCTAATAATACTATCATTATTTGTAACCAATAAAAATAAATATTATGGGAAGGTAACATATGAGCAAATTACATCTTATGTTAGCTGTTGATATATATATATATATATATATATATATATATATATATATATATATATATATATATATATATATATATATATATATATAAACAATGTAATATGAAAAATAAAAGATTCATTTGTAGGCTATAAATAATGTTTCATATGCAGGACACAAATAAAGAGCTATGTGTAGAATATGAATACAGTTTTTTTTTTCTTATGGGATTAAATAAAGCGAGAATAAACAAAAGAAAAAGGAAAAAAAGAACATAAATAGCCTGCACACCGGAAAATCTTGAATCAGAACCACAGGCTGGCATAAATATGATAATTAGCTTCACAGTGAATTTTTAAAGGGGCATTATGGGTTGGATCATAAAATACAAAAAAAACAAAAAAGATCATAGACTGAGTGAGCTGCCACAGCCTCACAGACACTGTGGTAATATTATAGGAATCTTGTGATGAGACAAAAAAAAAAATAGATACGAAAAAAAGGACTTTCATTAAGCACCGTCCAATTTGCTGCGTGTGTGTGAAGCTGCAGGCTGCGGCCCATTGTTAATCATCATCAACCCAATTTGCCTCGGTGACTAACATCAGCCCCCCTCCCTCCTCCCTCCGACCCCCGCAACGATTATCATTTACAGATGCGAAATTAGCGGCCGGTCGCAGGACCACAGAGGGCGCAGACTGATGCTGATGATCCCCCTCATCATCATCATCATCATCACCATCAGTCTCAAGGTGCCGCGGCGGAGCCATTTTGAGCCGCGTGGCTCGGCGCTCAGCGCTATAACAACAGGGCCGGAGTCCGAGAGAGACGAGAGAGCAGAGACGAGCGGCGGACGAGGGAAAAGTGGAAATGAAAAATTAAATAAATAAACTCTTCAAAAACTGAGCCTGCAGATGTTCTATACAAGAGGGATATTTTCAAAATAAAATATGAGATTTTGAAAGCACAACTGTGTGCTGTGTGTTTGCTTTTATCAATCAAATTACGCTATTATTATTATTATTATTATTATTATTATTATTATTATTATTATCATCATCATCACTACTACAAATATATAAATAAAGGCACACATTATAAATGGTCACGGGTGTATAGGCGCTGTGTTATCAGCTGTGCAGCGGTAAATGGCGGTAGAAAAAGGTGTTTGTGAAAAAAAATCCCAGGTGATTTTGCATAGACGCACCGTGATCCCTCAGATAAATCAAGGCTAATATTAGACGGGCCCGAGATCAATTCCAATTACGTGCCAGTATGTTAAGCAAAGTGAACTACACTGGTTCAGACAGTTATTTCTTCATTAAGGGCCACTCAATGATGCGCTTCACAAATACCCTAATCTCATTTCCTTTTTGATTTTTTAATAGAGACAGTGAATAATGACATTTAATTTAGCAGCGCGCCAGAAACCCAAAGATATTAGTCCTAACCGAATTACTGCCTGCTCCTCACCAAGCTCTCATAACTTTCAATTAGATTCATTGACAGCTGCTCGGAGCGCAGGTTCGCAGCCTGCAACAGCCCTGCTGCACTTCACTCCCACTAAATCTGGAGGAAACGTGTCCCCCGTGCGTAAAAGTGGGCCTTAAAAAAAACTAGACTTTTTTTTTCAGATGCTTTGTTTTATCAAAGGGAGGCAATCAAGGCTTTGCGTGCGTTCACGGTCAGGAAAAAAAAACGCACACACAACCAGCCATATTCACACCATCAATTATTTGAATAAACTTTATTAGTGGTAGTTGTAATGCTGTCCCGCATTAGATCTACTGACGGCAGCTCCGAACGGCAGTCGGTGGGCTTATAAAAGCTCTATGATGGGTCTGATTCATCCGATTAGATGGCTGAACAGCAGCAGAGTTGGGCCAGAATTGAGTTATTTCTAATCTGTTTTTATGGGGACACTACATCAAGCCAATGGCAGATATTACAAAGAAAATGAGGAGGGATACGAGTTGACATAAGAGCGCGTCCCCCCCTCCTCCCCCTCCTCCTCCTCCCATCCCCGAAGCAGCCATTCAGCCTCTTCATTCATTTTAATCATTGGTTTGGTTGGAATGTTTTGGGGTTTTTTTTTTTGAAGGTCCCCCCTGGCTGCTGGGCTCGTATGAGTGCTCAGGCTGCTGGCTGTGCAGGCCTGCTGCTGCAGGTTCAGGAGGGTGATGCATCCCGGGTGACTTCCAGCATCCTGCGACTGTCTCAGAGCACTGACGTCTCTGAAGCTGAGGGCCTTTTTCTTAATCTTTATTTTAACTACTTGTCAGCAGCACATAGAGGCGCGCACACACAGACACACACACACACTTGATTGACTATTCAGTCTAAATGTGAATTCGTTTCAATCAGTGAGTCTGCAAATCATGAAAAAATCCGCTGTGATCGTGCAGACGATTTTGTGTGTGCGTGCGCGCGCGTGTGTGCTTGTGTGTGTGTGTGTGTGTGTGTGTGTGTGTGTGTGTGTGTGTGTGTGTGTGTGTGTGTGTTGTATTTTACCCAGCTGTCACAGTGGAGCTGCGTCTCCCCCTCAGGAATATTAAGACACCACGAAGAATGAGAAATAATATTGCAATAAAGTTCAAATAAAGCCACCAGCGAGTATACCACGGGCGCTTAATAAATCCCAACAGGGATATTTTAAGAAGACTTTTAGATTTAAGGGTGGGAGCCATCGTTTCTGTCTCACGCTCGCTGCCTTGTTAGGAGGGCATCCTGCCTGCAGACTAATGAGCTCTTGACATTTTTGCTTTTAATTTGTTTTCCAGGTTGCCGCGCGCACGCACACACACACACACACACACACACACACACACACACACACACACTCGTCCCTTATATCACACACAGAAACGTGAGGGAAAGCGTTCTGCATGTCTTGTACTCATGTTACAAGCTCATAAACATTATCAGCGCCGAATTCTGCCACCTGGATTAATAAGGAAGAAAACAACAAAGGGGGGGCTGATTGTCATCTATTTACAGGCCAAAGACGTCATTTAAAGATGAATGATTTTACGGATTAATCAGGAGAAAAGCGTGCCATCATTTGCACGTGGCACCGTTTCATTATTGCATGATCGTCTGTCATTTAGGGCACCGGTGCGTAAATAAAGGGCCTGATCGCGCCATTGACAAAACTCCGACGTGGCCCGTCCGAACACCTCCTGACGGTATACAGCGCCTCACTGATACTACTAATAATACTTCAAACCAGCGGGAGCGTTGTCGCTGACAGATCAGGACGGTGTAAACGCTGCAGGCACACTCCCGGTCCCTGCAGGAATACTGGGAGAAAAACATCGATGCTTGTTTGTTGCTCACGCAGCAGCCGGTGTTAACGCCGTTTGGAGTCGGGTAAGTGAAAGAAAGAAATAAAGAAAGAAGAAGGAGGAGGAGGAGGAGGAGAAGGGGGGGATCCTCACCTGCACTCTGGCCTCGGACAGTCCCAGCCGCTGGCTCAGCTCCTCTCTCATGAAGGCGTCCGGGTAGTGCGTCTCGTCGAACAGCCGCTCCAGCTCGTTGAGCTGCTCCAAGGTGAAGTTCGTGCGACTCCTCCGCTGCTTCAGCTTGCCCTGTGCGTCCTCGTCCTCCGACTTCACGTCCTCCTTTTTCTCCTTACACTCGTATATCCCTGTTACACGTGCCCCACGGTTGAGAGAAAGAACAGAAGAAGACGGCGTTCAAATGCAGGACTTTGCGTCTTCCCTCGCGGTGACACAGACGCAAACGCCGCCTCGCTCTCCCGTCTTACCATCATCACACATGCACATTACCGGGGCCCCCCCATGGCACACACCGGGCCCTGTGAGGGGCCTTAGGCCTGGCAATGTTGGCAACAACAACAACAACACACACACACACACACACACACACACACACACACACACACACACACACTACACAGCCTTTCGCTTTCTAGAGGGAGAGGCCTGTGGCTGCGTTTCCAGCCTCCATAAGTCGGTGTGTAATGTCAGTGCCGTTATAAGAGTAAATCAGTCAATACATGGCATGTAAGCCTATAAGCGATTTAAAGGGCAGAGCATTAAGCCCCGGCTAAACGGACACGATTTAGGCCTAATTACTGGCTCCGTGAAACAGACCGAGGTTATTTCAGGCTGTAGATTTTTTTTTTTTTCAATCATTCTACCAGAAACATTTAGTTTACATTTACACTCACACCTTAAAAATGTCCTCGCGTTTGTCAAGCAGCGCAATAAGCTGCGCGGCTGTCAAGTGTGGCGGACGTGTGTGTTATCAGTGTGTTATCATCAGTAACACACTTGACAACTGCTGTACTCAACTGGCCCGTTTACTCACATTTTGGTTTTGTTTTTTTCCCCCACACGGTTGAAAGTCATTAAATATTATACACAGTGTTATGTAAAAATCTTATCAAATTAATCCCCCCACCACCACCACCTCACACACACTCACACACACACACAGAGGGAACACACAGTCTCTTGCATAAGGCAAAATAATACAGCACAATGCTGACCCTCTCTTGCTCCTGAGACAGGATAAATATAGAAACGAGTTAAAATAACTCACTAAATGTCTCAAAACGGTGCCCACTGCCCACTATCTGTCTGCTGAGTGAAAACAGGCCTGTCCTGCTGCGAGACTGTACTTTTTATGTAATTGATATATGATATATATAAAGCCTTTTTTAAAAAAAAGAAGAAGGGGGATCCGGTTTTAAGAGAGTGTTAACTGGCAGTTTTTTCCCCAATTCACATGAGCTGAGAGTGTGACTCCTGGGTGCACATTCTACAGGAGGAAGACGACCCTACAGGTTATACATTTTATTTATAGGGGCACTACATCTGAACAGCAGTAAATAAGGCCGAATGTAATAGAAGAAGTCCTCGCGAATTCATGCAATTGCTTCAACGGATAAAAAAAAAAATGTAAAAAAAAAAATTAAAAAAATAAAGTGGAGGAGGGGATGCTTCCTGTAGGATTACGCTCAGTATTTTCGTGTTGGAACAAAATGCGAACTTGCCATTAAAACTTCGCATTAAACACCACGAAGAAAACAAAAGAAAATTTTGTTGTAAAAACACACAAACACACACACACACACGGTAGTGATTTTTTGTCATCGCCAAACACGGAATGTCTGAAAAACATTCCTCAAATAGTTAAAGCGCCCGATCAGACGGAGGGGCCCGCCTCCTGCTCTGTGAAATAATCACCCGATCGACAGAATAACGCGTGTTTAACTCTGTGAAATGTACTTACACTGAGAGCGTAAACACAACTTCCTTTTTTTACGCACGGATTTGGAGACATTCGCCAAAAAGAAAAAAGAAAGAAAGAAAACCGTCGCGCCCGATGCAAGACAACTGAACTTGAGACACTCTCCTAACACAATACGGAGCATTCTCTTTATAAAAAATACAATGAAATGAAATAAAACAAAGCCTCACCCTCTGTCGCCCTCGAAACATTAAACTCCTTCAGTTTCTCCTTTTCCAGCTCGACGTGGTCCTTGAACAGATGCACCGGGCAGTGGTTGCCCTCCGCTATGTCCTGCAGGTTTGTCTCCGGGCTGCCCAGCTCCCTCGCCCTCGTCAAGCCGCTCTCCAAAACTTCCCTGTACGTGATACTCTCTTTGCTGCTCTCCTTGGTTTTCTGATCGAAAGATTTCGACACGAATGCCGTAAGTTCTTCCATGGTCGGCTCTGCGGCTCAGTTAGTGGTCCTGGTCGGGGAAATCCACCGTGAATGTGTCGGTGCGCGCGTGTGTGTGTGTTACCTCGCCGTCTTCTATATAACACCAGCACTGCTCGCGGATACGCTCTCTCTTTCTTTCTTTTTCTTTTTTTTTTTTCTTTTTTTTTTGTGCGTGTTCGGAGGCTGGCAGCAGCGTTAGATAGAAGGGGTGGAGAGGGAGGTGAGATCACTCCTGCTGTTGTGACTGTGTATTTGAGAGCACACTATTTATACACGGCCACCTCAGCCCAGCCCCCCCCACCCCGGCTCCCCCCTCCGATCTCTGTGTCTTGAGCAATTACAGGCCGGCTCGACTTTGCAGAATTCAACTTTCAGCAGCTTTTTTTTTTTTTTCCTCTTCTTCTTCTTCTTCTTCTTCTTCTTCTTCTTCTTCTTCTTCCACAAATCAATGACGGAGCTGATGGAGGCGGTTAATTGAATTACGGGGTCATTAAAAATGCCCACGGTGGCTCGCTCCTGAGAGGAGGCTGTATGTGGCTGTTACGTCTAATTAATTCGGCGTAAAATTTAATTAACGCGATTAGGAGATAGAGACGCGCGTGTTTGTGGAGTATCCTCTTTATTGATTTCTTTTCTTTTTTTTTCTCTCTTTTTTTTTGGGCGTTTGTTGAGTTGACAAATATGTTTGAAGGCTAATCTGCGCACGACTCCGGTCCGCAGGTCCACCTATAACCTCCGGTGCATCAGCTGATTGGACTTAAACCCCTCTGATGTGGAGTCAGGGCGCACAGGCACGACAGACTCAACGATATCAATTCAATGTTAATCCAGTCATTTAAAATATATATATATCTTACAATATTTGGACACATCCCAATAAATCTCCAACTACTTTAAATATCATTTTAAATTAATTAGGCTCCAACTCTTGTTCTCCACAGATTTTCGTGCAGGGCAAATTCGCACCTCGTGCCAATTTCAAAGGCATTTTTTTAAAGGATTATTATTATAATTTACTTATTTTTTCTTAGCTCTCCCTGCCTTCTGTTTATTCACATGACTCAAAAATACAAACTGGATCTAATGAGGGAAAGTATCCAGCAGTTAACAGCAACACAACACAACACACATAATGACAGCGCTGTAATTAATATTAGGGCTTGTTGTAAATTCGGGTCCCATCTGAGTATTCACTTGTAAACCCCTTTGTGGTTTCCGGTTACAAATATGGGCAACAAATCAATAGATATCAGCAGTGAAAAAATGTTGCCTCTATTTACAGGCTTTTCATGGGAATAAGTGAGCCCATAATGGCTCGACGTTATCTCAGTCGTTCATCAGTCCAGCACACAAACACAAAAGGCCGGGAGAGGAGTGTGATCCCCTGGGTCCGCCGCCCTGAGCGGCCCGCCACTGTGAAAGTCTCATATCTCAGCTCTCTAATGACTCGGTTTGATGTCTCTCCATTTATCAGTGAGCCCCGCTTCACATCACTGCGGCTGACGCACAAGCCGAGGTCTCTCCCTGGTGCCATGAACTGCGCCTTTTGTTGTTAATAGACCTAAATCCTCTTTAAGACGCAAATCTGCGCTCCCCTGTCGTGTGCCTCGAAATCATCCCGCAATAAAAAATAAAAAAAAAAGTTGCGTTTACAAGAAAGGCGCACGTGCGTGTAACGAAATAATCCCACAACTGGGAGGCTCCCCTTAAAATAACATGGAATTAATGGAAATGGATTAACTTTTTACGCACGGCATCTAAATAAAGAAATAAAGAGGTCACTTATCTTTATGGTCGTTTTAATGAGTAATTTTCAAAAAATATCAGAACATAACAATGAAAAAAAACATCCTGACATTTTCATCAAACAGTGGTATTAAATGTATTGTTACCCAACTGCATTTATGAAGGCAGGACATGTTGACGTGTTGTGTTTTGAACGGTGTACCCAACACTAGAGCTCATTTACAATTCTTCAGAGCAACAAGATATTCATCCAGAATAATAACGGAAAACATACCGCCAGAAGGCCTATAGGCTTTGCATGTTTAATACGAGTGACGAACACAGCGCCCAATTAAAATAACCGCGTGTAGCAAAAACGTATCCTTCCATTTTATTTCTTATTTCTATAACATTATTATTTTATGTTTTCACTTCATCCTGGGACGCCAGCAGCAACGGTGATTTTTTTTTCCCCAGTCAAATCTTTTCTGAAGATTCAAAAAAAAAAAAAAACGAAAAAAAAAACCCGTGTAATCTCGCAGACTCGAGGCACGTGGTGTCCAATCAGCAGCAGCCTGGAAGAATATCAGAAGAAAAATCCAGGATGGATGCTCTTTACGCACCAACACTGGTGTCGCTACAGTTTAGTGGCCAAAAAAAAAACTCTTAAAGGGGCCTCAATCATATTTTCACATGCTGCTCAGCTCACCACGATCCCAGCAACCCCCCCCCCCCCCACACACACACACACACACACAAACACACACACACACACACTCCACGTGCGCGTCCGAAAAAAAACAAAAAACAAAAAAAACACAGATATGTTATATTTAAATATTCAGCTGATTTTTTATTAACATTGTTGCTGTTGTCATTAGTGGACAGAAAATGGGGTGTGTAAATGCACGGAGCAAGAATCACTCAAGCAGGAGAACGTCATTATTATTATTATTATTATTATTATTATTATTATTATTATTATTATTATTATTATTACGAGTGAATTCCAATGATAATCTGTGTTTATTTCATAGCTCCCCTTAACGTCCAGAAAATGCTTATTTAACAGTGTGTATTTCCTTTTTTTCCCCCCCTAATATTGTGTGTTCACTTCTGGTCATCAGCTTTGATGTGGTTGACTAAATTATCCTTCACATTTTTACTCTCATGGCAGCACCACTTTTTTCTATGCACATGTTTATATCCTCTGCACAACAGCTGCTCTGCCTCAAAAATCAAATAAATTGAACAACCGAAAGCAGATAATCAACAAAGCTCAACCGACCGGCTCAGGAAAAAAATAAAAAACACAGATGAATTTGTCTTTTGTCCACACTGATGAATCTATTTGGAAATCGCTGAGTGCTAAGCAGAATTCAGGTTTCCTAACATTGGGTTACAAGTGAAATATCGCTCCCAATGAGTAGCAGGAGGTGACGAGCACTTTTACTGCTCATAAACCTACTTGGGCCCTGATCGTCCGTTTACTGCTAATTAGGGGAGCTGAGGAATTCCTCCTCTACCTGCTTGTGAAGGCTTTGGAACATTATCAAGACATCAGCAGACTTAAATGAGTCTGCGCTGGCTGGAGGAGAGCAGAGACAGAGGGAGAGGGAGAGAGAGAGGGAGAAGGAGAGGGAAAGGGAGAGGGAGAGGGAGGGTGGAGAAACAGTAGGAGAGGGAGAGAAAGTGGGGGGACATACTGTAGCAATGCAAAGCGATAAACAGATTAGGATTGTGTTGCCCCCATCGATCAGGCGTCAGATTCACACGTTTGCATGTCAGATATGAGAGCACAGCTGTGTTTGTGCTCTGTGGCCTGCGAAGGTTCAAACCCCCTCTAATCCTGCCAGTGCTACAGATTTGGAGGTGCGTCCTCAGAATAAATGCCACGACACTGCTCGAACCTGTTAATCCCTCATGTGAGGAGGGACGGCGATCCTAAATATAGAGCTCAGCTGCTGGAAATTTGCCAAGATTATTTTTTTTCTCTCTCTCTCTCTCTCCCACTTCTGAAAGGAGCCAACAACTAAATCACTTCATTACTTAAAACTGAGTGATCAAAACAAGTCAAAGGGTGAGGAGGGGTTTTTGTGTGTGTGTGTGTGCATATTTATGAATTACAAATGACATGCGTTTAATAGAGAGATGGGAAAATAATACTACAAACAGTGTTTTTTTCTTTTTTACTTGCACACCATGCTCATGTCTCTGCGCCTTGCTTCAGTCAAATCATAACATATGACAGATGTGATTGTCTAAGTGTTGTACTTGGCCGCGAGAGAGCGGAGTGAGTTTTGGATTATTGAACTTAAAAAAAGCCACGAATGCACCTCTAGCTTCTAACATCATTTCCATGACCATAAAGCCTCTTTTAGAGAAGCGCTTATCTCCAAATATCATCATCCCATACTGTGGGGACAGGGGAGCAGAGGAGAGACAATGCAATAAAGCGGTACACTTGAATCTGATTCACCAATGCCGTACAGATGTGCAGGAATCAGAAAATTGGATTCTTCCCCTGGTAGATAAATTCAAACCTCTCCCTGCGAGGCGGAGGAGGATTTTTATCTTGCATCCATGTTAATGGCAGTGATTGTGTGTTTGTTTATTAGACTCCTCTGGCTTGTCTGCGGGGTGCAGGGATCTCATGGTTGTTACATTGTCTGGTGCCTTCATTTAGGTCCTTTTTTTTTTTTTTTTTCCAGTGCTGCAGTGGTCCACGGAGACTACAGGCTGTTCTGTGTTCAAAAGCCTTGTCTGCCATCTAAATGAGGCTTTCGGGGCAAAAAAAAAAAAAAAAGAGGAAAAAAAATTCAACATGAAAATACCACAATGTGCTGAACATTAGCTCACTCTCGACTGGGATTGTTCTGGGAATATGTTGGTTCTCCTTTTTGCATTGTTATTTTTCCCTGTTATTCTCTAACTGCTATCTACCCACAGGGCACCAGGGCCTCTTGTTGAGGAGAAGAAAAAAAAAAAAAAAAAAAGAGGCATGAAGTTGACATTATATCCTTAAATGCAGCGCGGATTTGCAGGGAAAACACAGTAATCCACTGACGATGTGTGGAAATCAAATACAAACTCCCTCTCTCTCTCTTTAACAAGCTATTTTGCACTCCAGGTAAAATCTTCTCATTAATTACCAGCATCTCCCTAAAAAAAATCACCTCCTCTCATTTGTGCCCCCCCCACCCAAAAAAAAAAGAGTATTATGAAGATACTATTGTTCTGGTGATGAGATACTCCAGGGAAATGCAACAATTTATACAAATCAATAGCATTCAAATAATTCATGGCTGATCACATGGTGTTTTAGCTCCTTATTTGCAGTAGAAAACCATGTTTTGTTTGGCTCCCAGAGGGCAACATGAAAGACCTGGGGAGAGGCGGGGAGAACCGGGGAATGGAACTGAAGAGAGCGCATGAGGATAATAGGAGGACATTGATCATTTGGTGCAAGAGAAGACAACTGAACCTGCATGTCAGGGCTAACAAGATGTATCATTTATACATTATTTAGATGCGTCTGGGCTTCTCGTGTACATTCTGTTGCATCAGGTTTGCATCATCGTCTTCGGAGGGGGACACAGCACCGGGTGACCCGAAGAAGAAAATAGTACTTACGTGATTGTCCAATTTCTTTTTTTATCGTGCAGGGAAGAAGAAGAAGAAGAAGAAGAAGAAGAAGAAGAAGCGTTACACAAAACTACAAGCAGCATAGCAGTCGGTTCGGTGTCACTGCTGTGCATTGTGGGAGCAAATAAATCCCTATTTGAGCAGTGTTAGTCAGTCACAGCTTGTAATAGAAATTAATTTTGTAAATGTGGAGATGGATCAAGTTCCCTCTTGGCAGGGGAACCATCCCACAGACATGTTAACAATGTCTACAGAGACCAATGAGGCCCATTTACAATAAGTGTCTGTTTTAAGTTGCTATGCTTTGTGTGTGTATGTGCGTGTCTCGCCACAGCAGGCTATAAGGGGTCCCTCTGGTGTCAGCCGGAGAACGGCCTTTTGAGGCAGACTGGCTTTTATGGAGTGATGTTACACTTTCTCAATCACACAATTAAAGACCGGTTGAGAGAGGAAAATAAAGTGAGAGAGAGAGAGAGAGAGAGAGAGAGAGAGAGAGAAAGAGAGAGAGTCTTCTCTTCATAGTGCGGGGGGGGGGAGAGGAATAGCTTCTTTTACAGAGAGTGATTTATGTTGTGGTGTTGAGAAAAGAGGAGTCCTTGATAGATGACTTCATTAGATTTAATTAACAGAGCCCAAGACCCGGCTCAGACAGAGGAGACGGAGGAGAGACAGAAGGGGAGAGAGTGGATTTGAGGGGGGATTGAGGGATAAGAAAAAGGTGAGTAAAACACAGAAGAGGGGTCTACCCAGGAAAACAGAGAGGTAGAGCGTGGGGAGCTGGGGGTGAATGGAGAACAGATGCCGGAGATTAGGATGAGAATGGTGATGCATGAAGAAGAGGCTTGTTTTTATGTGTTACGTGGCGATCAGACAGGAGAGGACAGCCAGACAGACAGACAGACAGACAGGCAGACAGGCCCCACGAAGCCCCATCTGAGAGACTGAGAGACAGTGCACATACTTACATTACATTTGCGACACACCAACACCCGCATGTATATAAGACTGATCTGGCATGTGCCGCAGGCTGTGTCTGTTGGCTGAAGGCAGGCTTTGATGTCCATCAGCTCATCCTTTTGAATTTCTCATCTCTCACTGAGACAGAGGCCAGAATTGCACTCATAAGTCAAAACTCGAGTCCACTTTTTGTAGGCCTCAAGGTCACGCTTTGCAATGTGTTGCACAAGACTGTGAGTAGTTACCATGGAAAGAGCGAGGAACTATCTGACACTTAATCAAGTAAATTGTTAAGAGTGACTCATATAATAACTGTATAGATAATGATGAGTAACTAGAGAACAGACTTCCCCTTGATGGTTAGTGAACACAGTGAGTAATGGTGAGATAATCAAGAGGTAATGTGGGACCACTTAGTAACTACTTAGTGAAGGGGCACAAGAACTGTAACTAATGATGAAGTAATTACTAATGAATGAGTCGTTACTAGTTTGTGCCTCTTGATGGCTAACGCAGGAATTCCACATGTGCCTGTGCGAACGCTTCGCTACAGGTTTGCTCGGCGCTCCCTTGTCCGTCAACACCCACCGGCTGCGTTTTGAGTGGACCAGGGCGCAGCACTGCCGGACAGCTGGAGTGGCGAGACCAAGGAATCCCGCGATTTTTGCGCTGCTGTCAGTGTTTTATTATGAACAGTAAACCAGATGTTATGATGTTCTATTGGTGTCAGACTTCATGTCTGCTCTGTACTGAATTTGGCTAAATTGGTGCACCGTGCTCCGGCATCTGGCAACAACAGAAACCTTGCGTATCTACTACGGAAGGGTCCAGATCGCTGGAGCTGCAACAGAGTAGTGCTGAGTAGACACAACACAGCAGAGCCAGTGGAAGTATTTACATATAGACTGGAGTGAAACCTATCAGCTTTACTGCCGTGGTGGATCAGAGACAGACCGAACACAGATCTGGTGGAATTTAGAGGTAGTTCGCACTTGCGCCTTGTTTCCATATAGCTCTGTGTACATACATGAATCAACCTGGAGTCCATGAACCTCCTCCTCCTCCTTCAGTACTTTTTCCCAGTCTGGAATATGCCTCTATTAGCTTTAAATTGGAACTTTCAGGCAGATTTTCAGACTGTGCGCCACAGAAAAATTAAAACTGAACTAGCTAACTGACTGGCTGATGAATGTACAGCTCTGTTTATATTTGTTTTTCCAAGGGAAGATTTCAACAGCATATTTAGCTAACATTAGTAGCTTGCTAGCCGTGTAACAAGATGTGCATTTTTTTACCAAAATTTATATTCTTTTTAAACTTACATCACCCATGGCAGGTCAGCACCTTCATTTTCTTTTGTTGCCATTCGTTATTGAGATTTTAGAATTATTATCTAATTTTCTCAGTGCAATCTCATCCATCCATAAAGAATTGCAGGTCCTTGCGATGAATACGAGGAGCTTAGGTCTGTAATTATAAATAAAAACAACTGCAACATCTCATTATGCAAGTAGCTGTTATTTTGAATCAGAGATACTTATGAAGTAACCATTACCTAATGAGTCATTAATGCACGGCCCTCCCAGACTGTTCTCTAGTAACTAATTATAAACTATATAGTCCTAATCAGTAATTCAGGAACTACTCATTAACAATTCATTAATTATTAGACTGTTCCTTATTCGTTCCTTAGTGACTACACATATTTTTGTCTCATCTTTTGACTTATCTTGGTTTTAGCACTGGAAGAAGGTGAAAGGTAAATGTGTTAGAGTCAGATGGACAAGGATGCAGATGAAAAAAGGAACGAAGAACTGAAATTGCATTTTTTTTAGCCGAAGCACTAAAAACATCACATTAAAACACAGCCATTAATTATAATAGCGCAACAGGGTCGTGATATCATATTTATATCCTCTGACCACTCAGTGATGAGATGAGAAAACTAAACATCATTAGTAATAGACTGGGTTGTGACAAAGATTTCAGATCATATGTTTATTGTGTTGTTTCACGTGTTAGTTGGCAGTCACACACGGCCCCTCCTGACAGTCATTATGAGCTGCTAGTCGTAGCTTAGTGAGCTGCTTTAGGCAGAGAGCACCTGTCACTGCTCATCCATCCATCTTTGTCTGCATTCACTCAGGTCTGATGGAGGGAAGAAGACCCTCAGAAGACCACAGCAGCCTCACCAGCTGAAAGCAATAATTAATCTAATTCCCACTCAATTCATTTGACACACCTAATCTATAGGTGCGGGCAGCACAGATGTGATACTGCAAAAAGTGTCGAATCAAATATGGACTACATTTTTTCTTTTAATTACATCACCTCTCTCAACCCTCCTCCCATCCCCTTATCCATCCGTCTCCGCTCAGATGGATTCGGGCACCAAACACGCGGTCACATGACATGAATGGGTAATCAGTAGGTATTAGTGTGTGTTAACAACCCCTAAGCTGAAAGATGATTCCCCTCTCGATATTAAAGAGATAGCACAGTGGAGGAGCAAAAAAGCAAATGGCCCTAAGCCTCCAGCTATGCTCCCCTCCAAAGTTGTTTTCCTGGAAAATTAGGCGATTGACTAATGGCGTAAATGCTGTTAATTACCGGCACCAGTACCCCAAACAGTCGTCTCTGCCTGTAACTAATAAGAAATCAATTAGCTAATGAATTGGTCATTAAGTGAAAAGCTAATCTTGGCCGAGGTATTTTTTAATGATTATTTTTTGCCTATGATCCTGGCTAATTGCCGTTGTCATACGGCGCTCTCAGCTTTCAGCATGCCTAATGAAGCTTCATTAGATCATAACTGGCACTCTTGGAAGATTCACGGGCAAACCTGCTTCCCAATTATTTTTAATTGCCAGACATTCTGCACAAACAAGTGCTGCTGCACCTTGCGGAACAGGAGAGCTCAGGCTGGCTGTGCTGTGCTTCCTTCATGACTTCATTTGAAGCGATTAGAGCGTGGGGCAGGGTCGTCGCCGAGCCGCTGTTGTCTGTGGTGGATTTAAAGAGCCCATCAGCTCAAACTGCTGGGCTCATTGTTACGCTTCCTTCCTCCCTTTGATTTGGACTGAGGAGAAAAGCTGCTGCCTCCAACGTGGCTGATCTGGCTCCGTGTTGCCCGTGTGCACAGGCACTGACGGACACGTTGTGCACACATTGTGCACACAGACAAAGACAGACTCATGTATTTAAACTGGCATTTCTGTGCAATCAGAAATGCAGACAGAGACAAACACAAATATATAAACACGCACACACACACACACAAACACACTGTCTGCACACCTGTACATGTGTCAGCTGACAAAAACAAAGGAGAGAGAGCATCCCTCCCGGGCATGAATAATTAAGAAAAGACAAAAGAGCCTTGTTTTTTTTCCTCCTGTATCTCCTTCTTTTGTGTGTCTAGTAAACCCCAGTGTGGTGTACTCTGAGTTCTCCACTAATAAGATGGAGGATCGTTCTCTCCATGGTGCTCACACAACACATGTTTCCAATCTGACCCTGTACAAGTATCTCTCTCGAACATGAAGAGGCTTGCGGTGAAGACAGAACTGCTGAAACTCAGTTTATTTCCGAATTTGCCACCAGGTCTTTTCCCTCCTCCATTGTTCTAGACGACAAACACAAACAATGGCGCTTCAATGGCACAGGAGTGAAACGCTGTTTTGTTTCGCTGGTAAGAGCAAAGAGACAAAAGAGATGTTTCCGCGATCGATGGCTTGTTCTCCAAACGATATTTGTGAAAGCTCAGATTTAGCGGTTTAGCCAGGCAGGGAGGTGATCACCACCTGCGCTCGAGATGATCTGGTGATACACATTAATACAGATAGCAAGAAAAGGCATATTTGTCTCATCACAATGCAGCATTATGCCAAAACACTGTGCCTTTGAGAAAGCAGCCAATCTTTCTGAAGGGGCTTGATTTTGTGGCCAAGGCCTCTGATTCACAGTGATGCCAAACACCTCTCCCCAGGTGTCTTTGTGTACATGTGTGCCTGTCAGCCCTGTGTGTGTGTGTGTGTGTGTGTGTGTGTGTGTGTGTGTGTGTGTGTGTGTGTGTGTGTGTGTGTGTGTGTGTGTGTGTGTGTGTGACACACTGTAAAGAGGGCTGGGACTGCTTCACTGGCACGCTGAAGTTTGATGGTGGATGAATGGCACTCCAGATGTCTATCAATATTTAGCAGTAAACATCCCAGGCAGGCGGGGAGACGTGGCAGCTGAGAACATGAGGTGGTGCAGCTATGAACTGTTGACTTTCAGTTTAACTGGTTAAACTGGGAGGTAAAGCTTCTCTGATGCTGTCACAACCAGCCACAGCTGTTGACAGCCTCAGATTTTGTTGATGATTTTTCACCAAAGTGTACGCAGACGTTTTGCATGTGCCCAACCGCGCAACAGTTGTGTTTCTGGTAATTAAAGGTGAAGGGATTACGATTACTGCACTATGGTAGCGAGGCACCCTTGCTTATTTAAAGCAACAGTCAATAACTTTTGTCTTTGTTGATATTCAGTGAAAAAGTCCTCAACCAACGAGATAATGTGCATATTTTTTTAATGTTTACGTTATTTTTTTAGGGCCTTTAGCAGACGCTTTTGTCCAAAGCGACTTACTGTAATTCATACACACATTTATACACTGATGACAGTGGCCGACCAGCACATCAGGAGCAGTTTGGGGTTCAGTATATTGCCCAAGGACACTTTGGCATGCAGATCAGGGGAATTAAACCAGCAACCTTCCGATAATAAGTGGCTCTGTCCCTGATCCACAGTCATGATGAAACCGCTCAACTGTTGTGGCTGTTGTTGTGAAGTGGTCGCAGTTCAGCGCAAAAACTACAGCTCTGATTTAGGAAAAGGTCGCGGTTTGGGTTAAAATAAGCCCTTTAAAGTTACGTTGCATTATATTGCATTACATTATGTTGTGTTGTGCTGCAATGCATGATTTGCGATGTGAAATAAGTTAAAATAAGCCAACAATGACTTTTGGTTTAACACACATGGGGTATGAACTGTCTCTGGGGCCCATCCAGCCCGAGCTCCTCCCTACACTGACTTTGCTATTCTTCATGCCATGACACCTGAATTTCTCTATTACTGCCACAGATAGGTTGACATTCGAGTTCGCCAAAAAGCCCTCGTGCATCTCAAGGTTCGGGCATGATAAAATGTCGCTATTTGACTACCTGGGAACAAGAACAGTCTGCAAACAGCTAAACTATGTCTTCTTCTGCCTTCCTTTCCGCCTTAAACCGACACGCTTGGACTTGCACATACACACTCAAATCGCATTACAACACATCTAATTGAAGTTTATGATGCAGAGGAGAGCATATGCTCATTGAGCCAATTGAATCATTAGAAAAGCACACAGTAGGCAGAGGACCTGCCAGAACTGCAGCTGAGGAAAATATGTGAGGGCCCCGGATCGGCTGTCCAAGACCGTTACCGAGATGAAACATGTAAACACGTCAACACAGGCACACACTGAAGCACACATTTCACATGCAGCGTGACACTCTTCCGTTATGCAAATCCAGCTTAAGGCTGTGTGACTGTAGCCAGGTCTGTGCCTTGACATCTCCCCACACCTCACTTCCCCGTTTTCCTGAGAGCCGGTTGAGCTCTGACATCCGTGCACGTCCACACATTCTGTCTGACATCGGGCCCTGTGGTGAGATGCTCCTTGACCGGCCTTGATCCACAGAGGAGGGAGTAAGTGGAGGGGAAGTAAGATAGACAGGAGCAAAGA
The DNA here is from genome assembly GCF_904848185.1 of Acanthopagrus latus. Taxonomy (NCBI): domain Eukaryota; kingdom Metazoa; phylum Chordata; class Actinopteri; order Spariformes; family Sparidae; genus Acanthopagrus; species Acanthopagrus latus. The sequence continues at coordinate 8,250,936 of NC_051047.1, read as the reverse complement.
CAGCCTGTCAGAGTTAAAGGCAAACAGACATTAGGCTTTCCAGAGCTGCAGTTGCTCTCTCTGACTCTCCTCCGCTCCACACTTTATAAAATTTACATGACGCATCAGAAAGGCCACAAGAGCCTCTTTGATTGTGGAACTATGCCTGAAAAATACATCAGTCGCCATCTTTTCTGCCGGCGAAGCTGGGAGACAGAATGAAGATACACCCGGCGCGCTCGCACATCCTCTCGCGCTCTCATCCGCAAACAACACGGCAACACACAAAGGCGAGAGACAGAGGAATAGTCGGAGACACAAGACACGCAGACATTTACTCGCATGCAGGCTTCACCCTGTGTGTCTGTGAAACAGTGGGATGCAGCTCCTCAGTGTCATCTCCAATCGCTGTGATCTAAATGTATAAGAATTGATGGTGCCTTCCACCAAATGCTGTTATTGGGGACCTGGTTTGTTTATTTAATGAAGCCGGTGTCACAGTGGATCTGCGTCCTTGCTTTTGGAAACGGTGGCAGGTGTTGGTGGCAGATTTCCCTCAAACAGGGCCACTGAATTAACAAATCAAATTAACATAACACTGGCGTCAGATCTGGGGGCCTGTTTCTCTGGCACGGCTGTCCCTGTAGTTTGCCTGCATGGACGCTCCCCTCTTGTGTCCAGATGTCCCCACAGTGCCAGCTTCCTCTGCCCAGAAACCACTGAACTGGGCCCAGGCTGGAATTAAAACAAATCATGGGCAAGGACAGAACATTTCCCTCAATGCTTGAATAAAACTTTTCCCCGTTTAATGTCATCATGGCAACACATCCTTCCATTACATCTTTTACTTGCTGAGGTTGACATATGGCTTCTGTTTGTGAGTGTGACTTTGCTGCTGACACACGTGATGACATGCGGCAGTCTGCACGGTGATAAAGTTCTCACCATAGGAATCGGGGAGGTTGGCTAACCACAGAAACACAGAGGGACTTTAAATGATCATTTTAGGTTTCACTGACAAGGTTGCCAGTAAATAGACTGAACCAAGCTGATTTTAGACAGCATTAGCAGTAAGTTGGATGAGACTGATGAAATAAGATTTTCAAAAATTGATAAGTGGATTTGAGGACACTGTAATGGCAACCAAACCGCCAGGATAAATGTTGGCAAAGTATGTTTCTGCAAAACCACAGATAAGTTCTATACTTGTGTTTCTTTATGTTGCAACTTAACGTATGTTGAAGTTCAGCTTCCTATTTCTCTCTTGTCTTAATTCTGTGCTGGTTTAGAGCACAAAAAAAATCACACGGTTAGGGTTAGGAAAACTTCATGGCTTATAACACACAAAAATGCCTGGAGACGGTCCAACTTCCAGAAAAAATAGCCTGTTTTGGTCACCAATCAAACAAGTGGAAATGCTCCGCCTTCCCGTGAAGAGCATCCAGTTTTAGTCTTCACAAAAAAAGCCCAGAGATGGTCTGAAATTTCCCAACAGAGTCGAGCTGTGGTCACTAGTCTGGCAGCCTTGTAGCTTGTAACAATGTCCCTTAATAAGCGTATAATGTGAACGTGATGTGCCACAAATGTCAACCTCTGACGTATCTGTGGTTTGCAGAGATGTTAACTGCTCACATTATATTCTGTTGGCTGACACACACACACTGACCTGAAACAGATCAAATCTGAATGGAAGATAATGGAAGGGTCATAATTACACCAGGACTGCAAACCACTGGGATGGCTCCAAAAGGATTAACCGTAACCATACCTCAACCAATTTATTTGCCATAACAACAATATTTTTTGAACCAACCTTCTGAATTTTCAGTGTCATACAGGTAATGCAGAAAGAAAGATGTGTTATTTACAGTTGCAGAATAATTCAGTATTAATGTTGTTGTCTGGTGACAGAGTTGCCAGAACACACTAAACATGGATTCAGCCTGATAATGACAGTGATGTCTTATTTTGTTTTCGTTTCAGTGTGACACTGGGTACATGCTAGACGACATTTTTACCTGTTGTGATGGAGGTGTGGTCCCGTCAACACCTTTTTCAGTCAATATGGGAAAAGAAAAAGCTGCTAGGAAAGCTGATATTTGTTATGTAAATCAAGGAGATACGGTAGATACTGGAAATTGCTCTACAATCAGCTGTACAGCTCTGTCAGTCTCATTCAGACTGTTGAGCATTCTGTTGCTGTTTTTCAATCTCTGGCACAGGAACGACATCCCCCATTCTTAATCCCAACTACAGACCTAAGGTTGATTTTCAAACCATTGACGGCTGACTATCTAAAGGTATGGAGTTCTGCTGAATTGAAATAGCACTGACTCATTTGTTTCGTTTAAAACCGTAGTTGTTTGTGAAAGGGGTATGACCAGCGACATCATGAGGCACTAACAAACACAACACGATATAAATCTTCAGCAAAGTGGCTGCTGTAGCTAACATCATGCCCTCAGTGCCGCCTCCTCACTCTGATGCTGATGGGCCAAAGCGAAAATGTGTCTGTCTTGACCTGATCATGGCAGTTATCATTATGAAAATAAGTCAGTGGTTATTGACTCAGGATACAGTTAGCACCATTTTTAAGCATCTCTAATTTATGTTCCCTAATTAACGTCAGTCAGCAGCTACAGCTTCATCAGCGGGTAGCAGAAGCCAGACATCCAAGTTCAACGCGTTCTCCACCGCTAGACGAGGTGAAATGTCACCGGGCTGTCTTCAAGTGTGTTGTGAGAGATTTACAGCCCTCCACTACAGAGGAGTCCACTTGGTTTAACTGACTGCTCGGTAGACTAAAGCTGAACTTTGTTCTGTCTTGAAAACCAGCGATTACTCATTTGTATTGCCTATTGTCATTCATTTTTCAAACTGCGGGGAGGAAACCACAGTCCTTCATTTCTGCAAAATGTTCACACATCTTTTCATGTCATGTCTTTATTTTTTGCAACAAATTGTGAGTAGTATCAATATGAGTACTGACAAGAATTGGTACTGATAAGAAGTATCAGCACTGATATCAACCATACCGTCTCCACACTGGAAGCTGGGCAGGTGGTGTATATACTTTTTGCAATGAAGACAGCTGCCTGCTGCTGCTGCTGCTGGAAACTGGGTTAATGGGAGCAATGAGACTGAGTGAACCGGTTAAGCTGCAGGTCATGAAAGCAAAAACAATGAGCTGAAAGCTGCTAAAATGCTCAGTATAACAAGGTCTTTCAGGGAGGGTAGCTGCAGAGTCCGATGTGATTCTCTGTGGGCTCATCACTACAAGTGACTCATTTTACATAAAACATTAAATCTACTCTTCATGTGAAAATTATTAGTGAAGCTTTAAATACATGTACATCAGCAACAGCCTCAAAATGTACATATTTATTCAAAATAGAGGCAATATTTTCTACAATAGCTGCTATTTTATTTACTGTTTGAAAGTTAGTTGGTTCTTAATATTTTAGAAGCCAATGGTATATTTGGTATGTAAAACCATAATTTATTTGACTGGACTGAGCTAAACAGCACTGTGCTGCTTGCAGGCGTGATGTAGCTTTGCAGAAAAGCAGAAGCGTCTAAACTGACTGTAAACTGGCTGTCACAGTCATTTATGGCCTCCTTATCCATCGACCTGATGTTGTGGATGTGCTGGCAGCACAAACACAGACAGCCCAGAGACTGTCTCCCAGTGTTAAAAACAGTTAGCAGCATTTAGCTGTATTAAACAGAATATTAATGGATTTGGAATGAGACTACCGAGCACCATTAAAACCTCAAAGTGAGCTGATATGCAGATATAGATTCCATTACCTCCGTTTACCTTGCCTTTTATTCACTCGCTGACAGTGGTAAACAAAAAGCAAAGAGCGTAAAATGAGCGATTCCCTCCTCCTCCGCACAAAACATTTACTATTACCGGCGAAAACCGACTGTGACGTTACATTTTCTAATCACCTAATCACGCCGGAGACTGCCTCTGCCAGCAGCACTTCAATGACGCTACCTGTCCTGAGGAAGAGATCTAGAGTGAAGGCACACGTCCAACTGACTCAGTGTTCCACACGCGTTTACAAAATGAAGCTGGACACTGCAGCTCAAGTCAGCCGCGCCATAAATGACATGAGTTCTGATAGAATGCAGGAGGAGGAGTTTCTTATTCATAATTATTGGCTTCAGTCTCCTCCACAACATGCCGCTACAGTAGGTAGATAAACAGTGACGGCTTGGAGAGTTATGCTAATGGATGTGTACAGTGACAGCCGATGGCTCAGTCAATCATAAACACCTCTCATCTCATAATCACAAGCCCGACGCAGGCCAGGGATGCCTGCGAGATACACTACGGCACAACACTGACAAATATAATGATCAACAACCACTGACAATCTGCAACCAGCGCAAGCACACACACTCACACACACACACACACACACTTTTCAGATCCGCAGACGTGACAGAAGATCCAAACTCTGAAACACCTCGTCACCGCGCCTGTGCCCGCATCTTATTTTAGAAGTAAGCAAACAGCGAAGATTGCCTCCGTTTAATGACAAAAGAAGCCCCGAATCAGGCGCAAAATGAAAGTTTGCTGATCCCTTTCACAAAGGAATACCAAATCTGTCAGAGTACTCTCCAATTCCCCGCTGTCGGGAGTTTGGGGGGGAAAACACAGCAGCAGCCACAGTGCCTCCCTCGACTCAGTCCATTTCCATAAATGCTGCTGGCTGTCTTACCTGCACCAGAAACACTGCTCGGCTAAATGCCCTGGCATATCATTTCCCCCGTTCTCTCCCTCACCTATTCCGTACCAAATGTTCATTACCATGCAGCCTGCCTTGGAGAAAAAGAAGGAGAAAACGACTAAGAGTACAGAGCTGAGATCATTGACAGCTTGATGTGACGAAGGTCAATTGAAATAACAGGTTTTTGTGTGTTTATATTTTAAATGGGCCACTTGTGTCGGCTGTTCTTGGCTCTCCGCACACGGGGAAGCTGGGGAGCACCGCTGCGGCTGTAGGCCTGCGTTGAAAGTGTGAGGCCGACACACACACACACACACACACACACACACACTCTCACACACACATACTCACTCACTGTAATGAGCAGGTTATGCTAAGGCACAGGCTGCTAAAATCTGTAATTATAATCAACCTCTCTCTCCACCTCTCCCCCTCATCTCCATCTCCCTTCCCTCTCTCTTTCCTTTTTTTTTCGGTCTACATCAGTGAGCAGGCATCGGGGAATCCTTCGCTAAGCACCAGAGGTAATGAGTTTATTGATTAACATGCAGAGATGAAGCGCCTCTCTCAAATTAGTGTTGTTTTACATTATTAGATCGACTCAGGGCACTTCAGAGCGCTAGAAGACCATTACCTCATCGGGGTCCCAAAACTCACATATGCATCAACTCTATTACTTAACTTTAAGTAGGGAAACCTTTGCCAAACTGTGCGCAAGGTGTTCGGACTTTTCAACATCCCGAGCGGCTTTGTTCGGCCGGTTTACTGCTAAAACGGAGCGCTGCGGTAATTTTTGATGAATGCCGCTCTCTGTTTTTAATGTGTTTGTTTATATGCGGGTGGGGTGTGCGCTCTGTCAGACGACTGGCAGCTCCGCATCTGGCAAACCATCTGGATGCGGAAGATCACATGTGACCCACATAACTGGTGTGTGACCCCGCTCTGTGACACGTCTCAGAACCCCACGGTAACTGCAGCTGGAGTTGCAAAACGAGTGCTAGACGATTGTTGGGATTTTGAAGAAAGGTGCGGATGGCGTAGAGGAAATTCTCAGCGCTGGATTTTGAGAGTTGCCGTCCTGAAGAATTGCAGACTCGATGTGATGAATCAGTGTTTCTGGTGCAGGTAATCTCTTTGAGAAGACCCAGGCGTGGTTGTTCTCTCTAGACTTTCAGTTCCTTGCCATATATAACCTCAGGTAAACAACAGAACATGCACATTTTTGATCATGGCTTCCTCAGTACAATGACACTTTAATGTTAGTGCTGACTCTAATCTGACCACTTTGTGACTTAATCACAGAGAATCACATTCACATCAGCAAATCGATACATTGGTCACCAAATCCAAAAATGTGAGTTTACCACAAAGAACTAATCGAGTTCAATTCTACATAAAAAGTGTGTAAATATTTATGAATTAATTCCTCAATGCAGGGCATCAATAGAAGCATCCTAGTTGCAGGATCCACTACAACTCACTGACAGTGACGACTAGTGTGTCACATCTGACTGAGGTGGGTTAATTTATCAAATCATTTTACAGACAGACGAGTTCTTTACCCTTCATTTTCACACTCATGCCCTTCAGCATTGGCAAATACATCATTATTCTGCAGTTTAATATGAAGCGAGACCTTGTCGAAGCCAACGTGCTACCAGAAAGTATTCCTTCAAGATCTAATTTACAACCTGAACAGCTTTAATTTTACTTTAGATAATATGGTAAAAATATAGGAGATTTTCCCATCAAACATAGAGAAATATCTTGAAATACCTAAAAGGGTTAAATGAGTCTCTGATTTCCTGTGATTCAAGAGGCACAGTGGGTCGTCCGCTAACAGGGGTTGGTATAGTTATCCCCAATTGCGGCGGCATGTCAGAGTGTTGGGCAGACTTGGGCAATATATTCAACCCCAAGTTGCTCCCAATGGCTAAGCACATCAGCCTGTGAGTGGACATGTGAAGAAGAAATGGATATATCGTGACATCATCTTTGTTTAAGAAGCCCTGTATCGCCCAGCTCAGAGCAGGTCGGCACCTTGCATCTGCCATCAGTGTATAAATGTGTCTGTGAATGTGGCGAGTGAGGTCAAGTTTATCTACTATTTTGGGTCTCAAAAAACTCCAGGCCAGCTTTGTCGCCGTAAGGTCACTGGTTTGAAGAACAAATCTGGCTGGGGAAAGTTAAAGAGCAAGACTTGCCCACTCCCTCATCACTGAGCTGTTCTCCATCCAGACCTCAAACCCCCAGCTGCTCTGGTGGAGCTACTCAGTGGCCAACGAAAAAGACACTGGTTGTACTGGTCAGCTCAATGGTGTGAACGTGAGATATTAGTGTGACCAAAAAGAGAACGGCTTACCTAGATAAATAAAGGTAGAGCGTACTGGAAGTGTTCCAGCGTAGTGAGGCTGGATTTGATGACCATTTTTTTCAAAACCAGTGATTTAACAAAACATCTCTTCCTTCATATTTGAACCCATCCAGAGAGGAAAGTCACACTGCTGTAGGACCCCAACCCCTCTTCCAAACAGCCCCCCTACCCCCGTCAACAACACAAACACACAAATACAAATCCATTTAAACAGCCTGTCATGTACTCTCAGTGTATCACACGCTCATCCTCCAGGAAGGTTACCCACGCTCACCACTCAGCCAGAGGGGAGTCCCTCAACTCAGGCTTCTCCCTTTGCCACCTGGATACTTCCTCTGAAGGTTCCTGGTGCGCAGCATGTCAGAGGCGCTATGAAGATAGCAGCAAAAATGGCAGAGCAAAGGAATGGCGTCAATCTCTCACCGCCGGTGCTTCTCTCGCGCCACTTTGATGTGATGGCTGCTCTTTGCTTTGTGATGTGGAGGAGCTGTCAGATTAGTGGGCCTGTCATGGCTCTGTCTGCTTGTCTGTTGGGCTTGACAGAGCCTGTGATGGAGCTCAGACTAAACAAAAGGGTTATCACCTTCCCTGCGCTCGACCGCGCTACTCTTTCATATATGGGGAGGAGGGAGGAGAAGGCTTCCATCCTGCATGCGGAGAGAAGAGGAGGAGGAGAGCATGTCACCCTTCAGCCACCGTCAAAAAAGATGTGAGCGGGAAGAAAAACGCAAGCGATTACCAAGCCTATCTGCACCCATCTGCGTCTGCATATCTACAGTATCAGCACCTATCTAACTAAATATGTCGATAGGCTCATGCATATAACAATGCTGCACATGCACTCATACATGTAGAGAGAATGCACACATCCACAATGCTTACATATAGGTAAGACCCACTAGGTGAATTGGTACAGTAACCCCCAAGCATCCTACTACAGGAAGTCCCTGCTGCATGGACTTCCTTTCAAACACAGCTGTTACTTGAAATGAGGCGTAGAAAAAGCGATCCATTCTCTGGACACCTGGCGCCCACAGTCTACAGGTGCATTGTGTGTGTGTGTGTGTGTGTGTGTGTGTGTGTGTGTGTGTGTGTGTGTGTGTGTGTGTGTGTGTGTGTGTGTGTGAATGTTTCAATGAGGTGAAACAACACCATAATGAAGAGAGAGTGATCACCGCTGACACAGCCGGGCTCACACGGTAATAGGAACTTCCTGTTTCAAGTCATTTTTATTTCCTGCTCGACTTGTACTATAATTAAGGGGCCAGGGCCTCTACTACAGTTACTGCAGCCTGGATTACTGCGCGCCTCCGTGGGCCAGTTCAGCACAAAAATGCACAGTCCAGATTTAACACATCCCCATCTGTAAATGGATGGATGATTAGAGGGATCGCCTCCAGCAACAAATTAATATCTGCCATCCGGGTACTTGTGGAGCCCAGCTGACTCATTATAAATGCTTCTGTTTTCTGGATGTGCAAAAATATTAATTCTTACCCTTCAACAGCGTGTTGACGCAGCCATGGTCAAATGTTCTAACATGACTAACAACACGACGAGTTCAGTGAAACACATCATATATTCTAGGATCTGGTTTCTCAGCCCTGATGCGTAGCTAACAGCGTGTAAACTTTAAAGTCCGCCTCCAGTCAAAAATGTGTTGTTTTTTTTCCTTCTTGTTCCTGCAGCTGAATGTTTGAGCCTCACTGTGTCGAATGATGTATGTGCAGAGTTTGACACTAGAAGGCTGCTTTCCACATTCATCACTGCGAGTGATGAAATTACTCAAATCTTTGACCTAAGGCCAGTGTGCAGGGATGTCCATAATGAACAACACCGTTGGCGTTGTTCCATATGTATATATAGCTGCCGACCTACTCAGCCTGACTCGCTGCCCGGCAGGGATTTGCATTTCCAACACAAGTGGGCTACCTGCTTTAAGATGCGTCTTCATCTAATGACACACTTACCTCCATCACCGCGTAACTATTGACACGTGGCTAAGCTAATTCAGTTACAAGCATGTTTAATTTCCTTCAACTTCTTCACAATAAAAGCCCGTCCTAATTGAGTCATTTAAAAGCCTCTATTATGACGCAGCATTACAGGAATCATTGCGTTATCACCAGCAGTAGCTACACAACCACCAAAACACCTGAAGGACAACACGATGAATCAGTAAAACACAGCTGATGTTTGAAAGTATGAACATGACGGGAGAAATTAAAGAGATTCCGATAGAACATACAAAAGGGAGCTCAACACGCTGACTTTTAGAAACTTCTTTCAGTCAGTTATACGTTTTTAACACACATTTGTTTGAGGGGGAGGGACATTGTTTGTCACAGGTTGGCCACAGTTGCAAGACGTCACTGCAGCCCGTCGTGAGGCGGGACGGGGCGGGCACGGCTTGGCCCGGCTTCGGCGCAGGTGCTAAAAGTGCTGGTGGAAAAACACGACATATGGTCTGCCTTTGCCTGAGAGGCAGCTGAGGGGCTGATGAAGATCATTAACGCCACACATTGCAGAGGTCTTCTTCACCTGACAGATTATGAAAGGATTTAGCATGCGCCGCTTTCTTCCCCTGTCCTCCTCTGGACAAGACATCTGTTATTTAAATAACAGTTTCAAACGGGAAGGAAGAAATTGTTACCCAGCACAGTCTCAGCAGCTGATGACAGAGGGAGTAAAGTCGAAAAGAAAGAGACAAACAGAGAGAGAGAGAGAGGGAGAGAGAGCATATTGAGTGGGTTAATAGTAAAAAAAAAAAAAAGAGAGAGACAGTATGAATTCCAATGACAGAGGAGGAGATAATGAGGTGTTTTGATGTGACACGAAAGACAGAGGGATCTAATAAAGGTAGTCAGCTGGTGGTGTGCAGCTGCACTACAGGTCATTCTGTTCACACACACGCATACACACACACACACACACACACACACACACACACACACACACACACACACACACACACTCACCCACTCACATAAATGCACAAACACAGCTACTGCAAACTAGTTGCATACACTCAATAAAATCCATGTGCACAAAACACACACACCACACAGGACTCTGGCCCTGTCTGTCAAATCCCACAGTCTCTATTTTCTACCTTGACCCACTGATCTGTACAGATCAGACACACATTCACACCAGTTTTTATTAGTACTTTACATATGCATGTGTCCCTGTGTGTGTGTCTATCTCTGCGGAATGCTGAGTGTGTATATTCTCATAGCATACACACTGTACTGTGTGTGTGTGTGTGTGTGTGTGTGTGTACATCTGTGCATTTACATCTGCTGCATTTCCATTTGAAGACGTCTATCTTGGCAGAGATAATAAGAAGCGGTGTGTGTGTCTCCCCAGAGGAGTGAGTGACAGTCTGAGGGAGCGTGGCGATACACTTATTCACACTGATGGAGAGATCAGAGTGAAACATGGCAGACGTTGTCATTGCAGCCTTACACCAGAGAAGGGAACGCTTCCTAACATTGATGTTACAGTCCTGTCTGGCAGACAGCGGCGCTCTGAAGACAAACAATCACCCAGGACAGCTTGAAAGTGGCAAAAGGAGAGGAGGAGGACAGATGGGCAGGGGAGAGGAGGAGAGGGAGGAGACTGTCAGACCCGTCCCACCTGAAGCTCCTCCTTTTCTACCATTTTTCATTAATAATTTCATTTTACCTCAATCTCTGTGGCGTTCTGGGGCTGCCTCGGCAACACAGCCCTAATCTGTGTGTGAGCATTGTCACCCCATGCACCCTGCTACAGCGAGTGTTGGAGACTCCTAAAAGAAGCCTGGTATCCAGCTCGTCTTTCACTCTGCATGGGAGTGACAATGCTTAAACCACAAAACAGCCTCACTTTAATCCATTTGTGCGTCCGTCCATTTGTCTTCAAAATATGATGTTTATGTTGAATACAAGCATATTTTGAAGGAATAGAGTCCACTGGTTAATTCAACTCTCAATTCATGACAGTACAGAGACCAAATATCTGGGATGAATGCAGGTTACTTGCATTCTCAACAAACCACAGATGCTGTGGTTTGATTCCTCTGGCTAGGCTGAGTTCTCAAAGAACACAACTGTTAAACAGATGATTTGAGGGTCAGATGTTAGCAACATTTACCCAATTGCACCCTCCTCCTCTTTATCCCCCCCTCTCCATCCCCCACTACCAGAGATCAGAGGGGTGGTTTGTTGGGAGAGTTAGTCTAATCTGCCTGACTTTGTCCTTTAACTCACTGAGGTTTATGTCATGGCCTAGCACAGGACTTTTATGCTGTAGACCAGTGTCAGTTTTGGGAAAATTGGTACACACCTATTGGGAGTCACTGGCACTTGACCTAGTCAGTCGTTCAGGTAGAGGGATATGTGGAAATTAGCAGTAACTTAACTGTGATGTGTATCAATAAATCCATGGCACTGTCCGTTGCACAAATTTTGAATTGTGCATTTTTCTCAGTCGTGCCCTTTTGTCAGTTTAATCTTGGATCTATAGTAATCTCCTAACTATATATCATATATACACAATTCTATACTATATTGTCAACTGTATATTCTATAGAGAGGTGTCCAAGATGAAACAAGGTAACACGTAGCAATGTGTAGTTACGGAAGAGCAAGAGGAACATAGAGACACAATGCTGATTGTAGCATTTCTCCAATATTAGTACGATCATTCAGAAGCATCTGTACTGCTGAAAATGACCAAGGCCAAGACACCTCTGTGATAAAATATTTTTGGGGAGATGTAAATAACACACATACTGTTCTCATCCAGCAACAATGTCTTTGCTCCCATTGGGACACCCCCCTGTTATAAATTAACAAATCCCAGACTGCAACTGGTAGCTGTTATAGATAGGAAGCATGTGCTCGGTCTTCGACCAAAATCATATTACCAATCTAATTACCCCCACTGGTGAGTCAGATGACCATGTGTGCATGTAGCAGCTCCTCACTGGCTGCTTATACAAGGGTCATTATTTATTCATAAATTTATTGCATTGAAATGACATATCCCACAAAAGACTTTGCATGAGCACTACACAGAAGACAAGGAGGCTTGTTTACATGCTTCAAAGCAAGTAATCAGAGACAACAGCTCTAACGTAAAAACCTTGAAAAGCTCTCCTGTCAAAGGCAGTCACAGCACAGCAGTCAGACCTTCAGTTTTCCTTCCCAAAACCACCAAACATCGCCCATATGTTTTCAAAGATGGTTACCCAGGGAGAGGTGCACAACTTGGAGAAGTGGTGCAAACAGATCATAAATTAAAATGATGCGATGGACATTTTGTGATTGAAATAAAAGGTGTGAATGTGAGAAACCTCTATCCTTTCAACAAATTACGAAGGGATTATCTGCATTTTTGGTGAAATGAAAGACTAGCAGCTCTGTGAGGCTGCAATTCAGCATGCTGTGGCTGTGTCTTGACGCTAAAGTCTGCATGCTTACATGCTCACAATGGCAGTTTGGCAGGTCAGCATGCTGATATTAGCCATTTGGCTCTTACCACAAAGTACCGCTAAGTCTAACTGGAATGTCATTAGTTTGGCAGATATTGGAGTATAAACCAAAGTACTTAACAAAGTCACATATTGCTCCGTTCAATAGTTTCAGTCTCAACAAAAGTGGACAACTGACTGACACTGCCATCCTTTAAGCATTAGTGCAACAGACAGCCGTGTATCCGAGGAGGCAAATGTCAGTTATCTCCCCTTCTGATCTCTATTAACAGGTGTCTGCACTGGTGGAATTACAGATATCCATCAACACGTAACAATACCGCAACAGTCAGGCTGTTACATAAAGATTTAGTTTCAGACAAACATCTAGGAAAAATGTCAGGTCGGGTAAGGTCACATCAATTAACACTGTGTTTTAAGAGCTTTAAGAGAAAATAAAGTGTTTAAATAAGTGATAACCAATAATTAGGGATGTACCTACTGTCTGTGTGCGGGATATGTCCTGTCACAGTGCTGGAGTTTGTCATTGATGTGACACTTAAACGTAAAGCAAAAATTGTATCTTGACAAAAACCATGCAAGGAACTTAGGTTTAGTTGTCAATGCAGATCGCAGATAAAAAAAACAAAACAGGCTCAGTTTTAAGTGAACAGTGGGGGAATGCAACAATACTGAAACATATTGAGAGCTGGCAAAAATGTTGAACTTGAATGTTCAATGATCTAATTTAATCGAATCCAACCTGCTTGGCGCATGGTGATGTTGTGTCAGATTGTTTTGCTCATCAGGCACTGTGATATTACTTTATTGATAAACTTAATATGCTGTTTTTTTCTCAAGATAAATGGTGATTTACAAAAAATAGAATGAAGGAAACCATAAATCAATTTGCCTAAGGCCTCCAAAGCACCAAGTCCACCCTAGGGTGTTCTCATCATTACACATGTAGGCTGACCAACAGGCCGATCTCCTCTCTCCCCTCTGTTTTCTCGACATGTTTCACCAAGGATATTGTGCTGGTCCCATGTGTGGCTTCAGATGGGACCTAACTGGGGTCTAATGGGGTCAGGTTCCCAATCGACAGTCTACTCATTGGAAACAATAAGAGCACCCTGCATGAAAACCAGAGGACGGCGAAGCACTGAGGTACCTGTTGGGTAAAAAAGGAAAGTAAGATGGAAGACAGAGGGAGGAAGGAAGGAAGGAGGACAGGGATGGCAGATGATTTAGGCTTTAGGGGACGCGGGGCCTTGGCATGGTAACAAAGGCAGCAGCGCTCTCTCATCTGTCGTGGCATTAGGACTTTCATAAGTTAGCTGTGTAAGCACTGTTAGCATTACCGTCTGATGATAATTAACGTTTGCTCTCTGGGATTTAATGTCTTTTTTAGCACTGTGTTACTTGAGACATTGTCTCCGTGCAAAACTCTGCAACTGACAAAGCAGCATTCACGATCATAACCATCTCTGTAATTGCATTATAATTATTATTAATTATCATGCACAAAACTGCTGAATCAGTGCAGTGTGTGTGTGTGTGTATGTGTATGTGAGAGCGTGTGAGAGCATGAATGCCTTAATTCCAGGCTGCTGTGGGATAGTGAAATAAATCAGGCCCAGCTGATGTGTGTTTACCTTCCCTAAGCCCCAGGAGACTTTGGGTAATTGAGCATGAGCAGATCTGCAATAGAAAACCCATTTCACAGGGAGATAGACACACACCCCTAAAATGTTACACTGCAACAGCTAGCAATGAGGCGCACACACTCACACAGGCCCTTGTTGCTCACTGACCCTTTGGGACAACGTGGACGTGTTTAATATGTCTCTAGTGAGTTTATGAAGACAAGACCATAATCCAAACATGAATTATTGTGATGTTACAAAGAGCCTCCCTCATGTCTGAATCAGAGAACAGATGGGTAATAGTGTGTTCACCACCAGCAAATTTTTGTGTTGTGAGAGTTTGACCGCAGGATCATTTGTTTATTGGTACTCCTTGCATTTGCCCCAAGCAGCCAGATTACTTTACCGAGTATCAGCTGTAAAATAATGAGCAATGGCATGTACTTCATAACCACAACTTGTTGTTTTTGTCCAGATTAAACAACCAGGATGAAACAAAAATAAGTTTTACGGACAGAACCGGGACAGCTGTTTCATGACTGCTTCCATTATTTATACTAGCATAAACTAACCAGCAACGAGCTGTAGCTGTAGATATTCAAGGTCCATGTCAATATAATGTTGTTGTTCTGTGAGAACAGTGATGTTAGACTGATGAGCGGTTCAGAGGAAAAAGGAAAATCCTAGTTGGTTTGATTGCCATTAGCTTGGTAGCTAACTTGAAGGCTACAATAACAGAGTGTTAGCTTTCAATGCGTTGGGTGATGGAACATTCGGGGTTGGGCTTTTCTGTCTCTGTCGTGATAGTTTATATCACATATATCATAAACCTCTGTGTAGACACACAAAGCCAGAAGAAGCCCTCCTGCATCCTCTCAGTTACCAGGGTGACGGGTGTCATGTCCCACCCTATTTATTATATGATTGGTGGCCTGATACTTTTAACTAAAAGCACTAGGAGCGGCTGCACAAAAACCTAAGAGCGGGCTGAAAAAAAGACACAAAGTGCTGCGCTTTGTGTCTAGGCAGCCGCACACCGCCATGTGTGCTCTTTTCTCATCGGAGACATATGAAAAAAGAGACACAGGGCCTTAATGGACCGATATTAGAGTGGTATTTATTCTCATCTATATCTCGAAAAGAAAACAAATGAGCGTATTTCCCAAAATGTGGAACTATTCCTTTAATCACACGCTGTAGCTTACCCAATAATGTAAGATCTGTGTGTTTCACGGAGCTACAAATATAATAATATTGCAAACCAGAGTAAGACAGCATCTCCTGGTATGCATTCGCTCATCTGAATAAATGCATGGGGTTTACGTGTGTCTGGGATTTCTACGCGTGTGTGTTTGTGTGTGTGTTTCTGTCAGTGTGCGCATGTTGATGGCATCCCTGTAGTCGCAGCTCCCCTGCTCTTGTAATGTACCCATGTAATGGTGTAATGAAAATTCATGATGAGAGCATGTTAACTGCATTAGCCAGTCTCCCGAGTTCCAGCACATGAATAAAATGAACAAGGAGAGGAGAAAAAAAAAAACAGGGAAACTCATTTTGATGCCTAATTATTTTTGGACTTGACAGCCTGGCAGCGGCCTGGCCTGTGTATGTATGTGTGTGAATGTCTGTGTGTGCGTGTGTGTGTGTGTGTGCAGGTCGTCAGTGTTGCTTAGTAGATGCACAGCGGTAAGCAGGGCCCTTCATTATGGGCCATAATGAGTACATCCACCCCGGATACAACAGCCTGGGAACCTTTGTTGCATTGTTTAGTTCCAACACCTTGAGCAACAAATCAACACATTTTACATGGCTCAAGTACCTGCAATTTTTTTTTCCTCTAAATATGTAACAGGGCCACATCTCGCCTTGGTGTATGTTTTTTTCTCCACGCTTTCCTTTCATTATGTTCACATGCACATTGTGATGCGCAGAAATCATTACTATCTGAGTACAGTGCTGTAAAACCATTAAATTGCTCCAGGAAATGTGTGTTTTATAATAATTGTGCTATTATACACATGCCGCAGATTCCAGCTGAAAATTGTACACTTGCAGGCCACACACATTTAACTACGTAATAATGTGTGATATCGCAGAAAAAAAAAATTTAACTTTGCTGAGCCGTTTGCTCCACCTTCGAAACATTTTGCGGTACCCGTTCTTGCAAATTTTGTCGCCGCTACAGGTTTTTCCCTCTTCTCACGTCGGCATGTAAATGGAAGACTGTTGACTTAAGGGCTGAGCTGCATTCGGCAGAGTTGAGCGTTTCTTTGTGGTTACTGACACGGATCTGTGTAATCCTTACACAGTCGCTGTTAGTTTAGTGGAGTCAGATGTTGTCCTCAGCTCGTTTCACTCATAACAAAAATAGATTCTCCTGGAGACTGCGGCTTGTTTGATTTTTTTTTTTTTTTTTTTGCAAACGACGTCTCAGGGAGAGAACCAAAAAGGCAAAGTGCTGAATGTGATCGCTCTGTGAGGATTTGGAGGAGATGACTGAGAGTTTTTTTTTTAAATAAATCTCTTCTTTTTCGCTCTCTACACTCTTTGTAAAGCAAATGCCCCTCATATGGCTAATATTCAGCTGAGCAAAGGTTTCCTACCTTAGATAATCAGAAGCACCTGTGAGGCACAAATGACTGTGTGTGCATGTAATCAACCCAAGGGGACTGACTGAATCCTTCCTGCCAATGATGGAGACGCGCTCCAGTGCAACGGATGCAGCGGAGGATTCCCGAAAATCACCATCTCCCAGGATTAGACGTGGAATGAAAGAGAAGCGGGGCATCCGGATGGCCTTTATTGGTTTATGATTGCCCTTATCCTAACCACATTAACCTCCTGATTGCTCGAACAGACATTATTAGATGCTTCCATTGGAACAAAAAAAGGAAAAGAGGAGAAAACAGAGACTAACGGGCAATCATGCCCAGCGGCCCATGTGAGGAATTTAGGGCCAAGGACACAAAGAGACAGAGCGAGCGAGAGAAGTGAAAAGGAGGGGAGAGCGAGAGAGGAGAGGAGGTGGGGGAGGAGGGGGAGCGGGAGTTCGATCGTCGATTAAAGTGCAATTGTGCAATTTCATTCCTGTTCCAGCACAATGAGGAATGAGATTAAGCTCAATTTGGACCTGTTCAAGAGATCTCCTCACCTCTGTCTGAGGTGCACTGTGCAACACACACACACACACACACACACACACGCTCGCAAGCACACATGCACGCACATGCATACACACACCTACACACCCCTGGAGCCCCTCACCATGTCAGCACCCCTCCAGGGAAATCAGGCGTCTGGAGACAGGTCAGCCCTGGCCCATGTATATATTCATGGGCTTAATCTGGCATCATTTCTCTCTGCTGCCGGAAAAAGAAATGTATTTAATTTACACAATCCCCATTTGGCCTGTTCACCAAGGAGAAATACATAGGGAAAGTAGGCCCACAGCGAGGGCTTCACCCCTTCAGCATGGACTATTTTGCAAGAGTGTGTGCATATACAAGTTTGTGTGTGCGTGTCTATATACTGTATGTCAGCATGCACAGTGGTGTTCTGTCTGTGTATAGCAAAAGGGGAGAAGAAAAAAAAAAACATCTTATCATATTCCAGACCTGTACAGTACACCCAAACAGTGGCAGCTGTGCTAGTCAGTTTGAATGGGAGGATGGGAGTTGTACCCAGCAGATGCTGTGTGTGTATTAAACAGATTAATTATTAAAACATGCTTGACAGATGAAAAGTGGGTCCTCGGGCTATAAAGGAAAATGTTTATTCTTCTGCCACAGACTGTAGTACACTTAGCTTCTGCTCTCAACTTATCCAGCGCCTCAATGAAGAGAGTAAACACTTTCTGTGCTCTGTGTGGTTGGAATCACATACATAATAATTTGAGATGGCCGCCTGGGATAAACCTTCAAATATGAATGTGTGTTTAGTGATTGGGGTGAAATATGATTAGCATGCAGCACCAGCACGTACGTGTGTGTGTGAGTATGGAGTTAGGTAGCCTGAGGACAGACCCAATCACCTTTTATTTTTTTTTTCCCAAACTGCGCACCTAATCAAGTAATATTTCGCCTGTTCTCGCCGCCTCATATTAACTTTCTTCCTCGCTCTCGTTTCCCCTCCAACATTTGAAATTTCTCTTCCTGGTAGCACCTTAAATATTTGATTCTAACGCACTGTAACAGGCATGGCGAGCAGCTGTGGTGATGTTGTTCGGCGCAGTAAGTTCAGATCGAGTGCAAAGATGGGGACAAATACTGGACAATCACTGTGATTTCCATTGCGCTAAAAGACATGTTGTGCTGTAAAGAAAAGAGTTTGAAAGAGGTCAGACATTTTTAGATACCTGTTACTGTGAGCTGTTTGAACAGTTGAATGTTGATGGCCATGTGTTTTATTACTGAACCTGGCTGGAAACAGCAGGAATCAGTCTGTATGCAAAAAGTCTGAGGAAGTAGGAAGCTCCAGGCCGATATCTCAGTTATTTATTTATCTTTGTTTCTGTTACGGCCTACATCTTATGTATTGTTCCCTCTCTGTTATAAATTAATGGAGATGCCTGGCAAAGTCTCACCATCTTCTTGTTGTGGGCTGCGACAATATGGTGTAACACAACGCTACTACTGCTGTCTTTACATTTTGTGGTGGAAGGGTGCAGGGGTCAAGTCAGGATTTATCAAGATTGCTTTGTTTTCTGTATTCAATTCTTTTCTGCTGTCATTAAAAATTCTTAAAAGAAGTCGTTCATGCTATGTGAGGAGGTCCAAATGAAAAAAAAGTGTTGTCTATTAAACTATGAGAGATAGAAGTTGACACAAAACTGTATCTCAATCCAAATGTCCACACTAAGAATTGTGAATATGTGTCTAAGTGTATAAGAATCTAAAAAATGTGCTCAAATTCATGTGTAAATGGCCTTTCATTAATCAATCAAGGCTAAGCATTTAGCTACAGTACACCTTTACACATGACTTTTGCTCCCATCCTACCCTGCCTGTGATTTGCAACTGTGTGTGGCTATCAGTCTGTAGATTGTATTCACCCTGAACAGAGGCTCTCGCTGCCAGGCTCACCCTTCTCAGTAAAGCACCCTTCACTGTCACAGGGGAGGGACCACAACAACACTGGCAGTCACACGTTGATATTAACAGACTGTACGAGTCTTTATGTTAATGACAGCAGTGTACATGTTCAACTATGCTTTCAGGAAGTAACCTGCGCAAGAGCAATCCTGCCTGACTGCATGATGTCACAGGATAACGGCTCTGTTTTTTAAATGTGATGGGAAACCTACACCAGTATGATTTTAGGACCAGAAACCACTTAGTTCACTGAAGTTGTTTCTGGGTTTTGTTTAGAGAAAATCTCCAAAGTCCCATGATATTTTGGCTGCTGTCATTTGACAAACTTGCTAAACAGATTAGTTGGTCTGATGATCATCACAGCTCCAAAATGTATAAAACCGAGAGAGAATCTTTGCAAAAAATCCAATATTGCTTGAAACAAAGTATGTTTTTTATCAGCTATAACAAGAACAAGATAGTATCATTACATCATATCATTTAGCCAAATCAGGTGTTCGATATGTTATTCCAAAAAATTGAGAGGAACCACTGAACTGTGAAGAAGCACTTAGTCTGTGATAGTGTTTCATTATAAACACATCTGTGATGTGTATCACTGCTGTTGTTCTTGAGCACATCTGGTCGGGTGTTGTTCAGTGTAACAGGCTGAAGGACGATTCAGTTTCACTCAGTCACTTGGCTTTTGAAAACTGGGTCTGTAGCTGATTTTTAACTCAACAGTGTCACTGTGACCCGACCAGGTTTTTCATTGCACTGGAGGTCAAGATGCGTGCACACACACACGCGCACACACACACACACACACACACATACACACTTGCAGGTGGCATTTCTGTGCAGCAGAGCGCGCACTGTCTGCGGAGTCCACTCTGTCCTGTGTGCTCACTGGACATCTAGCATGTAGCTGCTGGATAAAGAGTGAATATTGAAAATATAGTGAAATATTAAGTATTTCCTCAATGCCTTGCCACGAATTGAGGGTGTAAATGGCGTATTTCCAAACCAATTTAGGAGCCAGGTGATTCAGGAGACTTGGTTAAAACAATATCAGCTTTAGCAATTCATTATATTATTGTATTTATACTTTACATGTTAAAATAAGTCTAAATCAGTTGTTAAGGAGATTGCTGCGATGCTCTTTTGCTGTGAAGCGCCAAAAAAGTTTTGCGGGCAACAAAACTTCCCCCCAATCTTCCACTGGCATGTGGGCAAGAAGATAATGACTGAATTTTCATTTTTGGGTGAATTTTTCCTTTAATGCTCTGATGACTTTACCGTCAATATTTTTTTATTTGTTTGTTTCAGGGAGAGTTGATTGTTTCGCCTCTTATTTTATACAAAAAGACATTGCGCTGCATTGAGAGTGAGCACCAGGAGAAGAGAAGGGGATGGGGGGATGTTTGCAGCCAGATGCTTCTGTCTCTGCACAAGGAAGAGAGAGACAGAGAGAGAGAGAGAGAGAGACAGAGAGAGACAGAGAGAGAGAGAGAGAGAGAGAGAGAGAGACGGGCCACCTGCTCTTGCCATTTTTCCAGTTCTTGGCTCCATGTAAATAGGTGACAAATTATTCAGTCCAGGATCTGAACATCCAAGCCCCTTCTGAAGGTGGAGGCCAAGAAAAACGGTCCAGTTACCCTCCCAGCATCCCCTTAAAGATAGCTCCACCCTTGCTTACACTCACATAGACACACATAAACACTCACACACAGAATGAAATCATTTCTCCCATCCCCCATATGAGACACACACACACATAGACACGGGTTGCTGGGCCCCCTGTTGCCTCATCTGTCAGCCCCCACAACCAAACACACACCAGCATCAGGCGCACACGCACAAGCGCACTCCCAGGGGAGCGGGTCTCAGATGCAGATCATCAGCATTAGCGGGCGGCTGAGGGATTAGCATCCCCCTGCAGTGACCTACAGGTGTAGCCCTGGGTTAGAGCAGACACTTATCTTCCAGATCATCGCCGGGCCCTGACCCCCGGCGCCCCGACCAAACACACCTCACCAGAAAAAAAACAGCACTGACAGACAGATGGGGGAGGTGTTGCGGGGTAAAGGGGTAAGGAGTTACAGGAAATGTGTGGGGATTAAAAAAAAAATGACAGGTAGATATAGATGGGTAAAGAAACAGGAAAATAGAATGAGAGTTATAAATGTAATACTGCTTTTGTATAGATAGATAGATAGATAGATGTACCTGTTGTAAGTGAATGTAAAGACCAACATGTGAGTCACTGTCAAGTATGCAGGCCTTCAGCTGAGTCTGCAGTGATAGGACCGGCAGCACTGGGGAACTGGCATTCGGGGTGGAAAAGAGGTGAGCGATCCAAAAACCAAGCAACTATATTGTTTTTTTCCAACTAATGAACACTTTCATTTATCACGTTGCTTTCTTTTTTCCCCTGTTGCGCCTTCCCTTCCCTTCCCTTCGCTTCGCCACGCTCCTGCAAGTTATCACATTTCTGATTGAATGCGCGAGAAAAAGCTCGGCTTGATAAGCAGACAGAGTCAAAACAATGGGAAGATCGAGGTAGACAAGCAAAGGGCCTTTGGTGGTTGACGCTCCTGTTTTGTTCGCTGTAATATCATCTGAACCCGGCTTGTGTTGTTGCCTCCCGTCGGACTCGGCTCGTTCTGTTGACATTTTGCTGTTATTTGTACACTGCAAAGCGGTCCATTTTCCCCGCATCAAAAGTGCTTTTACGCGCGTGTGTCAGGATGTCTTTGGTGCTTACCTTCAGCTCCTGTCAGAGAGCGAGAGCAGGGCCTGTGCTCAGGAGCAGAGGGGGGAAGGCTGCTTTGTGCCCTAAGCGTTTTTAGTGAAGGCGAGAACTGGCTCAAAGGCTGTCAACGCACATGGAAACACACATCAATACACATACACACACACACACACACACACACACACACCAACAAGCGGTGTTTTCGCTCTCAGCTGCACTCCCAGTAAGAACCAAGTATTTGAAATGAACTCGGAATCATAAGGCGCACGCACACACGGGCGCGCATACTATGCTCATTACACCGGTTTTCTTGCCTGCATTTGTCTTTCTCAAAGGCTATAGAAACATGAGGGTGGCGAACGCAGCCCTGATCAAAGAATGTAGAGTTAGGACTTAAGACCTGACAAAGACAAACAACCCACAGTGTGAGACAATGTGCGGTGCAGCGAGAGCGGCGTAGCAATTGACACGGCCGTTCTTTGCGGAACCGCAATTACGGAGAGATGTTCACACGTCTTCCTGTGTCGCGCGGCAAATTCCGCCAGATGGAAGCGGCAATCTGCTGCTCCGAGCGGCCTTTTTAGTTTTAGCTGCCACTGCGGAGAGGACAACAGGGTCAGACTTGCACTGTGAACTCTGCAGACGCTGGGAATTCATTTCATTAGTGGGCTTTTTGAAAGACTGTACCCTCATGCCACTGTAATAATTGTTTATTACGGCGCTCTGTGAAAGAATCCCAGTGGCTACTGTTTTTCCTCACATCTTTGGTTGTGAAAGAACCCAAAGAATCCTGCACATTCTTCCCAATTTATTAACGACGCAGCGCTCCTGATACCTTCCTCAGGTAACACTCTGAAAGACACGCCAGAGGGTGCCAGGACAGTTCTTTCACAGCTGATTTTTTTTTTTTTTTCCAGTCATTTTTTCGCTGACCTCCTAAAGAGTAGGAGTGGTATTTGCAGGTCTGCATGGTTTTTCCCAAATATTGCTAATCAAGTCCAGTGCAGACGTCTTCTCTTCGTGTCTTCCCTTCATAATGTGTCTAAGCTGTGCCTCAGCTCAAGGGCTTGAATTTTTAAAGGATGAAGTCTATGAACGTGGTCTTTCAGAGGACTTGATGGTTCAGCTGAACCTGCGCTTCCTTTCCAACGATGATGCCCTGGGCTCACAGCAACTAAATGTGGTGGTTAATTCGGAAGGCTCTCTGGAGAGGACGAGCTGTTCCTAATCCAGCTGACCATCGTGGGACCTTACTTCAGAAAAGAAATATGTACAGTGAATGGCGAGGGAAAAATATGTTTTTTTAAACCCATTTGTACCGTGAATTACTCTTATGATGTCGGTCACTTTAAATGAGAATATGTCAAGTCAAGAAGGTCGCACTTTGTCACAGTCAACTAATCATGAGACTGTGAAAATACATAATTAGAAAGGTTAGAAAGTTCATAAATCTGACTAATTCTCCTTTTGTATTACTGCAGTTGTCAATATGACCAGACTAGTTTTGATTTTCGAACCTTTTCAAATCCTATGTCTGTGCTAAGGTGACGGCCATGTTGAGGTTGGCGATGCATGTTTTATGAGACGATGTAGATCACTGAGGGTTTTTTTTACAAAAGAATTATTTCATTATCATTACCACAAACTGAGACCGGCTTGAACTCAAAAATAATCCTTTAAATTGAGAAACATGTAATTCCTGGCACAATTCAAATAGTACTTGTCTCTCCTAACTGACTACTGTTCAGTCCTTTTTTCTGAAATTATGTCCCATGGCCCACAGCAGCAGGAGCGGAGCCTCGCCTCCTCATGATCTTAAGTTTATGACCCAGCTTGATAAAATGTTACCTGGATTTATCTGATATGTGAAAAAGAATTCAGGCTGCTGAACTGAAGCAATTTGGGGTATTTGTACCCTTTATTATTTCTATATTCTATTGTTTTGTTTTGTTTTGTTTTTTTTGGTGTGAATCAATCATTATATCATCCATTTACTAACGGCTATTTGAAGTGTCTGGTGAAATCATGTAATCATGTGATGTTTCTTAACTTCACAAGTTGATAAGGATTGCTTCAGTGCTTTCAAAAGCAAACAGCAGTAAATGACTGGATAGTCAGCAGTGATGGAAACTGAGAACCTCAACCACTCACAACTCCTTCCACATCGTCCGATCTGCTGGAATTGTATGCCTCCGAGCTTATTAATTTTAACGATGCCGGCATGTTTTCATGACATTTGTGTGTTGCGAAATGCCGACGTCAAACTCAAACAAAACAGGAAGAAATCACGGAGGTCCACAGTGTGGCTTCATTTCATGAAGACAGATGAAAAAACATGGAAACAGCGGTAGTTTGTAATGTCTGAAAAATTATTATTTCAAGAGTGTGAACACGAGCTATATGCTGTAACATCTTCTTACACAACATAGGTTTTAAAGTCCATGACACTCTACACTCAAGCGCCACGCAACAAAGTATGTCCATCACCAAGAGCGAACGATAACACTGGTGCCGCACCAGCAGGCTTAACACGTTTCTTTCTTTAACGAAGACGACCTGAATGAAAAACAGACGACTGGCGGTTACCACAGCTAGCTCGATCAAAATTGATCAGGAATCAAAAAGGGAAATGATAAAACACCAAACTGACACACAGAATTGATAACGGCACTCGTATGAATAAAACCGTACCAATTCCCGCTCCCAATACTGAGGGCCAGAAAGAATACAAAACGATTATGTCCGTCAGAGAAGCAGCTGCAGTGGCTCTGAAACCTTTCAAGAACAGTGTACAGATTTTTATAAGATAAATACTTCCAGCTGCTGTAAGCTCGCCCACCCTGCTCAACTCTGGGATGTTTTTTTTGAGATTTCAGCCATGGAGTAAGTACCTGCAGACTATCATCATCATCCAGCCCCAGCATTACGCATGCAAACCGGGGGGGGGAGTGATTTACCCTCTTCATTCCAAGTAACATGTGCCCTGTCTGTGGAATTTGGGATCTCAAGCATTTCTTCCCAGCGAATGACAGCAGTGTACCCCTGGTGCGTTGCAGGCTGCCAACCACTAAGCAGTCCTGGCATTCTGCAGACAGGCCAGACTTGTGGTTGTTGTTTTGCTCGCTCCTCCTCAGTCTTTGGCTGCAGGCTATATGCAGAACACAGACAGCTAGCCTGTTCCCACACCAGGGCTCAACACTGAAGGTACTCAACCCCACACTCCACTCTGGGTACATTAGCAGGAAAGAGCTGGTTGGCGATGTGAGGGAAAAAAAAGGAGGAGTCGGGGAAGAAAACGGCAAATAACCAAAGACCTACGTGCCTCTTTGGACACATGAAACAATGACAGGCGGGCGGTTAAACTCCGTCGGTTTGAAGACTCAAACTCATTCGTGCAGTTCACTTTCTCTCTCCGCTCAGCATTTTCTCCCTTCCTCTGCCTCATTCCATGCTTCGGTTTGTTCCGTCAAAAAAAAGATGGCTGACCACAAACTCACATTGTCTCATGTCATTCTCCACAAAAGGAACGCTCAGGACTATGTTTGGGTTCCTCGGTGAGCCAATGGGCAATTGTGACTCGAGCTAACCATCCCCTGTCGCATTCTTTCAATTAGAAATGACAGAGAAGCCGCAGTGTTCTCTGCGATGGAGTATGTGTCAGAGGACCGCCTGCTGACCCTCTGCCCAGCCAAAGGGTAGAATCCTAAAGCTGGCATTTCAAAACGAGCAGTGACACACGGAGCCCGGGATTTCAGCTGTGTCATTCATTCCATGTGAAAAAATGCTATTTTGGCAACAAGCAAATAATTAATCCGCTTCTAATTATTTATCAGACATCCAGCTGGCACATTGTGTCTCTTTGTGTCACAATCGCGCACCTTTCTGATTAGTTGGTGTTCTGTATGCCCCTGTTCCTCCTGATCTGTGTTTTCATGTCCCACCGTGGCCTCCCTCCCTCCCGGCTCAACTGGTCGGTCACTAAGCTCAGACAGTCTGCGGCCTCTCCAGCCCAGGCCTGTTCAAATATGCAGTTTTAATTGAGTGATAATGAAGAGAGCTTGTCTGAGATGAGGTTAACAGGAGTGTATTAATTTGAATAGGGCCCTCTGGATTATCCCCAGCTCCCCAGTCTCTCCTAGCTCTGAAAACGATGTGCCGTCCACACGGGGAACCGAGGACGGGCTGCATTTCTTAATGGACCACAGGGCAACATAAGGGTCATTAGCATGAGATTCAGACCGAGTGTTTATATATGTGTGTGTCACGGACACAGTTGATCCACCTTGACACAAACTTTGACAGATAAAAGTGCTAGAGGTAACTGATGAGGAGGAGAGCTAATAACCAGAGGGCAAAGATAAAAATCTATACCTCTCAATCACGATGTGGATTTCGATCTTTCTTCCTATTTCTCTTCCCGTCTGTCCCTCTCCCTTTCTCTCTCTATCCTCCACCATTGTTGTTATCAAATGATACAGTTGCTCAAGCGCAGCGTTTGAATCCTAAGGACCTCTGGGAGCGGATTTGTATCCACCAAGCCCCTTCTAACGGGGATTAAGAGGATTAAAAACCATAAAATGACCCCAGCTCCAGGTCCCCAGAGCCAGGCCCAGCTTGCTTCAGCCCGGCCCAGCCAGGAACGGAGCGCAGGCCGCAGGCCTTCTTTACCAACGGCCCCTTAAAGCTCCCTGTTAGCATGACAAAGGAGAGAGCAGTCCCCTGATCCGCCAAGGAGGCCGTACAATGGAGTGGCTGCTTTCTCCCCCTGCTCATTTTCATGGAGACAAACAGCATTACACTTGGCAGTGACATTGTTCTAAACTCCAACATGGAGCCCCTCTTTCTGTGCTGAGCTCAAGGTGTCATATTAATTATTTAAATCTGATGTGGATTTTCAGCGAGGGATCCCTCCAAGGCCTTACCCGCAGCCAGAAGGTCTGGGATCTGCATTCGTTTGGTTAATTAGACCTGAAACCACGCTTTGATCTCGACCAAAATCGGAAAAAAGGGAAACTTCCAGAATGAATTATTTTAGCCCTAACCTATTTTTTCATTATAGATCTTTCCTTCCCATTTTTATCCCCTTTATAATGTTGTGAATGAAAATGTGTTTGTTGCCCTGTGCACGCATGTGTCTGTGTATGTGTGCGTGGTTGTGTGTGTGTGTGTGTGTGCGCGCGCGCGTGTGTGTGTGACCGCATTAGAGCGTACAATGACTGAGTTTAGGGTTAAGGATTTTGCAGTTAACCAGCTTCATAAGGTCAATGATGAAGGTAATTGAAGGCCACTTTAATCCACTCAAGAGGCCTGACAGAAGCATTTACTCATGCCGTCTCACAAAGAAGGTACAGTTGGACTCAGATGAAAGGAAAAAAACAGAGGGGAAGATAGAGAGAACAAGACAGCGGAGGCTGGGGTGGTCTCCCCCTCACAATCTCATTTAGACATGCAAGAAATGAGGACCTGGTAGGAAAAATGTAAATGCAATAAAGCTCGGAGCCAAACATTTTGTACCACGATAATGCAATACCAACAGAGCTTGGATGGCAGCTCAGTGTTGGGGTTCACCGCAGCCTTAGATAATGTTGATATCAACACTGCAGTGGAAGTCTGAGGTCAAGAAAACTCCTGCAGGCAGCTTCATTCAAGCCAACCATGGAGCCCAGCCGCTGCAGCAGCGGGTAGGCAGATGTAAAAACATGTTGTGGTATTTTAGATGCTGGCTGGGTTTAACTTCTATCAGATATGGTTAATAACGTGACTGTGAGGATGGGTCACACAGGAGTGAGTGTGAGAGACAGGACAGTCACTAAGACATGTATTAAGCTTCCTGTTGTCACCGCCTGAGATATATCTTCAGACAGCCCTCTCCACTGGATTCCGTGTCATTCCTCTTTGAACGGTCAAACTGACGAGTTTATGCATAATTGAGACTTGTACTACGAAAAGGAGAATGAGGGGAGCGTCTCTTCTCTGGCTGTGAGTGGGGGGATGAAGGAAGCTGGTAGGGATAGGAGGGGGGAAAAGGGGCCCCCCCCCACCACCGGTCCAGTGGATGAGATGGGCGAGAAGACGGAAGAGGACTTGGAGGAAATGAGGGTGATATCTGAGGGGGGGGGGAGGCAGGAGGAGCTTTTCTGGATCTCCCCGCCGAGCCCAGCTACACACTGAGCCCCCTCGCTATCTCCACTGAGGTGGGCCTGCGATGAGCTCTGGGGAGTGTAAGTGAATTAATCCCTCTGGTCTACTCGGAAAATTAATTTACTCTCTCAGTTGCCGCTCAAATTCATGTGAAGACGGTGGAAAACGACTTTGATGAAGGAAGACGGTGCTCGCTATTTTCAGTGTAACCAGCTAATACCACATTATCAGGCATTAGATCACTGCAGATGGCTGTTATGATGGCATCACACTACATGGCATTTATGTGTCTCAACATGGTCACTACGACCACCCAATTAGTCAACCGAAGGAAAAAAAAATGTGCAACTATTTCAGTGATTAAAAGGTTATTTTTGTCATTTTCTTCAAGCAAAAATCCCAGACATTTGTTTGCTCCAGCTTCTCAAATCTGAGATTCCCTAGTGTTTTATATTACAGTGAACAGAGTATTTTTCACTACGGTTTGACTACTGAAGACTGTTGATCAAACATTTGAAGAATTAACCTTGGACTGAGGGTACAGGCGTCTCTTACCAGCTTTTGCATTTTTTAAACAAAACAATTCATTGATGGGTAACCAAATAACTGTTAATTGTAGTGGTCTCTTAATCAGATTGAGTTAGTGCTTGAAAGTGTCAGTTCAGATAAAATAGATACACATGTGTACTTCAGATTTTTTTTCTCACTTTTTAGTTTAGTTTAGTTTAGTTTAGTTTAGTTTAGTTTAGCTTCGTCAGAAGGAACTGGATTGAAGAAATAAATTTAAAAAACAGTGTTGTTTACAGCAAGGAAATATTACATCAATGAAGTTCAACAGCAACACCTCCTACCAGATCCCTGTTACTCTCTCTCTCTCTCTCTTATCTTCACATCTGGCTGTGATTTTGATCATTTTCAGGAGAGAAAAAAAGTCACTATGATAAAGTTTGTATTTATAGTGCATCAGTCCCCTTTCATTCAATCAGAACCAGTACCCTTTTCTTAATCCCCACTACCTCAGCTGCACGTTGGAAGAATTTGCAGTTCTCAATTTGTTGGTATAGCAGCTGAATAAGGACTACCCTCTATGAGCAGATACGTAAATCCACTCGATCCAGATTATTTTAAGGATCTGCTATAAGTTGTACAAACTCACTTTTTTTTATCAAGAACCATGCATTATTCCCCTAGAAATTAACTGAAATGTTGAATAACACTCATAATTTAAAGAAAAGATGCGAAAAAAATCCCGGATCCTTCCTTTTATCCGGTACCGTGCCAAAAGTTCATCTGAGATCAACTCCTTTTCAGGTTTCATGGAAGTCCATTCACTGTTTTTTTGGTGTAATCCCCCTGACAAACCAACCAACAAATGGACCCAGACAAAAACATAACCTCCTAATTTAAACACATTAATCCATCACGTCAACCAGATGTCCTAAATCATATTTTATTTCCTCACCGGCACCTGAAATGACACCAGTGCAATGCTGCTTCAAACCCATGGCTGTGTTCTGGTCAGTATCCCTGCATAGTTACAGAATAAGTTTCCTTCCATTATCTCACACTAACTGGGATCTAATTGCCACGCACTATTCTCACTAGTTAAAGATTCGGGCGATGCTGTGTCGCCCGAGGACAGCGTAACTTCACTTCTTTAAAATGTCTTGTGAGCTAATACAAAGGGGTTGCCATCAAATACAATAAAAATATGCCTGCAGTAACAAATCCCGAAATAAGACCATAAAATTTCTATACGAAAGTCCGAACTCGCTCTCTGTGGGCCTCTTCTTGTCAGCTTTCTCACCATCGCGCCATCCCCTCCTGTACGTGGCCAATTTAACTTGCTCCTCTGTGCTCCATTTCTCAGATGTAGATCAAACTCACACAACAAATGTGTCTCGCTCTAATCTCCCATTTATTTACAAGGGATAGCCCCTAACCCAAGCACGCACACACACTCACACACGCGCATGTCCCCCGCACACACACACACCCGTGCGGACGACGACTTAATGACAGTGAGTGAAATAATCATCCGCCTCGCCTGTAGCACTGCGGGCTTGAAGTTGACCCCCTGCCCTCAGACACACACACACACACACACACTGGTCCACACGTATGCACAAGCAGCGGGGCCCTCTCCTCAGGCCCATACGACCAGCCCTCGATGAATACAAAGGATTGTGGGGATTAGCCAGACATTTGGTCGGGCATTGTTCTGGCTTACTAAATGAGGTTTGGCCGGTGGCAGCCGGCACGGGGGCCGGGTCCTGCGTGAGGCTGAGGCAGAGGTAGCGGCCGCCCCTCGGAGGAAGAGTGATAATTACCTCTTCCTGAGAGAGATGACAGCTTTGGCCTCTGCGTCCCTGAATCTTGGACATTAGCAACTGAATAGAGAGCTTTCATACTGTATATCATTTTAATCTTTCATGTTCAGATCCAGCAGATGGCTTATTACTGGCCTGGGTGAGGAGGCAGCTAGGGAGACAAATGGCCCATGTCTCTTTTAAGGAGGGATGCCGGGGAAATGGCATTCATATAGGGCAAGAGCAGCGGATAATTGTATATCTGGCTGTTTGGAGGCGCAGCGCTGCTCACACACCGCCAGCCTATAAATCATAAAACTATTAATCTTAGACAAATCCCACTCGGAAGGGTTTGACGGAGGGGTAGTGAGTTTGGAAAAATGAGATCCATCCAAAGTATGAGGGGTTCTCGTATGACATGCATGTTAAATCTCCATGCGTGCTCGTGCAGCTGAATACATTGTCATTTGTTTACATTTGCATTTAACCTTCCTCTGCGTGAAAAAGCAAATCTGCCAAATGAGCGCACAGAGTAAAGGATACGCTGTAGCCATCCTTTTATTCACATCATATATATATATACACACACACACATATACATATATATGACCCGCTTTTGAGTTACTTTCATCACTTTTTAAATGGTGTTTCATGTATTAAGATCTGACAATTGACTTATTCATGTTTCTTGAGTTATTCATTATCTGATAATGAATATTAACAGTGTGGATTGCTGCGGGGGACGGCACTACAGGACACAACTTTTGATACGATCACCAGAAGAAGTCAGCAGTATAAATCGTCAGATGCTGGCCAGAGATGCTGCACGGACTCCAAAAAGTAATAAAAGTCTTGAAGTGTCTGATTTTCTATTATTTGGGAAGGTGCGTGTGAGCATCTGTTGAACATCAGATTTCTGCTACATCTCAATGTACTTTGCATTTAGAGAACATACTACATCTCTCTTCCTCTCCCTCCCTCTCTCTCTCTCTCTGTCTCTCTCTCTCTCTCCAGCCGGCTGTCTCTCCATTGACATCGCCCATCCAAAGAGAAACAATACGGTTTCATCTCTGCGCTGACAATGATGCATGAGCCTGATGGGAAACACTTTTCAGGTGTTGTCATTATAAAGCCATTTTTTTTCCATAGGCCCCATGTGAAAGAAATACAAAGACAGGGCCCAGAGTGTAATACTCTAATATCTCTGAAGCTTTTCATTGGCATCTGTGGAGCCTCGGCTGCTGGATTGTCTCCTTTTCAATTACCTGATCTTTTCAACTCGGTGGGAAATGAAAAATGTGCAGCGCGGTTGGAGCTCCGAAGCAAAAAAAAAAGCCTTCACACTTCTCTCTCTCTCTCTGTTTCTCCCTCTCTTTCATTCTCTCCAGTCATCACTCTCACACATGTTGGACATGTTGCAGTGTTGGCCAGTGTGTTTGCTACATGGTAGTTAGCGTGCATCCAAAATCAACCCCTTACTTTTGAACATTAACAGTAAAAAAAACCACCAACAACGCCATATTAATTTAGCACTGATACTAACCACAGATCACAGTTATGGCTAATGTGCTGCACAAGCATCCAAACTTTTATGACGAATGGTTTCACTCACTCACTGAGACTTTTTTCTGGGCTCCACATCGACTGGGGCACCTCCAATTTCTGACTTCACTCCTCCTGTCCAGCTGCATTGCTAAAGACATTGTGCAGTTCTATATTTATCAAGACAAGATGTTCTAATGTTTGTCAGTGACACGGAGCTGGGAAGAAGGAGGGAGGAGAAGGAGCTGGTTATTAATAAAATGATTTGCCAAATGAGTCATGCTAGCGAGACGGTTTGAAGAGGGCCAATGTGACATCTGCTTTGAGCTCATCCTGATATCCTGATTACACCAGTTACGACATGTGAGTCATGCTCAGCACAGCCTGGTTTATTCATCAAAACAATCAGGAAATAAAGCGATACAGCTGATTCATTTAGCCTGGAGTTGCAGCGTTCAGCCACAATAACAAATTAATCTCCACTCACAGCCATACCTTCTGTTTTCAACGTATGTTGTGCAACCGAGCTAATGGGCGCCCCCATATTATCATTTCTACGATATGTCTCATATCCCGCCCACATTACATGTATCTGAACTGACTTACATGTCTGAAAGTGGAGGGGGTGGCAGTTGTGTGACTGCTGATGGCTGCCAATCAAAAGATCACTATTGAAGACGTTTTTTTTTTTTTTTTTTACATCTGTAGGCTTAACCCTGGATACATTTAACTAGGGCTGAGTATGAGATTTTAACTTAATATAATTATAATTTTACAACATTATGGTATCCTTTTCTCACAGGTATATACATTTGTTATTGATATCATTAGTAACCATCACAATGAAAGAAAACAGAGGGTTGTTTCATTAAATAAATGCTTTGTTATAATATCTCCTAAATATTATCTTCTGACGGACGTGAAACGTGAAACACATTTATTTTTGATAACGCTAACATGACAGAATTTAATCCTGCAAATAAGTAAACATGAACGGCATGATAACTTTCAGTTTTAATACCACAATTTACCATAAAACGGGTACATCGCTACAACCCTACACTAACAGACAACAGAACACTTTCCTGTAGCGTTAGTGATGATAACTTTGACCAGATGTTGCAATCAAATTGCAGCAAAAAAAAAAAAAAAAACAGGTACTCTTAACCAGCCATCAGGACAATATCTGGCCGTGTTAGTGGTGACAGAACCAGGTAAGCCAAAATATTTTTTTTTACACTTTTTCCAAACCCCAACCAACATGTTTTTTGAGTCTACACCTAAAATGAAAGGAAAGGAAATGCAAAGTCTTAACCCTGTTCTGCAGAAACACAAGGTGGCAACATTCATTTGGGCAATGTTTTGGGGATTAGATCCAACAAT
Organism: Acanthopagrus latus; assembly: GCF_904848185.1. NCBI lineage: Eukaryota > Metazoa > Chordata > Actinopteri > Spariformes > Sparidae > Acanthopagrus > Acanthopagrus latus. The sequence continues at coordinate 8,217,541 of NC_051047.1, read as the reverse complement.
CAACTATCTTTCTTGCTCATTGCACTTTTAACTTAATAGCAACCAACAAATCCTGCATAGCAAGCTTTTAATATTTACAGGTGCAGAGGAATGCATGTTATATCAGACATGCAGCTTGTAGCCCAGTGGTTTACCAGCATCACAGCCCAGCAAATGCATGACAAATATTTGGCACCAGATGAAAAAAAAAAAGAACACAGTATATATGGTGGAAATGAACTGTGGTCGTTTTGTAAAACATGCTCTCTCCTTTTTTCTTTTTCTGAAAGATGAGGAGCACGAGCGTCTTTTAGTGAAACGTGCATCGCCATACAGAAAGAGAGCATGCTTTACACCTCTGCAATCCGCCACCAAAGACGCTGCATGCTGATTAGGGGCAAATAAAGTGAGCTGCGTCTTTTGATTTTTAGCAGAAAAACAAAACTGTGACAATGAGAGCCTCGCTCTCTGTCTCGTCAGCGCTCCCTTCAGAAACAAAGAGAGATTTGAGATTTCAAAGTCGCATGCAACCGCAGCTGCATTGTCTTTTAACAGTGGTTCGAGTTCAAAACCTTGCGGCTCGTTCGATCGCGGCAAAGCGAATTCGCTACACAGGGTGCACGCAGGCAGATGTGAGGGGAGAGCAGCTTGGCCTACTCTCCGTGGAACTGCCAGAATGTGATGAAAAAAAAAATAATACAGCTTGCTCGCAATAAATAGCAACATCTGATAAATATGGTACAATCATTATTTTGTTTGTGAATTTCTAATGACTATCCCAATAGCCTCGTTGTATCTAACTGTAAAAAAAAAAAAAAAAAAAAAGAGTTCTACTTTAAACAAAACAAAACAGGCCTGGAATAAACACATCAGTCAATTTTGCATATTGATAACATTTTTTTGCTTTTGTTCTTTCCCTGCTGCTGCTCCTGCCTTCACATGCCATTGTTCATGTTAATTCAATACCAAACAAGTCATTTTATTTTAACTATGGACTCTCCCTTGTGACTAATTACTACTCGACTCTAAGTGATGTTTTACCCCTAGACAATAAAGAGGGACATGCTGCTCTCACACAGTGAACTAATACATTTAGCCTGTATCAAAAAAAAAAAAAAAGGCTCCTGTTGGAGTGATTTGGCTGACAAATCAGCGAGTGTGTGAGCCAGTTATTCAGATCACAGTGTGGAAAGGTTACCTCCTACTGTTTGTCCCTCAGATCTGAGGGACAAGCAGGGAGCCTGCTGGCTGCTCGGCCTGCTTGCCGGCTGAGTTTTCAGTCTCCTGTGTGTGAGTCATTAGAGAGCTGCAGCAGCAGGAACCGTAGGACGTCTCTGGTCGACGGTGCGATCCAGCAACGACTCTGAAACAGAGCAGGATGGTGGAAGTACAGCAGATCGTGGAACCAGAACAGGACAGAAAGGAAGAGAGTTAGACACGGCACGCCTCATTAACACTATCCCAGAGGTGAGGGGAAGGGGCAGGGCGGCCTTCCCACTGGCCTCTCTGTGACTGATGATGTCATCAAACTGTTCCCATTTGTGAGCGGGATTGAAGTGGAACAGCTGGAGCGGGGTTTCTGCAGGTGACCCTTTAATCATGAAGCTGCAGGCCTACCACCTAAAGGTCACAGCGAACTGCTCGATCGCACTCAAAGAGGAACGACACAGAGAGCATGCTAGCATGAAGCATGAGGTGTGCAGGCCCAATCATACTAAGTATGAGGGGCTCTGCAGCGAACTGCCTCACACAAACACACACACACACACACACACACACACACACACACACACACACACACACACAGCCGGCTCTGATGTGCCATCATCATCATCACTATCATCACACGACAGATCAGAATCAATGGGGACTACATTCTGAGGATGAAATCAAAGGCCCAGGTTGTAGGGTTGACATTTGACCCCCCGTCACTGTGGAAACTATGTCAGGGATTTCCTTAATTGGGCCACAGTCACTATAGCTCACAAAAGCTACACAAAGAAACAATCATATCACAAAAAGATAAAAACGTATACATGTGGAAAAGAACCTGGAACCTGCTTTAAAAAGGACAGGGAGAGTGGTGTGAGTATGTCAGTGTGTGTGTGTGTGTGAGTGACAGTTAGTGTATGTGTCACACAGGCTTTTAAGAGCGATCATGAGACAGAGAGGGGGCCACATGTTACCAAAAGCACTGAGCAGGTGTTCTCACAATTGTCCTCAGATCAGCTGACAACTGTTGCTCTCAAAGCACTGAAGCCAGTGAAATAAATGCTGTGTGTCCTTTTAAGTATTCCAGCCGTCATGGCCTCCTCTGTCTCGCACCCTCCAACGCTGACAGTTGCCAGCGATAGAAGACTGTGAGTAACATTATAACAGCCTGCTAAAAAAACACAGCGCCCGGCGAACGCCTTCCCATAGGTGAGGAGCGATCAGGGCCAGAGCGTTGCAGCGGCTGCACTTTTGAAGGCTGCTGCTCTCCGGTGAGCCGCCAACTCCTCCATTATTCACATCGCTCGCCTCTTCCCGTGGCCCCGCTTCATGCCCTGACAGCGCTAATCGCGGCTGGCGTAATTGCATGTGATTGAGCCACGCCAACTGTCCCGTTTGATACGGGCCCAGACTGAGACCTCTCACTCAGCTCCCCGGAGGTCAAGGGGTCGACTGACGCAGACAGACACGCACAAACCGTCCCCAGAGCACGGGCAGGTGACGGAGAGATGATGCCAGATGATAAAATGGACGCAGACATTCAGTCAGGCGGAGGGGTGAGGAGGGGAAGAGTTTTCAGAGAGGAATGGAGCGAGGACGGGTCAGCGAGGTCGGAGAGGGCGATGGTGATTGATTGGATACATCACCAGGTAGCTATTTTAGGTTTTAATCAACCTTCCAAACACCACACACATGCACAAGCAATAAAATGTATGCACACACACACACACACGTAAGGCGTGAAGTGCACAGCAGAGGACCAAGAATTCCTTTCAGCTGTGTTTGGATTAGGGAGTGCTGGTGCAGACAATGCCTTACCGCAAAAAGCGACCCTCCAGCAAATAAATAATATAAAATGTATTATATCTTATATTATACTGTATCTTATCATTATATATGTGGTTAGGAAAATCAAGTACTTAGTCAAAAATCTGCTACTGGCATATGTCTTGATAAGAGTCCTTGAAACTAGCATTATAATCAGACCACTTCCTAACAACTTATCTGACCTTAAAGGTGCATAAATCTAGTTTTTTGCCTCTCTGGGACAGCAGAAACAAGCTGCAAACACAACATTCATTAATCATCATCTTGTAAGTTGATAAAATGAACTTGTTAGCAGAGAGCCGCTTAGTTACACATCCAGCAGTTATTGTAATATAAGCATTGTTTCTAATCGCCTGGCAAAAGTGAGTTAAGTACTCACTCTCCTTTTACCTCAGTATTGGTCTCCACCAACTCCAGAGTGCTTCACTAGCTACTTTTTTGGTGCTGGGCAGGTCGTATACACTGCTGTTATGTGGTACTTTATCATTAAAAAAAAACTTAATCCAACAAAGATGATCAGCATGAATCAACATGGCATTCTGTACAGATATTCATGGTTCCCAAAGGATCAATTGTAAGCTTTACACCTTTTTTAAAATAAGCATGTTAGCGATGCTCAAATCACCTGCCTAACGACAGCCCTACAGAGACAATAGCATGGCTGGTGGGACCCAGACACAAGATGGCTGTCATCCAATGTTGAGACCGCTGGTGAACAACCGTGGTGTGTCCCACAGCACTGGCAGCCATTGTCGGCAGGTTTTTGGCCTATAGAGCATGTAGAATTGGCGGTGCACCCGTTGGGAGAGAAATCACTCTGATTGGTTGTTCCGCTAAGGTTATCACGGCCCTGTGTTTTGCCTCTGCCTCTTGGTCATTGCCATTTGCAACTTCTTATCAGACATATTCTCAATTAGAACTGGCTATATTAGCGAGAGTGCTGCTTTAGCAAAGTTTGTAACTCTGCAGTTGCGAGTCCTTCTGTCTCCCGACTGACAAATGCAGACTACCATTACCTGGTGGTCTACAGAGACATTTCCTCTCACACATCCAGCCATCAGCTGTAGTCTTTGAGGTATGTTTAAGTGCTTTGGTCATGACGCAGGCGATGTGAGGTGACACAAGCAGCCTCACTAGCACTTAAAACAGTCGTTGGTCCAATTGGTTCAAACCTATGTACACAAATATTACTTATATAAAGGAAAAAGAAGAAGTTGTGGTGTAGTCCTACTTTATAGATGTTTGTGGTGTTCCTTCTCATCTCTGGCTGATAAATATATCACATTGAACAATATATTTTTTCCAGACAACAAAGAAAAAGTTTATCCGTGACTCTTATGTACCCTTGCGCAGTGCATCAGATAACAGAGCTAATCCCAGTAGCTGCAGAATATCAAAGAACATTCAAAGTTACAACAGGTCACCGTGTTAGCCTTTAGTCAAATGGCTTTCTGCGTGACTTTAAGAGGCCAACTGTCCCATTTGATAAATGAATGTAAGCTTTAAAGCATTCACCGTCGTCCAATTAAGATTCAGATAATGTGTTTGTTTCATGGTTATGAGATGTAAATATAATCAGGAGCATATGTGTTGTTTGTAAATCAATGCAGTTTAATGCACCGAAGGCAGGCTTTTGTTGTAGCTCTTTTTACACACACAGAGAGACAGAAACACACACACACACACACACACACACACACACACACACACACACACACACACACACACACACACACACACACACACACACACACACTTCACCCGGTATTGCATTCCTTCAGGAGGCAGGTTGGACACATCTCACTGTATATCTTTATCAAACTTGAGCTGCATTATCATAATTGTCAGCTCTTACTGTATCTTGTCTCTTTAACATCATTTTGGTTGTATTTTTAGATCTGCAGCCTGCTTGAGATTCAACACGGCTAATTAAATAGACAGAGGCGCTCACCATGCCAAATAAACTGATGTCTTTTCCCAGGAACTCTCCAAAGACTGTCAGATGAACCTAAACACACACACACACACACACACACTCACTCACTCACTCACTCACACACACACACACACACACACACACACACACACACACACACACACACACACACACACACACAACACACAACCCTTCAAAGCAAACAATCCCGCCAGCAAGAGATGCAGAATCCGTCCTGATTACGACAATTGTCACAGACTGACCAGCGAAGTTCTGAGGAAGCTTAAAGGGATGATTACTGCAATAATAAAAAGTTTACCTGTCTTATAAAGACGGAGGGAGACAGTGAGGGGAACGGAATGCGTTTGTAATTGAGTGTGTTTCAGTGTGTGTGAGCGTGTGTGTGTGAGAGAGAGAGAAAGCGAGAGTCAGCGAGATAATGACCTACGTGATTGATAATCGATGGCCTCCCTCTCCTCTTGTCTCGTGTTTCTGTTCTAGGGTTGTGTTTTAATGTCGCTCCTGTGCTCGCTGACCTCATTAAAGGATCTGGTTACCCTCAAACAGCTTTTTAATTTAGCCTAATGATTTTTTGCATAATAGATCAGATACTTGGTAAGCCCCGGGGAGCAGCCCTCCTCTTCAAGGTGCCTTTATAGTGAGAGGAGCCGAGGTTTGGGAGGTTGTTATTGTGCTATACGTGTTTTTGTTTAATTCCTGCTTTTTTTTTGTTTTGTTTTGTTTTGTCTTTGTTTTTTTTTTCTTTAGCTGGTTAGCCTCTTATTAAATGTCTTTCTTGGTAAATGACTGTGTCTGCGAAAAACCCCGAGCCCCCCTCCCTAATTCTCATTTGCTTTCAACCAGACTGAGCTATTCTATTGAAATGTACCACATGAAGCTGAAAAACATTCAGGCAACATATTTGAATGTCATTCACTTGTCATCACCTGACACCTTAGAAAAGTCTAACTAATTAGTGTCTTTTTATGGATTTTCTTTTTTCCTTTACATTGTATTACATTTACTGGACAGATGCTTTAGTGACCCCAGTAAGTGTGTTTAACCTCAAAAGAAACCAGAGCTGTGTGTCGTCAAAAAAAGGAAGCGTGTCCTCAAAACAGCCGAAAGAGTGTGAGAGAGTAACACAACAAATGCTTTTTTTCTGTATGAGATGTGAAATCGAAGTGCTAGAGCGAGGGGGGTCCTCTCAAAAGACATCCAGGATTTTTTAAAACAAGCAGATCGGTTTAAATTGATTTTCACCTCGATTTAATGCGATTAATGTCTGACGCTCCGCCACTGTAGTGTGAAGTCAACGAGGTCCTTTCACAACAAGCACAGCTCAACAAAATCTGTTAGTGACAGAAGGTAAAAAGGGAAAAACAGAGAGAGGGGTATTTTAAAAGGCGAAGTCTGGTGCTGTTCTGTTTCTTATGTACTGCCAACAAATCCCGCGGAACGACCACAGCACACCACAGTAATAGTTGGTACAGGCTGCATGATATTGGAAAAAGCTGCCATTGTGATATTTTGGCTGTCGATATGAAAGAATACAGGAATTTCCTCCAGATTAGCTGAATAGGTCTATTTGGGAGAAGAAAAAAGAATTCATTCAAGAATAATTGGGCTGATTTTTGAGGGGAGTCATCAGACAACCGAATTAGGACTTGCTTTGTTTGATAAACTGATGAAGAACGGTTGTGATTGGTGGTTTGCTGTGCACGCACAACGCGCCTGTCACTCACAAGCAACAAACTGACATGCATCCATGAAATCTTAAATTGGGCAAAATTATGTAAAATGAGACACATGCCTCTGGTAGATAAGTTGTGGAAAAAAGAGAACAGTGTGAGCTTTCTTTTTGTTTCAAGCAGGATAAAAAGTTGTAGCGTGACATGTTTGAGTTCTTCTGCTCTAGATGTTGTTGAACCTGCGATGTGATTATTGTCGATGCTAAAACCATTTATTTTGCAGCCCCGAATTTTGTCATAAATTGTTCCTTGTTGTCATTAGTGACAACTTGCATTTGGTGTGCTGTTCCATCTTGTACCATACATGTAGTTTAAAACCCAGATTCCAAAAATAGTTGGAACATAAAAGAAAAGCAGAATGCAATGATTTGACACTCCTTTTCAACTTATATCCAACTGAATGCAGTGTAATGAAAATATATCTACTGATAAACAGTAATGTTCTTTGTAAATATGTATACTAAGGACTTTGATGCCTGCAACACATGAGGTGAGAAGACAGTGTCGTCACATTTTAAAACCAAGGTTGTAGTTGTAGTTGACCGCACACATTGTTCTGATGCCGTACATTTTCACCGAGCAAAGAACATCCACAGAAATTGGAAAAAAGTTAATGCACTATTTACTCCTGTTTGGGTAACATTTGCTGGAAACTACAGGGCCTCGCTGTTTAAGACAACTGCTTACACAGAGACAGAAATCAAAACTGTATATTTGCGTTTGCGTTTTTTTTTTATTATTGTTATTCTTTGAGTAGAAACATATGAGTTAGCGTGCCGCAGGCTGCAGTAATGACTGAGAGTCTGACTAATACACTTTTGGTTTTGGTTTTTTGATGGCATTTGTTGACAGTAACATAAAACATATAACAATGTAATATAACAAATATGCTAGAAGTTGGAGATTTTTTTATGACATTTTGTATGATTGATCTTCTCCCATACATACTCAAAATAAACACAGAGGACGATTTCTTTCTTTCTTAAAAGCCTTTCATGAGCCCTGAGTTTAAACAAAAGTTAGTGTGAGCAGTTGTTAGGGTAAGCTTTGTCTGTTTGCATCACTTCACGCAGTAAACAACCATAGCATAAGCGCTAAAATTATTCATGGCACTCAATCCCAGGTTCATATGCATTCCTCGGTGAAATGTCTTGGGAACGTTAAGTATGCACAGCTCATACAGTAGCGTCCTTGTACACACGGTGAATGAACTGTCACACACAAAAACCCAAGTGATGAATGGAACTCAAAATCAATTTTCTACAAATGTCCTGGGAGGGATCCATCCCCTCCATATATAGCAGACCGAACTGTAGTCTGAGACACTAACACAAACACATTCCCTTCCCACACCCGCAACATATGCAGCCAAATCCACAGCCGCGCACACAAACACACACACACAAACACAGGCAGTGAGCGTGAGGGGAAGAGACAGCCTCTGTCCCTGATCAGCAGTCACCCAGGCCTCTTCGTCTCGACATGATCACTGCCTGTCATTAGTCAGTTACTCTGTAAATTATTTAACCATGCACATGTTTGGAACCGTCTAAACACACCAGACACAACGCCACGCAAAGTGCTTTCATGCGCCGAGTGACGCGCTGACATGCTCTCAGAAAAATCGGACTCTTGGAATGAATGAATAAGTAAGGCGGGAAATAAATAAATAAGCGAAACAAACAAAAAACAAGCTTGGATGGGGCTGGGGAGGGGATGGTGGGGAGCTGAGCATGGGGGGGGATGACGGCGTAATTTAGCGCTCAACTTCAATCCCAGTCAAATTAAAAGGGAATCTTAATGCATGTGTCTCTCCCAGCATTGATGTGTTCGCTCTGTGATATGGCGCAGAGATGGTAGAGGCAATATGCCTGACAATCTATTCCCAGACTGGCCCCGCTGCCACTCAAACTAAGCAGAGCGCTACTGTAGCTATTAGACAGGCTCTTTTGGGGAACTGATGGCTTCATAGTGGAAGGGAAAACTATCAGGGCTCTTTTGTGCGTGTTTTATGTGTGTCTGTGCACGTGGATGTGTGTGTGTGTGTGTGTGTGTGTGTGTGTGTGTGTGTGTGTGTGTGTGTGTGTGTGTGTGTGTGTGCGTGCAGGCCTACGCGCGTATAATGGCCTAGAATTGTCTTGTGTTTCTGCATCTGTGTTTTCGCCCATTGGCATGCTTAACCATGCATGTATGTATATATGCGTGTTGAGTACGGGTGTCAGAACTCAAGGGCCTTGTAATCAGCCTGACAAGGCCATTCCCCAACGCTGAGGCCTCGGCAGCCGGAACTTAAGACAACATCGCGCACAAAGTGGGTAAACAGTGTTTGACATGTTTTCAATATGGTTACATTAGAACAAGCTGCGTTTGATTGAAAAGCTAATATTCAAGCGATGCAAATCATCAATCATGGGAAAAGGCCTATTAATTATTCAATAAAACAGTCTAATTCAAGAATCAATGTAGGGGAAGCGGAGAGAGAGATGAGGGGGCTCCCAGCAGAGAGAGGGAGAGGGGGAGAGGGAGAGAGAGAGAGAGTGGGTAATATAAAGGAATAGGGAATTACCCCCATCTCTCTGAGCTGTGGCCCATCTCGTCCCGAGCTGTCAAAAACAACTGCCGCTCCCGCGTTTCATCTCGGCAAGTTTAAAGACGACTTTGGAAACACTTCATTTTCCTCACGAAAAACTCGTTAGGTCTTTGTTCCTCATTAGTTCATCTTCTTTTCTCCGTCTCTGTCTCTGTTACTCCTCCTCTGTTGTCCCCCCCCCACCACCCCCCACCCCCATATCAGTCCTTTCTTTTTTCTTCGAAGTCATCGTTACGGCTTTTACGACCGCCTGGCTAGGGCGTTTTGAAGTTTGGCATTGTGCCGTCTGATCTCCGGCAATTACAACTGGGCCAAATCTCTTCCTTGGGAATTCATTATTTACGTTCAATTAAACAAATTCATCAGCAGTCTCCTCAGTAGAATTCGGGGCGTGTAAGTGGTCGGCCGTAACGAAGCCGGGGCACAGACCAGCTCAATCAGCTCTAATACAAAGACTTGTAGTGTTTCCTCCAGCCAGGCCCCCCGGCCCCCAGCACCTCAAAGGTGTTTTCACAGGCTTCATTAGTCACTGGGGACTTCTAAAGTCCAACAGTACACCCACTTCAAAGCTCATTAGAATCTATTATTAATGAATTAATTTCCAATATCTTTGATAGACCTAGGCTATCGTTAAAAGTTCTGGACTGAGAGTTAACTTCATTCGAACCTCATTTGGATGCTGGTGTCTGAACTTCCACTGGAGACTTTTTTTTTTTTTTGCAGATAATTTGGGCCACGCCGCGCCGCAGCAGCTCTATCAGCTGCAGCGCTGTGAACTCTCTACTCTCTCATAAAACTCATGAGGTGTCTATGAGGCGTTTAAAGCCCCTCGAACCACACGGCCACAGCTGGCCTATCTGATAACAACGGTGCGGTTCAGGAACAGGGGGGAAAAAAAAAAGTCAATAGAAAGTGGTTGTGGGGTAAACAGGGAACAGCGAGCAGAGGAGGGTGTCTGCGTAACCACAGTCACACACAGGTGTCCATAGGTATGTTGCAGTTTGTAGCTGATAACAGCTTATATTGACATCACCTAAGAAAGGAGTCATTAAATGGCCAGAATGGACAGGAGGAATGATCACAGCAAGATCTGTCTTACTGTACATTTGGGCACCTACACTGTTTTAAGACAGAGTTAGAAATTTGTGAACATCTCTCTGAAAGATGTTTCTTGTCAGAGAGTTGGGAAGCTGGAAGATACTGAGAGACAAACCAGAGCATCGTCGATTTTGGCCTTTTTTGTTGACCAATACTTTACTAATGCTATATCCTTTAAGAACTTGTAAAACATTTGCATGTTTGTATAACTTTGCATGTATTTTGATGCGTTTATTATAGCAACTTAGAGTGACTTCATGTGTGGGCTTTTAGTGGATCTGTTAAATGATTGTCACAATTTCTGACCAGTCCTTGATAAATATATTTCTATGTTTTTTATTTTATTCTATTGACTATATTGCTGATTGTACTCTATATCTATATCTCTTTGGAAACACTGAACAAGTTAAACAAAAAACATGTATCGGCTTGGATGGCGTGGATGTCAGGTGATGTGAGACAATTAAATATAATCCAAGAAGTCCCATAAGAGTGAGAAATCTATTAGACTGAAATTTTATCAGATGCCAAAACACTGAATAGTGGTCTATTATACTATAACACTGGATTTTTATCATCCAGGGTATCACTTTATTATTAGTCGGCAACGACTGTGATGTAAACAACAGAATTATTCAGTTCAAGTTCAAAATAGTCAAGCAAGGTACTGTATATGAGTCTTCTGTACTGGCACCCGCACTGAGCTGATTTAAATGAAGAGTGCTGAAGTCTGTCTGAACCCAGTCTGAACCATGAAAAACTACACGCCTAATCCCAACCATTATCTTCTCAACTTCATTCTAAAGCTAACCCTAACAACCAAGACTTAAAAGCACAGTATGTCATTTCTGCCACTGAGTGCCCAGACAAAACTTGCACCGGTAGTCTGATGACACAGTGAAGCAGCGTGGAATCATGTGAGTTGTTTTCTGTTTCACAGCCACCATTGCTCATGAAAAGGTATCTGACACAACTCAGGCAGAAGTGTTGACGGATGAAGTACTGAATTTAAGTTTTATTTACACGTCAAGTCATGTTCGCCAACTTCTCTCCTCACACTTCGACACTCTCCAGGAAGTTACAGTGACAGGCGACCAAATGAAACCCATCATTACCTTGAGTAAAGGTACAATTGTCTCAACCATATAAATATATAACAAGGGTCCATTGTTTTAAACAATTTAACACAGAAATGTTATATTATTACTTTGTGTGCCAAAGTGCCCTGTACCAGGTGGGACAAAGAAAACAGTATGTTTGTGAATGACCAAAGTTTATCAGTAAGAAAAGGCAGAAGACGCAGATCACACACGCGCGCACACACACACACACACACACACACACACACACACACACACACACACACACACACACACACACTCCAGATACACCGACAGAATCAGTATAAATGCATGCTAGTTTCTTAAACAGTAGGGTCACATACACAGAGAGGAGTAAAAGGACAATCACAGAAAACAAGAAAGCACAAATTTGTTCTCTCTCTCTCTCTCTCTCTCTCACACACACACACACACACACATAACAGCACGCACACACAAGGAGGATCATGAAACACAACACCAAGGGCCCTCTCTGTGCATGTTAAACAATACTCTGACTGTCAACAATCAGGCATAAATTAGCAGCCGTGGCCTCTACTGTATTTATTCTGGTAATTACCTCCCAGGAGGGCACAGACACACACACACACACACACACACACTCGCAGACACCACAGCGTGGCACGACACACTTGCAGTGCACCAGCCCGTCGCCTCAGAGTGTGTGAGGGAGGAAGGGGGAGGAGGGAGGGGTCTGTAGACGTCCCATCAACACTGTGCGCGAGTGTGTGTGCGTGCACGTGTGTGTGTGTGTGTGTGTGTGTGTGTGTGTGTGTGTGTGTGTGAGTGAGTGCGCACGGAAACATATGCGTGCAAGAAGAAGAGCTATCCATCCCTTTGATTGCACTCAAGAGCTTTAAACCATATAAATGAGTGAGCTGATAAAAGCTAATCATTCTCTTCCATTAGGGGACAGCAACCTCCGAGACAGATAGTGACTGATTGATTGACAGTTCTGAAAAGACTACAGATTCGGATATCAGAGTTCAATAAAAACTGACAAAGAAGAGTGAAAGAGCGAGACAGACAAGCCGAGGGAGAGAGAGACAGGAAGGAGGAGGATAAGAGACAGGAGAGTACGAGAGAGGGAGACGGAGCGAGACAGGGACACAGGCAATGACAGCCACATGAAATCTCATCTCCATTTTTGACAATGGGGGAACCATCTGAAGAGCAGAGAACAGAGGGAGGAATTTAACTGCTTTCATCTTGTCATAATTATCTCCAAGAAGCCACATGAAAGGGAAAATCTGTGTTTTTTGTTTATAAATTAGAGAACAAGGACATTTTCTGTGTCAACTTTGATGGCATTTTTCCTCTGTGCATGGTTGAACAGTCCTGGGCTAATGATCCCTTCTCTTCTTAAAGCGAGGGAAAAAAAAGCGCTGATGAAAATTGCAATAAAAACGACACTAAACACAATTTAGCGAATGAACGGAGAGCCGAAGTGTCATAATTCAGAGAGCATCATTATCAAAATTGCTGCAATTGTTGTGCGCTCACGCGCCTGTGAATACACGAGTATCGCCCGTTTTCTGAGCCCACCAGCGTCCGCTAAGACTCGCTGAAAACAAACTATACGTGCCCCATGTGGGGAGAGAATGCAGCGTGGTTGGCTCGGCTGTTAGTGGCTGGAGCAGGTTTTTTTTTTTTTTTTCCTCCGAGACTCAAACATCATTAAAAAAAGAGCCGGGGTCATCTCTATGATCCATGCAGTTGGGCTTTCATGGGCAGATCAACAAATGGAGGCTGTAACCAACGGCAACAGCGATCAATAGTTCCCCTTCAAGACAAACAGGAGCGCTCTGGGTATCCATCAATCTCCAAGCTCAGACAGGAAGTTAACCACAAACTGGAAATAATATCTGCATGGGTTAGTTGGCGCCTCGTTGCCACAACAACTCTTCTCAGTGACACTTAACATTCTTCTATCCAGCTCAAATGCTTTTTTTCATTCCACTGATGAGGCTTTTTTTTATGTACATGTAGCCAACAATACACTAAAGAATCAGATCATCTGAATCACAAAAAGTAAAAATCCACACCGCGCATGAACATGTTGATATTTCCAATGGTCCCTCATGCTTCCTAGTAAAAAAAAGTTTCTGGAAAGAGACACATTTAATGGTATTTTTGCAATGCTTTAAACACCACAAGTAAAACAATGATGGTGCTAAAAAACCTGGGGTGAGTGGGAAAAACTGGGGAGGGTTTGTGATTCAGATGAACCGTTCCTTCAGTTCTGCTTTATGTTGACATTTTTGTGTAAAACATTCTAAAATTATCAGCAGAATGTAAAGACATAATAGTTCTGATGTCAAAGATGTCAGTACATCGTATTGCAGGGATATCTGGTTAGCATGCTGACCAGCTTGACTTTGTCTCACATTGTACCTCAAAAAGGGAAAGTCCATGGGATGCCAGGTAACCTTCCTCTTCGCTCCTCTCCCATTACTGCTTCTCCTGTTCTTGCCTAAACCCATAATGCATTTGTTGTACCCAGAGTCAGAGTCCTGGCCAGAGTCACTGCAAATCACCCTCATACTGTATCCCTGTAGTCAAACTGGTCCTCCGGGTCTCAGACGGTGTGTTCTGTCCCAGTCCAGCCTGAAAACCTCCTCCTCCCAGCAGTCCAAAGCTCCTACACTAATGGTGTAAACAACACAAACACTCCCCCTGTATGTCAGTATGCTCCCAGTCTGGACAGAGTCTTTACAGGACTGTTAGCTGCACGGCTAACCAGCCGAACTAACTAATGTCAGCTACAGTTACCAGCAGGTAGTGATTACCAGCGTTGGGCAAGTGACTTTCAAAATGTAATATAACACATGTTACTAGTTACCTTCATTTTAAAGTAATATATTAGGTTGCAATATTACTGTCTGTGCTGTCTGCTGTACTGTCTGAGTAATCCAGTGAGTTTAAACTTCTTTTAGTTACTTTTAACAGCCCAAACAACCTGTATAGAACAATTAAATAGCCAAGATCTTTTTAAATAAGCAATGGCGTTGGACACAGTGAACAGCAGGCAGACAGAGGATCAAAGTCTGATACATCATGAGATAGGAATACATATTTTTAATTGGAGGCTTAGTCATATGAAACACAATAGACCTATGTCTTCTATAGTGTAGCCTACAACAACATGACAGGACAAAAATCTCTTTCTTCTCTCTTCTTTTGCTAATTAAAGTGCGCTTGGAGGATTATGGATACGCAGTGTGGAATCACTTTTTTTCACTTTGGACGACAATGCAGATTGTAACACGTTGTATGACCTAACTGTAGTAATATATTACTGAAGTATTATTAGTAACACGTTATGTTACCCCATTACAGCTAAAAGGAATCTATCACTGTAACAAATTGGTGACCCCCAACACAGGTGGTCACTCAGGTGATACGCAGTCCCATTTTTGTTTGTAGTATGAATCTGACAGTTACATATTGAACCTTTGGGCACACACACACATCCACTACCGTGCATGTTCACTGAGAGACCAGGAAAACAGAACCCTGTGTCAACTGTCATGGTTCTTTTATAATCACCATTCCTCTATTTTAAATACTGTTTACATTAAGTATTACTCCGAGTGACACTGATAAAAACAAGATCCCACCCATCAAAACATTGCTATTAAGTGTCTACTAGTGGTCGAAACGCCACAGTGTGCCTTTAAATACGGGTGATGTCAAATAAGTAAATTCAGTAGAGCCGACTTGTGACGCACAAGCTGTTTCAGTTTTGAAGAATTGTCTGCATGTTTTTTTTCACTATATGTGTTGTACTTTATCAGGAGTTTTTAGTTACATTCTTGGCACAGTTGTCATGACCTACTATATGCCTTATTCAGGCTTTGTGTTTCGCACACGTGGGTTGTGAAGAGGCCTAAAATAGCCCGGCGGCTGCAAACAAACAGAAGCCTCAGAGTGGTTGTGTGAATAATGCAGACGTAGCAGTCACTCTGTTAAGAGACACATGTTGCTTTCTTCACAAGTAGTTAAACAATCACAGCTCAGTGTAGACTGAGAGTGAGACGAAGGTCGAATCTGTCGCTCAACTTTTCTTTGGAACCGCAACATACTACCTCCGTTTTCACCTGTGTCCGTTGATTGGTTGGCTGGTTGGTTTGTCAGCAGGATTATGCAGAAACTACTGAACAGATTTCCATGAAACTTGGATGGAGGAAAACGTCCAGGCTATGTTAAAGTAATGTTACGTCGGATAAAGGGAGAGATCCAGGTTTTTTTTGTTTTGTTTTTTCACTTTCTTCAATGTTGCAAGACTGCAAGGGTTACTTTTTGAGATTTCCATTCATTTCTCAGGGAACAATGCATGGATCTCGACAAAAAAATACAGGCATATTTAGCTGGCATGTGTCTATGAGTGAGTACCTTTAATATCATGTTTGCAATGATTTACAAATTCCTCTACTTATCACAATTAATTTATTCTTAAATGATTTGTTTCTATTATTGATTCTGTATCTATTATCGAAATTGGTCTTTAAATGTCCCTGTGTTCCCCTAAAATATCCCAAACTATAAATTGATATTATAAACATCTGCAAAGATTTCGTCAAGTTTTGCGACGGATCTCCACTGAGAAATATATCCATTACAGTTTAGACCAGACACTTCCCGGTCAGAGGCAGTGGTAACCAGCCCGAGTCAAGCCAACTCCTCCAATCCGCCTCCTTCAGCTAACGCTGTTAAATGAATGTATTTTCCCTCAGACAGCTGAAGCGTTGTGAGAGCTGCAATCAGCATCTGGAGCAGCGGCCTAATGCCGCCGAAGAGGATATGAAGCTGAGCCAAAACATGCACGAGGCAGACCGGATCTAATTAATGTTCATTAAAAGTAAAAGCAAGGGAAGCGGCCAGGTTCATTTCTGCTACTGTGATCTTGAAGCCCGATGACTCACAAAAAAACAACTCCGACCTCTATTTTGAGGCGGCTGCGGTGTTCTGTGCTGCTCGCGTTCAAAGAGGGCTCACAAGGACGGTCCAAACTGAGCCATATGTCCTTACACTCTGCACATTAGGCAGCAGAATCTCTGGTCATCCATCACTGCCTTGTTAGAGTGCAGAGAAACTGGAGGTGGGGAACATATTGGAGCAGCATATTGCAGGAATACCATCACACAGACTAGGGCCAAATGTAGATTTGTTTAGATTTATGTTTCAGACTCAAGCGACCTCCAATCTTTCATACTGTGAGAGTGTGAAATATCTGCATCCCGTCCCTCTGTCCTCTCTGTCCTGGCTTGCTTTCTCCAGCCATCTGTGGCCCCTCTCACCTCTGACCTTTAGCAGAGGTCAACACAGGTCAGGCGTCTCAGGTTTGGCTATTGTCAGGCAGAAGCGGACGGCGTCTGTCTCGTTCTCACACGCTCAGCTTTACCCACGACATCTCTGAGATTCAGAACATCTAACAAACTTTTAGAAGACGGCTGCCCCACAAAAAAAAAATTACACTACTGCTAAATTCTGCTCTGCCCTGACCAAAGTAAACACACGCAGCGAGCAAGAAGGCATTGCACGGTGCAAGAGGAACTATCCAGAGACATCATGCAATGTGTTTATCACTCGACATGAGGCAGGGCGAGGGGGCCCACGGAAGTCTGTGGGTGTTATACAACCAAACAGAAACCAAAACAACTCGGCAAAACACCGCCGAAAAGTTGTCTGCGGAAATTAGACAAACAAGCAGCCGGGAACCAGCGAGGGAAAACGCTCAAGGTTTTCCTCCTCACTTGGCGGTCACGCACGTTTTGTTTCTCCATCACCTCTTCGCCGCGTTTCCTTTTTCGCCTTAATTGCAGTTTACAGGGAAAGGGTAATCACTTGTGAAACAGGGCGTGTTATTTTCTCGCCCAGAGTGTGAATCCTAAGCAGGCCAATCGCCGGCTCCATTGCTCCATCTCTCCGCCGGCTGAATCCTAATGGCTGGATGGAGAGAAGGAGCGCAGGGAGCGGGGTGAGAGAGAGAGAGGCTGACAGCGGGGCTTGACATGGGCATTAAATCATGCCCCGAGGAATCCTCCATCCACGGGCTCCTGACAGCCGCGCTGTCATCACGGCCAGGCCACTTCCTATGCCTCTTGACAACACTGGAGCAGAATTAGTCAGAGCATCAGATGTAAATTGGCGCTGTTCAAGGATGATAATGAGCACCAAGATACATGTCGGTGTCACTGACGGGACGCCATCATGATTGGCTGTCCCTCACACCTCGCTCCATTAGGTCTAATGGTATTCAGGCCAGGTATGGGCGGAAGGCGGGAGCAAGGGGGAGGGGGGTGAGCAGGGATGGACAGGGAGAAAGTTTCTGTTGTGATCAGTTTGTTCTATCTGTGCGTGTCGAACCCTGTGGCCGGGATAGGAGGACATTTGCAAGGGGTCCAGGCAGCCACTGCATTCAGCTGTCCACTGACTGACAGGCTGTCTTCTCTATCTGTCTCCCTCTGACACACACACACACACACACACACAGATGTATTATCAGTAACATTTACACGTCTATTACACAGTTTATATATACAAATACTACGCGTCAGTTACTCTAAATTCTACCTCATAATGGATCGTATCTTCATGGTGCCACATGCAATAAGCCGCCTGGCCTAGAATGGCACCAGTCGTATCCCATCCTGAACTCATGAGAGGAAAACACACGCGCGCGCACACACACACACACACACACACACACACACACTAAGTCACTAAATTTTCCATCCCCATTCAGTAAAAAGCTCTTGGCTCTCCCTCTCTCTCTCTCTCTCTCTCTCTCCCTCGGTGCAGTATGTATGCATGCAGTGTGTACAGCTTGCTAACATAATGCAGTAATAGTTGCCAGTGTGCCATTTTCCCTCTGCCCATGCGGAGGATGAGCCAGCCAGAGCCTGCCCCAGATGCATACATTTCCCATAATGAGGCAGGTGGCCTCGACAGACGGCTCGGTCGTGTGGGTGACACCGTGTACACCGCAGCTCTGGGCATCTGACTGACAGACAGTGCCAGTCCCTTCTCTCCTCAGCTACCTCTCTTCTCTCTCTCTCTCTCTCTCTCTCTCTCTCTCTTTCTTGCTCTCTCCTCTCTCTCATTTTCCCTTGCTCAGTCTCTTTTCCTGAGTTAGTGCAAGTGTGCGTGTGTGTGCACCCATGCATGCGTGTGTGTGTGTGCAGGCGTGTGTTTGCGTGTGTGTTTCTGGGGCTTTGTTTCACTGTGGGGTTTGGGTAAATTCCTCCGCTCCACGGCAATTTCAAATGAAGATAGCTGAAGGTCATTAATTGAACTGCCGCCGCTGTAACAGGGTAAAAACTCACTGTAATTAAGAGTGAATAAATAATTGATTATGTATATTTTCTTGTAATTGGCTCCTCGTTACCCTTCTACACGCTGAATGCTAATTGATGCTGGGAGTTAATTATCATTTTACTGTGAAGTTAGCAGTACATCCAGAGAGATGTTGAAGATGAAGCACCAAGGTCCCATCATGGCCGTTTCCATGCGAGCCAAGGTCGGGCCAGAAAAAAAAATTATAGGGGAAAAAAAAGGAGAAGTGGTCAGAACGTGGAATGATACAAAATTGCCCCACCAGCCACCTAATTGAGAGTATTTAGCAAACTAGCATAGGAAGCGCTAAATGGCAAGGATTAAGCCAGAGGCCCTAAACAAGAGGATCTATTAAGAAGGATTCCCCAAGGCCTAACTAAAGACTAAAGATTAAGACTCCAATCTGAATGTAGATCCAGCAACAGAAGCTGTTAGCTGAATGAAAAAAAAAAAAAAAAATCACATCTTCATCGCCAGATAAAATTACTTGCAACAAGACACAATCAATGTAGTTCAACTGAATGAAAGTCAGTTTGAGGAATTTGACAGGCAGCTGGTTGCTGTCCATCAAATAAAGGTAGAAATAAAGTCCTGATCCTCTCACTGCATGTCCAGAGGGAATGGCCTCACTTTTTGTGTAAGAAAATGTAAACTATGCTGATGGAGCAGCAACTGTGCATGTTTGTGGAAACTAGCCACAAGTTCAGCATGCTTGTCGAGCTATTCCGACCCACGGGGGGAGATATGTCACAGCGACTGAGCCGCCAAGACAGCACGTGGTTCATGCCTCGGACTGTGACAGCTGGATGAACATTTGTTTGTATACTGCAAACAACAGAACGAATGTTGTGAGGGCAGTACTAGGATCAAAAAGTACACCTATGCAATTTTGAATGCAGTTTAAGATTCGTGGCTCCAGCGGTTGACGACGCGTTACTATGGATTATTATGGTTTTAGCAAGAAATCATTGGATATGTACCAATTTAGACAGCAAGCTAGGTTAACCAACTTCGAAAGAGAAGGCTAGTTAGCTTAGCTTGCCAACGTTGTCAATGATTCCAACTCAAAGTAACTTTCACCTCTATTATCGCTCCAGCCCCATATGTTACTGTGATTCAAATCCTGACACCAATTCAAATCCCATGGAAAGCACAGAAATATCAATAAATTGTACATTTCTTCTGTTTGGTAATTAGATTTTTGGGCACATAGATACAATGTTGAAATGTTGAAATTTTATAATTTCCGTTCTACTTTAAATACTGCTGCGTGTGTGTGTGTGTGTGTGAGAGAGAGAGAGAGAGAGAGAGAGAGAGCAGTCCCCTGATAAGTTGCTTGCTCAGTCAGAACAGAGGCAGCCGTCGGCTTGCGTGTCAGCCTTCCTTAATGGAGTCTTAACGTGTCCGGCAGCCGGCAAAGACCAGAGAATCTACATGTCTTCACACTGCCTGCCTTACAGGACCCCTTCTGTCTGTCTGTCTCACTGACTGAGGTGTCCTCCGACTTGCCCGAATTAATTTTCTGCAACAGGCCAGGCCTAGGGCAGCTGTGTCAGCATTTCACGAGCGCGGGGAGGACTGCGGATTTTAGCACGTCTCGTCTATAGGCCCACGTGTGCTCTGACAGTCCTGTCAGGAAATTAGAGGGCAGAGATGCTCCTCAGCTCCTCTTACAAAAGTCTGTGTGATCAGCTGCCTCTCTGGAGAGCTTTCAGAGTATGGAATATGCTCACTTTTGCAATGTCAAACATTGCTGAAGTATTACAGGAGGTAAAGAAATAGTAGATGTGGCAGCAAGGTGATAAGTGGGGATTCACGGGCCACTTAAACAATCATCTAAATGAGTCTGTTAGCTCTCATTTTGACTCATTACCGCCTTCAGCGTAAAATCCTCTCTCTGTTCTCTCTGAAAGACAAGGCTTCAGCAACGCTGGTGCTAGTTTGGAGCACCAGACAGCTGCGTTGCATTGCACTGTAGCGCGCAACATATTTTTTCTTTTTTTTGTTTTTGGATGCGTTGTTTTTGTCTTTGAACGCTGCTTCCCTTGTGTCCTCCCGCTGCTTTCTGCATGTTTAATGTATCAGTCATTCAGGTGGGGAGTGACTGGTATGGCATTGTCTTTTAGAAGCAAAGAACTCTCTGTTTTCCAACTGCCGCGCCAGGTGTAACTGAAATTGACACGTCTTTCGATACATGCAGGAAATATGTTATTGGATGAGACATCTTTTATTCTCCAGAACTTTACATCACACACGATCTTGGCCGAGCGCTCTGATCTGGATCCCTCTGTGGATAAAGGGGAGGGGAGGGCTGCACATGTATGTGTGCGAGTGTGTGTATTAAATAAATAAGTCCAGAGACAAATCGATTAACTCAGAAGTGAAGAAGTTTTCTGTGGAAACAAGACAAAAAAAAAAGAAAAACTTTGATAGAACTGCCACAATAGAAACACTATGTTAAATGTAGGACTCTGTACAAAGCTGCTATATGCATCAAATATAATATAGTTCAAAGTTCAGCCTGTAGGAGGCAGCAAGCTATGTATAATTCAGTATTATCTTACAATTTCGGAAGGGATTTGCAGGACCAACGCATGTGAGCAAAATGCTGGAATAAAAATCAAGTACAAGTAGAATAAAGGGAATGATAGATTCAGGAGGAAGGCCGTACAGGGCCAAGAGGGTGCATCATGGAATAACTGGCAAGAGTTCCTTCCCCCTATAAGTACAGACATTATATGATCCTTTTGTCAAATTCAATAACAATATTCTGAGTGGACATTATCAAAGTAGAAGAACTGCCCTCGTCTCACTGTGCTGCGCTTCTCTGATCTCGCTCTCTGGACGTGGATAGCGTTAGCTCCCTGGGCTCTGGACCCAGGCTGGCTAACACCTGGTCCAGGGCCTGATCCGCTGCAGGGCAGGCAGGTGAACCAGGCAGGAAACGAGAGGACGCTGGTCCTGGAAGAGTGACATGGCTTGGATCCGCACACAGCGTTTCAGCCCAGCATGTTTGAACATAATGTCATTCAGTGACCGTACACTGGCTTCTATTACATGCACGTCTCTGTTGGAACATATCAGAGCTCTTCCGGATGTTTTTTGGCCCTGATCGTCCTGCTTAGATGTGTTCTTTCTGGCCTGGTGAGTGCGAATTTACCTTGGACCAGCTTGATACATTTGAGCGCAGGCCGAGGTGTTTGAACTTGTAGTTTGGCTCTGCTTGTCCAAGGCCTCGGCTCACCGTCTCACACACACACACACACACACACACACACACACACACACACACACACACACACACACACACACATTCTCACTCTCTCTCCCAGTCTAACTCGCTCCCTTGCGGCCCTTCATCACTTTGTTGGAGTATGCATAACCGTTGAGGGAGTGCCAAACTGGGCTGAGCCTGAGATGCTGATACAGTAGAAACCTGCGCTATCCCTTTAATGAGTACACACACACACACACACACACACACACACACACACACACACACACACACACTCTTTCCACTGCTTGGCTATTAGGCACCAAGAACAGGAGGAAAACTATTTGAAAGTGAATTTTAGATTTCCGGTCGTGGAGCTTTGCCTGGGAGTGGCAGCTGAGCAGAGGTGCAAGCGGTGCACACGTGCACACACACACACAACCACATATCCACACACACACACCCCATACACCTCAGTGTGTCAGCTCCGGTTGCTCTCGCACACAGCATGGATGATCAAAAGAGGCCAACGGCTGCCGACCATTATGCCAATGACACTTTGAGTAAGAGTCCAGAGAGCGCAGCGACATGACAGCCATTAGGGATTGAAAGTGAGACTTTAAAGGAGGGCTGAAGGACAACTGTCAGTGCAGAATCAAAGGCAGAAAGTGAAATCTTCATAATGTATTGCACTGGAAAATTCCGGCACTGGCTGTCTCTCTCAACCACTCACTCAAAAGTATCCCATACACAGCTATGCCATTCAACTCTTCCAAAAAAAAAAGAAAAAAAACATGAAACAGCCAGGAACAAAGGGCTGATGAGGGGAGTTCAGAGACTGGCACTCTGTAAATGAAAGCGAACAGCGGTGTGGGCCATTGTGCGGGTGGTAGACAGATAGATCATTAAGGACTGGACTGGGTTACAGTCAGAGCAGAGGACTACTAGCTAGCAACTCCAGCAGTGCACCTCTGTTTCCCCTCAGCTTAGATCCAGCTGACAAATGTGACTGAACCAGTATGGCAGCACAATTAGAGCTAATGGATCACACTCGGTGACAGTTACAAAGAGGAGTCAAACTTTTGTCAAAAGTGCCAGCGGACGCTTTGTCGCTGCACGTCCAAAAATATAGCTGTGTGTGTGTGTTTCAAATTGCTGCGATAGTTGAAAATCAATAAGCCGGGACAAGACAAGCTCCATGTCCTTTAACTTTGATTTGTCCACTCATCGTTAAAATTGACAAAACAGAGGGCGGCTTCGTGTGTGCTGCTTTTCGCGATTCTCATTGGCGAAATCAAGGCCCGCTGTTGGCACTGACCAAACACTCTGCTGCTCTCCCAGCTTGGCAGAAAACTGCCTCTAATGTGTCTCTCTGTCGCATAATCAAGGATTTCACACTCTAAATCTTTGATCTGGGAGAACCCTCTCTGATGGGAGAACCCTCCAACAGCTACCACACACACACACAGTACACACACCCCTCTCCGATCTCTGATCTCCCTCCAATTAATGATGTCAAATGAGTGTGTTTACAGGCTCATTAGATTACTGCTGCAGAAGTAGAGCACCGCCCTGCATTGCCCAAAACACACACACACACACACACACACATATGCACACCCGGACCAAGACTCTCGCTGTCTTGACACAGCCCTTGGAGGGAAGCCTGATGGCAAAGCACCAAAGTACCACTGCCACCACAGTCATAGCTGTGGCTCGGTGTGGTAACTGAGCCATGATGGCACGAGTCCACACACACCCACACTTAGACACACATAAACTAGATGTCCAACCCAGCTGGACCAGTTTGGAGGCTGTTCAGGGCTGGTTAAGCTGTAGCCAAGCAAATCCCCTGAAGAGCTCAAAGGGCCCGGAGACACAGGCTTAGGCCAAGGCCTGGGGACAGACTGACAGGTGTGTGAATCTCAGCAGAGTCCAAAAACGAAGAAAAGGGGGCGCATGCAATGGTGAATGATAGAAGAAGTAGAAAATGTGAGGAAAAAGAAGCAGAGCTCATCAATTCCATCCAGCAGTCCCTTATGTTTCATTTATCAGCCAGTCAGTTTGCTCTTCACAACAGCTTGTTACCATGCAAAGCAGCATGTAGCTTTTAAAAAGACCTCCTGTGCAGCGCTGCGGACACGATGAAGGCTGGGTTCAGCACGTCTCTACTGCCCCCTACTGGGCTGGAGGTCGGCCTCAACCCCCAACTGAGCGCACCACGGGCCCGCACTCTCACCTTAGTGCTCACCGAAAGGGCTCGCTCCGGCCCCTTGCTTTTCAACCGACGGTAATTATGACACTAATGAGAAGAGCGTGAATCAGAGGGTTACACGCGGACAGGAAGACGGATTTGACACGCTGCTTCAATTACTGAGCAGTCTGTCTTTGTAGAGCCCCAAAGACGAAAGGGTTTGAGAGGAGTTAAGAGGATGAGAGAGCCGGGAGGGAGGAGGGGGCCAGATACGGCCTCTGTAATTCATATTTAATATCTGCATCTGTGTTTCACAGCACCTAGCAGGCCACCGGTGACGTAATCGCCTCCTTAATTGGGTAGTAATGATTGTTAATGCATGAGTCATGTGCAGCAACATTTCCCATTCGAAAAAAAAAACAAAAAAAGCACGAATGAACACACCAAATGCACAAACTAGATGAGTTTCAAAGCACAAATCCAAAATCTTGTTGTGAAACGTTGAGTGTGAGCGTGGCTGTACCAGACATATTCCACTAAACTCTGTGAGCCTGGTGGAATTCTTCTTGAGCGATTCGACTAAAGAGAGCATTTCCTGACAGCGTGACCTCAGCTGGAGTGACATAACCTGTGGCAGAGAGTGCTGGCTCAGCAAACGCCACTCTAAACAGTCACTCAAAACATCACAACACTCACAGGCCCTGAGGAAAGCGCTCTAACACACAGCCACACACACACACACACACACACACACATTCACAAGCCATGACACTGACAGTGACAAATACCTCTTTCAGGTATCAGCCGGTGTACACTTTCACACACACACACACACACACACACACACACACCAGTAGGAAGTACACAGGCAGGGGGAGAAGTGGCGCGCACACACACACACACACACACACACACACACACAACAGCCGGAGCTGGCACATTACTATTCTATTGAGGTTTAGCAGCACTACCTTCTCCTCCCGCTGGGAATTCGATATGCAGGAAAATCGTGGCATTTTTCACACACACACACACATCCATGATTTTTCACTTCTGCTACCTTCCAGTCCTCTCCCTAAAATGTTCCCCCGTCCTGTTAAGAAAAAAACATTACCGGTGGCAACAGTCCTCGCAGGCTTGATCATATTGGAGCCATTACAGCTGAGGCATTTTTTTTTTTTTTTTTTTTGGCCCTGTGTGTTTTAGTTGGGGCATCTTTTTTTTCTATCCTCTGGTCCTCTCTTATCTCGTTACACACTCTTCAGGCTTTGTGGTTAAATTATGTATTAAGGTCAATGTCAAAACACGGAAGATGTGTAATCTGCAGGGAGTTTCCTTTTATTCATTATTACAGTGAAGGCTGAGCACAACTGTCAGCCAGCCGCGGTTGTGCTCAGCATGGAAGCTTATGTGCTCAGCGGGGCCCCACCGAGCCTCTCTCCCTCACTCTCCTCTTCCCTTCTCCACCTATCCCTTGCCCCCCTCTCCTCTACACACACGCAGCCTCTTCATCCTTCTCCCCCTTCCCCTCCCCCTGCTCCTCCCGGACGGACCCCTGATAGATTTACCCAGCTAACCCATCTCACTTTGGGATCTCCCTCTTCTACAGCACCAATCTGAGAGCTGTCAAGTGCACCTATATGCCGATGTCATAAATCTGAAGGAGAAAAATGTGCACGCCAGAGACCGAGGGGAAGAGAGGAGGAAGAGGAGGGGAGCGGGGAGGGGAGGGGATGAGAGGGGGTTGTTGGGGAAGAGGAGGGTGTCATGGCATCCGCTTGTAGTTTAGGGAATTTGTCTAATCTGGAATCATGTCAGGATACAGAGAGGCTATGCGCGGCACTCCCTCTCCCCCTCCCATGTGTATCGGCGCTTGCACACGAGTGAACGCGAGGAAGAAAATCAAGAAAGAAATGGAGAGGGAAGCAGACAGAGAGAGGCTGCCAATGTTCTTTGTTTTAATTCAAGGTAAACTGACGTTATGTGTTGACAGGACAAGCAATCATCTCCTCGGGTTCTGCTGTCCTCCGCAGGGATTTGGATCAGGGGGGTTCGCGCCTTCCTCTCTCCTGTCTCACAGCAGCCCAACGCTTGACCCCTTGTTTTCTCAATTGCTGTCAGTCAACGTCAGAGCCCCTTTTCTGTGTCAGATATGTACTGACAGCTGTGGCACAGCCAGCTTTTGAGGTCGCACCGGACGCCTTTAACCTCACCAGGCTTGCAGATATCTCTTCCTCTGGTGGCTCACAGGGGCAGGAACAGGTTTGATAAATCTGGCCCAGCTTTGTTCCAGCCAGTGTAATTATCTTCCAATTAGATTAATTCAGTTAGGCCTCTGTCGCATTTACAATACTAACAGCATTCCTCGGAGGCGACCACTCTGTCATGTTAACCGTTACACAATTACATCTGTAAGTGATAATAACTGCAACCATGCGACACGCAAAGCCCCCATAAATAAACATATGCAACAGAGGCAGATGCATTAGGATGAAATAAACAAGCACATATATGAATATTGGAGAGAAGAGAGGAGAAGAGAAGAGAAGAGAAGAGAAGAGAAGAGAAGAGAAGAGAAGAGAAGAGAAGAGAGGATATTTTGAATTTTAACAAAAAAACTTCAAAAAGGGGTTGTGTAAACTGAAAAAAAAGAGAGAGAAAGGGCACAAGACAAACAAAGCTGAAACCCAAGGTTATCATGCATTTTGTTTTTTTGCTGCTGACAGAGTGATGGAGAGAGGTTAAGGTGCTCAACAGCACCCAGACAGGAGAGCAAGGAGACCAAGGTTGGCTTTCTTTTCTCATCCGCCCTCCCCTCTCTCTCTGCAGGCCCCTCTCCTGGTGGTTGCATCTTCTCTCTCTCAACCTCACGTGTTGTGCTCTGGAAAATGCCTCCTGACTGGTGGGCCTAATTACTGGCTCTTCGCTGACCCGCGCTGGACCAAGGCCTCGTCAAAACACTGATTCAACATGAGCCCCGCACCGGCCAGCACCTCACACTAATGAATACTAATGAGTAATTATCACTGGCTGGCTGGCGCTCCGGCCCACTGCAGGGACACATGTTAACATACCCACTTGTAGAGCAGTAGGAGAAGAAGTAGAGGCCCTTCCCCAGGAAACAGGCTACGCAGCCCCGCGCACAAGGCTACACAGGAATATGCAGCCCTCCCTGAAGGGATGGAGCCCACAAGGTTAAACAAAAGTAACACTGAGAGGATTGGAGTGCTGCGACCCCTGTGAGGACTGTTTTGATTGTCATGACCGGTATAGGGCTTAATGTATATTAGGGGCATGCTGTGGCAGTCAATTGACTGTGGGTTAACTCAGAAACTGTGAGTGCCCAGCTTGTTCGGTGATATGATGAAACGTGTCAGCTCAAGCAGGGTGTCAGCGACTAAAGCGATGTCAACACTCCCATTCTGCTTTCTGACAGCATACATTAAAGAGATATTTGGGGTCTGCTGATGTGGGGTTACATGAGGCACTTATGCCTAGTCAGTGAATTGCCTGCAGTAGAGGACCATCAGCTCTCCCCCGTATGGAAAAGCAGCGTGTCGCACCTACAAGGAAGAAGAGCATTGTACTGCTAAATGGCAACAACAGCAATATGTATTATAGCTACCTACGGTAAAAGAAGGCCCGCCTAAAAATCTGTTTGTGTGCAAGCTATGTTTTCAAAATCTTTGCCACTTAACATTTTACATTTTGCCGCTGATGGCAATGTAAATGTGTCCATGTTAAGCACCAAATATGTTCAAAACATCAAAATATTGTGCGATTGACTCCATATAGCGGAGACAATATTTTGATACTTATGGTGCATTGTTTGAGATGAAAATACTAGCCAGCATAAAAGGTGGTTTAAATTAGCCCCAGCCTCGAGCAGCGACAACAATAAAATTAAAACAAGTGCTTTGGGGCGTGCGCCAGCCACAGCCCGGCAGCCAGACTTTGACACGCTTCCAAAACGTCATGTGTTTTGGACACCGTGTGAAAGGCTTCAGTGTGACATCCTGTTTCCACCATGCGGCACACACTCAGACTTATTGTCAGAGAAGACTTGCTTCCCATTTCCAGTGGGTGGGGCAATGACTGTGCATCCAAATTTTCATCTAGAAATGTTATGGATTGGGATCTGATCAAACATGTGAAATCGGGGAGTGATTGGCTCATTTGCGCAGAAGTTATAACAACTTGCTGTCTAATGGCAAAATAATGCCTCGCAACTGCATTGTCGTCCAACTAAAGCCGACAATCTTCACCGTGGATTGGGGTGGATTTGATCAGCCTGCTAGCAGGAGTACACAGAAGTAGAGAAACATCTAATTTCCTGTTGCCATTTGGGGGGGCTATGAGGTTAACCGAACTGCCACGTCAATGTGTTCAAGGCAGCAAACATGAAGTCTGGAGCAGAGTTGAGCATGTAGAGTGGAGTTACAGCATTTTGTGTTTTATGACAACACACTGATCTTGGACGGGCCTCCATGGCCACGCCCTTCAACAGAAACTCACAAAGTGCACCACACAGCATCATCAAGGCCTTAAGTGTTTTTTGTTTTTGTTATTTCATCATTTTAAACCTTTTCTTTAACTTCAATTTCTTTTGGACATTTAAGAGCATGTGATAAAAAGCATTTTCCATGTTCGATTGTCAATTTACAACCAGAGGGATATGGAAAACAAAATAAAGTAGCCATGGTTACAAGTGTCCATTGTCTAAGGGAGTATACAAGTCCATTATCTTAAGATGAATGCGTCAGTTACTCACTGTGTCATAAATCATCCATCTCTTCCATTTACTAGCAAAAGCACTTTCTTTCAATCTGAGCTGAAAAGTCGGCTTTTCCATCCCATAGATCTCAATTTCTAACCACTGCTCATTAGAAGGGGGGTAGGTCTTGTACCAATTTCGTGTTATTGCCTTTTTACTTGTGATTAATAATATCTTGGTTAGATATCTATCACTACCACTTACATCATCATTTATACTTCCAAGGTACATAACTTTATATCCCTTGGGTATTACATATCCCGGAATGTCCTTGATTATAACATGCACATTTTCCCAAAACGATTGTATCTTGTGACATTCCCAAGATATGTGTGCATGATTTGCCTCTTTACTTCCACATGTTCATAGCTGTTGAGAACCAGTTTGTTTACTCTTTATTTTAGGTTTTTATCTCAGCGCGTTTGAGGTTGTTGTGGTCTTCCTCGTGTGTTTGCACCTGAGGGCGCCATTACTGTAACTATAATACTGTATATATTAAATTGTCGTGCAAATGTGTTCAGGGACTCTAGCCAAAGTGTTAAGTTTGGTGCAGACTGAACCATGTGCAACTGAGTTAGAGCATATTCTTGTTAAATGGCAATTCATCACCATTCTCCGCCACGCTCTCCAACAAAAACTCTTTTTGATGAATTTCGTACTCGTAGGTGAAAGCAGTCCCAGGGGCGCTAGTGAGTCATTTTGCCATGCCCATGGCCAAAGCCAATAAAATACGCAGATTTCCACCACGATTTAATTTTGTGCAAAGTTTTGTGAGTTTTTAGCTATTTAAAATCCTCATGATAACAATTTAATTGCACAAATGATAACCTGAGCACTTGCAACAGGCCTTTACATGGATCACATTTCGTGCTTGGGCCCTAATTATCCATCCATCCATCATCTGTACACATTATATGTACGCCGCTGCAGGGTCGCGGGGGGGCTGGAGCCTATCCCAGCTGACTTAGGGCGAAGGCAGGGGACACCCTGGACAGGTCGCCAGTCTATCGCAGGGCTACACATAGAGACAAACAACCACACTCTACGGACAATTTAGAATAATCAATTCAATGTTTTTGGACTGTGGGAGGAAGCCGGAGTACCCGGTGAAAACCCACACTTGCACAGGGAGAACATACAAACTCCACACAGAAAGATCCCAGGCGTCCCAACCGGGACGCGAACTAGCGATCTTCTAGCTGTGAGGCAGCAGTGCTAGCCACTGGGCCACTGTGCAGCCCTGGCCCTAATTATAATAAACTATAATAATAAACTATTTTGAAAGCAGTGATGGGATGTAACTAAGTATATTGGCTCAGTGTAACTTGAGTATTTCCATTTTCCGCTACTTTAACAGGCAAATATTTATTTGATCCAATGAACACTAAATCCAATAACTGGAAAAATTATCAATATCAGATCAACTCATAGAATACAGCACATACTTGCAGGTAAGTATATCAATTTATTATTTTTACTTGTACCTCTGAGACTTAAATAAGTTTGATATCAGACACTAAGACTATTACTGAAGTACTTATTGTATGGGAGAAATTCACTTTCATCAAAATAATATTCAATAACATGATATATTTAGCATTTTGAATAGAAATGTCTAAAGCCAGAGATGACGGTTGTATGACACATATCCCATCCCTTCTCCCCACAAGCCAGTCGTCTGCTTTATCACAGCCGAGCTGGGAAACATACCCAACATAGCGGATCATGTTCTTGCACCTACCACAGGCACACACTTGAGATTTAGTGCGGCTGCAGATGAACCTCTTTACACGTAGCTTTTATTTCCTGTTGACCGCTGAAGTGAGTAGGTGTATTTCACAGATAATACTTCTATACTTCACTACTGCGTTTATGTAAATCAATTTTTGAAAGCAGGACTTCTGCTTGGAACAGCATATTTTCAAATGGCGGTGCTGCCACTTTTAGCTAAGCAAAGAATCCAAGCACCGCTCCCACAACTGGACCTGAGTTATAAACCAACTCACAGAACAGTTCAGCATATCATCGAAGAGAGCTGCGTATGTCTCACAATGAGAACACTGGTTGAACTTTGTCATTGTTGGAGCGGCTCACTGCAGGTTCAAACATGTTACTGTTGAAGTTTTTAGTGTCGAAGTGTTACATGCAGAATGTTTATTTATGCATAAAAATACTCTGATTTCATTATGTTACTGCTACATTTTTAACCTTTGATCATTCTCTCCTCATACTGCTTTGGTACTGCTCAAAACAACATTTACAACCCAATACCACACCAGGAAGAGGGATTCATGTGAACACAAGATTTTGGCCAAACTAAAAAATAAAAAATAAATAAAAAGCTAAGAAGTGAGTTCACCCTCTTTTCCACATTCCTGGTGTTAACTCATCTTCATTGTAGGAATATTTCTGTCTGGCAATTTTTGGATTAAATTACACTAAACTACCTACTCTAAATGTGAGTGTGCCTCCTCCTGTGCCTGTGTGTGCATGCATGCGTGCATGCGAGGAAGTGTGCACACGCTGGTTTTCCCCCTTGTGAGGAAATGTAAAACTTCTTGGTGTGTTATTTTTCTCCCCACCGTTTGTTCTTTTGATCTGTGTGTACATTATCTCCAGCTCTTTGAATTTCAATTTCACTGTCATGTAAGCTCTTTTCATCACAGCCGACGGTTGCAGCTCTAATAATATTCAACTTTTAGGTCACAGTGGAATGCTAATTAGATTGCTATTTTAATTAATATGTCCCTGCAGGTTTCCATATCAAATCAGTTTTAACACTGCATCGTGCACTTTGAGCCAATAAATTACAATGAAACCCCAAAATAAAAACCACTTCAAAAAAGGGAGGATTTTAAGGTGTACAGGAGCAGCGCTCGTTTGAACTGTGTTTACATAAATTGCTTATTGTTGCTTAATAAACTGCATAATATTAACCACATTGGGGTATGTTTGAAACTGTTCCAATAAGCCATAATGGGTGTTGCTATTTTCTACTAATATATCCATACATGAACCTGCTCACAAGATAAAAGCCTCTGATTAGCTGGTTACTTTCAAGGGCAGTACAGTGTTAAATGTGCTTTAAACAGAAGGAGATAAGTGCCGGTGTTGTAATATTACGGACTGTGTGTGTGTGTGTGTGTGTGTGTGTGTGTGTGTGTGTGTGTGTGTGTGTGTGTGTGTGTGTGTGTGTGTGTGTGCGTGCGTGCGTGTGTGCGTGCGTGTGTGTGTGTGTGTGTGTACGTACGTGTGTGTGAGGTGCTGCTGCTGTTGGCATTTAAGCCCTTAAAAGTGCTTCACTTTCCATCAGTGTGTCATTTGTCTGTCAGCAGTTCTATGTGTGTGCACGTGCAAGCCCATGTATCTGCTTGTGTGTGTGTGTGTGTGTGTGTGTGTGTGTGTGTGTGTGTGTGTGTGTGTCACCCTGGATCCTCAAATGGTTGTTTTGTCCTGCAGCTCAGGGTGTCCCATTCATCATGTTGAGAGGGAACAGAGAGGCCTGGGATATAAGCACCGCTGTATTCCTCTCATAATCAAAGGTCATACTGGGGCCCAGTGTTCAAATTGCTTTACTTCACTGCAAAGGAGACACTCACATGAACAGACACACACACACACACGCACGCACAAATTAGTTGTCATGCTGAAATTATGCCACGCCACATATGCTGTTTTGAGGTATGAATCAGGTTTTAATCCAAACCTGTTTTAATGTTCTATTTTGTCTTTAAACAGGTTGTGTATTTCCCATTCCACCACCTGCATAAAAAACAGCAAACGCATCATCTCTCGCTGACCCCTGAGTATCAATAATCCCCCATCTGCATCAGTTTCGTTTGAACTTTTTGTCTGAAAAATTATGATTGAATTTAAGTTTTCTTGTCCAATGTTGTTCACTCCAATTCTGCTCTCACCATATCTCAATTTCTGTAAAAACTCTTTCTGGAACAGATTCATGAACAGCCCGCTTCCTCCCGCACAACCTCCTTAGGAGCAGGAGAGCCAGGCTTTTGCACACTAACAAAAAATTGATATTCATGGGGACGGGAGGGGGGGAAACTATTTGGATGTTTATTATACTTTAAAATGAAGTGATCCGCATTTCGCTGCCTGCGAGGTAATTAATGTGGGGAAATCTTGAATTAAAGATGTAAATCCTGACACTTTGGCAGGGGGGCCGGTAAGGGACAGTGGTCTCCAAGGTCTAGATTATTCTTAGCGTATACCAATTAACACCATGTATCTTCTTTTATGTTCACTTCAATTAAGAGCCTTTACAATTTTTAAGTTCTTTTCTTCTCAGTAGTTAGAGAATGTCAGAGAGACTGATCAAAGGCATTAGCTGCCGTCCGCGCACCATAGGTAATGCTGCTTTGCATAAAGAAATCTGCATATTGCTAAGAAGGTTTTCATTTCATTTTGCATGAATTACAGAGCCAGAGATGCAGTAGTAGATCAGTAGATGTGGAGGTGTGAGCACGCACACAAACACACAAGACAAAGCATTCGGCACCGAATCATCAAACTTCTTTAATTTTGATTTCAGCACCATGGTGACAACATCAAGATGAAACAGGCTACGACCAGTTGAATGAATAAGATTTTTTTAAATTTTTTTTAAGTTTCCTGTTGTTTCTCCAGCTGTTGGGATTGTAAAAGAAAGATTGGGGCTTCTGTTACAAGCTGTCGCTCACTATTAAGAGTGTTAATAACGTTCAAGAGCGAGCGCTGCTATGTTAGCACCCAATAACTCCGGCTCCTGGAGTAATCACACCTTGATTTATGTGGGTGATTTTGGTGCAACTGTCTCACAAAGGCTTTGCTTGTTTTCTAGATCACCATCTTTTAAATAGGCCTGCAAATCAGACCAGGCCTATTAGCCTTCTCCTCTACGCCACTGCTTCTCTCATTTGTTTTGCTGCTTTATTCCCTCCTTCCTTTGTAGTTTTTAGCCTCAGGAGCCTCTATCTCCCCATTTTGTCAGAATTCTTTGTATAGTTTTGTGCACTTGCATGAGAGCGTTTGCAGATTTAAACGCATGTGTGTGCGAGCATTCGTCCACCTCTACGCGGCCGGCGCTGAAACTCTTAACCACAGTGAACAAACACAGGCAAAAACTAACAAACAACCTGTTTGTTCGCGATAATCACTGCTACTTAATTCATTTACGCTGTCAGCCACCAATAAATCAATGAGCAAATGAACTGACCGGCTATGAGGAATAGCTGTCCGCTGTGTGGATCTGTATTATTCTATTGATGTTCCACCAACGGTCGTCCTGGAGATATTGAATGCTCTTTAAGCGAAGTGCTGACATCATAATAAAAGGCCACCACGGACTGGCCGGCTGTGCGGTTTGGGAGCTTCGGGCTAAAGAGACGGACGGCCTCTGAAGGAGAAGAAGAAAGGCAATCTTCAAAGTCAATACTGCAACCAAGTGCTCTATGTGGTCGCATTTACTGCACATAATGAAACTACAAATAGCCTCTTACAGAAAACACACACACACAGTAGATGCACTAATATAAAAGACAGTCATAGAAATGGGGCTGCAGTCAGAATAATTATATGATAATGATAAATCGTGTGTTCAGTGGTTTCTTTTGACACTAATAGCACTCCTGACTTGTTTTGAAACCCGTCAGTTTAACTGAAGCCTCTCCTGCCCCGCATGAGATTTGTGGAATATATATCAGAATTGACATTGCATAGAGTTTATTTTTAAATCTACTCAAATGCACTTTCACCCCGGTGAGTGTGCATCTGTACCTGACTTTTCTGATGACAGTATATTTAATCCATTGTTCGTGACTTCATAAAAAAAATGAAGGGCTGGCAAATTCAAACATCAAAACATTAAGTCGGGTGCTATGTCTGTGTAGCTGTGTGTTTTCATAACCCGAGTGTCTCAAAGCATTATTAACAAAAAAAAAAAAAAAAAAGAAATCTTTCGCTCAGCCTTGCATTTCTCAGGCCCAGCAAAAGTAGCACGAGGAGGGCTGCACCGGTGCCGACACAAGGCACACGTAGCACAGACAGCCATCTAGTGTTGGAAAGGAGCATTTGCACGGATCCAGAGAAGGGGAGAGCCACTTCACTGTAGACACTGTGTTCATACCTTCATTTGGCTTTAACGGACACAGAATGAGGGACGTTTTTTTCCCCCACCGGAACAGACACACAGGAATATATTACAATGAACTAACAAAGCCCGTATTAGGAGTTATTTGTTGTGTGTCATCATTACACCCACAAATTGGAAGAAAAACTCATGTGCTTTTGTACTCTGGAACCAGGCAACAGAGGTACGCTAATGGTCAGAACTTGTGTTTTTCAGCCCACACAGAACACAGCGCAGCCCGGTTTAGCCTAATAGCTAGCGGCTGCAGGAGCTTCACCTCTCCCAGGGATGCTACTGAAATAACAAGGCATCGGCACCTGGAGACTTCTGCGTCCACCTCCTTTCATGAGGAAAAAAAACCTTTCTTTGCTGCTACCGTTCCCCCCTGTTTGCATCACAACCAGGAGAAAAAGATTTTAAAAAAGAAAAAAAAAAAAGGTGATTTCGTTAATGTATGCAACCCAAATAAACAAAGATTATAAACAAATGTGTGCTATTGTGTGCATATTGGGAGCATGAATATGTATTTGCTGAGCGTTCAAACAAAGACACAAAGGGAGGCCCAACCTGTTGTCGGCTCAGCCCCTTTTCTCCCTGCTGTGAAAACCCTGCTCCCTTAATAATCACACATCATTATGACAATAGATGTTAGGCAAAACACATAAGCCACGCACAAATCACACAAGGAGACAGAAGCACAGGCAGACAAACACGCATAAATACTGTACATGGCGCATATCATCACAGCTTCGTGGATTCCTTCACCTCATCCGTTAGGATCTAAAAAATATGTGACACATTTTCACAGTTCAGCCCCTCGCTCCCCCCGCTGCTGTAAAGGTCCCGGCCCCTGTAGCCACGAGCTGCTCCCGCAGACTTATCTTCTAATTGCTTTTCATTGATCCTGTCCGATCAGGTGCCTAATGTTCATCCTTTTCCCGACACCGTCTCCCGAGCACTTCTGCCAGTCCTAATCTGAGAAGTGCGTGTCCTTTCCTGTGCTTATAATAAACCCAGACACCAGAAAAAAAAAAACAGGAGGATTGTTTTCCCACTGTGTGAAAAGGTTTCATCGAAAAAAGAAAAAAAGGAAAAAAGAAAGACTCCATTTGCTTGTGCATTTATGCGCACACATGTGTACTTGCATGAAACAGAATATTCCCTGGCCTGCTGTCAGTTCCCATGCAGACCAGAT
The DNA here is from genome assembly GCF_904848185.1 of Acanthopagrus latus. Classification (NCBI taxonomy): domain Eukaryota; kingdom Metazoa; phylum Chordata; class Actinopteri; order Spariformes; family Sparidae; genus Acanthopagrus; species Acanthopagrus latus. The sequence continues at coordinate 8,181,188 of NC_051047.1, read as the reverse complement.
GAGGACATTTGTGCTCATGTTGGGGCTTTAAATATTTTGGATGCATTGTGGACAAGTTCATTACCTTAAGACAGGAAGACAAGTGTGTGTGCCTTGGACAAGATAATGAGTCTGTTTATTTTGGAAGACAGACAGTGAGGCTCATCCTGGAAGGTGATCCAGATCAAGGATTTGGGACAGAAACCCGCAGGCTCCTCCTCAAGATTAAATGATGTCAGCATCAGAAGTGAAGGCCAATGTGTGTTGGCAGGCGCTGAGCTGGACTTCTGAGGGATATTACAGTTTGTATGACTATCAGTGGACAGCACATAACTCTGAATACATTTTCTTGGGCTTTTTTTTCTCCCAGTAATACCCTGAACCTGGACTATAGCCATGAGCCTGCACGCTGACACACACACACACACACACACACACACACACACACACACACACACACACACACACACACACACACACACACACACACACACTAAACTCATCTGTCTCTAAGGAGCTGTATCACAGCGTCAGTTTAATATGCAGGCCAGTTCTTGGTGGTATCAGATCAATGGAGAGTTTCAAATCAGACACAGCCGCTGAGACAGACAGAAGAGGCCATCTTTGGCGCACATTAACAGGACACTTTCCTTCCCCTCAAGATCACAGCCACTCCGTTTTTGATGGAGCCATTGAGTAACACTCAACCGTCTTGTGATGCTCATTAAAAATATTATCTGTAAATGCGGAGAGTTCTTTTTGCTCCACATTGTGTGATTGGGTTACTTTGAAAATAATGGTCTAATTACAGCAACTTAATGTGTTATTATACTAACCCATCTCTGGAAAGATGTAAAATGGTAACCTTGAGTTCTTTGTTTCCCATCCCTGTCTTTTTACAAAACCGCAATCTGCTGTTAATACTTTCCAAATTCCTTCAAGAGAAGCTGTAAGTGTCTGGCTTTGAGGCACAAAATAGTAAGGCACTTCAGTCACTTAGCTCACATTTTGTTTTCATTATCTTCTTGATCTGCAAATTGTTTTGTTGCTATAAACTATAGAAATCAAAGCTTTCATGGCTCTATTCAATCATTTCAATTAGTTTAACCGTATAAAACTGAATCTCAATCAAGTAACTGCTCCCCTACAGCTCACCTACGTTCTAGTTCACCCTCTACGTCGAGCGACACAAATTCCCCAAAAGCCTCTACTCATCTCACTTCATGTATACACTCAAACTGTTTCATATATATGCTATAAGGCGGCAATCATCTGTGCTGTTGCCGACTCGGTTCGAGCCTCTGCCTGCCTTTGCCCGTGCATTATTCAGTCTTTTCCTGAAGTAACAGCAGCCCTCTACATGCAGGAACGCCGACCACTAACACACTAATGTTATGTAAAAATGAATGATGAAATTCAAGGAGGCCAAATGAAAGAGAAACCACTGTGTGCTTGTGCTCTGTGTGTGTGTGTGTGTGTATGTGTGTGTGTGTGTGTGTGTGTGTGTGTGTGCACGCGTGTCTATATATGAGCAAATGCCAGCCTGATGTGAGCTTGTGTGTGTGTGTGTGTGTGTGTGTGTGTGTGTGTGTGTGTGTGTGTGTTCAAAGGTGAGGCCTTGGGTGATGCAGAATGGGATTCCCTTACCTCCTATAAGTACAGAGGAGGATAAAAGCCAGCTGTAATGACCTTGGTATAATAAGGCCTCACTGATTTCCATGATTTTCTTGCTTCCATGCCACGAATCTGCTATTCCATAGGAGGGGTGAGGGGGGGGAAAAAAAAGAGGGCGCCTCGTCCGGCCAAACTTTAGTGTCCAACAACATTTGCCCAGAATCGAACACAAGCTCTTGTTCCCATGTTCAAGTCATTATTTTAAAGATTATTATCTCGAGGCAAATTAATAGATGAAACACATTTTTCTTAATGGGCTGGTCCTCTTTTTTTTCTTTTTTTTTAGGTGACCAATTTACGTGCAATTTCCTTAATTCATGGAGTTATTTAGCTAGTGATGTAATGCTTGTTCCTTTTTATCTTGAAAGCGAAAGGCAGCGTGTTGTCTGGGGCTGCTCAGTGCAGCTAATATGGCACAACGAAATGAAAGGCTTCAAAAGAGCTTTTCCACTTGGAGCTGATGTAGTGCTGTGGCTGACCTCCAAATGTGATTAGACTGCAGTAAACACAACAATAGCAAACAATAAACAACTGGTAATTGGTGTGATCCTCTGTTCCAACGAGATCTTTCTTGATTTGCTATGAATTATGAGCATTAGTGTTTGTGCACGCCGTGGCCCTGTGAGGATATCAAAAAGCTCCCGCTCCGTCTTGATGGGCCTGTCTCATTAAAGGAGGAATGGAGGCCAGTGTGGGGTAGTGATGTAAAGTGCATTCATCAGTATAACTGGCATGAACTCACCTCTAATTCACACTGTCTCCGTGCACTTATGTGAGATGAATTTACTCAAATGAATATTGTGTGTGTGTGTGTGTGTGTATGTGTGTACAGAGAGAGAGAGAGAGAGAGAGAGAGAGAGAGAGAGAGAGAGAGAGAGAGAGAGAGAGAGAGAGAGAGATTGGGAAAGGTGCAGCCCAGAAGCATCCCAGGTGAAGTGTGCCCTCTACAGGTAGCTTTTATATTCTTGAATATCTGCTGTACTGTATGTGCATCAATACTAGCGTGCAGAAAATGTGCAAATGCTGCTGAAGTTAGGAGTTCTTGAAAACAGCATATACCACGTCACAAACACGCCGAATGTGAGTCTGTCATGTATCCGTGAATACAGAGGCGGCTCTTTTCGGCGCGCTCACAGCCAGGTTTTCCTGCTCGAGCTCTCCAACGCCATACATGCCACCTCTTTCATTAATATGTGATGAGAGAGAAAATCTCCAAAGACCCCAATAGACAGAGGCATTGTTTCTCTTTTAAAGTCATCTCAGATGGAAGGAGCAAACTTCAGAGCGTTAGTGAAGTGTCTAATGAAAGAAGTCTCCTCCTCTGCGGCTCCATTTCGCACGGCGTATTAGGAATCTAAATGTTGACTGAAGACAGTTTGATTCTCCGTCTGTGATTTTCTTAAGGAATAAAAACAGTGTAGCGTGTTTACAGTGTAGCCATGAAAGAGCTATGAGAAGGCTCATCACTACTCGATGCCATTTTGGGAGGCGGAAAAGTGAGGTTCATACCACAGTTCATTTGAAAGCCATATCAAACAGAGGATGTTTAAGACCAAGATCAAAGCGTTATCTGGTCAAAAATATCACTAGACTAGCTACATTCTTGTAAAATTGTTACTTTATGCAAGCAGTTATTTCAACAATGGTGGGCTATTATTGGAAATGAGACACAGAGAGAAATATCTACAAATCTCTGCTGCCTCTTAACTTTATGCAGTAATATGCACTATGCACAGTGGAAACCTAAAGTGACATTTCAGGACCATCGTGGCAGCTGGGGTATCTAAACTGATATCTGAAAGTTTAAATCAGCCTGTAACAAGCAACAGCTTGTCATATCTATTAATTTAGTGCAACAAAGCAGGACTACACATATTAAAATAATACATATAGGGCTTGGGAGGGTGTAGGATTTTTTTTCCCTGTTCTTTACTCAGCTGAACACAACATGCAACAACTCTCTGTCAAAGTACTCTGCCCTCAGAAAGTGTGGAAAATCTAACATTTAAGATAGATAAACAACTAGCTTTTAATTTCATTCCAGCCAAAATACTGGAACCACATACATTTTTTTCTGCACAGTGTGGATGAGAGAAGAAAATGATAAGGGAAGATGAAAACAGGCATGTAGCCCAACATGCTCAGTCATGACAGTGGGACAGTGTCACTGAGGGGAGAGGAGGTGAGGCGCTTTTATCTAAATTCTGGAATTCTGCAGCACAGATATCATCAGGTCTAAGACATGCAGTGTTGAATGTAATTTGCTGATATACGATCCGCTGTTTACTACAGAACACTGATCTTCTTTGAGGAGGGAGGTTGTGTGTGTGGATGATGTGGAGAAAGAGGCCATAGCAAGTTGTTTGAACAGCTGATAATTAATCAAAATTCTGAAGTATAAATATACTTCACACCACTTAATGTACTGATGTGTTTTTACAGTTCCCAGCTCTGTCTTTCTGTTCCAATTAAAAAGTAATCCCTCTCTAAAGGTAACAAAATGCTTATCCTATCTAGGTTTAAAATTGACGGTTTACGACACAGAAAGTGGTTGGTTGATTTAGGAAGAAAGCATGTATTGTCCCAAGAATATTTTCGTGCACAGCTTAAACTACAATCACAGCTCAAAAGTATGTTTTTGTTTTTCTTCACTGAAATAATTTTGAAAAGTTTCTCAAACCACCATCAACTGCATAGTGTCACATACGACGGCATATCCAGTACAAAGATATGTATTCAAAGAAACTAAAATCAAATTTTAAACAATGTTCCAGAGTAGATGTCAAAACCTTGTGTGAACTTTTGATCTTTTTCCTTCAGTATGTATTTAAAATTGATTTAAATTTTTTTTTAAAGTGTTGCAAAATTATTTTTTTGTGTAGATGACTGTGGTGTGCCTTATTTCTGACTCACACAAAAATTAACAACAGCTGGTCCAATGACGGATCAACAGCCAGAAGTGGAAAAGCAGGCTCACACAGAGCTCGACGTGTCATCTTCATGTCCGAGTACATTGGTAACTCTGGAAACACCAGAATTCCCAGGAGCACAGAGGACCTGCAACCTTTGCAATCACAAACATCTGGGAATCGAGTATCAGTAATGTGTTTAAATTTCACGATGTAAGTATATAAGTAAAAGGGAAAAGTACTTGCCAAAGCACTATTTGAACTATTGGGTACTTTATGTCTAAATTAATTTTCTTATTACAACTGGATGAGCTAAAAGTTACTGATAAATAAGGTGCCTTCTTTAAGAATGATGCTGAAGTCATCTAAGTTGTACAGTCCATTAAAAATCTGAGTTTGAATCTGGAAATATGTTTTTGAGAAACAAAGAACAAAGTTTCATCCACACTGTGAAACAAACTTTAACCTTAAAATAACTGTAGCCTATTGCTTATTCTACTATGTACATAGACAGTGGTATGGTCCGAATAACTCTCCACAGCGTACAGCTACAACACAACACTTTCAACTCTATTCACTCTCCTTATTAGAGCAGATTGCTTATCGCCTACTTCACAGAGCACCCATATAGCATTGCTGACAGCAGTTAGGGAGAGCTGCACACATGAACTCCTCACTAACACTTTCCTACGCTAACCAGCTGTCCCCCTGTGGTTTCAGCCTCGGCCAAACCTTTGAAATGTCCTTCAAGGCGTGAAAAAACAACATGCACACTGCTTTGGGTAAAATCCTATTTGTACACTGTAATTACGCTTTGAAAAGTTGCAAAGTTTAAAGTTTCAAGACCTTCACTTTTTCTCTTCTCATTTCTGATATTGATTAGGTTCTAAAACACATGTTTCGAAAACACACGCTGTTCTAAAGAACAAAGAGGTTTCTCATTACGTGCTGCGCCTCGGACAACTTTGAATGTTTCAGATTTGATTTGTTGGTGTTATCAAGGGAAGCAATCAGGAGCATTCGGTCAATAATTTTCACAACCGTGAAACCAACATTAATTTGCTCTAAACAAAAAAAAAGGCTACAGGCACTTTGAATGTGGTCATTAATGAGAGAGAGGTTTAGGCTGATAGGTGTCTCTAGGGTCTCTCATGCTGAAAATATAGAGAAACAGAACATAACACTCTCCAGTCCATTTCAGGTGATTTTTCATCCATAAATATAAAACTGTGATGGACCTCCACAAGAATGAACCTTTTAACTAACTGTTTAAAAATCAAATTAATCTATCCTCAAAAATGTATGCATAATGTATGCTAATATAGAACAAAACAGAAACAATTATAACAAATAATTATATTAAAATTAAATACCACCCCCTAAAAAACAATGATTTGTTTAGGCCTACAATGTATCATTGCCGAAAGGGACTGATTGGTCTAGACAGCATTTGTTATGTTGCCTGCCTGATAATAATTACCCAGCGATGCTGTATTTACAGAAATATTGAGTAATTAAGATGTTGTTTTTGGTTGTAGTGCTTGCTTGAGTAAAAAAACATTTCAGGTGAAATTGTTACTGCACCATTAATGCCTGACCCTGATGTCATGAAATCTGTTTTTGTATTTTTTTTAAGATGTTAGCCACTCAAATGCAACCAAAAAAGTATTTATTCAACCTTTAAAAGGGTATTAAAATAATATGGTGGTGGCCATGGCCTGCTTTTCGGATTTGGTATCTTATGCAGAGTTGGAAATTTCCATCCTCCTGAAAACAATCCATTCCATTTTATTGCCCCAGGTGTCAAATATGGTGTGCATTATTTAAACTGACCTTTTTTTCTTATGTTGGTTGCTTTCTATGCTGGGGATACAATGAGGGAGCCACAATGTCTGGGACCACTCCTCCTGCAGCAATCAATAAGGATGCCCAGTTCCATACACACCAGGTGCTCAGGCCGGCTGCTTCCAGGCTAGAAGAGGAGAAAGGAGAGTGGAATCAGGTGCAGATGTAGCATTGTTATTCATGCAAAGAGAGGAAGGATCAAGTTTATAAGAGGCTAAATTGACCCCATAGAACTAGTTTCCTAGAAATGAGGACCGCAATAGTAAGTAATGACAGTATTTACTGTCCACAAAACACTGTATTGTGGACTTGGCACATGGAGGGATTTAACTAAAAACTGTACTAGAGGACAGTTTTGAGGTAATTTACTGGGGTATTTTCTACTATACATGTTGCCTCATGTCATTTCAAGGGAAACTTGTACTTTTAACTATTTTTTACTTTTTTTAGAATAAGATTTGTCGCAAATTTGCCCAACTTAACTAAAGTGGTTAAACTAATATCTACATGCACTACAAACAAACAATTTTAAATGTGAAACCACCACTAATTGGCAAATTATCCAGTAATATGTTATAGTGAGTGCTGAATTAGAAGGGCCACTCTACAGCAACATTTTGCTTATCATACTTACCTTCAATTATTTACGGAAGATTTCGGTTCCAGAACTTAATATTGAATATTTTAAACACAAGTAAACGCTCTCAGTACTTCTTCAAGTATGACTTCTTCGGGATGAAAGCGAAGAACGTGGGTTGTAGTTCTTTTTTTTTTTTTCGTGGATGAGAAATCGGGGAAATGAATTAAGGTGTGTTGAACTCTCACCCCGTAGAAGATCTCGCGTTAGCTCTTTGCTGTTACCAGGGGAACGCGAGCCTGAGAAGTTACCGCTGTGACCGCTTCAGTCTGTGCCCATATTGTAATGAACGCCAGAGATAAGAGCGCTACTCCTGTAATCCACAGGTAAACAGACATGCATGCAACAGCTTCGCCTATGGTGGATGTAACCTAGAGTCGTTTCAACGCATTTGGCACTACCCTTCATTGACTGGAAGGTTGGTAAGCTGCCGTAGTTAGCCAGCTAACGTTAGCTTGTCAATGCTAATGTCGCTAACAAACTGTTGTTGCCTGCTTCTCTCAGCTGTTGCCACCAACTTTATCAACTCTGTCGACTCTGACGTCTTTGTTAAGTAGTCTGGCTGCTCTAAGATACGCTTGCTTAGGAAACAGAGTTTTAATCACATTTATATCCGACACTTGAGTTAAAAATAGCTAACGTTGCTGGGGATCGATATGGGCTTACTACGCTTACTTTCGCCTAAGGGGCTAAGTACCGGTAATTGACAGTTGGCGCTAAAATTCAATAACGTTACTGTGTGTTTTATGTGTATTCAACGCAAGGACGGTTGAGACCGGACTACTGCATATGTTATTTTCTACCAGTCGCTGCATGTATCAGACCTTGGTCTGCTCCATGGTTGTGCACTGTCGTCGTAAAATGAGGTTGTGCTTGAAATTTTGAACGGGTGTTTTGTGTGGTGACGTAATGTTGTTCTGTCTACACAGGTGCTTTTGTCAGAGAGGCCGGTAAGTAATATCCTGCAAAGATGCCTTCACCACAAGTGCTACAGCCGGTTCTTAAAATGAAGGTGGATGAGCTCTTTCTCAACTGGCTGAGCGATCCTGCCACACAGTCACTACTCAAAGATTATCTTGACCTAATCAAAGGTGGACAGCACATTGATTTGAACAGTGGCAACACACAGGACAAGAGGTCGTTGACCTTCAATGAGAACAACAATGTGGCATCCCAAAGGAACCTGGCAGAGAAGAAGCCTGCTCCGCTCAGCACTCCCTGCAGCCCACCTAATACCAGTACCCTGCCCTCTGGCAGTAGCAGCAATACTAGAGTGACCGGACCCAACGGCAGAGTACTGCGGAGATCTGTCAGCACAAAAAAGGTACATGGTCTGTTGAAACAACATATTAAAAGACTGAACAACATTTGAAAAGCTGTCAACAGATTTCTGTAGCCATGTAGCTCATAACTCACGGCAGTCCTTCATGAACCTTGTACAGACAGTTATGAAACAGTGGCACAGGTTTAAACAGGATGTAAACTTCCATAACACATCTTGCCACGGGGCTTTCATCTTAAGGTTGTTTTTAATAGCATTAAAACAAGGTGTGTCCTTCAGTTTCACTCTTCATCCTGGTGCCACCTGAGCGACAGTTTTGTCTCTATACAGCTAGTATTTGCATTTAAATCTACATTGAACTTCAAGATGGGGGACATTATTTTTGGGAGGATGGAGGAAGAGCCTTAATGCAGTTGATAATTTTTAACATTGAGTTTGCTAAAAAAACAAAAAAAAACAAACATAAAATCTAAGCTTAAAAAAATCTAAACATTCATAATACAAGGTTTTACCAAAATGTATCATCCATGTTACTATACAAAATGCAAATGTGTATGTAACAAATTTAACGACACTCAATTCTATTTAGCTGCTTCATTTTCAGAGTTCTGGTATTGTTCATGCAGGCTCACTGTCACACTTTTATAACTTACTGGCTGGTATACCAGAACAAATGGAGCCAACATTAATATCAGTAACACCTTCACATTTCCTGACATGACAGGTCAAAACGACTGCTGTTTCATAATATGGTGATGTTAATTATGCTTTCATGTGCTTTTAAGTGGATTCTGCACCAGCATTATAACCAAAAGTTGCACCTCATCAAACATAGATCCACAAGTTTATAGATTACATTTTTTGCTGTCCTTTTTTAAAATACTAATATCGGAATTCCCCAAAGTTGGACATCACACACATGGTCTTTAATCAGTTTATGTAATCCATCGTGACTATTTATAGATTTGAATATTTGTAGTTTATCAATTTTGACCTTAATGTATCCTCTGGGATCTTTATTTTCCCAGTCTGGCCACAAGAGGCTGCTGAGGTCTACAGGATCAAAGGCATTGATGGGCTCTTATCAGGACTTTCATAGTGGAGCCTCCATGTCTGTCGGCATATGTGGTGATTATTAGTCAAATACTTTCCAAATGTTCAGGCCTCACCCGTGTATTACTGTGTTATGAGAGTTATGGGAGTGTCTTAACCTAGCCTGTCCCTGGCACTCTGGCTACTCCTCTCAGCCTGTGTGTTGCACATCTCATTATGGTGTGAGGAGGTCTCCAGAGGTAAATAGAAATTTTGCTTGGGGCTGCTTCAGTTATGGAAGAAATCCAGCAACACTGAGCAGTTAAAGCCACAAAATGTTTGTGGATGTTAGTTTAAGGACTCCCTCCTCTGCCAGGATGAGAAGTTGTCAACATGAAGAATGTGATGACAGTGAGACAGCCAGACAGCTGGAGGCACGTGCTCTTACAAGCTCCACCCTCTACATGTTGTTGACATGCTAAAGACGGGCATGAGGAGGCGTTCAAGTGGTCACTGGTGCAACATCTGTTCTCTGTCTGAATGAAACACCAGTGTTGGAGAGCTCAACCTGTTATACTCAGAACAAGGCATTTGTGTCTTGAGCATGAGGATGTGGTTTATTATTATTATGTTATGCACATAAATAAAGTCACATAAAACTCTTATACAGAACATAATTTTAAACTGCTCTGCTACCAGTGTCAAAAAAGAGCACCACTTCACCTACTTAACAAAATCAGATTTTCACAGCAAATTTGAAAGATTACTCACGAGGCATGAATTATTTTAACCAACGAGAACAATAGACATGAAGCCTAATTAGGAAATCCATCATGCTTTCTTTGCAATTCTTTTTACACAAATTTATGTTAGCAGAACAAAGCAAATTTAAACATCCATTACAACTTATGATCTTTTGCCCATCAGAATTTCTCAGAAGTGATTCAGTTAGTCTTAGCAAGACTTTTTCGTTCCTTGATGAGAAGTCGTTTGTTTGCTAACAAACAAACTAACCACAGGCAGGAGAGGTTGGAAAAATCTAAAACCTTCTCATTCTCCTCTATAGGTTTCACAGGTTAGTGTTCTCAAAAGAATGATCAGTTTGCTTTTCAGTCTTCCTCGTTGCTTACTGTCTTGTCTGCTTGACATGGGCCTGTATGATGGGATAGTAAATTAATTTGAATTTTTTGCCTTTCAAATCCAGGTATCTTTCCTCCCAGTGACCCTTGGCCCGTAATGCCACCCTAATTCCAGATTAACATATAGCAACTGCTGGACAGTTCGTATATTCTGCTATAATGTGTCATGGCATGTGGCCACACTGTGTCACTCAATGTTAAAGGGATTGTGAGGTTGTATAAAGTAATACTTCTATTTTAAGACAACAAAATGAATTCCCACATACAGATGCATTCTTTAAAGGATTACTCAAAAATTCAATTTATGTCACGCTGATGCAGCCTGGAACAGCTGGTCCGACTTTGACATCAGACACTGATATAGATAGCCTCGGTTCCCGTCTGTTGGCATTGGATACCAGGAACTTTGCCAGTGAGATGAGGTGTGGCAGCACATTCATCCTGTGTAATTTACTCTGAAACGACCTCCATTAGATGCTGCTCATTGTCAGAATATGTGGCCGTAGATCTTTTATCTATGCTATGTACAGTAAATGTCAGCTCTCAAGCAATGCTTGGCTCTCAGGTCTGTTGTGTACCACAACACCTATTTATTCTTTGTGTTTTAAGTGCAATAGTTCATACACAGAGACCCCACAAGAGTCTTGGTAATATAGAACAGTAGAAATAAATTTACTCCGAGTGTTTACTTTTTCTTCTTCTCTCAGCGTCTGCATTTAGCATCACAGGTTATTTCTCAAGATGTATTTTTATAACATGCTTGGTTGGGCTCAGCAACATTGAAGCTATTTGAAGCAAGGGGTCCAGGGTCACGTTATCAGTTGCCTGACCTGTCAGAGAGAACCAGGTGTTAAACTGTTTCCTGCTAGTCCTTTTATTTTGGAGTATTGGTGACTTGTGTGTCAAGCATTTGTTCACAAACAACAGGACTCAGCAGGGTTGGCCCTTATTTTAGACTATTTACTTATTTACCTATTTGTTTTAAGAATAGTTCTTGAGCACTAATGAGCCTTCTACATTTTAAAGACTTGAGCCAAGAACCACTTGTTTTAACTTTCTGAAGTGATATAATAGTTTAGATTCTGATTTCCTCACTTTAGCTTTGTCATTTGTCTCATTTAAGCTGTAACTTTTTGGGTTTCAGTACCTTATAAACTTGTAATTGAATAAACTTGAATTGAATAGCTTGTTGAGAATACAGTCACATCATTTGGATTATAGGTAAGTTAATACTCATAGCAAACATAGCTGTCTCTATATATATATCTATATATATCTATATATATATCTATATATCTATATATATATCTATATATCTATCTATATCTATCTATCTATCTATCTATCTATATATATATATATATATATATATATATATATATATATATATATATATATATATATATATATATATATATATATATATATATATATATATATATATATATATATATATATATATATATATATATATATTAGTATACATACATACATAAAGGGTTAAAATCGAAGATGTGGTCTACTACTTTCAGTTACATAGTAGTTGCTGAAATGTTGCTGTTTTTTCTGTAATGTTCTGACCCTTTGCTCCCTTTTTGGTGCCTGTATAGATGGCACCAAAAGTGGAGAAAATCAGTTATCATGGAAGTAATAAATAACTTCCATGATAACTGTCTGACTCTGTTTTTGCATTATTGCACTTGTGCAGGCTAGCTGATCTGCTCACATCATGTTGTTCTTGTCGGCCTTCCCTGAGCCCACCATGTTGCCAGTCTATCAGGCCTATTTTTGGCCCATGTTCACATGTATTCCAAATCCCTGTCTCAGACATGTGATTGTGGTAGATGGAGCTGGAGCTTTCTGGATTTCACAGCAGTAGCAGCAGCATTTCTGTAACTATTCTGTGAAACAGTTGTAGCACTGTCTGGGCATTATGAAGTTTCAAATTGGTCGATAACAACAATTTCTGATAATTATTGATCTTTGATTATTGAATATTGATGACTGTTCCTATTTTTATCATTTTAAAGACCAGCCTAAAATAGTTGTATTAACCTCTTATTTTTAAATTTAACCTCTTTATCACATTTAACACAACAAGGAAACCCCACAATCCACATATGTTGGATAAGGCTGTTCGCATTTTTTCCCCCAGCTTTATTCAGCATTTTTGAATAACAAACAGGCATTATCATTGTTGAAGATAACCTCAAGTTATTTCTAAGCAGTACATTCAGTTGTATTTGTCAATAATCAGAATATCAGACATAGGTATTACAGAAGAATATTGTAATATTCCTTTAATCAGATCCATCAAAGCCACAGGAATATTTTGAAAACTAAAGATTATTGTCTATATGACCAGTCGAAATTTAAAATTTTATTTTAAAGTCTATATAACTTTATTAATATTAACATCTTCATCCATTAAGTGTAGTGTAGCCCAAAGTCTTTTCTCTATCCAGATCCTGTCATGTTGAATACACCTGATGCTCCAGATTATAGCATTGTGTGGAGTAAAAATGTGCTTATAAAACATTTTCCAGTATAGTAATACCTGCATGTGATGATCTGTTAACTTTAAAGGTGAGTGAAAAAATGATTCCTCCTATCATTTTAAAAGGGTAGGACGGTTAACTAGTCCATAAACATCTGTTATATTTTATCTAAGTTTGCAGCCATCTTAAGTGAATGACTCCATTCATTACTTCAAAATCAATTACAGTCCTATCCATTTGATTTTACCATATTGTGTTTTTAATCCAACATATGTAAAGATTTCTTAAATTATCGACCAATGGTCTGTCCCTGATTTGCAACTTACATTTTGTCTACTCCATGAAAATTGTATTTCTTTGGGATTATAATGTCTCCAAACATCAATTAGAGAATTATCTGTGCGGAAATGTAAAGCACCTTGATTGTATTCATGGTCTGTATATTTTGTAGGAAGTCTATCCAAAGAAAAACATAATCAAGGGACATGACAGGCTGTTCATGAGCCAGGGTGTTGTTCTATAAGCTTTCAATTGGATTGAATGCATGCATGTGAAACTATTAACTATTGTCTTATTGCTATCAATGGTGTATCTATTGCACAACTACACACATACATTTTGCTATCGTTTTATCGCCAAAGCCTAGTTTTGGCTCTACCCCACTGCGGTTGGTTTGGTTCCCCTCTATTTGGATTCAATGTGGTACATGTCACTGGCTCAGTGATTGTTAGTAATGCAGATACTGAAGCCAGCTGTACATAGTATTAGTAGGACACCACGTATGCGTGTATTGACAGTTTCGAGATGCCCTCTGGGGAGTTCTGCCCCACCCTTCCGCAATCTATTTCTTTCCACTGTGGTTGCCTGTTTGCCCTGCATGTTGTCTCTTGAATATCATTGTTTGACTATCCAGCAACAATGCTGAGTGCAATTTTGATTAAAGCTAAACTACAACTTCAAGAACCTATGAATAGTCACCTGACTGCTGGGTGTTGTAACATGTAACAGTAGTAACCATGTTGAGACAGTGTGTTTCAAAATCTCACTATTATGCAATGAGGTAAACATGACTGAAAACATGTTTCTGTACGGATCAGATTTAGCAGTCTACAGATTATCACTTCCAAGTTCTTATGTTTTTCTGTTTCTCACAGTGAACCATTAGACTGTGTTCACATAGTACATCAGCCTGTCTGACTGATGGATGATTTATTTAGCAGTATTGGTTGCTCTAGCTTATCCAATCTGGTTATTTAAGGGACAGTTCACCCCAAAATCCAAAAATAACCTTTGTACATTATGTTTTGTACTTTCCATAAATGATGACACAGTTACTGAGATGACCCACAGACCTTCTTCTGGCCATTTTCATGTAGGAGCTTATTTTCTATCTACTGAACTACATTGTAGCAACACACAGAATACAAGAGGGTCATGGCTTTGACAGCTCGGGTTGAAAGCATTATTGGCAACCCATCCTCCTTGGCCGTGCTTCAGTGTTCGCTAGTTTAGATAGTTTTGCTAGGTAGCCTTTCCTCAGTTACAAGATGAATGCTTCCTTCTGCACGGTGAGAAGAGGGCCCTCAACAAGGTCTGTGGATTATCTTAAGTAGCTTGGTCATGAATTTCTGGAAAGTGACATAGCTGTTGATATTTTTCAAATGCATTTTTAGGAACTTTGAGCAGCATAAGCCAAGTGCCTTCTGGTTCCATTATATTAGAGAAATGGCAGACATCTCTACAGATGATATCTCTAAACTGTCTACATGGATAAATGGCACTATAGGTATGAGGCAAGATTTTCCTTTAGAAGACGGACATTTCATACAATCCTGTTGGGAGCTACATTCAGAACTTGTGTGTGTTTTTGCATCTGAGTTGTTGCTCTTCACACATGTGCATCTCGATTTTAAAACATCAACAGAGCTGTTACCTTATATATATAAACCAACACATCACTATCCCTGCTGTGTTGTGATATCTGTTTATGAAACATACTTCAGATTTTGTTTGCTCAGGCATGAACAGAACAGAATGATTCCATGTGAGCTGACAGTTTCATCTGATTTACCAGGTTTTATTTTGGCCTCTGTGCTTTCCTTTCCATATTTGGTTTGAATTGATGAGCACGAACAAAAGGCAGCCACAGTGAAAAACCATCATACAAACAGCTTATCAAGCATGTGCAGTGTCCTGTATGGAGGATAACAGGAACTGGGTTTGAGCAGTAACCAGTGGAAAATGTTTTGATCCTGTCATCTAAAAATAATGTGGGTGTGCTTTTGCTTTCTGTGCAATAATACAATAACATATAGGTTTATTTATTGTGCTCACTGATGTGGACATCTCTGTACAATTTCTATTGTATTTACATTAACATCCATAGGCATATAGTTGTTGAGCTTTCCCTGTGTAGAGTCAGTGCAGTGAAGATAGCCCCAAAGGATCAGCATACTTACAGAGAATTGATGTAATTGCCACCAGTCCAGGAAAGAAGCAACCGGAAGCGTTTTTTGTTTGAGGACTAAAGATACACCCGTGTTTCTCCAGATCTAGTTTCTTGGATTGCCCAAACAGTGTGTGTTGGTGCTTTTAATAGGCACAGACTGGTTTGGTCATCATTCTTTGAATTTGACATGTCTCCCCCCTCTTCTGCTGCCCATCAACTATAATAAGACGTGGAATGGCTGGCAGCTCAAGCTTGCAAACAGAAGGCAAAACAAAGACTACCGTAAGATCGGATGCAGAAGAGTTCATTATGTATACATTATGTCTTACTGTTGTGTGTGTCATTTTGTGATTTGACCCACAGTCGTCCTATCTATTTATTACTGAGTCGTCATACTTTGGTTGTTTTCTTTATTTGCCAGTGCTTCACTGAGCCTGTTTTGTCTGCCTGCTGTTCATGTGATTTATACTTGAAGGCAGATTTAGCAGAACTACCACGTCTTTCATTATGTTCCATCACTGCAAGGATTTTATTATTATACATTTTCCCATTAGTCTCTATATTTATTATCCAAAAGAGCAGGGTTCCAGTTTGCATGGTTCAGAGTACATGCAGGCATAATGTGCTCTGAATTACTTAAAAAGTATTGGAGCTTTTCAGAAAAGAAGCCAGTGCACATGAGCGGCGTCTCACAGTGATATTGAGGTGCATCCCTCATTTGGCTACTGCCTCTGCTGCAAGCTGCAACAACAGGTCTGTCTCTTTACATAACCTTCTATGAGCACAGTGGAATGCAAACTGGAAAGGGCAGATCCATTGCACACACACACACACACCCCTCCCATCCAACCCCACACATACGCTAAGTGACTCCCATACACATACACCCCGTCACTTCTTATCTCCCCAGCAGCTTTGAGGCAAGGGCTCCCTGACCCTTTGCCGTGTGTGTATGTGCATGTTATGTAGAGACCAGGACAGAGCAGCAGGCAGAGCTGAGATTGTGCGACCAGATCTGGAATGGGAGAGAGAGTCACAGTAGCAGCTGCTCCCTTGCATTAAGAGGCTCTCACTCTGACAGAGGACAATCACAGGGACACAGACACAGAGGACTCCCACTACTGCCACTGCATTTTGCTTCCAGTGCTCACTGCTACTGATTGATTTGTATAGTCAAGAGGATAACACTGGACTGAGTGTTGTGTATATGTTTTCCCCGTCCCGTCTGGAGTGAGGATGAGGATGAGGGAGCTGTCTCTGCGTCAGGACCCTGACCTAAGGAAGGAGTTGGCTCAGCTGGCACGTGGCTGTGACTTTGTTCTGCCCTCTCGATTCAAGAAGAGGCTCAGAGCCTTCCAGCAAGGACAGGCAGGTGTTTGTATGAATATACCTGCTACCGCACAAGCTTGACTGGCCTGTTAGCCAATGGGCTGGTCTTTTAATTTGGATTAGTATTTGAAAGGCATACAGATCGTATTAGTACAAATCTTTTGTGTTGTGGGCCAATGTTAAACCACGTGAGTTCTAACTAATCCTCTCTGTTAGCAGTCATTGTTCATAAAGTGGACCTACAGGTAGTGTTGGACTCTGTTGCACCTTGGGCAGGTGAGGACAAGAGAGCAGTTGCATCACTTTCACTTGGCATTTAAAATAAATGGGGATATGAGATATGTGATGTGAGCCTCGGTTACTGGATGATGTTTCAACTTGTGTGGTATGGTGTGCTCAGCCACTTTACTGTCCTCTTTCAGACCCAATCATTGTGAATGTGCAAAATGTCATGGGGCTTAGCAGTTGTGCTCAAGAGCTCTGCGAGTGGTTAGCATGAAGCAAGAGAGAGACAGAGACAGGGGGACAGTGTGGGGCAGGGCAACAGGAGATGTTTATGTCCTTTTATAGCCATGGCTGACACCAACACACAGGACGGAGAAGAGCAGAGGATCAGCCGCTTTTATCATTTATCAGGTTAAATTAAGCAGACTCACTGAAAGAATGCAGAGAAACAATTTCACATAAACATGCAGAAGTGGACATGGCTGGATTTTGTCATATTCTGTTCTCCTCTGCAATTTTAAGGTTGTCATTAAAGTTTGATTTTTGTTATTTAGTGCTTATTTGTAGGCTCTGTCAAATCTAACAAGAGAGAGAGAGAACAAAGGGTAGAATGTGTTGTTTGATTTAAATCAAACAAGATAGTGTTTTTATCTCCTAGCTGAGGACTGTGTAGGTCTGTTTATGTGATTATTAAAGGCCATGGAGAGTGATCCAGTTAGCAAATACTTGAGTCGTGTAAATAGTCTTTGGATATGAGATGAAGATTCAGAGCGAAGCATGCTGCGCTTGAGCTGTTTTTAGAAACTGGCTAATATGTGCAACATTACGCATTTGGATCCTAATGCATTCTGGCTTTTTATGTGTATGGCCATGAGAATATCTCATCTTTATCTTGTTAATCTGGGTACATAGCAATACATTAAATGATAACCAGTTTGTGCCTACTGGTTTTGAATAAAGTGTATTAATACATAGAAACTTGAGCCCAATGTAGCATGATGTCATCATTGTTATACTTAAGAATACACGGTTTTCTGTCACAATTATGACTCTTAATAATATATGCTACAATGTCCTCACATATACAGCATTTATTTTGGCTTGTGGGCAGATGTAGTTACAAGGACACACACATAGAATTCCAGCCTCTCACATATTGGAAGTTTTATGTGTTAATGAGTGTAACGCCTTAAAATGACATCTGTTTGAGTTTGTTAGAAACCAGTTTGTCACATACAGACTGGAATGTAAAGACTCTAAGCTAACAGACTGTAAAGACCTACAGTACCTTTGCTGTTAAAACCTAAAACCCACAAACATATATCAACTGGATCACATGCCAGCCATGCTACTATTTGCAGGGCTGTCATTGACATATAATGTTTGCCTGCAATGAGGTACATTGTTTAAACTTTCCAAGGTGGTGTTTTTAGTGGAACACACATTTATGTTTATGACATTACAGTCATGTACACCTTTACAACAGCTGCCCACTATAGAAAAACAGGTGTAATTAATAACATTAAAAATGCCAGCTTAAAATGTAGGTGTGTCAGTCTCAGGTCCTTCATAGTGTGCATGCTAGCTCACGGCCACAGTTAACTGGGACATTTGAATGCGTCATCAGTAATGTTATTTGAAACATGCATTTCCTTCTATGAAGTCATAACATCTGCTGTGACAATGCAAATTAATTGATTTATTTGATTGTGTTGTCTCTCCCCAGATCATTACAGTCATTAAGGGGACATGTAAAGTTCCAGTCAGTATTTTTTGAGCTTATAAATTTACAATGATATTGACATGAATCTTAACATGTAGATTTTGATTTATAAGAAGTCAGAAAATCTTAGCATTCTGGTTTCCCTGACAATTAGAAATATTAGTTTATGTCAAATCTCACTGATTGAAACAATCAGTAAAGCATCAGTAAACATGAGTTAATAAGATCTTTGGGTTGTTTTGTTTTACCATTTCTCATGATATTTAGAGACACTATTTTGTTTGCCGTTAGATCACAGATTATTCTGTTTGAGACCAAAGTCTCAATTATGATGCCACAGATGTGATGATAATTTTATACTATCTCCAGTTGCTTGCCTCCATTATTTTCATGTTCTGCATAGCTCTTACTCTAACACAAAATAGTCTTTGCTGAACATTGCGTGGTTTCCAGTAACAGACTTAAATGATTATTTGTCACATCAGTCTACACATATGAATGTCAGTGGATGCATCTTAATTTAAATTTGTCACAGACTAACAGTGTATTAGAGGGGAATGTCTATCACAGAGGTATCTGTTACAGATAAATGGGTAATATTCATGATTGCTGAGTGGTCACAACTCTTGCCTGATGGGCCCTGGGGTTTTCTGAGAGGTGTGGTTACAGTGCTAGCAATGCAAGTTTGTGCTAAGGCGAGCTTGAGCACATGCCGGAATGCTAGAGCTGTGAGGTGTTAGCGTTTACTAGCATCAGTTGCTAACAGTTTATTTCTGTGTTTGTCTCAGGCCCAGGTGAGGACGAAGGAGCCTGTCACCACAGCGCTGAGTGAAAGCATTCCAAAGTTTCACTTCCCACAGGGCCGGCCCCAAGCCAACCTCAACATCGACAGCCTCATTTCCAAAATTGAGAAAATATTTTCCCAATTCCCAAATGAAAGGGCCACCATTGAGGACATGGGCCAGGTTGCCAAGGTGAATATATGATTTGTAGCATGGAGGTTCAGCTGCCACCCAGCAAATTATTTTCATTGGTGCAATTTCATTCCTTGTTTGCTGATTTTTTAAACCTCTCGGAAAATATTATCTACGTCTCCCAGAGGAATGTGAGAAATGGCCTGAGGGGAACCTGAGAGAGGAGAGAAATGACAGCTAGGTTTCCTCAGGGAAGGCTTAAAGTGATGCAACACTGCTTGTCAACCCAATAGTGTAAAGTGTCATTGTGCTGTTCTTTTTCTGCAAAGATCAAATGTGTATCTACGAAGTTAAAGAGTGTATTTAATTTTACTTTCTCTATATCCGTTCCACACACTGCCCCATATCTCCTTCTTCCTCATCTCACTAGGCCTGTGAGTGCCCTCTTTACTGGAAAATGCCATTGTTCTGCTCGGCTGGAGGCGACAGGACCGGCTTCGTGTCCGTTCACAAGTTCGTGGCTATGTGGAGAAAGTAAGACAATGGCTACACTTATTCTCACTAGACTACAGGCGAACACATAGCTAAATGGCTCACACAGTCTCTTCAGAACAATAATGACCAGTTGCTTGGATTACAGCCACTGCATGCAGCTCTCTACTAACTTGGCATTTTCCTTTACATTTCTTAACACAAATCATTGATTACAAATGCTCACAAATGTCCACAAGGGAAAAGTTGCTGTGCATATACAGTTCTTGAACGAAAATATCCATTCAGTGTCTTTGTGAGTAAAATTGAAAGGAATAACATCAGGCTTTTGTAATGCCGGCTGCACATTTAGCTTTGTGATGAAGGCTTTTGTATGCAATAGGCCTGCCCTTGTATTACTTTGTGAGCCTCCAGAGAACTGGACAGACCTGGCCTTTGACTCGAGCTCATGACTGAGCCATTCTTTAATGAGAGGCCACAGCAGACACTTGCATTATTTCCCCGTTGCTACCATAACACTCAACACTTATAATCACCAGGCATCGATTCAGAATCCTAATTTCAGAATGTATTATATGTGCACTTGCACATGAGTGGAACAGTTTGAATCTTGCACTCTTGAAAGAACAATAAAAAGGATTGAGAACATAAGAGCAAAAAAGGGTGTAACATTGCAACCATCTGTTCTCTCTTTTCCTCTCCAGAACTCTGCAGACCTGTCATGATGACGCTTCTAAATTTGTGCACCTTTTGGCCAAGCCTGGCTGTAATTACCTGGAACAAGACGACTTTATTCCATTCCTGCAGGTACTAGCTGCAGCACACCCAGGGAGAGGGCTGGACTTGGCTGTGTGGGATGGCAAAATTGCATTGGCCTCAGTGGTGCAAACTGGACTTAATTTTTGGACAGCCCTGCTGAGGCATTGCTTTTTCATGTGGCGGAGGACTAATTCAGGGACGTTACTGTAAGCCAGTAATATAGTGGAGGGGAGTTAACAGAAGAGGGGTTTCACTGGTGCACAACTAGAGCTCAGCACATTGTACACACACATTCAAGCACCAAAACAATGCCAGAAAACATTGTGACAAGTTTATCAAGTTGTTTCATAAGAATCGTCTAATTGACTGTTTCGTCAGTCTTACCATGTGGACCTGCTGTGCTGGCTTTTTGTATTCTCATTCCCTCTGACAAGCTGTTGGTGCTCAACACCCCGCCCTACACCTGATTCATTTTCATGCTGGCAGGAGTGGCTGGGCTGTACCAAACACCCGTTAGCATACCAGCAGAGATGCTTTGTGGCACTCGCTGTTTAATTTGTATGGTCCTGCTCTGCAAATCGCCTTTGACTGTTTTGATGAATGAAAGGCGGATTGCAGTGGAGTAGATTTGACTGTCCCCGCCTGTTTCCTGTGCCCAGTGATTTATGTGTTTCTCTATGATTTAATTTCTCACAGTAAGAGTCAAAGAGGCACGACGGCTGCCCTGAAATAAGGCCTTTTAATTTCATTGCCGCCTCCGCATTTATGTCAACAATTCTTTCCTGCAGCAGAAAGGAAGGGGGTAGAATAAAGAGAAGACATGGGGGAGTTTCATGGCAAGAATGTAGCTACAGTTCATTTGAAATACAGCACACCCCCTGTGACTTTATGGCATGAGTAAGGAGAGAAGGTTAAGCAGTCACAAGCAAACGTCTTTTGTCTGGCCTTCTTGCCACTTTGCTGTGAAATCATAAAGGCTGAAGCTCATCCAAAAACTGGTTGACCCAGTGTTTTCTGACTTCAAAGAAGCATTTAAATCTGATGGCCTCTCCCAACAAGGCCTGGAGCCTTTTCTTTACATAGCACAGTTATAAAGCATATGGCATGACAAAGTGAAGTAGATGGAACCTGACAACTTCTGATGTTTGAATAAGTATGCATTTATATGCCTGAATGTCATGAGTTCTATCTACCAAAAATAAAGACACATGTGGTTTGCCATTAAAATCGTCTGTGAAAGAAACTGCAGTATTTAACTTAACATATGTATTTGTTATTGTAGTATGCACAGTGTCTCATGGGGTTGTTCTTTTTCATTCGTGTCTGTTCGTTTTGTGGGGTTTGTTATTGAAATGAGGCAGACAGGCAGTGGACACAAAGTGAGCTGACTTTACTTTATGTTTTCAGGATGTGGTGAACTCACATGCAGGCCTGGCCTTTCTAAAGGAGGCACCAGACTTTCACTCACGATACATCACCACGGTATACCATAACACAAAACACAGTACATTACTGCTGTAACATTGCAAGTAGTGAAACATTAAAGTGGCACTGTATCGATCAAGCTTTACCCTTGCTTTTTTGGGTCATAGACTACATCATAACACTCTCAACTGTTTTTTTTCAGGTGATTCAGAGGATATTCTACAATGTGAATCGGTCATGGACTGGAAAAATTACGTATTCTGAGCTCAGAAAAAGTAACTTTCTTCAGGTATATGACTCTACAATTACAATAGGTTTTTTTCCCCCTCCTGTACTAAAATCCATTCTCAGTGCTGCCAAGGGTGTCTGCTGGCACAAAGTACAACATATTCTTCTCAAATGCAACTCGGAGTATCAGTTGCCTTTTAACCATTGATGTTTAGTGCGTTATCAGTAGCAGGCATTCAATCAAAGAGGTTTCTGTTTCTCGAAATGTTCAGTCTAATTACTTAACTCCTGCCCTGTGATCATGGTCACCCCTCTAAACCTGGGTCTGCTGCCGAGTTTTGTGGTTTTTGTCTGTATGTCGATGGTTTCAATAGCTTGTTTGGGATCAGACAGCTTTGTTGGTTACAAAAATACAGATGAAAGTTTTGGATAATAATTCAAATTGTACTCGGTACTCAAATATGATTTTAAAGTAACTGAGTAGATAACATAGTGGCATATATACTTGAGTATGAGGAAAAACACACATTGAAAAATGTAAGGTATATAATATAATTAATTACAGTAATTTGAGTAGATGTAATAAGTAACTTCCACCCCTTAATGACCCCTGACTTCATAAATCATTAAATTGTTTTATAATGTATGCACAAGGTCTTATAATAAGAACATATATTTTCAGTTGCACAGTCACAGGCTTTAATAGAAGGTTTTAATCACAGCTGCAACGATTAATCAAGTAGTTGTCACATACTCCATATATCTGCATATATTTTTATAATCTACTCACAGTTTTTAGTAATTTCATCAGTAACACTGTCAAAATTCTCTTATTCTAGCTTCTTAAGTGTGAATATTTTCTGATTTGTTTTCTGCTCTATGACTTTGAACTGAATAACTTTGGCTTGTGGAGAAAACACGACATCAGAGAACATCATCTTAGACTTTGGGAAACACTGACTGACATTTATCACTGTTGACTGACATTTTATGGACCAAACAACTAATTGATTAACTGAGATAATTATCAGCAGATTAAATGAAAAACCATTGATTGAAGCCCTAGTTTTAATATAATTCTTGGAATTTAATTTCACCAATGTAATTGCTGAAATCTGGAAATGTGAGTTCACCGCTACATTGAAATCCAACTGGGCGAAACACGTGCATGTCAACTGTTTAATCAGATCAGAACATTTTTTTTTTTTTTAGAGGTAAAACTGTAGGTGAGGGCACCTATATTGTTGGAATAACTCATCATTGCACAACACCAAGTATAGTTGTGTGAACAAGGAAGTCAGTCTGTCACCTATAGCGGACGTTTACAAGGGACAGTTTAGCTAAAATTAACCGTATATTGATAATTACTAATGAAAGAAAATTTACACACCTGAATTTGACCAACCTTATTCATCTTCTGTCCCAGAATTTGGCATTGCTTGAGCAGGAAGAAGACGTGAACCAGCTCACAGAGTTCTTCTCCTATGAACATTTCTACGTTATCTACTGCAAGTTCTGGGAGCTGGACACAGACCATGACCTCTACATTGACCAGAAGGACCTGGCACAGCACAATGACCAAGGTGCGAAAGCGAACCTTACTGTTTTTGTACCGGACTGAAATATGTTGCAGAACTTGTTTTGTTTGTGCATTGCCTATTGTCACACATACTGTTCAAACAACTAATGACGAATACTGTTACAACACAAGAGATGATGACTAAATTAACTTTCCTTGACCTTCCTGGCATTTGTTGGCACTGGCACTGTCAGTAGGCTACAACTACATGTAACAATAAAAATCATTTGTTAATGTCATTTGGTGCAGGTTTACTGCTCATACACAAACACTCACTTAGGGGGAAAAAAAGAACTTGTCTTTGGTGCTTCCTCCCCACACACTCAACACCACATGTTCTTGGTTGATGGTCTGTGAGTGAGGCAGGGGAAATGAGACACAAGATCAATAAGAGAGCAGCAAATATACTTTGCTCAAATGACGCCACGTCTGGAACAATTTCTCCCACTATACAGTCGAAATGATGACCAAAGGATTTATAGCATTGTCAAGATAATAAAAAAAAAAAGCTACACTAGCGAGTCTGGATTTACAGTCTGTGAGAATGGATTACATGTGTTGTGAAAAAGTTTTACATTAACTGAAAGAGCTTTTGTAGAAGAGAAAACCTTCTCTGACGGTCTGGATTGTAAATAATGTCTATATTTTTTTCCAGCCATCTCCCATAAGATGATTGAGAGAATATTCTCAGGAACAGTAACAAGGTAAGTGAAAGTATGTAGGTTTTAGGTTTAAAGGATGCTTATCATGTCATGACAGTTATTTTTTTTCCAGAATAGATGGTATTTCTTTTTTTTATTTGACTTCGGGTTTCAATAGTGATTGTGTGGCTTATTTCAACAGAGACAGACGGGTGTATAAGGAAGGTCGGCTGAGTTATGCTGATTTTGTTTGGTTCCTTATCTCTGAGGAGGACAAGAAGACGGACACCAGGTACATACACTGAAATAATTGTAGTCTGAAACATTCTTAATACACTGTGTGCATTCTGGGTGGAATGATCTAAACCATTGTCTCTTTTATTCTTGCGCCCCCAAAAAAGCATTGATAGTTTTGCTTGCATTCAAGACTAAAAGTTAAATTAAGACATTTCTTGATGTCCTTTATGTCTTTCTTACATGCACCCCTGATCACTTCTCTTTTCCTTACTCGGTGTCCAGTATAGAGTACTGGTTTCGCTGTATGGACCTGGATGGGGACGGGGTGCTCAGCATGTATGAGCTGGAGTACTTCTACGACGAGCAGTGTCAGAAGCTGGAGACCATGGCTATCGAGCCCCTTCCTTTCGAGGACTGCCTCTGCCAAATGCTTGACCTTGTCAAGCCTGAGGTCGAAGGTCAGTCCGGTCTTACATTTATACCCACTCTGAGAAGCTCACACAGCAGAGAGTCTGACAGGTTTCATGTTTTTAGCCAAGACAGTCATAGAATCTGAGGCCAGGGCATTGATCATTAGCAAAGGAAAGGGTTATAGATGAGAGACTGACAGACTGACTGACCTGCACTGCCTGCTGCCTGCCAGCTGCTGGTGTCATCCACACCACTCAACAAATTCCCTCCAGCACTTAGCTTTACTACCATCCCATTTAGAAGACACTAGTACATGGTGAGGCTATGCATGTTTAGTATTGATAGCCACAGCAAGAATGTGACCCCAAGTCGACCTGCTGGTATGCTGCACTAGTGGAGCTCTAGAATACTGTACATAATGTGAGGTGTTACGTCAACGTCTTGACTTTGTATTTGAGGCAGATGTTTCCCTCTGCAGTTGTGCCTCCTGATAGCACAAGTTTGACTTTTTTAACAGATGTAAAAGCCTCTTTAAATTTCACATTAAAATGTGACAATCTTTGGGAGATTTATGGTCTGCGGTACAGACATCAACTTGAGCATTAGTGTAGAGATGTTATGCATGACATGATATGCAGAGAGTTAAAAAGTCTTTTCTGCTCTTCCAAAAGCAGAAACTAGAAAGAATGAAAATGTCAAATCAGTCTATTCCAGGAATTGGTGATTTTAAATTTTATTTCACTGATCCAGCTAAACTCTAAGCAAAATCTCGGATCTGAGAATATGCAGCTTTTCTTACAACAAGTGCCTATTTCATCCCATCCAGGTAAAATCACTCTGCGGGACCTTAAAAGGTGCAAATTGTCCCATATCTTCTTTGACACGTTCTTCAACATAGAGAAGTACCTGGACCACGAGCAGAAGGACCCATTCTCTGTTATAAGGGTAAGGCTAAAGCGATAGGATGACACAAGATGTGAGATGGTATCATGACTTGTTTTACCATCAGAGGTCAAGTGACTTACATATCTTGTCATGTTTTTTCAGGAGGTGGAGACAGACCAGGAGATCTCAGACTGGGAGAAATATGCTGCTGAGGAGTACGACATCCTTGTGGCTGAGGAGGCTGCCAACGAGCAGTGCAATGATGTGTAAGTCTGACTTGACATGTGGGTCTGGGAGATATATCTGTTATCCAGAGCCTGGATTTATCATATCATATATTTAAGAGAGCTTCATGGCTGCACTGATAGATCCTTCTTGTGTACTTCATCTACCACACAGCAGCAGCTGCTCTAGTTTGGTTTTATGTATAATTTTTGGCCACTTTAATTTCATCCCTATTTATATTTAATCAATGTATTAGATTGTTGTTAATTTGGTAACATGGTAATCACTCCACATGATGAGAGGACTTCAACAAATAAAATGCACTTTCTTTTGAATGTGCAGGCCAAATCTATGTATAGGATATTCCTTTTTGCAGCACATGTGATCAGTTAAATTTGCTTTGAGATGTTATCGCTTCATTTCTCTTGTGTGTAGTTTTCTCCAGTTACAGCACAGTTGTTCTTATGCAGCATTCCTATGTGTACTTTAATACAGGTCCTGATTATTGTGTTAGCTAATGTAATATTGTAATTACAATTATTTATCATGATTATAAGTGCTGCATTACCAGTACTGTGTAGCTGTCAAATATGAAAATATATAGACAACATTTACAGCAGACCCGTCATGACAGGAAAAGTACAGGTGTAACTCATTACATTTGTAAGACTCTGTGCTGCCAGAAAGTGTTGATTTAGTGCAAAGTTTCTGTACACGGAGAGAACAATACTTCTACCATTTTGAAGCTGCAGCTATTAATCAAGTAACTGAAGAGTTTTAAACTATTAAATCAATCATCACTATTCTAACATTAAACTGAATACATTTAGGTTGTGGCCAAAACAAGACATTGAAGAACAGTGATTGACATGTTTCACCATTTTCTGACTTTTTTTTCATCAAATTGATTAATCTGGAAAATTGCTGACAGATTCATCAATAATGTAAATAATCATTAGTTGCAACTCTACACTGTTTTTGAATTAGAAGTAAGATCAGCCAAGGGCAAGATGATTCAGCTTTCTGTCCAACAGGGCAATGCACATAGCAGATTGTCAGAGCTTTATGTCTCCATGTTAAGACTTTGCATTTTGCATATGTGACAGTGAGTGAGTCAGTGATAGATGAGGCTGCTGACAGGTATGTTGTGTGGCGGTTTTAGGAACACCACTGACTTCTAAAGACAGGCTGCTAACCAGAGCAGGTAAGACATGCAGGGTATCAGCAGGGACTAGTGTTATCCTCCTCCTCCTTCTCTCTGGGTCAGTCCAGTCCTAAACCCACTCCGAGCTCCTGCCCTCACCATACCAGTCTGACTTTACTGTTAACAGCAGATCAGAAAGCACGATGGTGTGTGTATGAAGTCGTGTCCTAGAGCTGGGAGTCTGTTTTTGAACCAGACACTTTGTTTTTTATCCTGCCTCTTTAACCATTTATTTCTGCACCTTCATGTGTTTCTCCTTCGTCCTTTCCAGTTGCACTGGTTTGTTTAAAATGTTTTTTAGAGAACTGGTTTAACATTGTGGGGACTACTCTTATTTGTTTTCATGCCAAAAGTTGTTCATGCCACTCTCATTCCTGTGTGATAAATATGACACTGCAACCCGTAAGCTTAGCTTAGCATAAAGACTGGAAATTTGAAAACAGCTATGATCTGTCCAAAGCTAACAAAACTTGCCTACCAAAACCTCTAAAGCTCTTTTATTAAAATTGCATATCTTGTTTGTTTAAGATGTTTGAAAGCGTGTATAGTGTAAACAGGACAAGTCAAGGTTTCACAGGAATAGAACTGGATTATTTGTTGGCTGGGTGCAGTGACCTCCTGCTGTCATGATGTTACCATGAGGTTTGCAGACAACCAGTGGAGACACATTTTTACTCCTTATCTTTTGTTTTTTAAAATTCATCAGTAAGCTTTAGAAGTGCTGAGCTTGTGTTACCCTTGGACAAAGCAATACTAGCTTTTACCCCATTTCCTTCCCCCCCGCTAAGCGAAACATACCAGCTTCTGGTAGTAGTTTCATATTTACTGCACAAACTGAGTCAATTGTATTATCTGTAATTCAGAAAGAAAGCAAATAAGCAAATTTCCCAATGTTTTTATATTAATGTTATTTATCTTCCATTTCTTTCTTTTGCTGACACATTTCTGACTGATGTTATCCTCTGTGTGTCTGTTCAGGTATGAAAATCCTTTGAGCCCTATAGGGCAGCATATCTCCAATGAGCTGGGTCTGACAAAGAGACACTTCTTTGAGATCCCTAGTCCACATTGCAACCTGGACCTGGACGAATATGAATATGAAGATGATTTTGAATGACCCATGATCCTGCAGCATTTTCCCACGAGCCTGCTGAGCGCTGTGCGCTCCCAGACCCGGAGTTCAACCACCAGTGTTGGTAAATTAGTCGCATTAAGTCAGAGCGTGCAGGTTTAGGCCCAGTTCCCATCCAGCAAAACAGGACACAGTTCAATAAACACGGGGTGAACGCAAACCCGTAAGACACTGTCAGAACACTGGTGGGGTCAGATGTTCTGTAGAAATGGACACAGTATCACACATACAAAGCGGTCTGAGCAAAGTGGTTCTTCGCCATACTGTATAATAGCAGATGTTTTAATATTTCACCAGTCACATAGCTGACTTTATGATGTCACAAGCAGCCATTTAGACTTTTGCTCCATCCCCACATGTTGACAAAAGAAAAGTTATGTTTTGCCTGAAATGCTTTGTATTAATAATGTCTGGGGCGAGTGTTATTTAATCTGAACACCAGCGCCTGTACGACATTCACATGAGCTGAATCACATTCTTTACACACTGGAGCTCCCTTGATCAATAGACAGAAACCATGTTGATTTGATTCAGGTCTTGAACTAATTAGTATCTGAAGTTATTGGCTAATGTTACATTCCAGTGTTCATAACTATGAAGCTGTAAATTCATTAATGGTTGTTTGTTGAAATGAGAAGCTACTGCAAATGCCAAACAAGCCACCATTGAGCCTGCTGTACACACACACGGACACAGTTCGGACTTGCACACACTGCGTATATTGTACAGGTTGTATTCATTATGACTTAGATTAAATGTATTTGTGAGATGGGGTTATAAATTATTAGAGATGAATTTATAAATAACTGTAAATATTAATTTGGTGCGTGCTGTGTTGTAAATGATTTGGGCAAGTGTTTTAGACAAATTCTTTTTTCTATGTTATAAAGTACTTAATTTGAATGTACTTTGACAGAACAAAAGGAGCCAATTTAAAAAATGTTTTGCTTTTCTGTAAATTAATAATAAAGCCTTGGTCAATGGAAGAGTAAAGAAAACCGACTATGAAATTTAATTTGATCCATCTAGTAAAAACTGGTCTTGATATGGTCAGTTTCTTCTACTCATACAGCTGCTGATTGCAAACACAGATATAGATGTTGAAAGGCGATGATGTGCTTTGATATGTTATCACTCTTGTAAAATGTCTTCATGGGTTACTGAAACAAGGTGTGATATGTATTTATAGAAATTAACATGATAAAAATGTGACAGCTTGGGAACATTTGCTTGTTTGGACACATTTTTATTTAAATTAATTTACAGCGATACATAAGCAGTTTTTGGCAAACTAACCAAACTATTTCCTATAAGGAGCAATAATAAAGTGGCAGAAAGGACAGTAAAGCAAAATCCTTAATGTACTCTGAGATAATTATACAATTTGGACCCAAGTGTGATCCATAAGTAATATTCAAAGATGAATCATGTAGCGTCATTTGGAACATTCATGTACAGTGTAGACATGTATGTGGGGAAAACATCTTCAGACATAATGATACACGTTCCTCAAATGAAAGTGGTCTGTGAATAAGACAATTATTCAAAATATAACGCTAGTTTTAGTCTGTTTCTCTCACTGTTAACAAATCCCACGAAAAGCCCCTGCATGCGGCCTCAATCAACTATAGTTTTTGACTGAAAATCACAAATATAAAGCTCACTTTTTAATCAACATGCTCTGCAATTCCCTGAAACAGACTGTTTTCTGCTGCGAATAAATGCCTTTGTAGTGCTCTGGTCAGTATTTACAGCAGCAGGACAGTGAGTTTAATTCAAAGTAAACTACAATACCCACATTACCAATACCCGTATTCTAATACTTTCTGGAGAACCATTTGAGTTTATGAAACTCAATATTTTTTTCCCTAGGATGGCAAAGAATTTATTTCAAATCTTTTTATACTTTTCTTGTGGCACAGAGGAATAATACATTAGGCTTCAGATGCAGTAATACAGGGCTCATTAGTGGGATCAATATTTGTTGGTTTTAAATTTTTCATGGGATTTGTTGACAGTGAGAAAAATAAAATCACATGAACTTTTCCTTTAAGAACATAATACAAGAAACATAACACAGGTCTGTAAAATAAAAGAGCACTGGGATGTCTGCACATCAGAAAAGAGAAGACCCAACAAAGAAGAACGCCTCCGAAAGTTTGTGATGTCCAGTGAGGTTTTTGTTTTTGTTCGTCCAGACAGAAGCACCAGTTCTGCTCAACCTCCTAATTGCTACAGTTCGATTTCCACGGTGTCTTCATCGGCCTCGCTGCCTGTGCTGAGGACAGACGCCTCGATGTTCAATCTTTTCACAGGAGGTTCCACAGGGACGGAGAAAGGATCCATATCAGGTGTCTTTTCCTGATGGCTGAGGTTAGACGAGGTTACAGTAATTCATATGTGCAAGGTGGAAAAAAAAAAACGATTTGCTTCATTAAATGAATGAGAGTTTTGAAAGTAAGAAAGTATTCCTGAGCCTCACCTTGGACTGAAGCTGGACCTGTGAACCTTATTGTCTTTGGAGTCAGCAGGGTTGGATGGGCAGGGGGATTTACCTCCTAAAATTACCCCAAAAAATAAGTTACACACGATGCAGCTGGTGCTTTGTGACAGTGAGAACATAAAAATTCTGTGCTTGACTTTGTTGTTCAGTTTAGTACCTTCCAGTTTTTGTTTAGAGAAGGGAGAGCGGTTGGGCATGTGCGGCTTCCTGTCGGAGCTAACGTAGGACACGGCGTCCTCCCCTTCAGCTACAGCCAATAGGGAAGCGCGATAGTAGATTAGTGGCTGCCAGCACTCTTCCCTGAGGTTAATTATGTGCTCTGCAGTGTGCTTCTGCAGGTAGGACAACCTGCACAGACAAGAACAGACCTTTCAGAAAGCTTTGTGCATTTAAAAACCTGTTTGAAAACCTGTATGTGTGCAGCACTTACACTGTTTTCTTGTCTGGTTTGAGCAGTTTGCTTGAGAACTCACTAAGGATGGTCAGGTAGGAGAGGTAGGGCGGCGTAGGAGTGTCTGGGGTCTGACTAAACTCTTGGAACACAAACTCTATGCTGTTCCTGCACATGTTGACAGACACGTGTTAAAAACAAACAAAAAAAACACAATCAAATCCAAGCAATGAGAAACGAGCCTGTGCTGACCTGTGGATCATGACGACGCACTCACGAAACTTGAAGAGGTCCCCGAAAGTGAGGGCGAACCTCCTGGCCAGCTCTTTGATGCTGGTGAAGGTCTGGACTCCGGGGTGAGCCCTGCCGCCGCTCTCCTGCTCTCGCTTCAGACGAACAAACAGCTGTGGAAAGTGAAGGAAATCACATCAGCGCCGCGCAGCTACTGGAGTTTAGCGACAGCTTGTGTTTTTAGGGGATCTGTGGGGAAACTATACCTGCTGTAAGCAGAGCACCAGTGTACGAGCACTCTCAATCTTATCTGTCTGTCTGGTCCTGTACATGGTCTCCTTGATGATGTCTCCAAAGTCGTTATAGTACTGAGGACAAAGAGCAACAAAATAATATAAGAGCTCCAAGCAGATATCTGTAGTATATATTAGCATTAAAGGAATAGTTTTGAAAATACCCTAATTCACTTTCTTGCTGAGAGCCAGGTGAGAGGACTGATACCACTGTGATGTCTGCACATTAAAAATGAAGCTATAGTCAGCCAGTGGTCCATTAACTGAGCTTAGCACAGAGACTGTAAACAGGGATAAACAGCTCGCCTGGCTCTGTCCTAAAGAAAACTGAATCCACCGACCAGAACCTCTTAAGTTCACTTATTAATGCATTTTATGTTGATTGTTAAACCCAAACAAAAAGTGTGAAAACAGGTTCCAGTTTTTTGACTGACATTTCTTCTGCAGTCTTCCTCGTCTTCAGAGTGTATTACACAAAAGAGAGGAATTTAAGTTGAGAGCTTTGTTGCGTGGTCAGAATTTAAGAGACGCGGGAGTCGACACAGAGTCAGTGGAAAGAGGCATAGAGACACTTGTTGAACACTAGCTTACAGCTAACGTCTGTAAAGTAGTTTTATTGACTGTTCAGAAGCCAATTTCACAAGGCTCAACGATGACCTTTGGACAGTGGCAGGTTAGCTGTCTCCCCGTTTCCAGTCTTTGTGCTGAGCTAAGTGGCTGCTGGATATAGCTCCGTATTTACTATGGATGTGTGCAACTAGTCAACTAGATAATTAGAGGGTAACGCCTTGGCTGAGTCACATCACTGGAGCTCATTTATCAGATTACATGCAGCTTCTTCTGGATCCCCAAAAAGCTTCATACTACTTTTTTGACTTATGCAGTAGTACTCTACAAGCCCTGGAAACACAATTTAATGTGTAAAATTGGTTAAACAAAGAACAGTTTCAATTGGCTTTAATGTTAATTTGGACAATGTCTAACCTTAGAAATTAAATTGTGTGTTTACTTACTAAGTTTAAACTTCCATTTAGATTTCAGGGAAACAAAGTCGGTAGGAACATCCCTAATTTTTACTTTCCAAGGATGAAAAGTTTGGTGGGACAGCCACTGGGCGCATTTCCCAAAATGTCAAACCATTCCACTGAGAAGTTCACCTTTACCTTCCTGTAGTACATGAAGACCTCAGCTGCCATGCTCATCTCCAGCACTCCATGAACTATCAGTTTGCAGTAGGCCGCGAGCAGATTTCTCCGTTTGTGAAGGTCCTCCAGCCTCTCCACTTCAGAGTTCTCACTGACTGAGGGAGCCAGATGGAGTTTGAGCGGTGCGGTTGGATGTGAAGCGGTTGGGAGCGAGGGAAAGGGGGTGAAGCAGGACGAGTGATTAATCACGGGAAATCATATAACAGAAAGAAAAGAACAAAGCGGAGGCGGAAAAAGAGTGTTTCAGTTAGTTTCAGGACAATGGCTTTAGCAGGTGGAAATCAAAGATAACATACGTCTAGAGTTATGGTTGTGACACCATGTGGCTTCAATCTTTCACGAGGCTAATAAAATAGGCTCGGAGGTGAGCCAGAGTTAATGGAATTTTCTCACGGAAAGAGATTGCCGTGATTTTATGATTTAACTCGGTGCCTTTGCCCTCCGAGTGATCTCTGATCCAGCAGCTAATAGAAAACACTGTCTTTATAACAAAACCATTACCAGGCAAATCCAATAAAACAATGGCGTTTTATTAGATGTTCAAAAACCAATAATCCCGTATTGTATTTGGTTGAACATTTAAGGGATTTCCACCAGGACAGCTATTGACTTCTCTGGACGATCCCATATTTGGTTGCAATATGTCTGTGAGAGTGGAAGCTATTGTAAAGGTAATAAAAGGTTTTAGTTACAGAAGACCATGAATGAATTCATAAGTTTACCTGCAGGACTTTACGCAGAGAACACTGTGTATCACTAACATATCAATCTTGTTTTCCTCATTTCAAAACAGACAGGAACACACCGGCGTCACCAGTTTACAAGCTGCAGCACTTTGCATAACAAAGTCGAACATCCTTTCATACAAATGAGTCGAGCCAGTTTCAGTTTGCGGATATTAACAGGGCTTCCTTTGTAATTGGGGGTCAATCGTCAGGTCAGGTTGGAAATCAGAGCCCATTTACAGTCAGCGGGCAGCTCTGCAGCGAGGTATGAAGCCCAACGTGTGGCTGTGCATTTAATATCTGCATGTTTTCACCACGGTGAGATGGTGCACTGACTCAATGTTTCACTCAGAGGCTCCGAGGGCCCCGAGAAAAGATGCTGCGCTCCGAAAGAGTGAGAGTGCCATCTACTGTGCATTAGTAGTGCAGTGTGTGTTCACTCCTGAGTGTCCCACACGCTGCCTTGGTACAGGGCAGATCACTGCAAGGAAGCTGTGTGAGAATGGAAAAAGATCTGCCGATTGATATATGGATCTGAACATTGTCATTTATGACAGTAAATGAAAAGTCTTTGTGTTTTGGACTGTTGGTCAAACAAAAGAAGCCGTCTGAAGACGTCAGTTTGGGCTCTGGGAAATTGTGAGGAGCATTTTTCACAATCTTTTTTTTTTTTTTTTTTGGGACGTTTTATAGATAGATAAAATAAATCATCATAAAAATCAACAGTGGAAGTAATCATTTGTCACAGCCTTATTTGAGTATCTTTATTTTATGCTATTTCATCCTCAACTACATTTTGGAGGGAAATATTGTACTTCTTACTGCACCACATTTATTTGACAGGTACAGTTACCTGTTACTTTTTTGTAGATTGAGATTTTACATTAATAAATGTGATAAGAAAATCCAAGAAAATGCTGTTCCCAGGCCAAAGGCATGGTTTTGTTTAAACTGTTTGATGGCCCATCCAAATATCCAATAAAATCATAGAAGAAAAATGACATCCTGCTACAAAAGCAAAATGCTACTTATGTATTAAGAATCTAATAGACTCATTATAATTTAATTAGACTCAGCCATTTTTCTAATACATGAGTACATTTTGAAGCTGATACCTTTATACATCTAGGAGGATTTTTATTGCACTGTTCTTTTTTTTTTTTTTTTGCAATGGAATATTTTTACATGGTTGTTTTGTTTCTTTCACTTTAGTTTTTGGAGTATTTCTTACACCTCTAGGCCTTTGTTATCTGTCTCTAATTAAACAAAAAATGTTGTTTATGAATTAGGAAAATACAAATTAAAAAATATTTTCCTAAAATATCCTCCAGACTACTTTTTGCCCATAAAAATTTCCTTGTTGAAGAGAATCTCTATATCTTTCCTTTAATGTGAAGTTTAACTGCTGGACACAAGTGATGTCACTAGTTATGACACAATGTTATTGACGCAATGAAGCTCAAACCTCCAAGTGAGGTAACAGTAAGCTCAATATATTTACATGGATGGTAAATAAGTGGAAAAAGGCTTCATGTACACAGGCTGAGGTCTCACCACTGCCCTGGCTGTCACAGTCTGGTCCAACAAAGACGTGCACGCAAACAAAGTTCAACAGCGCCCTCTGCAGTTTGGGACTGGGAGTGTAGAGCAATGGACCAAAGGAGGTGGGATCCCACACGTGTAGCTGGTAGGAATGAGCCGTCAGAACATCACAGATGCCCAGAAAGGCCTGATGCGGAGAAATTAGAGGGAGTTAGAGAGGCTACAACAAAGATTTAACAGTGCCATCGTTGATACATCAGTTTCCTGTCCATCCCACCTGCTGTCGCACCTCCTGGTCAGAGTGGGAGAGACAAGAATGACCCCTCTCGCAGAAGAGACGCAGCTGGAGCCTCTGAGACGCAGCTTTCTCCTAAAACGCACACACACACACACACTGATAATGGACATAGTGGTTTTATGACTGTAACATCAAGGTTAAAATTGATCTAATATGTCAACTTGTGCACTGGCTGCTTGTAATCACTTAAGACTTCAAGCATATTCTAGCACCACAATCACTGTAGTGCAGTGACCACTTATTAATCAATAATGCAGCAAAATTAATCAGAAAAGATGCATTTATGCAGCAGTGGAGTGCTGCAGCAGCAGCCTGTTCTCCAAAACGCACTAGTGAGTATTATGTAAAACAAAAGCTTCAACAGATTCCTGTCTTCACAGGCATGAAACTTTTCTAGCACAAAAAAAGCTGTTTTGTTTCTTCTGAAGGCATTAAAATGTCTATTTAGTCATTTTTTTGTATATCTATTTAGTCTGAATTTAGTTGTACATGGTATTGCATTTCATAATCAAGCAACTGAAGATGATACAAAGGAATGTCTTCTAATGTGTCTAATGTGTTGTGACTGACGCTTTGCCCACTGATGGTGCAAGCAAAAATCATAACATATGAACTCCAATGCATTTAAATACATACATTAATACTGTATATTGCCAAAATGTATTACTATGTTCGGCACTTTCAAGTTGGCTGTTCATAGAAATTTTCTACTGTCTTATTTTGAAGTCTTGATACCACTTGATACAAGGTGAAAGCATCAGTGGACAGAACTCACTCTGGAGGTGAGAGTTTCACTACTTGTGTTGAGGGACCAGAGCATGGAGTAACACAGACACTGCAGCACTTCAGACAGCACCTTCGGACAAACAAAAATGGAAAGGAGAGAAAAGACTAAGGCACTGGATAAAAAAGTTCAATCAACAAACTTGATCTGAAGAAAAGAGATTTTCTGTGTGTTTTTTTGTGTTGGTACCTCAGGTAGTGCTCCTCCCTGGCTGCTTTCCACTGACAGGAGAGGAGACAACAGCGTAAACAGGTTCCAGCGAGAGAGGTCATGACAGCTGACAAAAGATGAAGAGGAATATACATACAACCAATGAATATACATCACAGGTAGAACACTGTGGGCACAAACTTCATTGTAACGACTCTCACTTGTGGAAAGCTCTGAGTTTCTTCAGTGTGGCTAGAATTTCTCCAGTTTTCTCCTTGTCGGAAGACAAACTGTCACCCTACAACAGAAAAACAGGAAATAATAAGTCATGTTGTCAGGTAAAGCTCTTTATTAATTGCATACCAGGATGTCTGGCACACCTCCAAATACTTCAGGCTTGTGCACTCTTAGTATAAAGCTGTGGTGACTGGTGGAAGAAGTATTCTGGCCCTTTTACTTAAGTACAAGTAGTAATGCTTAACTGTGAAAACACTCCACTACAAGTTCTGAATTCAACATTACATTATAGCAACATTATGTAGAAATTGGCATGTAATTTGCAATTTGACAAAACTCATTGCGTCATAACAATGTTATGTCTTCTGTACGTAAAAAATGCATGTGTTATGGTTTGAGTTTTTGGTTACTTCATGTTTTATTTTGAAGTTTTATTTTGAAACAAGAGTCCTGTTTTCCTTTTTACTTCCTCTCTTTGTCCTTTTTCCTGCCTTTTTTCCTGTTCACTTAGTCTCTGTCTTTTTAAGCCTGTGTTTTTCTCTTACGGTACATTAGGACCAAATCTGGCAGTGCAGCAAAACGCTTCAGGCTTGTGCGGCAATGTATGAGTGTCACTCCATGGTCCATGTGTGACGTGTTGGGAATCCCCACTGATCAAAAGGCAAAAGGCAGAGCTGCTATGTTGTTATGCTACTAGCATGCTGCTCCCACCATTGACTGTTTGTCCACATCAACGGATTAAAAATAACAGTAAACAACCAGGATATGAGGCAGCTCATTACTGTGTGTTTTAAACTCTGGCACAATTGAGTTGATTGCAAGTGTAACATACAAAGAAATGTCTGTTGTGTTCCCTCTGCAGCATTTAGCCATGCTAAATAACATTCCCTGCAACTGAACTGTTGTACTCTGCCTCTGATCTCCAGTCATGCCTCTGCCAGAGTATGTCAGGCATGCCTGTCCTACAGCGATCGTTGGCATACAGGGATGTGTTTTAAGTGGTCCGCAACTCCAAACTGAGTAAATACACGACACATCATATAACAATCCACTGTGGTTCAATCCAGGTTGAAAAGGTACTAATGCAACATTTTCAACAAAAAAGCAGCCAAAATGCTTCTGCTACAAAAAGTAATGCACATTTTTCAGAAAAATCCAAAAAATGTGCATTACTTTTTGGAGCAGAAGTGTTCTTAAATGTCCCCTGAGATGTATACAGACATTGTAACAGTGCCCCTCACCTTGAGTGAGTCGCCCAGCAGTGCTGTCAGGTGGTCCACCCAGCGCTGGACCAGAGAGTCTCTGGCAGCCCGAGCTGTGGAGCAGCCAGCCGTCTCCTCCCCACACAGACTGAGGTAGGTGCGGGCGGCAGCCTCCAGGACAGCAGGGTCCGAGTGGAGCTCCAAAACAGCTCCAATCTCTGTCATCAGGCTGGACACTGCCTGAAGAGCAGGAGAACAATGCACACCGATTTCAATGCATGGACAACTTAGTGACAAACCCTAGAGCTAATAACAATTAAGACAAATAAAATCAATATACACAAAAATAGCTGATTGAGCAGATAGTAGATGACATGAGGTGATTTGAAGTGATTCTGACAAGTTATTCATCCTTTTAAGTAAACTGTACCTTTGTTTTATAATAAACCTATAGTTAACTACCCACTTTAACTAATAATATGATAATGTCTCATTGTCTCATTTCTTAAATGGTTTTATTTCATAGCTCCAATACTTTGGTCAAACAGTCCAGTGTTAATTACATGGTTCAAAAAAATATTCAACATGAAGCAACTGTGTCACCCCATTCATTTTTCATTAACTTCCTCCGGATGTTGTTTGTGCACAGTGAAAGGCTGGAAAGCAGACCTGTGTGTTTTCAGCCTCGGGACACTCGGTGAGGAAGTACTGAGGAATCTTCATCAGGGAGGAAACAATGTCACAGCTGCTTGAGAACTGCACAAACAAAATCATTAAAGAATAGACATTATCATAATGCAATGCTCAGAATCTAACTGTGCAGCACAGCTATCTGTATGTTCTTCGTACAGAATCGGACTGGCTCATATATGGACCCTTATGTGTGAAATAAATACCTTGGTCAATAGCTTAGGAAGCACCGTGAGGAGATGTTCAGTAAGCTTAGCACTGTCATCAACCAGAATCTTCTTTTCCCTGGCACTCATCACCTAAACATCAAGATACAAAGACTCATTTCTTGATTTCTTAAAATTATAATCCAGTATGTTCGCACTTCCATCACATCAGACATAAAGTGTTGCTGGAGTCAGAAACACATCTCCAACTGACCTTCTTTGCTCCGCTCCTTCCTGCCAGGGCTGGCCCCTCTGAGGCCTGTCGCACGGACGCGACCAGGACCTCCACAAGTACAGCCTGCTCTGCCTGAGTGAGACCTGCACACACACACACACACACAGATAATGACTGCAATGGACTTAATGCATATCAAATAATCTCCCCTAAATGGTGGCTTGACAAATATGCTTCAGTCATAAATACGCATTAGATTTAAAGAAATCCTTCTGGATGACCATATTCATCCATAATCATGGGATCCAGGGCAACATGGGCAGTGGCCCCAGCTAAAATCTGATTGGCCCCTAACCTGCTCCTGTAAGCTTCATAGCACTTCACTGGCTGAATGTTCAAAGTTCTTCAAATATCATAGTTCAGCTGATTTCAGCTGTGAACTCAACTCCACCTTGAATCTACTGCACTGGTACAGAAAATTTACTGTGTGTGAAAAAATTAAATGTGTGTGTGTGTGTGTGTGTGTGTGTGTGTGTGTGTGTGTGTGTGTGTGTGTGTGTGTGTGTGTGTGTGTGTGTGTGTGTGTGTGAAACTAAGCCTTTAGTGCTCTATAGTTGTAAATATAAGGATACCTGACCACATCTGCCTGCTCCACCACAAATAAACAAGCATGCACATGTCACAGTTACCTGGACTTTGTGAGGAAGGGTCCTGCAGCAGCACAGATGTGAGTGTAGGCCAGTCCTTCAGCAGGGCTCCACCACAGTCCCACAGACTGTCCACAAGGTACACTACATGCTTGTGCAGCTGAAAGTGTAATAACGCAGACAAGACGTATTAGCTCATGTCTGCACCATGGAAGACAACTCACAGCATCATGATCTCAATATAAAGTTAGTCCAAGTCCTTTTCTCAGATAAAACAAGGGCCTTGGATTAAAAAAAAAAGTGTTTTTACCTCAGACTCCTGGTAGAACTGCAGCAGAGCCTTCAACTTGATAAATGTTTGTTGTTTATGTGTCTCCTCCTCATTCATTTCATCCTGAGTATCAGATGCAGGGGCTACAGTGTTGAGAAGCCTGACCAAAAATATCCGTGCAAACACTGATTAACTGTGTGTTTTTGTTGGCTTGATTGTTTCATCAAAATGAAGGAGGTCAGCATACCTTGAGTAGAGCAGCTCCCCTGCTGTGGCTGCTAGAGGGCGCTGTGAGGAGTAAACAAACTGGAGGAGCTGCTTGTAGTCCTCCGGACTGAGCACATCATCAGATGTTCTGAGGAGTCAGAAGTAATTTGATGCAAAGAAACACAGAAGGATTACATTAAGGATGAGTAGAAAATGATAAGCACAACATAAGAATGACAATAAAACAGGCTGGTGACTCACCTGGAGATGAGAACCAGTAGCTTCATGGTCTGTACTGCCACTTCATTGTCCTTATCCAGGGTCATGGAGATCATCCTGTCCTGGAGCACAAACAGTAAACATGTATGAGTCAATACGTATTCATACATGTTCGTCTAAACATGCATTACTTGTATTCTAAATAACACTGAATCGACACTGTGGAATGTGAAACGGATGTTTGCAGTATCATTCATAATGACAGAAAAATGGCCTTCTCACCAAAATCTGCATCTCTACAGAGCTTTTAAGCCTTTTTCAGCTCCTTGTTTAGATTTAACAACTGCATGAGTATTGTTTGGTTCAGTCTTATAACCCTCATCAACCTAATTTCCAATCCAAAAAGTAGTAGTATGAATTGTTGGAGACCAAACATAGTTAAAAGAGAGACTAAATATTGGACTTCAATTTGCCACATTGCCAGAAACATGAATCCAGGTGTGTTACCACTGTTCTCTGTCTGATAATTGTGTAGAAAGGACATTGTGATAACTTCATGAACTGCTGATATTTGATGGTTGTGAACCTGTGTGCTTGTTTTGATGTCTTTCTACCCCTGGTCACAGTCCATTAGTGCAGCTTTAACCAGAAGTGTTTACCTTAAAGCGACTGGTGAACAGGTCCATTTTAGGGAGGAGCAGAGGATCTCCATACAAACCCTGCAGACCTAACACACACTTCAGACGCACATCTGGTATCTGAAAGTCAGCGCAGAGACAATGCCGAGTGTGTACAGTACCTACCAGTTATTTTTCTGTCACATTATGTGCGTATGCTGATGTTTACCTTGTCGTGCATCATCCAGCCCATGTATTTGAGGTAGCTATCGTTGAGGAATGCAGAACTGTAGCGCTTCATCCACAAACCCAACTCCTCCATGCAGATGGAACGGATTTCAGGAAGCACATCGCTGCACAGGTACACATTAAATCATTAAATTAGCTCACACTCTGCTGCACATTGAAAGCTGTGCCGAAACAATGTCGGAATACCAACCGATATCTTTTCAGAAACACTCCTTTGAAGACGATGTCCATCATGCTCTCTATCTCCGCCCTCTTCTCCTGCAGCTTAAAGAACATAAGGAAACGAGTTGGACATGACTCATTCACACTTACTTGCTCTCTGCACAGCCAAAGTGAAACTTGTCTCACCTCTGTGATCGTCTTCTGTATTCTATCCAGTTGCAGTGTGCTCTTCTGTCTCATCGTCTTTGACTTCTGCACCTCGTACAGTTTTTGACTGTTTTCAATACTGACACTCAGGCTCAGTGCCACACCAACCAGCGAGCTCAGCAGCTTCACCGCTTAACAGATCAAGACCAGAGTACAGTTAGTTACTGAATGTGTTTATGTATCTGCACGTGTGTGTGTTTAATATTCCTCACCTGCGAGAGTGCAGGTGTGTCTGAAGGCCCGTATGTAAGAGTTGGACAGCTCGGTGAGCAGTGAAATGAGGGTGTTCATCAGGTAACTGTCAAATATGACACTGTGTTGACACTGGGCCACCAGCACTGACACAAAGTCACAGAACTCGGAGTGGAACCAGCGGCCATATGGTCCAGATTGTATCAGAGGATACTCCACACTATCCTACAGTGGAGAGAGAGGGAAAGAACAGACTTGGAAGGGCAGCAATGACTCACATGCAGGCACAGTTATCTGGCATCTCCCTTCCCTGATGTGAAGGATTATGTTGGGACAGGACATGACTCAATCACTCAGAACAAGGAGTTTAAACCAATTAGATAAAGGTCATGGGAGAATTCCTCTCCATATGCAGTACAGAACAGGGAAGGGAAACTATAGTCCTTGAGTGGTAAAACGTACAAAAAAGAGACAAACAGGTATCACAGATTGTGAAAGACATTAGTGGTGTATAATATTACACGGTGAGCTCATGGTGTATTTGTGCTTATCAAATATAGTCCAGTGTCAGATGTAATGATGCATGGTTTATCTATTAGCGCTACCCCCAACTGCTCCAGTGGAGACGCTCAATAATTCAGACTGAACAGTCTCCAGGTGTGAATGAGAGTTACTGAGACACATACAATTGCTGACAACCAGGCCCGGCCCATTCACTTGTTTTGGTATGAGAGTATGTTGCCCCTACAGTAAAACTGTACGATTGTTCCTGCAAAACAGGATTTGTGCTCTGTTAACCTACCATGGATAAATAAAGGTACGGAAATGACAGGTTGAACATGTCAAAGCTGCATCCGATGCCACTCCCATATTTGCTCTCTATATGTACTTTTTGTCAATTTCCTGTCACTGAGGGTCTGGATTCAAAGTATATGTATACACTTTATAGTAAACCCCAAAAAATTCACCAATGAATGAAAAATCCAGTGTCGGATACACTGCGCTGACCTAAAATAAATATGAATTAAAACTGTCCTATATCTCAACTCATTAAGATTCTTACTTGAACGAGTGAATAAGAGAGTGAGCGATCAAAACAATATCACACTAAATAAATCTAAACACTGGTATGTTGTTCCCTGAAATCACAGAACCATATAACGGTTATTTAAGAATTACTGAGACCCTCTCATAGAAGATGGTATAAGACTTAAAACAACTGACTGTATCCATGGGCCATGTGACTGTGAGGATCCATGGAAAGGCGAGAAACTTCTTATACTGCAGACCAGCGACCTGAAACACACCCCGTCACACAGATTCAGTTCAAAGTGTTAAAAACAGATGTGACAATGATTGACGCAGGAAAAAACTCTGAGTGAAGACCTCTTACCTCATCCATCTCCTCCACCATCTTACTCATGACGTCAGTGTCCTCTTTGCTCTGGCACATCTCTGCCGTGACCACACCTGCGACAGATACAGAAACATTGACCTGACACGTGTGTGTGTGTGTGTGTGTGTGTGTGTGTGTGTGTGTGTGTGTGTGTGTGTGTGTGTGTGTGTGTAGTATCTTATACCTTTACACCCAGAGCACTGGATGAAGAAGCTGATGAGGTCCAGGAGAGAAGAGTCTCTGTCCCTTACATACGCTTCGATCCAATCATCAATCACCACCTGCTCAACGTCATACAAGAGTCACTTGGTGTGTTTTTTGATAATAACCCAGACAATAAAAGCTTTTTTCAGTTTGTACATTCACATGTTTTTTACAATCAGGTTATGGATTTCTTTTTTTTATTTTGTAAATGTTGATTACATGCAGCTGCTCGTTAGCTGAACATATCCTGAGTATAACTGGAATGTCAATGTGCATGTAAACCTACCAACAGGATGATAAAGTGCTACTCTTTTACGATAAATCAAAGGTGAACAAAGGTTTTCTGTACATGTTACTCACATTACTGACAAAAATAAATACCCAGATCAGTGTAATTTGATCAGATTACATTTATAAGACAATCTAGAGTTAAAACAAATACACGGATCAGCCACAACATTAAGATCACCTATTCAATATTTTGCAGGTTATCCCTGTGCAGCCAAAAGCAACTCTGACATGTAAAGGCATGGTCATAAGATCTCTGGGGGTGTCCTGTGGTGTCTGGCACACCTCTAGTAGAGCCTTTGGGTCCTGTATATTGGGGGTTGGGGACTTGTTCCACCACGTACCACAGATGCTCAGTGGATTGGGATGTGGGGAATTCAGAGGCCTGTTTGACACCTTGGGCTCTTTGCTCTATTCCTCTTCCTGAGCAAGTTTTGTGGTGTGTCAGGGCGCCTCTTCCTGCTGGGGGGCAACAGCCATTGGGGAGTGCTGTTGCCATGACAGGGTGTACTTGGTCTGCAATGGCGTTCGGACAGGTGGTGTGTGTCAAAGAGTCAGAACATTGCATTGTTACGAGATGCTCACTGTTATTCACATCACCTGTCAGTGGCATTAATGTTGTGGCTGATCAGTGTATATAACAGTTTGAGTTGAGCTAATCTTACCTGCATAGCACTCCGGCCCATGGTGATCACCTCGAACAGGGTGACAGCCTCCACATGCCTCTTTTTACGGGGGCTGCCTCCTGCTCTCCTGACACCGCTGCAGCCGGCTTTGGCACGTTTTTGTTTGACATTCTCCGAGCCCTTGTGTG
The DNA here is from genome assembly GCF_904848185.1 of Acanthopagrus latus. Lineage (NCBI taxonomy): Eukaryota > Metazoa > Chordata > Actinopteri > Spariformes > Sparidae > Acanthopagrus > Acanthopagrus latus. The sequence continues at coordinate 8,136,230 of NC_051047.1, read as the reverse complement.
CCCTCTTTCTTCGTCTCTGTGGGTTATCAAAACGCGACAGGTGGGACGGTACAGATCAGTCTGTGGAGCGATGCACTTTTTCTCGTTAACTTTTCATTAACATTTAGTTAAATAGTTTTCAACACATGATTAAGTGATTGAAGAATTAGCTTTAGCTATTAGAGAATTTTACCATTTTAACCCTAACCCAGAGATTACAGTCCCAATCATACCGATTTTACTACCTACCTACAAAAGTTTTTGTTTAACAGAAAAAAAAAACATCTGTCTGTCTGTCAGTTGATCAACTGATAATCTAATCTCTCAAAATATCCAGTCAACCCCTACCATTAGCAAGTGTAACTAATAACATTAACAGTGGCTCTGTTCAAGTCACGTAAAGTGTGTATGTGAATATCTAGTGACTTACACATGTTCATACTATATATCAACATATCTACCAATTGTGGTTATGAGGTATAAATCTTAACCAACATGGTTGGTTACTGTTCCTGGTCAACACCCTGAGCACTAAATCCAAAAGATAAACACCCACCACACTCTTTTGTCTGTTCTCGTTCCCTGACTCATCCTCTGAATGATTGACAGCCCCCGAGGAGTTTGCCTCATCCTGAGAGTTCTCACTGGGAAGTCAAAAACACGGAATTAGATTACATGAAGAGAAAACGAAAGTGGTGCTCAAGACTCCACACACTCACTTCTGCTCTGAGGGCCTGGATGCAGCTGTAGCTGTGGGCTCTGGTATCATGTCCTCCTCAGGCCTTTACAACACAGGTTCAGGTGTGTGACTCTGCATCTGGAAATCAAGCATGAAGGTAAAAACCGGGCAAATATCTGAATGCCTGTGAAGCCAATTACATGTATTCTATATTGGACTTGTAGCAATAGAAGGTTGCTATAATCATGAATAAATAGCCAACAGAGACTCTATCTGCAGTGAGAGGGGACATGTAAATGTTGGAATGCTGGCCTCCTCCACAGGTAGGAGCTGGGTGGGATGTAAAGGGTTGCTCAAGGACACTTCGGCAGAGTAGAGACGGAGAAGGGTAACAGTGCCATCTCTCGACTCTGTCTGCGAGCACGCATTATTTAAAACTACAACTAAAACAAAAAAACACAACGCAATATCAGTAATATTTCCCTGAAGTAGTCCTGCGGTGTGCACTGTAAAACAAAGATTAAAACTAGCTGACAGCTAAACGGTAGTCTCAATTGCTCGTAAACTTTTCAAACTTACCCTCTTTACATGTATTCATCCTTCCTTTGTATCCACTGGTGTGAAACATTTATTCCGAAGACTGTCAAATTACTCAAATTACAAACATCTCAATGAATATCCTGCTTCTTTTTCCCACAGCTCTCACAGTCAAGCTGCCGGACAGCCTAACACATAACCGATTGGCTGACGAACCAAAATCAACTCAAATGATTGGTTAGTCGGAAACGTCACTCGCCGTTTTGTCCCGCCCCTCGCGGCTGTCTCACACCGACCCCGTCCTGCCGGGTTTTGTGCATACCTCAGCACTGTAAACATCTGGAGGAGCAAACGCGTCAGACCCACGAGATGTCAGCAAGTCGGTGACATGAGTAATGACAGTGTATTATATGCTTTAATACAACACCAATGAACAATACAACACGCCTTTCAAATGCTCCCTGCTGTTGGTTTGGTGTAATGTGTGTTAACATTTCCTTGTTTGTGTCTCTCGTGTATTTTAATTAACTGTGCTGTCTTAATTCAGAGGGGAGCTGTCTGGTTTAACATGTTGCGTGTATTAAACAGCAGGAGGCGCCGTTTACCCAGCCTGCCTATCTCCCTGAGCCCTGACTCCTCACGGACAAGACAACTGAAGTCTTGCTCAGCTGCTGTATCTGTCACACAGACTTACATCCATGGCACGAAGAGCATTCTAATCAGCTACTTCATCACAAGCACTTCATAATAATATCCTGCTCATCTGGTCCCTGTCGTCATGGAAATCCCTGATGCAGATCCTCAGTCCCCCCACGTCACTGGCTCCTGCAGACAGAGATTAAGACTTGCTGGAGATTTGTCATTCAGTGTCACTTTACCTTTGAACCCATTGAATAACATACCAGTATAACAGAGTAGCATTAACAATCTGAACAGCTGACTAAATCTAATTAAAAATGTAACAGACTTACTACATCTGGTATTGGCATCTCCACCTTCTTAATAAAAATATGTAACAATGAAACAGTAAGATTATTCATCACTGAACTATTAAATTAGGGAAATTAAGATACTTTTGTTAATGTTAAAATTGTTGATGGTAAAAAAGACTTAACTTGTTGCACTTTTGTTGTTTTTTAATGTTAGAATAACAGCTCCAAGCTTAGAACACATAATATTGTAATAATGACTTTTGTTTGTAGTTACGGTCAGGGTTTGTAGTCACCTACATTACCCCTGACAAATTGTAAGTGACCTGGAATATGTATTTAGAACAGTGGTGTTGTACTCAGAAACTGTGGGGGCGCCAAACTACACAAAATGCAAGTTTCTACACAATGTTGCATTAAAGAACATGCGTGCATGTATGCATTGTTGTGCCATCCCAAAGTGCTTTGAATTCAAGGTGAAATATGGCAAGAATTCAAAGTTGGCTGAAGAAACATGGTATCAAAGCCAAGCTGAGGTGATAAGAGTCAATTGACCTGGGTGTAAATGCAGAGTTTACACGTTCCCATTACACCACAAAACCCCTATCTGCGCAGGTTAAAGTGGGGTTTTTGACCAGTGGAATAGGTGTATTTGCTCGCTACGTTTGGCTGTAGTTAGCAACAGTTAGCTAATTGGCTCATGGCTCTGTTAGCCGTGGAGCCAATGGCCCCAGGACTGCCTGGACCGGGACCTACCAGGATTATCACTGGTGACATAGACCCAGAGGTCAGTTTTAAGATAGCAGATAGAGTAAGGAGGTGATTTACAAGGCCTCTGACCAGGACTTTGACTTTTTGGGACAAGACGCAGCAGAGACGGGAGAGACGTGAAGCAGGAGACAGAGTCGGACATGAGCAGCGGGGGAAAACTCTATGTAGAGCAATAATATTTCCAATTGGCAATATTTGTAACACTCTATCCAACAAATAATGAGTTTACATAGAGAAATCGTCTAGTGAATTAGATTAGTCAGCTCTCACAGGACTGAACAGGCACCGCCCGCCATGTTTTCACAACCATGACCATGCTGAGGGCAGCGACTGTATAGTTGCGACATCACAACCTCGCGGAAGTCCTGACAACTCCTGAAGTGTGCATTTCTCTTCGGATTAAGTGTTATGATACTTTCACAGTACATTGTAGCACCTATACCGGCTTTGTGATAAAAAAAAAAAGACAGGAAATCTCACTTTTTACAGAATTGGGACATTTTTCTTGTTACGTTTGTAATTCAAATATTATCAGCTTTTATTGGAGGTGTGTTAAGCTCCCTGCAAAGTGGTCAACTGAGGGCAGAGATGCATTTACTAGTGGTGCCTTACTTGCCAAGACGAGTCTAAATGATTTTGGGTGTGATCACATGTCAACATGTCAGAAGACCCATGACGGGGAGAAACCGAACACATTTTTTTCTATTGCATTCAATTTTATTATTCCAAAACAGACAAATTATACCAGTAGTGCAAGGAGGGATTCAACAAGCATACATTCCCAACAACCAACGCACCATACGGACTAACGGACTAACATGTGCCACATTCTGGAGGACAATATAAAAAACCTAATGATTTGTAAATGAAGAAGGCTATCCAGTCCCACAGTCAGTCAGCTGAATCAAGTTGTGTAGCACCTTTTTTTCAAAGTCATAACAACGTCAGTTCATTTAGAAGCAGGAGACTCCTGGAGAAACCTGGTGCATCTGAACATAATGGATACACGGACACAGGCGCTTTCATTGAGGTGAGTCAGGACAGGAACTGTGACATGAAGGTCACGGCCTGGTGAAGGTCCTCCGTCAGCTCCTCCGGTAGTGACAACACCGCTGATGTCAAACTCTGTGTTACTTCTAAAATCCTACATCGAGAACAACATTTGATTATTATCTGGTTGCTGCTACATTAGTCATCGTCTCTGCCAACTTACACATTTGGATTTTTTGCTTACCAGTTGATGTACTGAGCAGCCAGCTGCGGTTCATGCCTGGAGCCTTCCTCCACCACTAGACACTGTTTCATCTGTTTGAAGTTGGTCTCAATATCTTTCTTTATTTCAGTGAACGTTTGAATTCCTCTGAATGAGCTGATGACTTGCTGCGAAAAATAAAGCAACATCAAAAAGTAAGAGTTGAGGAGGATTTTGCAAAATAAAAGAAGAGGCTTGAAAAATTGATAGCTTTGATTTATTCTCCTTACATATATAACTGAGAGCTGGTGGGCGATGTATTTATGACTTCCAAGGTGCCTGATATCTTCCTCTAGCTGTTGACTCAGCACCAGGAGCTGGTTCAGTTTGGCGATGTGGAAGAAGTAGTCTGCAGGAGAAGCATAACCTCATGTTAATGGTCTTTTTAGGGCAACCAGGGATGCTTTTTAATCATTTGAACAGCCATAATGGATGTGATAAGAAGGTCATGTTCTTTGTCACTGTCATCATCATTATTGTGTCGACTGAGACCTAAATTCAAAATCATACTTAATGGAACTGAAAAAATGAAGGTTCGGGTTATTATCTCCTCAGCCTCCATGCTGATGGAAAGCCAGATGACAATCTGTTAAACACTGCTGGAGCTTCACAGCAAAAACAGCTTTGCAGAATTCTTCCAAAACACCTGAAGCAGACGGCTCCTACAGCTCATCTGACGTAGTCCAAGTCTTTGGAAGGCCTGGGATACCAAATATGCCTACGAGCAAAAGTGAGAAGGAGGAGGGGCACTGCAGGCGTCTCTGTGTGTAATGTGATGTGTGGATCAGACCAGGTCATTATCGTTATCATTAAGAGCTGGTAGAGTGTGGGTGGGTGAAATGATTAATCTTTAACGAGGAACATATTAATTACACAACCTGCAGTGAGCCTCCAGCAGCAGTAGGAGGAGGAGAATAGCTGCTTTACTCCAACCTTTTTCAATGTATGTGTTTGAAATCTTCCAACAGGATCGGTTAGGATCTAATGTTAGCTGGTTTTTCTGTGCTCTTCTTCACAGCCCAAATACAAATTCAGTTTTGAGTAGACATGCACACCGTCTCTCCTAAGGCGGAGAGATGGATTGGATGTTTCTGCTGCTGGTGTCCGCCGCAGGTAATGGCTCTAATATGCTCTTATTAAGGATGAATTATTTCATCCACCCACATCCCACACCAGGAGATTCACACAGGGACGCACCGCAGCGCTCCTCCTCCTCCTCCTCACTTGAAAACAGCCTTTTGCTCGCATGCAGTCGAACAGATCTGTTGTCATCATCTTTATTGATTACTGATCACTATCAAAGGCAAACTCCATGAAGTAAGATTGGGGCTGTCAGTAGCTGCACTGGTTAGCTTGCATCCACAGCTGATCAGTGAGAAATGAGAGGACTGATTCTTTCCTCCACGTCTTTTTAATCCTCCTTATTGCAGGCATATTCATCACAGTGTCGTCCATGCTGTGTGCTCAGTAACAGCAACATCTCCACACGCCTCAACCCAGGCATGAAAAGAACGTTTAAATGAGAGTGTACAATACATGTTGTGATACTGTCTCATAATAATGTCACACATGGACTGTTATTGTGCTCTGTGGGCGTTTTGCGGGGCTTGTGTGTGGTTCAGGGGTGCTGTGGGGTCGCTGGGCGTGGTTTCCTGTATGGACATGATGCATTCATGGTCCCCTGGTGAAACACTTTGTCGTGTTTCTTCGCTTTTTCATCAGTGATTCTCACTTTGTTTCGCTCATCTCCCCCAGTGATTGTTACGTTCCCGCATTAACTCCCTGCCCTCGTCACGACCCAACCTCCCGCACCTCTGCCACCAGTCAGCTTCACCCGGGACTCTCACCCCTCATTCAGCCTGACTCCACTGTGAGTCCGCCTCACCTCCCCGGCGGAGCCACCAGCCCTCTGTTCCTACCTTTTCACCATCTCCCTGTTTCTGGCGTCCGCTTCTGGGTCCTGATATTGATCTACCGCAGATCGTAACAATATACTGTAACAATATAAATTGTCACATTTCAACATGAATCTTTTCACGTCACTGCAGTTTGAATTATCAAGTTTTAACGCGGAACTTAACACATTATCACAACGTTATATGATATAAAGGTTAATGTGAACCTTTTCACGTTATCACTGTTACCTACGGCGGCCGGGAGGCGACAAAAAGCGTTTGTTATTTTTAAACGCGCGCGCGGAAACTGGCGCGTGAAATAGGAATAAATCGCGGGTGTGAGTAGGGAAGTGAGCACCGTCCGTTTCTGATGACGGCAGGGTCAGCTGTCAGGCGGCCTCACGACACGTCGGATGAATTCATGCCAACTAATGCCATTATGTGTTATGGTTCAAATAAAGAAATGATTTCTTTAGCAGTTAGTACTCTGCATTATCTCAGCTGCTGCCTGTGCTCTAGATTATGACCAATCACGTACTTTATACCTGTTATAATATCTTTGAAGCGGATGGCAAACAGTTTTACTGGATGATCACTTCATTTCTCCGAAAGGCTGACATCTGGAGAAACTCGAAAAGCTGGTTCTGCGTCTGCTTTAGCTGTCTGGTCTTGTGGTTTGCGCGAGTTCAGTTCCTGTGTGATTCTCACAGTTTTATCACTCATTAGACGTGTCAGGATGTGATGCACCTGCTGATAACCCTGATTGTTCACTTTCACACAAACAAAGCTTCTGTTAAACACGTTAAACTTCCTGTGGGTTTTTTTTTTTGTTAACCCACAACATTAATGTATGCATTTGATCTGTGATTTTCTGTCTGTTACATGTTTATCAATATACATGAATAACAGGCTGCAGTCTCTATTCATACTGTGTCAGGTATATTTATACGGTGTACTGTCGGCTCAGAGGCACAGGAACCATTTCAGTGTTTTGTTTGTTGGTTTGTTGTTACAGATGTGCTGTATGGAGACCGCTTGATGTTTTTTCAAGTCCCCGTCTATTTCAGTTGTCTGAGAGAGTGTTGCACTGCTGTTTTGCTGTGAAGCTCCTGAAATGTTTTGTGGATGACAAAACCTCACCCGGCTTCCCACTGGCAGGGGGGTGAACAGATAATGACTGAATTTTCATTTCTGGGTTTACTGTTCCTTTAAGGATATATACAGAAGTGTTAGCAAAAAGAAAAAAATATTTAAAGTATTAACAGTCCTCCTTATGCAGAATAAAGGCTCTCTGAGTGTTTTAAATTTGCATATGAAAATTAAAAAACATTGAAATTCAATGTGGAGCCAATTTTAAATACATTCTAAACAACCGAGTAGCCTTTTATCTCTGACAGTGAATCATATTCTATAAGCAGTCTTGTGTTTTTTTTCATGTAAAATCTTAATCTACATAGCAACAAGCAGCTATAGCTGTCAAGTGTAATAAAAAATAGCAATACTGGCTTGAAATCTTGTTTAATAGTAATAAAATAAAATAGCAGAATGTGAATGAAATGCTTAAATAAATGCTTCCCCCTGACTGGGGACAATATATCCTCTTACCATCCATCGGCGGCCTCTCCAGCATGTCCACCGGGCTGCCTTGAATAAGGAACACCTCTACCCGAGGAAACATCGCTGATAGACCCACCATGTCCAGATAGTCCTGAGGAAACACATACACAAATGGTTTCTGGTACAGCATGTAGCGATGACGTCACATTACAGCCTCGTTGTTTCAAGTGCTTTCAGGGAAGAATTTGAAGCGAAGGCTACTTGTCAGATGAAATACCTCTAGCTGTGGCATTGGCTTTGGTAGATGTTCAAGGCACTGCAGCATCTGGTCGAGAATCTCCGATCCTTAAAGGATACGGCACAGGACACTTCAAACACACAGGAAGCTATCCGAGGCAAACTGAACACACTGATCCTGTCATACTGACCTTGGGCCTGGAAATTATCTGACTCCTCTGGGCTACAGCCTTGTCCTAGCTGCTCCTGGAACTGTAACATAGAAACTATGAATAATGCCACAGGACAAGAAGAGGAGCATCGGTGCAAAGCGAGCTTATCAACAGCAGGACAGACAACACAGTTATGGACACTTTATAAGTCTTGGGGTGTTTAGATGGATCATGATTAAGTTGCCAATGACCCACAGAGCCCACAACTTGTCTTGTGTAGAGGACTGTTGCTTACGATTTAATGAAAACAAAAATATAAAAAAGAGAAAGTATGCGAGCTTTGGCCTAACTGTGAGTCATCTGGAGTCAGATCTTGCCAGGTAGAAACCTACATTTTTAAAAACATTTTGAATTAAAGGCAGGAAATAAAAAGGTGCCCTTCACTGTTTTGTTTTGTTTTTTTTTTTTTTTAAATTTGACTGTGATTTTTCTTTCTCTCTTGGGTTTCCATGTAAACTGTACAATGTAAAATAGAACGTAGGAATAACTATTTTCAAGAAAACCTGTTCCAAAACAAAAAGACAGATGATGGAAAATGCACTTTAAACTCTCTCTTTGTAGTTTGATGGACATCAGTATGTGCATCAGCTCATTGTTTCTTGTCATCTTCCTTTAAGGTGATGTATGACCCACATCATCTGTTGTTGTTAAGACTTGAATCTAACTTTTCAGTTTGACTGCAACTGATGAAAAACATACTGAGGAGAAACGTTGCAGGAGAAACCACTTGTGAGGTGTTTTTTTGTCAGCAGCGGTGGGAGTGTTGGCAGTGAGTTCCTCGGGTCATCCCTACCTGCTGCATCTGCGCCCTGATGAGGAGGTCCAGCTGCCCACAGAGGCACAGCATCTCCAGACCCACCTGCTCCGGGCTCAGCTGGACGGGCATCAGAGGTCTCCTCACCTGTAGCTCCACTGAGCACACAGACAGCAGACTGAATCAAACCAGCAGGCCTGCCTCCCATTACATCACCTTATCCCCTTCACATCTTTGACAGACACAAACGCACAGGCGCGCCACAGCCGCCTATGAAACGGCGCGCGTATGTCATCCACCCTGCCGGTCCACGGAACGGAAGGATGGAGGCGAAGGGAGTGAAGGGGAGTGGTCAGCGTCTTCCTGCCGGGAGCACTCCTCCCGAGATGCGATTTAACACCGACAGCAGGAGAGATTTCAACAAGAGCTGAAATAATATTTTTTAAAAACCAGGATCGGGGACTCACCTTTGAAAGCTTCATGGTAGGCGCACGGCTGACAGAGAGGATCAGATGTGCTCACTGCCATATCTGATGCGAACCGGCTGTGGTTTATTATCTCACTGTTCTCCTAAACGTGTCCCGCTGCTGACAGCCATATGAAGCTCATGGAGAGCAAAGCCGAGCAGCCCAGTCTGAGGCGACAGAGACAATAGATGGTGGCCTGTTTGTTTATATTATTGCATTTGGTCGGAACTGTCCATCGCAGAGGGGGTGCGTTCGAGTGCCGCACGCTCGGGCAGGGTGAATAAAAGCCGCCGTGATGTTTTCCCACCCTCGACGTAACTCGTCGTTTCCCCTCGCAGGTGACGCCGCTCGCACGCAGCCGCAAGGTGATGAAGACTACATCCTCTTCTCCCGTGTAATTTAAAAAAGAAAAAGAAAAAAATGTCCACGCCCTTTGCAACAACAGCCGTGCAGTCACGATGTTGGATTTTGCAGTCTTGAACGCCCCTCACAGCCCCCCCTCCACCTCCACACACACGCCTTTCTGGATGATGTCATGTTTTAGGGCTGAAGATCGTCGCAGCATCACTTCATGAGGATGCAGCAGTGTTCCCCACAGACTGAGAGCCAGACACACACCTGATGACAGCACTGGAGATTATATACATTCACTTCAGTGCTGTTTCAGTACGATTATTTAGACAGCCTACTTGTGCTTCACTCAAGGATGTTCATTTTATGCTACTTCACACTTATACCCCACTAACATTCAAAGGAATACATGTGCTTTTACTCGACTCGAATTTCTACAGCTGCAACTAATGGTTGTTTCTATTTTATGTTCTCCGTAAATCGTTTATTCAATTTCAGATGTACCTCTCTGCCTGATACTGATTGTGATACCTACTGTTTAAAGACTGATGAGTAAAATATATACTTTTATGGATATTGGCTCCTTGTGCACTGAAAAAAAACATGTCACTACATGTCATGAAGGTATGAATGAATGGATGCATTACATGGAATCATGTAGATATTGGTGCATATGTTTTTGTTTTCCACTGATGCTGATTCCAGCATTTTAGGCAGTTGTGTTTTTTGTGACACTGGTTTTGAACAACCCTAGTCTATGTTCTAGTATATGTAATATTTTTATAGAAAAAGAAGCAGCAGGATTTCTGAGAGACCAAGATTGCTTCTTTCCAGTTGTCCAAGAGCTAAACATATTAAGTTACAATGACAGAACAGCATGAAAATAAGCAGGGAAGGGAAATGATTACCACAAAGTCCCTCAAATGATTAATCACTTATAAAAGCAGTAGAAACTCATTTTCAGTTAACAAATGAAATCATTGTTGCGAGATCAGTGTATAAAACATGATACATTGTCATATTCAGCTGCACTGTGATGGATTTAATATCCCAAATTAAATAATGTGACTAAAATCTCTCCCCCTCAACCTGCTAAACACCGAAACAATGTTTACATGATGCCGCATCTACAATAATCTGAAAAATGCCAAAAAAAAGTTAAGAGTAAATTATGAAGGCTGAAATTTTGTGGTAGAATAATAATACATTACTCTTTATATATTTGCTTTTGAAGGTTTGTATCTGTTCCACTACTTCTTGTACTTTTACTTCAGTACAACATTGTAGGCAGGACATTTATTTTCTGTAATGCCAGTGGAAGATCCTCAAAGCACAAACCAACTCTGGGTGTGGTTTATTAAATAGCAAAGTCAGACAAGTCTCAGATCCTCAGCGAGGACTCAAAATGGGTCTTAATAAAATACAACTGGCGTATAAAGTTTGTCACAGTTTTACAGTATCCAAAGAGAATGATTGAAATAAAAATGCAGAGGAGGTAAAGGCAAGACATTTAAATAGTGCTAAGGAATATATCTCCCGATCCTATAATAGTCCAGCGTTATAAAAAAAAAATAGGAAAACAGAACTGAAGACAATTCTCTAGCAAAAGTCTAACTCACCTGATTCTTTTCAAAACTCAAATATACAACAATGTACATATTTTCGTAAACAACCTTAATTTCAATAGATAATTTTGTTTCAAGTGCACCTGGAGGAAAAATAACATTTATATCCTTTTGCATCAATTGTCCCAAATGTCCAAGATAGACCATTAACGGCAAATCTTATTTGTAAGCTTCTATCGAGAATAAAGACCGAAGTCCACAACTGTCTGTACATTTTACTCCCTTTCACAACAGCAATTATACATCAGGTCAATAGTCCAGTGGCTGAAGCAGAAACAACACACACACATGTTGGGTTTTGACATCTTGGGACCACAGATGTTACTCTCCTTTGTTCTTAGCTCAGGGACGGCCGCCTCCTCCTCTGTCTCAAAAGGGACTCCAGTTGAATTCCAGTACCAGCTCTGGCTTTGTTGTTCTACTGACGGGCACCGGGGGGCAGAGTGAGGTTGGCCATCAGCTCATGAACAGATGCAAATATCGTACACTCGCCTGAAAGAAAGAGAGAACACACAGAGTAAGAAAAGGAACCTTGCAATAAACTGTATTATCAGGTTCAGTGTCATAAATGTAATACCAGTTTTTGAACACAGTGAATTGTTCAGTGTGAGTCTTACCCTGTCTGGCAGGGTGTAGTTCATTGAACCTCTTCAGGATATTAGAGACCATGAGAGCTGCGGCCCCAGAAGAGCTGTGCTGTCTGGGAATGTCGGCCTGCTGAGTGAGGCCTGTGGCCATGTCGTACACAATGGGCACGATAATGCTCACTGGCTCCTGTGGCACTGGAATACGCTGCGTCAGCTGCAACTGTGAGGCAAAAGAGACCAAAAACATAGGGTTAGGTTTCTCTATGCACTTCAATGTGATGATCTTCTGGTATGCAAGAGCTAATGGTGAGGTTTGGCTGAGACTTACAAAGAAGAGCATCTTGGACTTGAGCACCACAGCAATGGTTCCAGGAGGGGCGATGGGAGGAGCACTGGGAGGGATGGTGAGACAGAACTGGACATTCCACTTCAGCTGTGCAGCCTGGTCAGGGAACTACAGGGAGAGGCACATTTTTATTGCAAAACACAGAGGCAATTCCAATTACTTACATAAAAAGGTACAGAAATTGACTTGAATGCTGTTTAACCCGTCTTTCCTTTTTTTCTCTTCCGTAACTAAATCATTTGTATGTGTAATATGTGCACACACTCACAAATCAAAGCAATGAGAAAGGCAGGTTTAACTGAGCATGGTGTACTTGTCCTGTATTACAATGTTTCCACTTTTATTTTACAGTTAGCATAATAACATAATTGGTTAGGTAATTATTAAGTTTGTATAGCTTGAAAGGTGCAGTCAAAATTGTGGCCTAGTATTTCTAGGTTGCTTTCAACGTTTTATGTAAAAATATTTATTGGACATATTTCAAATGAGAGGCTCATACATATTCATGATTAAATACATGTACCAACCCCTCGTAAAAGAAAAGGCTTCTCACCAGTTCGAGCTTCATGATGCGCACACAGTCCCTGAGGATGTTAGTAGGTGCCCCCAGCAGCTTTGTGAAGGCATTTAGAGTGTTGTATTTGAAGGGAGGACCGGCAACCTTGAAAGAAGAAAACAGGAGATTCATTCATGGAATATCATAAGTGCAGGAATGTGTTCCTACTAGTGGTTTTAATGGCTATTTGTTTTCAATAAATTGGCAAGCCACATTACAACTAACTTCAACAGTCTTCCATAATATCAAAATATTTTCAATTATGAGCCACTGAAATAAATACTCCAAGCACTTTTTTTCAAACAAACATGTCAATGAAAAAAAAAAGCATTTATCTATTTATTTATTTATTTTCATGTGTCAGTATGCCAGTAATGCCTCCAATGTGTGTGCATTTGAATAGTTTGTCAATAAGGCTTTGATTGGATGCTACTTATACTAACCCGTGTCTCAAAGAACTTCTCCAGCACTTGAAGCTCGTCCTGGGACCAGGGCCCTGTGTTTTCTGGAGTGACTTTGAGCTGCAGCGTCTGGTAGTTCTTTGGGTTGAGAGCAACACGGCACTTGAGCACTTCCGTCTTGAACATGATCACCCCCGGCTCATTGGAGTTTACAATCGATAACTGCAGTAGAGGTGACAGAGTAGTGAAAGTAAGTAAGTAATTTTAAGAGGACAATAACACACTAGGACTTTTTGAATATTTTGTGTGAAACTTACATTGGCCTCCTGCTGGATGATCCTCTGTAGGTGCCGTCTCATGATGACTGAACCCAGAAATCGCTCAAGCGGTGAGCAGAGGTAGCTTCCTGCCAAGCCTGGCACAAGGGAGGGAGTGGGTGAAGGGAGCAGAAGCACATGCAGGGCACTGTGGGTAAGGATGGTAGGAATAGAGGCAGCCCAGGGGCGCTGAGGTAGCTTGCGGGGGGGAGGCATACTGGTAGGCATGACCTGTGAACCTGAACAGAAGACACAGAGAAAGAAGTTTAGAATGGACTATCTAGAAACTATGTCACCTAGTTTGTGATACATGTCCACTGACAGGCAGAGTACTGACAGGTTCCTTTTTTCAAGTGTAAAATGTAATGTAAATTGAACGAACTGAATAAAAATAAATATGAGGGAATTTACAATCATGGCAACACTGATAGCAGAACTTACTGGTCCCAGCACGTGGAGAATGAGGGTCAGGGATAGGCGAGTGCAGCGATGGGTTGCCAGGGGACATGCCATGGATCCTTGCCCCAGGAGAAGGCCCTGAGACCTGGGGTGAGCCTGGCCACTGGCCCCTGTGACTAGGAGACACCATGGCATATGGAGAGCTGGGGTCCAGAGCACCTAGGGTGAAGGAGAGACAGCCATCAGCAACCAAACAATGCTTGATGTACAACAATCAACACAGTTAAATGAATACACCACTGTGTGCCCACTAATCGAACGCCATTGGTATATGCTTGCAAGTGTCTGCAACTAAGTGCCTAGTGAAGATTTTTGGTTCAGCCCATTGCAGCCCTTGCCCAGAAGACCAGAATCGCCACCAGGCCAGCATTTAGGGCCACCCTGCTGCTTACCGTGGGGACTGGCAAAGCTGGTCTGGCCCATGGCTATGCCCAGAGAAGATGGAGACGGGGTGGGCCCGAAAGGAGAAGGTGCCCTTAGAGCTCCACTAGGGGAGCCAGAGGCATGGATGTTCCCTGCACATACACACACACATACCAAATAGCTCTTCAGACTCTGAGGTTGACAGGTTCTCCTTACACACACACACACACACACACACACACACACACACACACACACACACACACACACACACACACACACACACACACACACAGACAGACAGACAGACACACACACACACACAGACACACACACACACTAAGCAGGGCGGAAGGGGCTACAGCCTCTGGCTGGGGGGCTGAGATGGAGAGGAATGGAAGGAGCAGGACTAAATGCATGCTTTGTTCCCTCTTGGCTGTGAGGTGTGTGAATGTTGCATGAGAAACACAACTGATCTCATGGTTTCACAAAATTAAAATGGGCACACATGGTTTGCTTTTCCTGATTCCGTAACATTTACACATTTGGCTTTTGCAACATACACCTAAGTGAGCAGGGAGGTTGATGACAGCACTGTGACCAAAACAAAGATCTGTAGTTCATAATCCTGTATGGCAGGCTTGACAAGCTTGGATGACACAAGCAATACAGGATGTCATTCACTCACAAAAATGTGGACAAACTCCTGGTACCAAGCTTGCTGTTACCTGGTGACTGGGTGGGCATCATGGAAGGTGAGGGAGTTACATTAGCGTGGTAATTTGGAGGTGGTGATGTAAGAGGGGGATAGACGCCTCCCGCACTCCCTCTCATAGTCTGTGGCTGCTGTTGAGCTTGCAGCTGGTTCATCAGACTGTCCATCACGTCTACACCCACCGGCGAGGGTGGGTTATCATCTTCATTGACAGAACGTCTTCGAGCATCCTGATTACTGTCTACAAACATGTTCAGGAATGTCTACACAGGGAAAAGATAAGAAGGACAGAATTAAGAACATATTTGTTAAAAGATGGACCAAAAAAGATTAAGTCATTGTTAGTAAACTATCATCTGCATTAAATTTAGCAATGGAAAAATCCTTCAGGTTTCCACCCTTTAGTGATGAATGCAAACAGCTAGTCAAGGTGGGCCAAAGGGCTGAAAATAACTTGGGAATTATCTTATGAACAGTTAATCTGTCGATAACTTTTAAATTGATATTTAATTGAGATTTATAAAGTGATGTCTTCTTAGTGCTTCTTTTGTCGAACACTCAGAGATTTTTCATTGCTTTTCATAAATTTCAAATTAAAGCGGTCATTTAAGAGGCCAGCAAATGTTTGACATTTTTGCTTGAAAATGACTGATTCAATAAATCGATCACCACAATAGTTGGTGATTCAGTGTCTTCTGCGAAGTGCATAACCTGCCACTCAACAATACAATCCATAAAAAAAAAAATGCAATTTAAATTAAAAAAAAAAAAAGAAAGAAAATCATTCTGGGGAGGTTAAATGTAGGCACAATTTCCTTGTGCAGAGACTTCCTGGCAAGACTCCAGACAAGTGAAACCTCACTTAAAAATTAATTAGTTTTTACTCTAGATAGTGTCTGATAATTGACTAGGTCTGTATACCTTGAGTCCAGGAGCAGGGTAGAAGCCCTCTACAATCTTAGTATTGTCAAAAAGACTGTAGGCTCCGTCTCTGATGGCAACCACACCACGGCTGCGGCAGTAGATGTCGATGCAGTACATGTTTCGGAACGCCAAGCGGATGTGTGTGGCTGACTGGGGTAAGATGGAGAAGCACTGGTAGGCAGTGTTGGTGCGCTGGGTCAGGCCCAGCATGGGCACTGTTGGTAGCTTGTTGATTGCATTCAGAGGGGCCTGTGTGTCAGAGAGAACCTGAGGAAGATGATAAATGTAAAATGTTACTCAGGAAATTACATAGAACACTAAAGTGGAAGAAGTCAGTGTGTGACAAGAAAAATTTCCACAGATTTTTTTGTATTTTTTTTTTTGAATACTCGAAAATTGAAGGGAAAGCATGTAATATAATTGAATTGCCCACTGATATTAAGCCCCATTTATCAAGAAGTTTGACACCTGAAGGTTAAGAAAATACATTGAAGATGAACCTTAGAAGTCACTTGAAATTATGAGTTGATCCTGATCTAACAAGTGCACATGCACATCTGGGCTGCATTTTCAAAACACTGCCATAACTTTGTTTACCTGTAGCAGCTGCATCACATTAGGACACTTGTTGAACATCTCCTGTAGCTGATGGAGGATGATATTGTGGCAGTTGGAGCAGCCAGAATTGGGCCCCACAGTGCCCAGGGCTAGGTGGAAACGGTGGCTGCTGGAGTTCCACTGAATGGTGACAGAGCTGCCCTTGGTGGTACCGTAGCACAGCACCAGCTTACGGTAGTTATACAGCCGAACCTCTGAGAACAGACTCAGGGAGGATGGCATCTCTGAAGGGGGAAACATTTACAATGTGCAGCTGGATTAGATGGGAATGTTTTTTTGCAATGCAATAATTCACCACTGAGTCACGCTAATGAGTGTAAACCTTCACTCATTGTTACTTCACTTTATTTTAAACACACATGCTTGACTTAGAGGTAATGTCTCTGGGTTTCACAGGATTTTTTTTTCAGCACAGGCAAGGAGAACAATGAACTGATTTTCATCCAAGATCACATGTTTACATGAGTGACAACGCATGTACCTGGCAGTGCACGAGAGAAATTGAGGACACACTGGTAGAGTTGACTTATCGCACTCCAGTCATTAAGAAACATCTCCACAACCTTCCGCCCACCCACTGGCTCCGACAGAGGGTTTTCATAGGTCAGATACACGTGCCGCGTAGAGGCTGACAGAGGGGACAGATGGGTTTATTCAAACACTGAGCAATGAAGCAGATGCTGACATTTCCATATTCACATGCTGGCCATATTTTAAGCAAAGAACATAATGTGTAATGCAAGACATTCTTTGAAAAACAATGACAATGTGTTTAGCATACCGTGTTTAATGCTGAATTTGCTACACTAATAAGATCATAGGGTATGCGGTGGTAATATTAATTTGATAGTTTACTACTTTCAGATCGTGACCTTACAGGATTTGATTGGATGAGATTTTTTATCTCAATGAAATTTTCTGGATACATCAAGGTAAACAAATAAATGTGATAAATACATAGAAACTTTTAATGATGTACTGGAATATTCTGCATCCGTGTGTCTGTGTACCTTGCTCTTTGCTGTGTGTGCTGTTGAGAGGACAGTTGGCCAGCACTAGTTCAGTCACCCAGGTTCGGTTATTCCTGCCCTGTAGTCGGAACGTGCAGTCAAGTAGGGATCTCTCTAAAGCTCTCCTAGTCTCCTCTCCTACACCTTTACAGGGAGGGATCCTGCAGGACAAAACAATTACACTGTATGGTTACACTGGTTTGTACAAAGTTTATCATGCTATTTACTAATATACATACTACACAACTGGCTGTCATCAAGTGTGTATACAGTAAATGCATGCATGTGTGCATTACTTTAGCAGACGTATTGCATGACTGCTGCCATCTCCCTCCACTTGGACACCCTGGTTTGGGATCTCCATGTTGGACAGCTACTCAAATAAAGAGACAGATGTTATTAGGCGGAAAAACCCATGACTTGAATCACCATTCTTAATGTTTTCAAGTTTTCACACAGTCTGAGCCTTACCTCTGTTCTGAGGCCAATGAAAGGCATGTTGGTGTCGCACATCGCTACTAGGTGAGCCAGCTCTTTGTTGAAGGCACACATTTCTCCAGAGCGCTTAGGCTTCTTTGGCTCTGGGTCCCCCTGGTCCCCAGAGATCTACAGAACAGAGTTTCATTTATCTAGCTGGACATCTTAGCAATGGATTGTTTAACATACAAGAAAAAGAATCTTTGACAGGGTGTCATTGAATTGATGCAGCCTACACATATGGCTGCCAGGGCAACACCAGTGGCAGGCTACTTAATGATTATATTAAGTAGGAACATTAACACCGAAATGTTACTGCATAACATGTCTAATATGTCATTGTATAAAATGTGCTTTGAGGGTGGGCACAGCAAAATGCATGGTTTTAACCTCTCTATTCGTGTGGAGTGAAATGTATTGCAATTCATTGCACACATGAACATTTGGTGCATAACCACTCTAGCACTGAGTACCTTTCTCTTAGTACCAGGCCGGGCCCCTCTCCCTGTTGTGGTATCTTGGACCAGGTGTTCCAGGTTTGGTTTGAAATGCTGTAGGAGCTGTGCACACATGGGTCCATCCTCTCCCTCCAACTGAGTCACAGACAGGAAGGAGTACTTGTACTGCAATGCTGTGGGACTGCTAGGCACTTCAAGCATTTCCACCACCTATAGAAAATAGATGAGGATGAGGAAAGATCCAAGATAGACAATTAGACATATGACATCAAAAAAAAAAAAAATCAAATTAAACTTCATGTCCAAACTTCTTGTCATGGAATTTTCTGAAGTCATTTTGGTTTATCTCTTTTCAGCAGGGTATTTTGTACTTACAATGTAGTACTGTGGAAGGCGTGTGAGCTTAATGAAGAGTTTGTGTTTAGACAGGTTGCCAACAGGGTGAGAAGCCGAGTTGGACAGGTGAAGGACATCTGTACACACAGTGGGAAGGTGTTTCACAGACTGTCGAGAGCGCTGCTCCCCCAACCAGAACCTTGCCAGAGAGCAAGACAGACTTGGTGTTAGAAAAAGTCAAGGGTTCATAGCTCATACTCTCTCACATCATTCACACTGTTCACTAGTGGAAGACTCTGCCAACTGAGAGCCCAGGAAATTATTCTCAACACCAATCTTGCCACATGCCTAGTCAAGTGTTGCTACTGACAGTTACTGCTACTAACTGCAATTAATCAGTTTTGGCAGGCTAGAGGCAGGAGTCAAGACTACTGTTGACTCTGAGCTGCCTCTGCTATTTTCTCTCACTGTGTCAAAAACATCAACATTATACTGTCAGCTGTGATTACACATCATGTTAAATATATTAAGGACTGAGGAGGTGGACTTACTTTAGTTGTTGAAGCCAAGATATGATGCGCTTCATATCATCATTGATGGTCTTTTCAATGTCATCTAGCATGGACTGATCTGGAGAGACAACAGCCCAGAGTTTTATGTTCACAGAGCTGAGCATACAGAATGGTAGAAGTAAAGACACTGTAAATAAAGTTGTTTGTGGGTTTAAGTGTGGGACATTTCTTTCTTTCATTTGATGAGTGAAGGATCTGTTTAGCTGTCAGACTGACACATCCCTATAATATGTTGCCGGCTTTTCCATTCACACCGACATTATCATGGATCAGAGCTGCAGCAAAACTGTCCCCCCTCCCCACATCTGTGACTTTCACACACGACAAAGTGGAATGTCGGCGCATGATTCCCGCATAGAAAGGGTAGTGTGAATGGGTCTAGACAAATTAAGTATGAAGTTTAATCATCCACACCAAATTACTGTAAAATAGAAAAATCAAACCCTTGTTTAAACAATATTTGAATAAAAAATGTACAAGGACCAATACAATGAACATACACAAAACAAAAAAGGTTATGAGTGACTGCTTGCTATGACTTACCTAGTCCATACAGCATGGGTTGGAACATGCCAGAGTGCAGGTCTACAAAAATGTGTAAGCACTCTGAGCGACCACACGGCTCGAGTATTGGTATGACGAGGGTCGGTAAAGCAGTCTCAATGAATGCTGAAATAAACAGTCACAAGTGTGAATAACACCATGATTACAGTGCATTAATTTACAGAAGATGAAGGGAGGAGGTGTGATACAAAACTTATCTGTGAGCTAATGGTTAATTTCCCCATGTAATTCATCATAACTTATATCACAAATGTCTTTTCAGCAGAGTTGACTATGTGTCCTAAACAAAAGGACTGGGATGATATGTTTATTTCCTGACTCAATGTTATGATGATACTTGGATGCAGATTCAACATGCATTGCAATTCAATATTGAGATTTATTGAGATTGTTTGCTTTTTTAACACCTGAATTATACACTTTTAGACATAGTATAGAAGTAAGTGATAGTAATAATGCACTTCACATGTCAGTTAGTCTTTGCGAGTTTAATTGCTGCAGCATCATCGTTACAGTGATATGATGCCATGTCATACTAGACAACAACAAATACATTTGTACATCTGGAACTTCTTTCCACCTCCGAGTCTCTAATAAGCATAGACTAAGACGAAGCAATTCAATATGAATTCTATTGATCCAAATACATAAATAAGTGAATTTTTTTAAAGGACTTTTTTAACGGATCTACTTTCTGTATTTTCCTACCACTAATATAACATGATTTGGGTTTCAGATGTTGTCACTGACTAACACAAGCCAGTAGTTGCTGTTGGGGACAACACTTGTTTCTGTGCATTTGCTCAGTATATTACTAGGAATGTGTTTTAGTGGCAAGGATAATGAAGCACAGTATATACATACAGTTGTCACTGGGATTGCTGGCCTTCAGAATGGCTTTCAGCTCCTGTAGCTTCTGATGGGACCGGGCATGAACACTGTCGATCAAAAGTTTCTCCACAGAAAGATGGTCAATCTGATGAATGTATGACAGAAAAGAAATCATTAAAGTGCAATATATTCATACAGTAAGCCAGACTTCCCAATACTTTCTCTTACACTGAAAACATATTTATCAAAAAACATATGTTCTCCATACCTTCATAGCTCTCTCCATTAACTTGGAGTCACAGGCAGGGAGAGGAGGCTCGTGAGATATTTGCAGTGGTTTAGATCCATCTGACTCATCGATCTTGATAGTAACTTTATGCACTGACGCTGTACCTGTTTTTCTACCCAAAACCTGTTGGCTATAAAAACAAAGAAAAGAAAAATACAAAGAAGAAATCAGAACAACAAATACATACTGCAAAATACATACTGCGATTTCAAACCCTCTTTTCATTCAAATCTGGTAGTTTTTTCTTGTCCATATATGTGACAGTAATTAATAAAGTCTTACTTCCACACAGAGAGCGTGAGGTATTTTGCAGGCACATATCTCTCCTCTTGCACCAGGTCGCCCCATCGCTCTCTAATCAGCATCAGGGTCTGAGAGTGAAGCACCTCTAGTTGCAATGACAGACAGAAGGAGTCTGGAAACAGTACGGTTAAAGAAGACACAGTGTGGGAAAATACAGTCCTGGCAAATAAAGATTAAGTACTACACAAATCTTTCCATCAACATTCAAGACACACACACGCACATATCCTCAAGACACATGCACTTTTTTGGTAAAAGGAGCGTTTGTCCCCAACACAGACTGCTCTTTGACACGATGAGTTGCCCTGCTAGCGTTAGCAGGGGAAAGGCAGATCCGAGATGTTCTCATTAGCATTGTGACAAGCACAGTCGGGCTCATCATGCATGCTTAATTAGGATCTTTCATATTGGCAAGAATGCAAACAAGCTGTTGATTCTCTCTATGTTTTATCACAGACTGATGAGTGATAGGACCCGACTGTGTGATGACAGCTATTCTCTTCTTCCTTAATGTTTGGGATACAACAGCTGAATGGCACGATTATCACTGCACTGACATCGCAAATGTTAGGTGATGGGTTCTGAAGATGTCATGATAGTTCATTTATATCGCTGAAGTTCTAATTTAGCTTTAACTTTTGAATGGACACATAAAACAAAATGTATCTGTGTCTTAGTACAGGTGTTAGAAACACACATGTCTATAAGAAATGAATTACGCCTCAGATGATCTGTCTGGTTGATAAGTTGTAGTGAGGACATCGCTTCCCTTCCCACAGCAGTAACAAAAGGCTGTTGTGTTGTTTGAGAATTAATGAAAAAAAGAAGGGGGGGGGGGTTTAAGAAAGAAGCAATTCTGCAGCTGTGTTTCTCATTGGAATGCTTCACGTGTCTGCTTAACAGGTCAATACTCTACTGCAGCAGTTCACACTGGACTAGGAGTAAAGCCATGTGGATTTTTGCAGGACAAACAAAAAAAATACTTAAATGTATGTGCAGATAGACAGTCCAAGAAAGGATACGTAAGCAGTTGTACATGTCCTGTAGGGGTTTTTCATCTGCACACAGACGTGCCTGGACCAACTCGTGGATGAAGTTAACCTGCAGACTGTGGACCAAGGCTCGGCCATCTGCCAATATAGGGGTAGGATAGGAGTGGGGGTAGACGGAGTGTAGGGACAGGTTGAAAGACAAACCAGTTAAGAGTCAATCAAAGAGGGATAAACATTAGAAATGGAGTGTTTTGTCAATGGCACCCTCCCTCTGAAGTGCACAGCAGAGCTGGATGAATACGAGCCTTACCTCCAGTTTCTTTGTCCTCCACCAAAACCTCCAACTTCAGCAACCTCCAGGGAATATCAGGGTCATCACCCATCACCGTCAAAGTTGCCTCAAACTCTCCTTCCACACGGAACTTTACACGCCCATTTGCTACACAAAAACACACCCAAGCAAAGATGCAAAGAGCATCTTCTCATTACCAATACAATGGAAAACAAACTGGTCAAGAAATTATGAGAGTGGCTTTTAGTTCAAATTTACAATAGTGGGTTTCCATATGCGGCTTACCAACTGTGAGGTTTGCTAGCTGGGGTGGCAAGTCTGTGGTGACAAGGCGGTGTCGTAGAATCTGATTAAGCTGGTTCAAGGTGGTATGCTTCTCTGACTTAGTGATTGGGTCAGGAGGAATTATCTTATCCTGTAAAAATCGACACAGAAATCATTGTGCTGACATACCAAACATTCAAGATGTTAAAGACATCTAAAAACACAGATCAGTAGATGCAGTGAAAGAAGTTTAACAAGACTTACTCGTATACATGTGGGTAGGCGTGGGTATGACCCTGTGGTGAGAACATCAATGGCAAAGGGGATGGCAAAGCTGGGCAAACGAGCATGTACGAGGGCATCTCTCGCCAGCGATGCAAGCCTATCAGCTGTATCCACAAACAGGATGGTCTGCTGATCCAAGAAGCTGGAAATCATCTGTTACCATGGATACGATGGACAGAGGAAAGATCAAATTGTTTAACATCTGACAGACACAAGGCAATGTGCAATGTACTATCAAACTCTGACCATGTGGAGTGCTATTGAGAAAATGATATTACACAGAACATACCGCACACTTCTCCACTTTTCCTGCATTGCTTGCCCACTTCACCAGTGCCAGCAGCCGAACAAATAGCTGCCTGGTGCGACTAGCAAACTGGACAATTTCAATTTTTCTGAAAAACAAAACAAACAAACAAAAAAACGATGATTATGGTAATACAATCAGCCTCACAGAATCAGTGGCTATAGTTGTGAAGGGATGACGAAGTTCTCAATGAATTTTAAATTAACATACCTCTCCATGTCCGTTTTTCTGGGAAGTCTAGAAACAAAAAAATAAATTGCTTGATTATTGCCATTCTGCCTTGATCCTTAGAGTATAGAGCACAACATATTACCTGCCCCAACAACAACAGACATTCCTAATGCGAGAGTCTGCTTTCACATACATAAACACATACATATCTATTGGTACGACACATATATTTGTCGCCCGACAGGTATCCCAGATAACCGTAAACATAACTTTAGGGACCTTCAGACATATGTTGATGATGATGGTGTTTACCGGTACGCCCCCTCATAGTAGTAGTTATCTGTGCTATGCAAGAGCTCATCCTCGCCATTAATATGAAAAGCACACCATAACGTCTTATTTTGTAAGCCGGTTAGCGTTTATTTTAGTGGGTGGAAGAAGAGCATCCACTGGGTTGACCAACGTTAGCTGATTAGCCCGCCGGGTACCCTAGTTAGCTTTGAGGCCTACAAGCTAAAATGTTAACTTACAGCTCTGCCAGCAGGGTAATTTCATGGTAGGTCCTCTGGAGAAGAAACTCAATGAGCAGGCTCAGCCGGACCCCCTGTGTGGCCGGTGCTCCGGGTGGTGGTGGCTGTGGTCCCGAGACAACCGGACCTCCAAGTGGGACGAGCTGCCCATCTGACCCAATCTGCACCGGAGCCATTTTACAATGACGATTCTGAGTAGTTAGCTACGGCGATGCACAGGCAGCGCTGCAAAGGGAAACTATCGAGTTGTACTTCCTAACTCCTTGCGAAAAGGTGTTAGTAGCAGTCTCACAACATTTCTTTCCCGAGACGAGTTCCTCGGCGTGGACTTGGTTTCCTTATTCAGCCGTAAACTCAACAAATGCACCAAATTTAGTAACCCATTAAGGAGAAGACTCAATGCCGCTCGGCCGCCATCTTTGCTGTCGGGAATCCTTACGGCAGGCCCCAGGTGGGAAGGAAAACCCAGACTGGAGCATTGAGGAACGAGAGTCATGAATGTCTCCCTCAGTTGCCAGGCCACTGGTTCCCACACTGGGGTAGGCTAATTGTGGTACCCAACACATTGTTTGTGTTCGTTATTTTCCCGGAGAAACGCGTGTCTGCTGACGGTAACGTTTGTGTGTTCACAGGCGACGGTCGATGACCAAACGTGTTCTCTAATCTGTTGCCCTGGTAACAGATGACAGTAGTTATGGAAAAGTCTGTAACTACGTGTATCAGACTTCACATGCAGTACATTTTCTTTTGTGTGTGTTTAAAACATGCAATTTCTTAAGAAACTGATTAAAGCTGTCAAATAATTGTAGTAAAGTAAAAATAAACATTAAAAAAATGTCTGAAATGTAGTACAGGAAAAGAAGAGTGGCATGAAAAGAAAAGACTCAAGTAAAGTTGCCCTTGAGTAAGTTAGTTGTCAGTTATATTCTGCCATTGGTGTACAGAGTCGACCAGCATAGTGTGGGTTACGGAAGAATTATTAGAGAGTCTGGAAACAGACATCTGCCTGTGCTGCAAGGAAGACAAGGCATGAGTGGGGCGGCTGTGGCTCAGGGGTAGAGCTAGCATCTTGTTATCAGAAGGCTGATGGTTCGATTCCCCTGTTCTGCATGTCAAAGTGTCCTTGGGCACAATATAGTGAACACTAATCTGCTCCTATTGTGCTGGTCAGCCTCTTGCATGTCAGCCAGTGCTATCGGTGTATGTATGAATTACTGTAACTCACTTTGGACAAAAGCATCTGCTCAATGTAAATGTATGGTGGACCACCTGGAGGAGGACAGACTGAAAAAAAAAACACCCAGAGGCAAAGCTCAAGTGCCCCATTCACACATGTACTGGGGACCAATATTTAGTAAGCCATGCACAACTGAATGTAATACTACCCATCAAAACTCCTCAGATCTGATGTGTGCAACTTTTGATAGAGGTAACATAAACAACTTTATAATGTTTAACACTTAATGTTCCTATTATGTGTTTGACAAATCATTCTGGTTAACAAAGATTTTATTATAATACTATTACATCCAGACATCTGTAATGCTATGTCGTCTTGGTGAGTTCAATATGTGGGTTAAGAGGGCTGATTACATGACTAAATGTTATTTCTACCAGTGGTTTGATCATAGGTCCCAGTTTATATGCATTTTCATTCACTTGTATTTATCTTCCCACACAGAGGCAGCTAAGCCCCTCTTGACCCCTTTTTGATACACGGCATATTGAAAATAATCAAATTAATGTATTTCATTTATCACAGAGTGATCCTGTGTTAGGCCAGGCAAATCACAGTCAGAGCACAAAGAATCTAATGCAGGACGGGACGGAGGCTAAGTGACTTTCTCACTGTATTACTATGGTGTGGCCTTGTTTTTTGCTGTTTAATTGAAGTAGCATATACTGTACTTAAACTGTGTCTGGAATTGTAGTGAGATCAGTGGTCTCCCTGTTCAGTATTTAATCTAATGTTCCTCTGCAAAATCTCCATTTTAAAGAGGTAAAGGGGAATAATGTGCAAAAAGAAAGGGCAGCACAAATTGAATTTCCTCCGGGATCAATAAAGTATCTATCTATCTATCTATCTATCTATCTATCTATCTATCTATCTATCTATCTATCTATCTATCTATCTATCTATCTACCCGTATTCACACATCTGTGGTAGTTCACGCCATCATTTGCTCTTTATTTTCTTATTATCTCACGACTATTTTTGTAAAATTGATGCTACCCTGGTAATCTGTTTGGTCAGGATTGTAATGACTTAAGGACACTGTGTATGAGCCTGTGGATACAAGAAGCCAACAACGTTACAGATTTATGTCTGAAAGAGAGTCATACTAGGCCCACTGGTACCCATTACCTCAGGGCTTCTAAAGATTAATGTTTGAGAAGCATGACAGATTTAGGGTGAGAGAACAAACAAAATTAATGAAAGAAAATTAAACTGACTTCAAGGGGTGATTTTGAAATATTTAGAAATAAAGGGGCCCTTCAAGCTTTGTTTCCTGCCAGCTACTGTGTACTGCAGCTGCAAGAAATAGTTCCTCGGAAAAAATGTAAACTGTATGCACTGGCAGAATCAATGCAAAGACCTTGTTGGAAATACCAGCATTGTAAAATCCCTCCACTGTATTTGTATGTTGTAGTTTGTATCTTATGACTCTTAGTTTATTGCAGGACTGTTGCATTAGATTGCATTACACTGTCTTGTGTTTGTCCGGTGTATTAAAACAAGTGGGTGCGTGAGTGAACAGAATCAGAATCAGAATACCTTTATTGATGGGGCAATTTCTTTGCTACAGCAGCAAAAGGACAGTAGTACTTAAAAAAGCCTATAACAATAGAGAATAATAAACAAAATAATCAGAAAAGGTAAGAAATGTAATAGAGAGAATAAACTCCTATATACCGATGAACGTATTTAGTGTAATTAAAGTGCATACGGAAGCAATTAGACATGTGACTATAATAACTCTAAGGGATTTTGCACTGTGCTTTAATACATTATGTACAATATCATTTGACATGATGATAGTCAGTTCCAGTGCGGATCTTTTAACGTTCAGTGTGGACGAGAGGAATGATTCCAGCAGGACAGACGTGTTTCAGTTATCATATGGTCTGCACGTCCTTTAATCTGGACAAGACCATGTCCACAATCCTTCCTTTCAACAATTACAAACACATTCCAGTTGCCTCACCAACACAAAGCTTAAATCTGGGTTTATTTGCCATTACCACAGTTTTTCCCTTGTCCAGATTCTGGGGATAGATTCTCTTAAGTCTACCCCTTGCCTGTATTTTCTCAAACGCTCTCTGATATCTACTGAAATGTCAGTGTGTGTGTGTGTGTGTGTGTGTGTGTGCATCTGAAGCTGCCTCTGTTCTGTTACTTTTGACATGTGTATCACTTGGTGGTGTGTGCATGTCTGACCTCCCCGTGCGATAGGAGGCGGTGTAGTTCGGTGCGTCAGGTCGCTCGCTTCTTTTTCTCGCTCGGTTTTAATCAAACCACGGCTCGGATTATCTCCTGGAGCCGGAATCATTTATCAGAATTGAGAGAGGTTTTATGCCCTTTCCATTCAGCGGGTGTTGTGTTTGCGGAGCTGTTCTCGGTTGCGGCGCAAACTAGCTCACAGACGACGCCGACTGTCGAGAGTTCACATAGTCGTCTGGCCTGTTTTTTTTTTTTTTATACTGAGCAGCGTTTGTGTCCGACTGCGCTTCCGCCATGTTGAAGTGATTCAAGTTGTGAGTGACTGCTGGGACCGAAGTGACAAGCCCCAGAAACCGGACTAGATAGAGTTAGGGGGCTGTTACCGCGCCGGTGACGCAGGAAAAACACCCAGAAGCAGAGGAAAAGCGTAGGAATTAGATCTTTCTAGTAACAGGTTTGTGTCCTGCGAAACTGTCAGCGATATAGGCCACGTTTATGTAATATACGACGACACCATCGTTCAAGGCTGGACGTAGCCCGTGAATAGAGGGGGAAGTCATATCAAATTCCTGGTGAGTTGTTAGCTAACTAGCTCGGTCCGCTGGCTGATGATTGTTAGCTGGCTACTGCTAGTATTTGCGTCAGCTGGTGGTGGATGCAAGGTAACATTACTGCATTTGGGTTACTTGTGTGATCAACTTGCTGGTGCTTATTTCCCTGTTAGCTACTGCTTACTGCATCTTTGACAATGTCAACGCGATTAAACTGCAATTCATGGTCTTAACACAACGGGTAGTATGATTAGCGTACCCCGCTAGATTCACTGATGCCAAGCTAGCGCTAGCTACCAAATGGTCATCGGCACTGTCTACAGCCTGAGATGGGACATTTCCTTTAAACGGTTCATGTTTACAAGTTACTGAAATTTGGTTATCTTACATATACATTTATATTGTCTTTCATTAATATTAGCATTACCAAAGCCACATTGCTGTTAACATCTTGTATCACTCGGGCCTCCAAGATCTTATTTTCAGTTTGTTTTAGCTAAGTTATAACTTGGCGTTAGACGGTACAGGTCAGAACGCTCACTCACTAAATTTCAGGAAATAGACGACTCCCCTGTCACTAACATATTAACGTTATCTAAGATAGCTAGCTGGGTTAACTTATTCTAAACGCTGAAATAACTGCAAAATGACGTTTAGATTAATCTGTGAGCGTTCGCTTTATAGATGGGAAAACTGGTTATTTGTCGAGCCTTATCAGCAAGCCGCTTGTCAAAACTGAAACGTTAACGTTAGCTAAATGCACCCTCGGGTATTAAGCTAACAGCTAGCTAACATTTACTGTTTATCTAGATTGTCCCTCGTTAGCACGCTAGCACGACCGATGCTCATTGTAAATGGCGTTACAGGAACATGGTTGTAGAAACAATAAAGCCGCGGAGAGTGATGTTAGATCGATAATTATATTAGTTATTAATCAAACTATCGGTGTGCTTAAGCTCGTCCGTTATGTTGCAAAGGCTTTCTGTGCAATTTTAATGTCAGGCCCGACCGAATAATGAGGCCTGCATGTCTCAGCGCAATGGGCTTTGGACGACAAGGCCGTCACCGCTCTGCCGTCTGGGCGGATCGCCTTGCAAGCTAACCTAACGTTGGTTGCCGCAGCTAGCTAGCAGCAGGCGTTAACTAACTAAACCACCAGCTGTTAACGGTTGTTGACGGCGCTAGTTTGTAATCATAGTTACGTAATGTCACCGTGTGTTTTATGTGCATCTGGAAGTCTAATTTTGAACATATTCAAAGGTGCCTCACGTATTGTTCCATGACCGATTTCTCCGTCCATAAGATGTTTTTAATAACACTAACGTTAACGTTTCGACGCCGGTTCAGTCCAAAAGGCCGCAGTTGTACCAGCATAGCGTTTATATAGTGTCTGTTGTTACCGTGTATTTAAGTTTTTGGCTCTTGATAAAGCATAACAATTAGTTTTTTGTACGACATTAGAGTGATCTTCCACATTTCACCCATTTGTAAATAGTTTGATACTGAGCGATTGTATTGGTAGTAGTTTCAGATACATGATCTGACATTTTGTTCACAGCAAGCCAAAGACTATGGCCAGATGTTGCTTTCAATAATGACTGTAAAATAATGTGCTGTCTGCCATGACAGCTGCAACCCAAACTGCAGATGTCACTGGCCACCTGTAAAATAGATAAAAATCTAGTTTCACTACCCTAACAATAAGGAAGACAGTTGTCGAGTAGGTAAACAAAACATGTCTTAACTGCTTCACCAAATGAAAGAAACAGGAATGAAGAAAGACATGAATGGCTACTCACTAAAAAAATAAAATGAAATAAAAAAAATAGTATATAATAGTCACCAAAAGTCACATCAGTTGCTTTAGTGCAGCAGTGTTAGGTTGCTGTAAGGCACGTGTTTGCAAGACAGGCTGTTGGTTTTAGATTGACACTCCTCTCCAACAGGGTGGCAGTTATGGTTCATAACTATGTCCTACATTCTCGAAAGTTGGTCTTTGTTAGTCATAATTAATTTTTATATCAAACGTTATAGTTGAACTGTTGTTATTTCCAGCCATTTGTTGATCTGGTAATCTGTTGAGTTTTGTTGGCAGAAGACACAGTGGACATGGGCTTTTAGAAAGTGAAAGAAATTGAGATTGTAAGTAGTCATGGACTCCTGTCCTTTAGAGCTTGGTTTTACAGCAGGTCAGACTCTATATTGTGATTGTCACCTTAACTGAGGCTTTCAGCTGGTTAAATGACATAGAAGATGTCTTTGTTTTTCCTTGTGTTCTTCTAAACATTATCAAATTATGTTTCATTACCTTTATTCCCAACACCTCATTTACCATGGTCACAGGTCACAGGTCACAGGAATAGCTGTGGATAAGGGTTCTCATTTCAAGTCTATAAAATGCCAATAATGCTTTCCCGTGTCAAATTATAAGATACATTTAAAACAGAATTCACTCTGAACCAGCATATAGGCTAATCATACTGTTCATTTTAATGACCCAAATATTAAAAGGTGTGGTGTTGATGGCCTTGACAGAGATGCACATTGCAAATAGCAATTGGTATGTTGAAATGTGTTCTGGTGCATTAAAATAGCATTTGGCATGAATCAAAAAATAGCCCGTAATAAGACTTCAGCTTTACTTCTTCTGAATATCTGAATATGAAGGTATGTGTTCTTAAGTATTTGTACGAAATGTTACAGCAGGTCATTCATAGTCCCCTTTATTGTGGCCAACAATATCTATTTGAGCTTGTCGCTGCCATTGAAATATTTTTAACACATTATTTAAGTAAGCCCTCTTTTGGATGCTGAAAATTGGAAAGGTTAAGATAAAATTGAATGTGAATTGGACTGCACAAATAATTATCCAAATTACAAGAACTGCAATTATTTTGTAAAGGTAAACTATCATTGGGCAATCTTTTAATGGCATTTTGTAGCGCTGCAGAGATGCACTGGCCCTCACAGCCTTTTCTCCAGATGTGATAAAACATGTTTGTTTGGCAGAGACCAGAAGACACTCCACAAAACACTAGTTTTTCAATGACAATGAAAATTGTTATATAAAATTTAATCATCCATGATAATCATTAATTATATTTTTATCGCAATATCTATCAAAAATAATCACAGTTTTACTTTTTGGTGGTATAGTGCGGCACTAATGTGAATATTTATCCACAATGAAAGCTGTGGTTTGATGACACTAGCTTTAAAAAGGGTACATTTATCTTTAGCATTCGCCATGTAATAAATAAGCAGGCAATATGTATTTTATTGATTGTCATTCTTACATTTAAATGTATGGTGTCATACAAGCTAGGTCTGTAATAATTACATTGCACCAAGTTAAGTAAATTATGGAGATTAGAGTTTTTCAAAATCTATACCAGTATTGGAAATGTTGCTGATACTGCCAAAAATGCAGGTATTGATATGATACTGATACCATGTAATTTAGAAACAGGACCTTGCTACTTCAGTTAGTTCCGTTAGCTTTGATTAAGTTTAGACACTGGAAATCAATTATTCTGCGTTGCTTTGAAAGCCAACACAGGAAGTTGTGCTGTGCTGCTCCTGGCAACTACTGTTTTTAAAGCTGTGAAGAAAAAGTTAATTTCACGTGAGTCAGACAGAGCTAGCATCATGTCAGCTATTTGGCAATATTTCATGCTGGGCAACCCCACCAGTAAAAAGGCGACAAGTTCTGTATGCAGGGCTGTAATTTTTGGGGAATGGCACGAGTGTTACCAATTTTAACACCAGCAACCTTATAAAGCTTTTGAAGATGCATCACGCAAAAGAGTGCGACGAAGCTGCTCTCCCCAAACTTCATTAGACAGTGAGGGAACACATTTCATGTAGGCTGAAAGACATGCAGGCAATCCGCTTAACTGCTGACATTTGGACCTTGTCTTTGCTGAGTCTGCACACTGGGTGGACACAGTATCGCCACCATCATTTACCCATCAAAGTGCAGTTCTGCAAGTAAACGAGTTCCGTGAGTACGTTTAGTACGTTTTGACTAAGTTGCTGTTGCAGTACTGTTTTAAACTGTTCTGTTTCAAAAGTTAACTTTTCAACTTAAGTGCGCTTAACAGTTTTTAAAGAAATTGTTAGTCATTAGTAGTATATTTCTTTATTTGTTCTTGTTCAGTAAAAGACTGACAGTCAAATTGATAATAAAAGAATGTTGTATGGCAGTTATCCTCTGCAAGGTTTAAGCTGAACCAGTCCATACAAGTCTGTTTTTTTTGTTTTGTTTTGTTTTGTTTTTTTTAAGTAAGCACTGGTATGGGGTTGGTATTTGGAATCAGTTGATACCCAAAGCCCAGGTATCGGAATCAGAATCTGTGAGGAAAAAATATCAGAACGTCTCTAAATGATCAGGGAATGCCCTGACAACACCAAAAGAAGTCAGCCAGCCAAGAAATGCATTCAGTGAGACAATTATGCAGTTTCAAATAAACTGATCTTCAATACATTTATTTGTTTTTTTAATAAATCAACTAAATTTGTCAGTTATAATGTGTAGAGAGACAAACATCTGAAGCAAAAAAGAAAAAAGGGAATGATAAGATAACAAAGTTTCCCTGGCCCGAATCAAAATGGGAATTTTTATTAGTAATTCACAATACAGATATTTCAGCTGATACCTCTAACTAAACATTACTTGCTTTCATGGCTAATACCAATAAGGTAACCAATAATTTCACATTTTGTCAAGTTTCTTACCTGTAGTATACCTTAGGGTGAGAAAGGCTTAAATGTCTTGAGCGAAGATCGATGCTTTAATATAGTCGGCATTCTGCTAGTGTAGTGTTGCTTGGTGCATTTCTACATACTTGAGAGTGAATTCCAACTGTGCCCTTTGCTCCATGATAAATGGCATTGCAAGGTTTCTCACACAGAAATAAGCACTGGTCCTTCCTTTTTGTATTAACATCCTCCTCCCGCCTCAGACCTTTCTCACCTGGTTTGTAGTGCTGCATTTTAGTTTGCTTGGAATTTTGTGTGTGTGTGTGTGTGTGTGTGTGTGTGTGTGTGTGTGTGTGTGTGTGTGTGTGTATGTGAAAAGTAAACCAAACCCAAGGAAAAAAGTTCCTATTTTGTAGCCAGCTCATCAGCTGAATTACACCAGAGCAAATCATTACAGGTTTGCAAACACCCTTAGGCTACTTTACTGTAATGACAGTGGCTTGTTATCATTTTTTGTGTAACAAATCATTTGCTAAATGGACGTGACTGTTACAAAACAATCAGGCGATTTGTGCTTTTCACCTGCTAGTCAAGCAACTAAATTACAACTGATTAAGTAAAGTAGGAGTAATGCTGCACTTAAGATTTAATAAGACTAATGCAACAGTCGATGGGAAGAGAAGGAACAGATGCAAATGGATAGCCTGGTAGATATATGATAGGTGTTTGCTAGATGCCATTGTCACTTGCCACAACCAATACTAATAATGGTGAGTAAACATATTGGCTGATATACTCACATTGCAATGATTGCTCGAATGTAATTATTAAACCCTTGTGACAAATATAATCAATAGAGGCGGGGTATTTTAGATTTTAACAATACACTAAATTATTAAGTCAAAAACAGCAGTGGACTGACACACCAAACTTCATTGTAAAATTTTAATTTAAGTATCTTCGTGTGAATTATAATCTCAAAAAACAAAGTTTTTACTGATATCTGTAATCGACCCAAATTTTACAGACCAACTTCTGGGCTTAAACTTGTCTTGCAGTATTTATCGTAGTTGTGTGAGCACACTTTTTTCTTATGCAGTGAGGGAGTAGTACTAACATTACAGGGTTCACTTCCAAATACATTTGGATAGATAATATGGCCGAACTGCTGGCTTGTCTGAAACTATCTGATTGCTTGGGAATATCGCTCCATCAAACTTTTTTCATGTAGCAGCGTTGTTATGTTTGTAGATCTCAGGAGTTTACATGGGGGAGGCACAAAATTAATGGCCAAAACAACAAAAAGAAGATCCAGGTTGCAGTGACCAGAGTTGGTCAAGGCTACGAGAAAGTATGACAGTGTTCTTGGACTGTTCTGAAGTGTCTTGTTGTTATCATTCTGTTTTATTATCATGCTCAGGCTTCTCACATATTATACAGTAGTTCGAGTTTTTCACCTGATCAGTAGCAATCAGAAGTTCATAATATATATTGATAATAACTCAGTCAGTGTTATTTGGAAACGCCAGTCACAAAAACACTAAAATGAATGTCAAACTTTTGTATTCACTTTGCTGTCCATCATACCTGTCCTGTCCCATCAATACCCACCTCAGACTATGTTTGTGACTGCCCTTGCACGAATTTGAGTTGGATTCAGGCAGGTAGTAGTATCCTCTGGCTGCTTGTTCCTAGGATTGGCCAAAGTGCTTGAGGAAAATTTTTACCAGTCTTGCAGCTGCTGCAACAAAAGATTTAGTTGGACAGGAGGAGCAACATGTTTGGGACAGCATAATTATTGTCAGGTTAGATGGGCTGGTAGTGACACAGGTCACTGCAATTTCTCTGGATGGCAAATGAAAAGATTTTAAAAAATGTCTGTCGGTAATGTCTGTATAAATTATACAGATGCATGATGTATATCAGAACAATAAATTACCAATAACATGAATATATATATATAAAGAAATATATATTGGCTGTTTAGCAGTACATAATACGCCTCCATAATGTCATAGTAACAGTCCAAATTGTAAACTCTGATACCATGGAAGTTGGTTTAAAATTAACGATAAAACATGAAGAAGAGGAAGAAGGAATCATAATTGGCCATCTTTGCTCATACATTTGAGCCTTCCTTAGTCCTCTTTTTAGAGTTTTAAGTGGTTGTCTCGTTGGCATCAGCCATAAGAAGTAGCTAATTATCAGTTATTATTATAGAAAAAAAGATCTATATTGTGCATCCCTGCTAAAGTGACCAAAGCATGCAGGTGTGGGATACATCTAGAGAACTGTAAATGTAGAATAAGGCAGTTGTTCACTTTGTTTGGTGTAATTATGTTATAAAGAGCCTGTAACAGATCTTTTGGTACTGGACTCTAAATCTACTGGTACTACCATGTATATTCTAAATCAGTGATCTGCGTCAGACTGCATCAAAACCTGTCTGGAGCATCCTGATTAATAACACATATTGTTGGTGGCAGAACACAATGTTATTTAGGTGGCTTAGGATAATTTAGAGGTTAATTTCAGCAATACATGATTATAACCACCTAACTTATTTTGTGTGTGTGTATCACAAGTAACTTTTGACCTTTATCCCCTCTTCCCTGCTCCAGGTTATGCAATGGTCTCAGCAGCACAACCAGATCTCCAGGTGCTTGTGTCCCTCTCTCGTGTGTTCGGGCTCTCTTCCCTCTGCTCTACAGCTGAGGTGGCTGTGATTTCCCTTCTGGTCAGCACTCCCTAAGAGGCCAAGATTGCCAAGATCTGCCCCGTGGCGAGCATGACGGCCACCACGCGTGGCTCTCCGGTGGGGGGCAATGACAGTCAGGGCCAGGGCCAGGGCCAGGCACCTGATGCCCAGAGCCAGCCCCCACTGCCACAGAACCAGGTCAGTTTTAACTTTCCAGCTAATACTCATCACTGGGCCTTTCCTTACTGTCCTTCAACACACCTACCATATTTCTTCCTTTTATGTTGAATATGTCTGATGTTGTCTCCCTTTGGCTGGCGACTGCTTTCATCCAGTCACAT
This sequence comes from Acanthopagrus latus, assembly GCF_904848185.1. Lineage (NCBI taxonomy): Eukaryota > Metazoa > Chordata > Actinopteri > Spariformes > Sparidae > Acanthopagrus > Acanthopagrus latus. The sequence goes on along the minus strand of NC_051047.1, from coordinate 8,100,285 downwards.
CACATTATACTCGTTTTAAATGACTGTGCATAACACTTCCTTTCCAAAGGTAGACACATATTATTCAATTAACCTGTGTAGGAAGGGGAACCAGAATGTGTTTTGTTAGCTCTCTTTTTGTACATCCACACACTGCAGCACAGTTGTTTTTAACAGATATTGCTCCTACCTAACCTCACACAGATGCCAAAGTGGACGAGAAGGGAGGGGAGGAGGGAACGGAAAAGGGGGAGAAAGAGAGTGAAGGCGAGGCATCAATGAACAGAGCCTCCTGAGTGATGGATAAAGGATGTGTGTATGTGCAGGCCTGTGTTGGTTAGAGATGAGCCGTGGTGAGACGTGAGAGGCAAGCTGCCTATGTAGGTCAGCCAAGCAGAAGGAGCCTTCACCACACACCCGCACATTTCATATTTCTCAGTTGTGCATCTCTCCCGTTTATGTGTATCTCTCTTTTACTCTCTCACACACAGCTGCTCACACCACCATCATGCTCATACATACTCGTTAGATGAGGAAAGAAATAAAGAAGGGAATGGTGACACTGGAGCGGAGATGCACATTTATTGATGCACATTTGCTTCTTTTTTTTTCAAACACCCCCCCCCCAAAATGTGTTTGACAGCACCGTAACAGATACATGCTAACACAGTTATACCTCTAACACAAACACATCAGCCCCCAGTTTTTGTTTCCTCCAGGTAGATAAGGATGAAGAGGGCATATGTCTGTTTGCCAAATACTAAGAGTATAATGACTTGAATGGCTCTGTTTAAAGGCCTTTCATGAAAGACACCTGCTTCTTTATACATACATGTATTCACTTAGTGACCAGAACAGTAGAAACCCTATACCATACAGGAAGTGGGCCATGCTTTTCCATTGGTATATGTTTCTATAGAAACAGTATAACAAATTAAGTTAATGTTTTGCTTTGCTGGTCAATAAATTGTTTCATTCTGGATCTTGCATTTTATTGAAGGTTTGGTGTCAGTTGCATGAAGCCAGGCTTATTTCTCATCCTTTGTTTAAGTGTTCTGGGTACACCAATGATCAAAAACAAAATTCCACTTTGTGTCTATCAAAACACGGCAGTTGCATAGGCCTGTTCACAAATAGCCAGATGAACAAACAAATTAATTAGAAAGCAGCCTGCAGTTTCAGAAAATGATATGAAAGTGAGCTATCAGGCAGTTAGTCATGTCTCTTGATTTGAGTGGTCCCTAATGATGATAGTGAAACTGTACTTGAATTGCTGTTTGGTCATAGTGAAGATAAAACAAAACTGTTCAAGTCTCTTACATATTTTTTATTTTTTTAATGGCCAAGCCATATTTTGTCGTCCATATGCTTATTTACACAAAATCAAAACGAATCAATCAAAGTGTCTTGATGGTTGAGTGGGTTAATATACATGCCATGTCACCACAACAGCCCTTCTTAGTCACATATCACCACCCTCCCTCTCACCTGGTGTTATGTGTCTGTGTCAACGGTCTTCCGTTTTTTTTTTTGTTTTTTTTTTTATTCTCTGGTATTAATCAGTAGGAGTTGTTCAGTTGTTTTAACCAGTATCGATTACTACTACTATACATTTACATTACACTTTACTTGAGTATTTCCTTTTCTGCTAATTTATACATCCTCTCCACTACATTTATTTGATACCTTTAGTTACTAGTTACTTTGCAGATTCATATTATTGTAATGTTTGTAGGCCATTATTTGTGATGGGTTACTAATCAGATAGTGTTGTGGGCGGGACATTGTATTAGAGGATGTTGCATCAGAACCAAACTAGATCATGTTTAATGTAGTTAAAATGTAATGTAATCTGGCAGAAAAATCACTGATGCCAATGATTAACATTGGGCCGATAATCAACCAGGCCATTTATCAGACTATAACTAGTAGTGAGCATTGCATGTAATTGTTTCATTTAACATCACCCTAGACGTATAGTTTTATTTATGAATTATTACTTTTTTATTACTGATTAATGTTAGAAAAAGCAACCAACAATTAACTTTTTACATTACCTTCTTATTTATTACTCTACTTTGTGCAGGTGTTTCACTGAAATTACATTTATTACATTTATACATTCAATACTTACTATTAATACTGCATAAAGATTTTTTTTTAGGTATTTTGTTTTTGAGACCTTTCTGTTCTGTTTTGTTTATATGATGCAAGCAGTGATCAATGTGCATTTGATTCTCTGGTTTCTCTAGACATCATCTCCAAACTCATCTAATGAGAACTCTCCAGTGAGCCCACCAGATGAGCAGGGCCAGGGTGATGGCCCCCCACAGTTGGAAGAGGAGGAGCCCGCCTTCCCTCACACTGACCTAGCTAAGCTGGATGACATGATCAACAGGTACTTCCTCATTTGTTGACACAGGGGCTGCATCCAAATTGCACTGATTAACTTAAGTGAGTTTCATTTCGCATTTGCTTGAAAAGTTTTGCCCTGAGTCTCTATTTTCATTGTGTTTGTGAGGGGTGCACATTTTTGACTTGGGTAAAACATTTTTTCAAGACATTGTTGACTTTGTATGTGCACTTAAAAACTGGCTTCACATTCAATCTGAACACATCACAACAGTCACGCCACCACAGGGAAGGTGTTTAACAGCATGTGAAATTGAGCTCTGTGAGATGCAGGTAGACATCATATACAACATCCATGCTTTTTACACATTTATAGTGATTTTTCCGTTGATTTAATTTTTTTTCTCCTAGGCCTCGTTGGGTCGTTCCAGTTTTGCCAAAAGGAGAATTAGAAGTCCTCTTGGAAGCTGCTATAGACCTGAGTAAAAAAGGTAAGAATATATAGAATCTGGCAAGACTTTCTGAACAAAATATTCATGTAATGCTGATTATAGGTTAGATTATGATTTGTAGGTGTAAGGTGTATTTTACACATCAAAAGATCTGTTGTTTAAAATGTATTAAAACAGGGAAAAGCAACACATCTTGACATTTTAGAAACTGGAACCAACAAATGTTTACTCTTTTTGCTTGGAAAACTGAATTAGAATGAATTATTAGAAATAGTTACTGAAAACGGTTGGTAATATATTTGATATATTGATATATGATTGATATATTTGGCTCAACCAACAGACCAAGATATTGTCCATTTTTAATGAAATCAAACAACAGTTTAATGGACTGAATATTTCATCACTAAAATCAAGCCTTATTCCACCTGATTGTCCACTGTTCACTGAACCAAATATATAGACCTTCATTTTTCGTCAATCTGCATAAATGATGTTACTTTATGAGTCTCAGTATTTTGTCAACAAATGATCCTCCTCAGATCAGTGTCTGAATTGTAGTGCACACTACATATTACATTCAGACTGCTGGAAAAATACTCAAAACATTAAGTGCGTTGATGCAGTTATCAAAAGTATCATGTTTGTTTTGTACTTCACATATGAAATGTCATAATGAGATGAAGGTCAAAGACCAGATATTAATTTGATTCATCCAATTTTAAAACCATAGTAGACATTCCTCTACCCAGGCCATTTGAAAACGGAAACCTTTACAAATTGTTTCATAATCTTGTTTAATTCTTTACACATTTTATATGAACGGTCTGATATCTTATGAGGGACATATTTCCTTGCAGGATTGGATGTGAAGTGTGAGGCATGTCAGAGGTTTTTCCGAGATGGTCTGACCATCTCCTTCACAAAGATCCTGACAGACGAGGCAGTCAGTGGCTGGAAGTTTGAAATCCATGTGAGTCCTCATTGCTTCTTTGTATTCTGGTGCTTGAAAAAATTGAAGCCAAGGAATCTATGTAAATAGATTATCTTAAACATATAAAAGTGTCATATAAGCAGTAAGACTTCCCTGAAAAATGAGAACCCTCTTTTGAATTTGACTCCACTTTCAGTTCCTATAAAATTACTATGTACTGGTTTAGTGGAGGGGATCAAAGGTGTTCTGAAAGGTTGACAAAATCTATATCATTATCAGTTAGCATGACTAGGCACAGCCATCTTGGCTTTATTTGTTCTCTGGCATCTTTGCCCTTATCTCTTTGGATGTATGCATTGTTAAGATGGGGTCTTGCCTGTAAATTGAGTTTCCTGTTTGTTTTACTTAGGGCTGAGGCAACGCCAGCAGTGATCAATGATCTTTTTGTAAGAAGTAGCTGAGGCTGGCTGTTGTGTTGTATTAGCGAGATTGATCCCTTGAACCTTTTCATGGTAAATGGAGTGAGACAAGCAAGGATGTAAAGGAGCAAAACATCTTGGTTTCCTTTACTCTGAAAATTGTGTATGTTTAAGAAATATGTCTCTGGCAGCTGCCTGCTGGTATTTCCAGGTACCTAATGTAAACCTATCAATGAGGTATAGGTTATTGGTGGAGTTCCAAGTCAAAATGGTCATTGTTACTAAACCAGAAGTAGATTGCAGTATTCCAGAGAGGGGATTTTTCAGATGACCTTGAAATCATCACATACTTATGCTTTCTTTCGCTGTCTCTCATAATAACAAAGTTAATATGCAACTGTTTTTTTTGACACACAAACCTTATTTTTATAGAGGTGCATCATCAATAACACACACCGGTTGGTGGAGCTGTGTGTGGCCAAGCTCTCTCAGGACTGGTTCCCTCTACTGGAGCTGCTGGCCATGGCCACCAACCCTCACTGCAAGTTCCACATCTACAACGGCACACGGCCCTCTGAGACTGTCCCCGCTGGAGCACAGCTGGCCGACGATGAGCTCTTCGCCAGACCACCAGACCCACGCTCTCCTAAGGTGAGTTGGCACTGCACCAGCTGACCAGGCATAAAAATTGTATCATTGGTCACTTCAACTAGTCTTGTGGTCAATCAAAATCACATTTTTCTATTTTTGTTTAAACAGAAACTTTTTGAATTACATTCTGTGATTAAACAAATTGTTCTTTTTCCACTTTCTGTAGTCTAGATTTTGCATGATGATAATACATTATTTATTCATCATACAGTTTCAGGCTGTAGAAAAATCTAAATTATCTTCCTTCAGGAACAGTCATTTTGGAAACTTGCTGTTTTCTTCCTCCAGAGGACTGTTGGCCCGTCTTTGTATCCTAGACAGAATCCATAGAGTCACAATTTAGTCTTACCCTTAGGGCCCTTGTGAAACAAAGAGAATCCCTCTCTGGAAAAGGCTGATAATGAAATGTGGAACTCACAGTCCATAAGAACCTTAGCGCCTCTGTCAGAAAGCAGATTTTATAAAAGAAGGTGGATACACCAGAGAATTGGAATTTTACAGTGAAAGATGTGATGAATACAGCGTGGGCAGGGGTCAGTTTGAACAGCACTGCAGCACTGATCGCCTGTCTGCCTTAGTTGGCAGTGGCCCAGGATTACTTATGGTCCCACAGTCCAGTGATTAAACCAGATTTGCTGTCATTTGTTTTTTTAGGGTTAAAATTTAATCAGACATTTATAAATATTAAACTGCAATGCAAACTTTATATTTGCTTATAGTTGGATAGACCAGATAGGTCAGGTAGACTAGCTATAATTCCACCTTGAAATCTGATTAAACGTTCTTTCAACATGTTTTGTCTTTTTCTATGTATTCTCAGGGCTGGTTGGTGGACTTAATAAACAAATTTGGCACGTTAAACGGGTTTCAAATGTTGCACGATCGCTTCATGAGCGGCCAAGCACTGAACGTCCAGATCATCGCTGCACTTATCAAGTAAGGCTGTTCTGCAAATGCATAATCACTGTCAATGGGTTTCATTAACATTTTACGGACTAGAAAAGTGCTCTCTGTATAATGCTGAAGTTTGTGTGAGCTGACTGTTGTTTTCTTTAAATTGCAGGCCTTTTGGCCAGTGTTACGAGTTCCTCACATTGCACACGGTAAAGAAGTACTTCCTTCCAGTCATCGAGATGGTTCCCCAGTTTCTAGAGAATCTAACTGATGAGGAGCTGAAGAAAGAGGCCAAGAATGAAGCCAAAAACGACGCACTGTCCATGATAATCAAGTCTCTGAAGAATCTGGCTTCTCGTGTACCAGGGCAGGAGGAGACCGTGAAGAATTTAGAGATTTTTAGGTTAAAAATGATTCTTAGGTGAGTACCACAAAATGATTTCTGATTGCCAGTTCCTGAAATCTTTCAATTGATTTAAGGCAATTTGAGTGCAATTATCACTTTACACATTTAATATCAATTTATATTAATTAAATAAACTCAATTTTCTTCACCAGGTTATTGCAAATTTCTTCTTTTAATGGCAAAATGAATGCACTAAATGAAGTGAACAAGGTGATCTCCAGTGTGTCTTATTACACTCATCGACATAACCCTGAAGAGGAGGAATGGCTGACAGCGGAGCGCATGGCGGTGAGTTCAACTCGGCATTTGACATTTGCACTTTGAGTCTTCGTTTTCTCTGTATCTGAAATCCACTTCTCCCTCTGTGTCTTTTGTCCAACCCCAGGAGTGGATCCAGCAGAACCACATCCTGTCCATTGTGCTGAGGGACAGTTTGCACCAGCCGCAGTATGTAGAGAAACTGGAGAAGATCCTTCGCTTTGTTATCAAAGAGAAAGCGCTTACAATGCAGGATCTGGACAACATCTGGGCGGCACAGGTATGCAGCAACTAATATTGTTTTTTTGGACAAATGCACAAAACAAGTTAACAGAGCCAAATAATTCAATCTAAGCTCATCTGATAGGATACAATGCAAGGAAGCCAGTAAATCCTACATTACAGAAATTATGTAAATTGTTACTTTTGTCTGACTATGGTGGAGGGCTCGGTATTGGCAAGGAGTAAGCTGCCATAACAGTTAAAGTTCACTCTTGCACTTCAACTTGACACACTAAAACAGCAGATGCACTGAAGTTGAAAAGAAATAGGAAAAATAAAGTTCATCAAGTGTTCTTTTGTGACACTGAACTTGTAGATGTAGATGCCATCATATTGTCGCTGTAGTGTTAAACGTTTGCCTGAAGCTAGTGTTTTCAACCTCGCTATAGGGGTGCAGTTAAAGAACATGGCACATATCGTGGTACTGAATTAAATTTAGTTTTGTGTGATCAGTTTCAGTTAATCCTGTAACAAAAAGCAAGCTGCAGTTGTTCATGCCACACAAAAAGTATTAGTCCCTGCTGTTAATTGCCAGTTGTCTGCATTGCAGCTGCAGCACATCCCTGACACTGCTGAGATGTCAGGCTCTGGTTGACATTCCAAGTGTTTTGTTAACCCAACAGTTTGGTTGTTGTCTCTGTATATCTGCAGGCTGGTAAGCATGAGGCCATTGTGAAGAATGTCCATGACCTCCTAGCCAAGCTGGCGTGGGACTTCTCACCCGAGCAGCTTGATCACCTTTTTGACTGTTTCAAGGTGAGAAAGAGTTGTATTAATCACTCAGTCAATTGTTTATAAATGGTTTTTGTACACAGTATGCTTTATTTGTTCATTTGGTTCTGACCTAATCACACTACAGATGCATAGATCAGTGTCAGCAATAAACCGTTTTATGCAACATCTTAACATCTGCACTTGGTTGCTTTTCTTTTGCAGGCAAGCTGGACCAATGCCAGCAAGAAACAGCGTGAAAAACTGCTGGAGCTTATCCGGCGCTTGGCTGAGGATGATAAGGATGGCGTGATGGCCCACAAGGTCCTTAACTTGCTGTGGAACCTGGCACACAGTGATGATGTGCCTGTAGACATCATGGATCAGGCTCTTAGTGCTCACATCAAGATATTGGATTACAGTTGCTCCCAGGTACATATTGGGGGATTGATGGGGAATCTGTTTAAAGGTGAATAACATGCACAATAACTGATGGACTTGCTCATTCAATTTCACATACTGAGAATGTTAAATATTTACTCACAGGACAGAGACACGCAGAAGATTCAATGGATAGATCGCTTCATAGAGGAGCTACGAACCAATGACAAATGGGTGATCCCAGCCCTGAAGCAAATCAGGGAGATCTGTAGCCTCTTTGGAGAAGCCCCTCAAAACCTTAGGTAAGTTCATGGTAAAATCAGTTTTATATAACAGGAAGATTAACGATATGAAATGTGTGTTTTTAAGTATTTTATTCAGAATTGTTCGTGTTTATTTCGCACAGAAGGCATGAACAGCCAACATTTTTGACCAGCTGACCTTTCTGGCATTTTAAGCTGATGCTTGTCAACTTGAATGCTTAGTGCCCACAAGAATAAACAGCTTAGCAGTTTAGCATTTTATCATTGCAAGATAACATCAGAATTGTACTGTGTAAAGTCATCCAGGTGCACTAATAAACCATCAGTGCTAATCGGCAGGACTGAGCAATACACCCAAATTTTTAAACTGATGTGAAATATTGCTGTCTAAACCAATTAGTCTTAATAATTCTGATATGTGACTTCTGTTGTGAAAAAATTAAAATGAACTGTTTGTGATACTTTCATAATTTGTTAAATCATAGGCCTTTTTTGATGCAGACATTTTGACTCATGGTAGAAATAGCAGTTGTCAGGATCTGTAGTTAAACAAACAACTCAATCGGGTATCACGAAGCTAACAAAGCTGGCTATTAATATAATGTTACCATGGTAAATTTGTGAAATTATTCTAAGACTGATTTAAAGTGATATTGTTTAGCATTAATCATAAATTATTTTTGATTTTAAATTTCTAGTCAATATAGAAAATATGTAGTATACATGCCTGTTGTTTTTTCAGAAAGAAAATGCCAATTAACATACAAACGAACTTAGTGGGGTAAGTTGAGAGCTAATTCCAGGGTTCTACCTATTTCTGTGTTACGTCAAGTCTAACTTTCTCTTTGACATGTTTATGATATATACTATATAAAATGTCATTCTCTGTCATGGATCTGCTTAAGCAATTCTTTCTTGGGTTTCATCTCAAATGACACATTCTTCATCCTGTTCAAAGCCCTGCACGTGTAGTACAGTCAAGAAAGATATCAGATACTTGTAGTCTGACCAGTGGCTAAGCAATTAGCTCTACATTTTTGGTTTTGAACAGCGTTGAATTATTTTATCTCCTCTGCTCTTGCTGTTGGAAACCCTGGCAACCCATCTATGCCTATCCATCACATTTGTCATAACACTTGACCTTCAGTTTAAGAAATTGGAAAATCAGGCTACAAGAGAAACACAGATTAGCTGGACTGAAAACTGTTAAAATGTAAAGTGTGCTCTAATTAATACTGAGTGATTGATAATGATAATCCTTGCTCATTGTCATTATGCTTGTGTTAAATGGTTAGCTTCATGTCTTTCAATTTCATTATTAATATCATTTGAAAATTGCTTGAGATGCAATAGTTTGTTTATATTGAATGTCTTTTTTACGGTGGATGAAGTTAAGGTGTGGTTACTCAAAGCAAGCCAAGTCCAGAACTTTTTTGGGGCATGGTTACTATGATCACTGAAAAGCAGACACTTTACGGTAAACTCTGATATGCGTAATTTCTGTAGAAGCACGTGTTGGGAGTTTCTGTGCAGTTTGTCAGTACTGAACACAAGCCAGAGTGTACCATAAATTACCAAATAATAGCCGGGGCGTTTATTTGTTTCAATCACTTAACAGATCAGGCCTTTAGTTGGGACCAGGTGGCAATTTGGGACAGGCGTTTGATTCCTGATTGTTTCAATCATCCGGGATGAAAATGTCACAAACTTCGCCAGCTTCTCTGTGAATTCTCTGGCATACTTCTGGGCAATAGTTGTATGTAAGTGAAGTTGTTGCGGCAGAGGAAACAATTTAGCCAACCAGCACTCGGGGCAAACTCCTCATCTCTGCTGTCACTCACAGTGGCGTACATTTGTTTCACCGTCGCCCTGATCATTTTGCGGGACGCTCTCTCGGGGCGTTCCCGTTTGCAGAGCCGTGGCGATCATCAATGTGATATTGACTGACAGAAAGCAAGCATAATACGTGAAAAAGGCGAAGAAGAAAAACGTGCAGTGTCAGCAGTCACGACCTCTTCCTTGATTTAAAAAAAAAAAAAAAAAAAAGAAAGAAAGAAAAAAGTTAGACCTGGCATTTATTTGGAACTGGCAGTCATTTATCAAAATATACACCTGCACCAGGCCTTTAAAGGGGACGCTGCGGTTAATTGAAACCCAGCTATTATTTGGTAATTTATGGTATCTACATAATAGTACATCAGTCTAGATAGTTACACAACTGAATGAAAGGTCCTTTGAGATGGAGCCCCATTCTTCTTGATGCCAGCTCTTTTCAGCGCAAATCACTCGGTGCAAAATATCAGGGACATTTCATGCCTTGTACCCACTCTTCAAATATATTCTCATATTGTTTTCATGCATTTTAAATGCTTATGGATAATTAACTTGAAAAATGTAATAACACTGTAATAACACTGGAATGTGGTCAGTGTAATGTAGCCACTAATAATAAGTCAACTAAAGTCATAATTTATCTGCAGAATTTTAATAAATCGGACCCACTTTTTTTCTTCCAATCTGCACTGATTTAGGTACATTGCAGATTCCCATGTGGCTCTTCTTTGTTTGGTGGCTGTCAAAAGTTAATCATGGATTGCAGGTTAATTTGGATTTTGAGTTTAGCCGTTTGTATAGAAAACAAGGCAGGAAATGGCCTTTTTTTATGATATGACCTCTTCTGCTGGTTATTCTCCGAAACACATGTGCACACACACACACACACACACACACACACACACACCCCAGTACACAAATACACCAAAAGCTGCTTTCTATGTGTCCCTGATAGACACAAATGAGCCAAATCAGCCATGCTTTGTTTTCCCAATTTGGAAAATGTGTTACTAAATGTACAGTAAGTAATGTCTGCTTAATTTTCACTTTTTTGTCTTTCTTGCTTCCTCACTGAATTTTTGTCTTTGTCCCTCTTACAACCTCCACTTCTCCTGCTATTCTCTCTTTAGTCAAACCCAGAGAAGTCCTCATGTGTTTTACCGCCACGACCTGATCAACCAGCTGCAGCATAACCATGCACTGGTCACCCTGGTGGCTGAGAACCTCTCGGCCTACATGGAGACCATGAGGCAGTTCTCTAAAGGTACACTGTTGAAGACAGAAATGGAACCTGGGTTATTCAGACATTTAATTTTTATAGGTACAGCAAAAGGCTCAGAGATGTGCACTGTCTGTAGTCTTACTATATGTTCTTTTACAGAAGAACAAGCTGAGTTTGACCCACAGACAGTCAGGCCGGGAAGCCGCTACAGCCATGTCCAGGAAGTACAGGAGCGGCTAAACTTCCTGAGGTACAACAGACCATAATCATCCCACACTCAAATACATGAATTTGAACCAAAGGAGTAATGATTTCTGTCAGGTCAGTCTGGGGGGCTTGTTGGTGAGGAAAAGGGTGTACAAGTTTAGCTGTATGTCCAGAGTGATGTGAGCATACAGTCATAAATGTGCACAAACATATTAGATAGATGATTCTAAGTATCCAGGATTAATTATAGAGACAAACGACCAAATGCATGAACTCCTCTGTGTTGATGCCTGGTGGAGATGGAGCTAACAGTGGTTTTAGGGAAGTACAGCTCAAACCTGTGTCTAAAACAAGGAATGGAAGAAAGAGAAATCTAAATATTTTGCCTGTTATACACAATGTGCAGTTCAGTTCAGAGCTAATATGTCACACTCTAATACAACCCAAGTCTAAGACTCTGTATTGTGTTCATTAGCTTGTTCAAGGACAGATGTGGGTAATTTCAGAGAAGCAAGTGCTACCCAGAGACTTCACCCCCACTAGCAAATATGATGCAAGTCTGGGACCAACTATAACTTGACAAGCATGTTTCTGTAACTCTCAGGCCACCAGTGTCCACCATTGATTGTCTTGTTTTTTCTTGTCAGGTTCCTACTTAAAGATGGCCAGCTGTGGTTGTGTGCCCCTCAGGCCAAGCAGATCTGGAAGTGTCTGGCTGAGAATGCAGTGTTTCTCTGTGATCGTGAGGCCTGCTTCAAATGGTAGTGCGCCGTTAGATCTCACCTTAGATCTTGCCTTTAACTTGAATAAATTTCCTTATATCTGTTTATCAGCACATCTGTTCTGAATGTGGTGTGACTTTCCTGCCACCCAACAGGTACTCAAAGCTGATGGGTGATGAGCCCGACCTGGACCCAGATATCAATAAGGACTTCTTTGAGAACAACGTTCTACAGTTGGACCCCTCACTGCTCACGGAGAATGGCATGAAGTGCTTCGAGAGGTTCTTCAAGGCTGTCAACTGCAGGGAAGGCAAGCTGGTAGCAAAGCGCAGGGCCTACATGATGGATGACCTGGAACTCATAGGCTTGGACTACCTTTGGAGGGTGAGGAGATGTGTTGCGACAGGCACACGTTAATGGATGTTTTTGTTTATTGGGAAAGGCAGATGGTTTTAATCATGCCTTTCAACTTTTATGCCTATTGTCTTTCCATTTTCTGCTTTGCATTTTTATAATAGCCATAAGAAACAAAATTGGATATCTTGAAAACTAGAAAAGGATATCTCCATTCAGTCTCCTTGAGCCCCACTTAAATTAGAAAACATACCGATGATTGTAAAGCTTCTGTTTAAATGTAATTTGCATTTGTTGGGGAAACAGTGGTGATAAGCTGTATGTCTGACGGCATGATGAGTTATGCTGTGTGGTTGCTTTGGACAAAAGTGTGAGCCAAATTAATGGATGTAATCAGTTAGGCTCACATTTCTCACAGACTCACACTCTGCTCTAAGCCAACTTTTAAAACTTGATATAATGGTGATGACTTGTGACACATGAGCTGAAGAACAGCTGCTCTGTGGTTCGTCCCTCTTGTGCACTAGAGCTGCAATGATTAATCAATTAGCTATCAACTAGTAATATTTATCGCCAAATATCTGGATCATCAGTTGATGATCAATTTTTTAAGGAAAACAAGTCCAAATGTCTGATTCCAACATCATATATCTGAATATTTTCTTGTGTCTTTATTCCTCTGTGACAATAAAAAATAGCTTGGTTATGTATGTTAGGACCTTATCTTGGGCTTTGGAAAATACTCATTGTCCACTGTCTGACATTTTATACACCAAACAACAAGTCTGTTATTCAAGAAATTATCAATTTAATGTTTAGTTGCAGCCCTACTGTACCCTTGTCATTGTAAGCTTGTGGTAGTAATTGCATTGTTATTGAAAGAAGTTTGCAGTGGTAATTAATCATAAGATCTAGCCTTCCCCCAGAGTCAGTTGTTCTGGGTTTTGTCATCCTGTTTGTCATTCTATTGCAAATGATAAAAAAGCAGCCCTGTAGTACATTGTGGCTTTTGTTCTGAGTGGTCAGTGATAGGTTCCTCTTAACCTTGGTGCTTTAGACCTCAACAGACATGTATGCTTGAAAGTCAGAGTTTCTGCTCTTGAGTGTGTTGAAGAGCCCTTCTCTTTGTAACCTTTTTTCCATATTCTACTCTCTCCCAGGTGGTAATCCAAGGAAGTGATGACATTGCCAGCCGAGCCATAGACCTGCTGAAAGAGATCTACACCAATCTTGGACCAAAACTGCAAGTCAATCAGGTACATTAACTGTTGTGTTTCAGAAATGTATTAAAATCTTTTTTCTGTCATGACAAGCAATGTATCTTTATCTTTGTCATCTATTTTTGCTCCCTTTTAGGTCGAAATTCATGAAGATTTCATCCAGTCTTGTTTTGACCGTCTGAAGGCATCCTATGACACCCTGTGTGTGTTAGATGGAGACAAAGACAGCATTAACTGTGCCCGTCAGGAGGCAATCCGCATGGTGCGAGTTCTTACTGTGCTCAAAGAGTACATCAATGAGTGTGACAGTGACTACCATGAGGAAAGGACTATCCTGCCTATGTCCAGGTACAGTCACTATGACATTGTCCTTAATCTGTCATAACACATTACGGTACATCACGTACATACACCTTGCAGTGCCATTTTGAATATGACAATAATATGAAAAATCAACATTATCACAAACCTAGAAACATTATTAAGAATTGAAATATGGTCATGCATTAGAATTAATATACATTGTTAAACAAGTTAATTGAGGGCTTTTGTTTTCCATTTGTTCAAGAACAAGAGTCTATTTGCTTGATTCACATTTATTGCCATTGCCTAATTTCTGTTTCATTTAAATTCAACATTCTCCCATTCCTCCTGCAGAGCTTTCCGTGGGAAGCACATCACATTGATCGTCCGTTTCCCCAACCAGGGGCGCCAGGTGGATGACTTGGATATTTGGTCACACACTAACGACACAATCGGCTCGGTTCGGCGTGGCATCCTAAACAGGATCAAAGCTAATGCTGCACATACCAAGATAGAACTCTTCATTGGTGGGGAGGTTGTTGATCCAGCTGATGACAGGAAACTGATTGGACAGCTCAATTTGAAGGACAAAACGGTGAGAATGTTGGGTGGATGTTATTTTTTGGCATCAAAAAGAAAAATAATTATTTTATATTTAGCTCTAGTGCTGCCTTCCTTTTGCTTTTTATGTGCATACATATGATAGGTACTTTCATCACTGAAATAAGTGATCCCAGCTGCTGTGTTCACCTCAAAAACAACACTTATTTTGAAGCCAGAAGGACTGGAAAACTAATGCATTAACTCACTGTGATGTTTGTGTATAGCTGATAACCGCCAAGCTGACCCAGGTGAGTGCCAACATGCCCTCAAGCCCAGACAGCTCCTCTGATTCATCCACTGGCTCTCCTGGTAACCATGGCAACCACTACAGTGATGGGCCCAACCCTGAGGTGGAAAGCTGTCTTCCTGGTGTGGTAAGATTACAGCAAAAATATTTTATTAACTCTGTAAACCCATGTTCTTGTTACCTCCAAATCATGTACACTGCTAAGTTAATTGAACACACATCAGATCTTGATGAATGAATTATTCAAGCTGAAAATCTTCACTGATGCATCTTGTGTAATTTGTTGAGAACAAAATGACATAACAGTCAGAGGAAACAAAAATCATCAACCCATTGAGGGGTGGTTTTAAAATCACACAGTAAAAAATGGAAATCACAGGCTGATCCAACTTGTGTGAATATTATCACAGTAACTCATAATGAGAGTCAGTAGTGTATATGGGCCCTGCGTGCCTGCATGCACTCCCGACAAAGTCTGGGCATGCTCCTGACAAGTTGGCAGATAGTGTCCTGGGGACCTCCTCCTTTTACTGGATCAGGCCATCCATGAGCTCCTGGACAGTCTGTTGCAGTACTTGGTGGCGTCAGATGCACCAGTACAAAACATCCCATAGGTGCTCAATTGGATGTGGGTCAGTGGGAAGTGAGGGCTAGTCAATGGCATTAGTACCGTAATCCAGTAACTGCCTACACACTGTGGCCACGTGAGGCTGAACATTATCCTGCACCAGGAGGAACCCAGGTCCCACAGCACCAGCATAAGGTCTGACAGTCGCTCTGAGGATTTCATCCTGGTACCTAACAGCAGTCAGGGGACTGTTAGATATGACTTGGATTTGTTTCCCGGGCTATCACTGACTGACTGGCTAACATTTCGTGCTGTCATGCTGGAGGATGTTACAGGCAGCGTAACGTTCACCACATTGTCTCCAGACTCTTTCACACCTGTCATGTGCTCAGTGTGAACCTGCTCTCATCTGTGAAGGGAACTGGGCGCCAATGGCAGACCTGCCAATTCTGGTGTTCTCTTGTAAATGCTGAGCTGGCATTGAGCTACACGTCACTGGGCACTGAGCACCGGTCCCGCTAGAGGACATCGGGCCTGCATGCCACCCTCTTGGTCTCTGACAGTTTGGTTGGAAACATGCACACCAGTAGCCTGCTGGAAATCATTTTATTTTGCTCTGGCAGTGCTCCTCCTGTTCCTTCTTGGAGCAAATAGCGGTCCTACTGCTGGTTTGATGCTCTTCTACAGTCCTGTACAGCTCTGCTCGTATAACGGCAGGTCTCCTGGTATCTCCTCCATGCTCTTGAGACTTTGTTGGGGCACACAGCAGACCCTCTTGAGACTGCACCCATGGATGTGTCCTCCTGTAAGAGCTGGACTTCCTGTGCAACCTGACTGGGCTGCAGGAACCACCACATGCTACTAGTAGTGACAAGGACACTAGCAGAAGAATCAGTCAGGAGTGATAAAGAGAGAGCAACAACATCCAAAACATCCATATATATTACATTTTGTTTTAATTCAGTTATTTTGATATGTGACAAATATGTATAAGATTGTGTTTTTTGGATGCAATTAAAGCAGTTCTTAATTGAACTTTATTTTATTTTTTAGTTATTAATCAGATTGCATATTTATTAATTTACTTTAGTCAGTTAGAAACACTTATATTAAGCATCACATTGTCTTGAGAGGTCAAAACCAGCATATGAAAATGTCAGCATCACTTGGCCCTAATTTTGTGTTTGTCAGTGTGGAAGCAGCAGAACTCTAACACCCTATAACTTATTTTACAGATTATGTCGCTGCATCTTCGATACATCTCCTTCCTGTGGCAGGTGGCTGACCTGGGCTGCAACCTCAACATGCCACTGCTCAGAGATGGAGCTCGAGTTCTCATGAAACTCATGCCCCCAGGTGTGCATACAGCTGTGATTTAAATGCTTAACTGCCAGTTAACTTATTGAAAACATACACATAGACAGAAAGAGGGCCAGCGTTTACTCCGTGGTCATGTTTGTGCCATTTCTCTGTCCTTAGATAACACTACAGTGGAGAATCTGCGAGCTGTGTGTCTGGACCATGCCAAGCTCGGTGAGAACAGCCTCAGCCCTTCACTGGACTCACGTTTCTTTGGCCCGTCACCCTCACAAGTGCTCTACCTCATCGAGGTGGGTCCCAGTGTATTGTGACACTATCTTTGCCCATTTTTCATCTTCTCAACTTGTGATGTAGTAGTGTAATTTTGTGTGTTGATTTGGTGTGTGAACAGCACTATTACATCTCTATTAATAATCATTACATAGTGTATGAATTTGTAATGCGTCTCACAAGGAAATATGACTACTGTAGCTGGAGAACTGCAGTGAATAAAACATTTCTGCACCACATTTGAGAGATAACACATTTACACACATTTATCCTGCAGTGTAGGATAAACCTATGTTTTCAGTTACATATTTGATCTCCTCTGATCTAGAGGAAGTTTTTCATTTATTTTGCCTATTTTCCAGGTTGTTTATGCTTTGCTGATGCCAGCCAGTGCCACTCTGGGCGAGGATGCCAGCGACTTCCAGTACAACTTCTTGAAGAGCGGTGGGCTTCCCCTGGTGTTGAGTATGCTCACCAGAAACAACTTCCTCCCATCGGCAGACATGGAGACTCGGCGTGGGGCTTACCTCAATGCACTGAAGATCGCAAAGCTCCTTCTTACTGCCGTAGGCTTTGGGCATGTGAAAGCTGTGGCTGAAGCCTGCCAGCCCAACGCTGAGGGAAATATTCCTGTCTCACCGGTTAGGCCACACTCACTCTCACACACAACTCACCAACATACCTGTATGATTGGTTCCTTAAGAATTTGACTCTGACATGTCTATATCTTTCTCCACTTTGCAGATTAATCAGGCCACTCATGACCAGGCCCTGGTCCTACAGAATGCCCTGCAAAACATCCCTAACCCTGCCTCAGAATGCATGTTGCGCAACGTAGCCATTCGCCTGGCCCAGCAGATTTCTGATGAGGTTACAGAAAATGTAAGGAACAGATTTTTCACCCGTCTGTTGCTAGAATATCTTAAACTAATTAAGGTATTGAATTTTAATGAATAGTTTTAATCTGCACTGTACTTCAGGTATTAATTTAAGGATAAATGTCTAAATAGAAAAGCTGGTTATAGAAGCAGATACCAAAACTTGAAATATGTATTATGTAAAGTCACTTTGGTTGTACATAAAGGAGACAAGAAGATAGTAAGAAATGTATGTTCAAACAAGCACTGGATAGGTAGATGAAAATCTGTTTTGGTTGCGTGGTGCAGTCTGTAATGGCTTTTATGGGACTTTTTTTTTTACCAGAATTTCTTCCAGGCATCGAAATACATCCCAGACATTTGTGTGATCCGAGCAGTACAGAAAATAGTTTGGGCATCAGGCTGTGGCACAGTGCAGCTCGTCTTCAGTTCTAATGAAGAGATCAGCAAAATATATGAGAAGGTAAGTTGACTTTTGAAAGTTTCTAATTATTTTAGAAAAGGTCTCAAGCCTCATACATTGAAAAGTAAGCAGGCTCTCCATTAGAGCAAAATCTGTGCTGCTCTTCCTTCCATGGTAGACATGGGCTGTAAAGGCCCTAAGTGTTGAGTAAGGTACAATGAAAAAACAAAAAAGAGCTCTTGCTTAGTGGATACTATCTTTTGTCTTTGTCTTTCTCGTTAGACAAATGCAGCAAAGGAGCCAGATGGGGAGGATGAGCAGGTGTGTTGTGAGGCCCTGGAGGTAATGACACTGTGTTTCGCCCTCATGCCAACGGCTCTGGACACACTCAGTAAGGAGAAGGCCTGGCAGACCTTCATCATAGATTTGTTGCTTCACTGCCACAGCAAGTAAGTAGACCAAGATGCATGTTACCCAGTTGCTGAAAGAAAAAATAGAGACATCCTCATCTCGAATGTTATGATGGTGATGGTGTCATTTATGTGAAACAGATCTGTGCGTCAAATGGCCCAGGAGCAGTTTTTCTTGATGGCAACTAGGTGCTGCATGGGCCATCGACCCCTTCTGTTCTTCATCACCCTCCTATTCACTGTGTTGGGGGTGAGTGACTATACACTATGTTTCCTTAAAGACCATTATTTATTTCTCAACCATTTAATTGAACCATTATAATACATCACTACACTGCCATATATGTTTAAATTTACTGTTTACAAGATCCTGATGCTAAATTGTCCATGTGCAGAGTACAGCCAAGGAGCGCGCCAAACATGCTGGAGACTACTTCACTTTGCTCAGACACCTTCTGAACTATGCCTATAACAGCAACATCAACCTGCCAAATGCTGAGGTGCTCCTCAACAATGAGATTGACTGGCTGAAACGGATAAGGGTAAAGAAGCTCTTTAATCTCAATACTGACCTGTTCTGGTGTTATTAGTGTTTGTTATGCCCCCTAAAAATCCATGTTTAGGTTATTGAATCTTTGTCATTGACAATTGTACTGATGGTACTCAACATTGTTTGCATTTACTAGGACGAGGTTAAGAGGACTGGGGAGACTGGTGTGGAGGAGACCATCCTGGAGGGCCACCTTGGGGTCACCAAAGAACTTTTAGCCTTCCAGACACCAGAGAAGAAGTATTACATTGGCTGTGAGAAAGGAGGAGCGAACCTAATTAAGGTATAACAAATGGACCATACCTGAAGAAGAGAAGAAAACCTCTCCTTTGTCAGAACAAATCTAACAGAGTGCTTCTCTTTTCCTTCTTGATTAGGAGCTGATTGACGACTTCATCTTCCCAGCATCTAATGTGTACTTGCAGTACATGAAGAGTGGGGAGTTCCCCACAGAGCAGGCCATCCCAGTGTGCAGCACCCCTGCTTCCATAAATGCTGGCTTTGAGCTCCTGGTTGCACTTGCCGTGGGCTGTGTACGCAACCTCAAGCAAATAGTCGACACCCTCACTGACATGTACTACTTAGGTAGGGAGACACTAGTGTGGTATTGTCATTGATGCATTTTGCTGACCACTTGCACGTTACATCATGTATGAGGTTTCTTCCCTTTCCTTCCAGGTTGCGAGACACTGACAGAATGGGAGTACTTACCTCCAGTGGGGCCACGGCCCAACAAAGGCTTTGTAGGATTGAAGAACGCTGGGGCCACCTGTTATATGAACTCAGTCATTCAACAGCTGTACATGATCCCTCCAATCCGGAACGGCATCTTGGCTATTGAAGGCACAGGCACTGACGTGGACGATGACATGTCGGGGGATGAGAAGCAGGAGAATGAGGTACATTGAGGGTTTGCTGGCAAATAAGCTTTTGCCCAATGAAGATGTTCATCCTTTTTCAGAATCTTGTGACTGACAAAAGTGGCTAACTCAAGGCTCGTAGTCCATGTAGGCTGAGCAAGAGCTGAGGGCATCATATAAAACAGCTTCAGCTTCAGGGACTAATTTATACAAATTATCAGATCATAATTGGGCAATTGTTTCTCAGTGTTGTTTCACCAAGGAAATACCACAAAATGACATACAGTAGCAAAAAGTAACAGAAAACAAATGTGGCTGTGACGACTTGCAAATTATGTTTCATCTTTTTGTTCTGTTTCTACAGAGTAACGTAGATCCTCGTGATGAGGTGTTCAGCTACCATCATCAGTTTGATGATAAACCCTCCAGCAAGTCAGAGGACAGGAAGGAATACAACATTGGTGTATTACGTCACCTACAGGTCATTTTTGGACATCTGGCTGCATCCAGACTGCAGTACTACGTCCCAAGGGGATTCTGGAAACAGTTCAGGTATTAAAGATTTAAAACTAGACTCAAAACTCATTAGTTTTGGTTGGATTTGCAAATTGCTTGTCTAGTGGATGCAAATATCTTATTGTCTTCTCTCCATTCTAGGTTATGGGGTGAGCCAGTGAACTTGCGGGAGCAGCATGATGCTCTGGAGTTTTTCAACTCTTTAGTAGATAGTCTGGACGAAGCTTTGAAAGCCCTGGGCCACCCTGCCATGCTCAGCAAGGTGCTGGGTGGGTCCTTTGCTGACCAAAAGATCTGTCAGGGATGCCCCCACAGGTTAGTGCATTCCGTTCTCCTGTGCTAATAGTTTGAGAACGAAAAACTTCAGATTGCATTGGGTTTTCGTTTTCTAATAATTTTTTTGTGTTGTCAGGTATGAGTGTGAGGAGTCATTCACAACACTCAACGTAGACATTAGAAACCACCAGAACCTGTTGGACTCCATGGAGCAGTATGTTAAAGGAGATCTGCTTGAGGGGGCCAACGCCTACCACTGTGAGAAGTGCAACAAGAAGGTGAGTTGTTAGACTCTGACACTGAAAGTGCATTGGTAAAATAAAGGAGGCCTTGATGGTTGCCCATTAATGGCTTACCCAAAAGTATCTGTTGCACTCTGACGAGAGAGGTGACTTGTGATGTTTGTTGCCCTTGTCAGGTGGACACTGTGAAGCGCCTGCTCATTAAGAAGCTGCCACCTGTCCTGGCCATCCAGCTGAAGCGCTTCGACTATGACTGGGAGAGGGAATGTGCCATCAAGTTCAACGACTACTTTGAGTTCCCCAGGGAACTAGACATGGAGCCGTACACGGTAGCTGGTGTGGCCAAGTTAGAGGGCGATGACGTCAATCCAGAGAACCAGGTTATCCAACAGAATGAACCCTCTGAACCCACACCCCCAGGCAGCTCCAAGTATCGTCTGGTGGGAGTGCTGGTTCACTCAGGCCAGGCCAGCGGTGGACACTACTATTCCTACATTATCCAGAGGAACGGGGGTGATGGCGAGAAGAACCGCTGGTATAAGTTCGACGATGGGGATGTGACTGAGTGCAAGATGGACGATGAGGAGGAGATGAAGAACCAGTGCTTTGGAGGGGAATACATGGGCGAGGTGTTTGATCATATGATGAAAAGAATGTCGTACCGCAGGCAGAAGCGCTGGTGGAATGCCTACATCCTATTCTATGAGCGTATGGACTCACTGGACAAGGACAGCGAGCTTGTCAAATACATCTCGGAGTTGACCATCTCCTCCACTAAGCCACATCAGGTCAAGATGCCTGGTGTCATTGAGTGCAGTGTCCGCAAGCAGAACGTCCAATTCATGCACAACCGAATGCAATACAGCCTGGAATATTTCCAGTTCATTAAGAAACTTCTGACCTGTAACAGTGTCTATTTAAACCCTCCTCCAGGTATGTATCGTTTTTTTTCCTGTTTGCTGCTAAAGGGTTTTTTAAATGCAAAACTAAATCAGTGAATCTTATGTCTTATGTGTTCTAGTATATTACAGTATAAATAAAAACTAAATTGCTGTAGTTGGCTACATAAAAGTAACTCAAACGTCTGGTAGCATGTATCAGAAGTACTGTATGAAACGACTCTGGAAACAAACTGCAACAAAGAAGACACAGGAGTTTGCTCTGGCAATAGATATTGTGCTGGTAAATGATGGTGGTGAATACAACTGAGTTTTTATTAGCTCAGTATTCCCACGCTGTGTAGCTGTTTTCATTTATCATTCCAGTGACAGGGACACTGTTTTATTTAATCACAAAAGGCCAGTTAAAACAGAAAACTGCTTCTGGGGTTGAAACCTTGCCAAGGGGGCAGCTAAAATAAAGTTGAAAGGTAAAATGATACAAAACTAGGCAATAGATAAAACAATACTAGGAAAAGTAAAATAAACAACTAACAGACATGGCATTAACTAGACAAGTAGTTAGCATGGGTGGGTGTACATGGGTAATACATCAGAGATCAACAATATTAATCAGGAGTTTCTGCCACTGCGAACACATGGTCGTTTTTCCATTACATCTGTCAGCCTGGTGCTCCTCGGTTTGATTTTGCACGGTAGCCCGGCACAGTTGGGGTTTTGTATTACAATCACATGTGGGTTACCTGGTTTAAGGTGTGTCAGTGATGCGCTTGTCTCAATCCCCATAGTACAGTGTTAAATAGTTTGAACCTGTTTCATTCACTATAACTTGTTCACAATGAAAGCCCCACGTTATTTAGTCATGCAAAAGCTTTTATTATGAAGCAGCATTACAGGAAACGCTGTGTTTTCACCAGCAGTAAAAATATGGCTCCTGAAACAGGTGAAAGTGAACATGACGAAACAACAGCAGATGTCTGAATGTATAAACAGGATGAGAGAAACTAAAGAGTTAATTTGGAAGCTACAAAAGTCCTGCACAGACATGAGATCAGTATCGATTTAAGGGAGTTGGTCACAGTTGCAAGACATCGCCCAGACACGCTTGGAGGTGGGGCGGCCGCAGCTTGGTCCTACTCTGGAGCAGGCCCATCACCGGCTCAGCTCAACTCAGCACTGTTAAACTGCTAATGGAAAAGCAAATCGGTGCGGCTCCATTTGACTTGCCACAAGTACTAGTAGAAAAATGGCAATTTTTCGATCCTTGTGTTTGCAGGAGAAATGTGTTTTATTGTAGCTGCACAGTCTCACATCACTCTTCCAGTTATGTCTCTGCATATCCAATAACAGAGCTGAAGTTATCACCATGTCTCTTAGGCAATTCTAAGCTTTTCTCTTAAAGACAAAGCAGCTGCCATTATAATTGTATCACTAATCTTTGGCTTGCATTACACACGTTTCAAAGTGATGGTTATACGCAGAAACCCTGTGGAAGGAACTGGTGTTCAGTGGTGTTGAGCAAGGGCTGCCGAGAAAGCACTCCCCCTTTAATACATTATTAATGGAGCCAGAGCCGTGTAATGTTCTACTGGAAAATAAATATTAGAGGGAAGTCATCAGCACAAAAGCACTTGATTGGGACAGAATGATTCAGATCGTCAAGAACTTTCCTTTCAGAGCA
The DNA here is from genome assembly GCF_904848185.1 of Acanthopagrus latus. Classification (NCBI taxonomy): domain Eukaryota; kingdom Metazoa; phylum Chordata; class Actinopteri; order Spariformes; family Sparidae; genus Acanthopagrus; species Acanthopagrus latus. The sequence goes on along the minus strand of NC_051047.1, from coordinate 8,076,719 downwards.
AAGTGATTTTTAAAAACAAACTTAATTTGTATGCTGTGTCTTTATACCATCCATCTACTGCTGCAATACAATGAGTAAGAATATTAGTTTTAATGTATTGATTTTAAATGTTACTGATTGGCCCAAATCAGATCAGATGTTATTTTGTAGCTTACCAAGAGCCTCAGCACTGCTGTCTCTGTCTGAGCTGACTGCTTGCCAGTTGCTGTGTTACCGTCTGCATTTTGTGCAACATCATTTTTTGGCATTCACTGTCTTTACCGTCACTATTTATAATGTTACGTAATATGTATATGAAACAGGCCTGGTGTCTGTTATGTTTAGGGCACATTATTCATTGTGTTGACTCTGCACTGTTTGAAATGATGACAATGATTTCAGAGAGCCAACTGTCGGCTTCAGCTTGAGGATGTATAGGAATCGTATCGATAGTATAAAACAGATTAGTCATATTGATTATTTATTTCTCCAATGTGATTGAGTGCCTAAACAAAGTAAAATGTGTCATTGTCGTGCTGGTGTACTTGCAGACTACAGTGTACATTTTTGTATGTTGTGCAGTATACATATACATATACATATCCACGTTAGAGTAGTGTGCTTTGTGAAGGTCAGGCTCATTGAATCGTTGCTAATTATGCATTTTGGCAATGAGTAAACTGTAGCTTTTTACATTGGTCTATGTGTGTAGCTACATAGTTTTCTTCAATACTGCAACATGAACTGACACCAATTGGAGCAAATTGCCTGAAGGATTTTTGCTGTGTTTTATTTATCACTGCTCCCTTCTATTAGGACAAGACCATCTTCTGCCAGAGGCAGAAGAGATTGCTATGATAAGTGCTCAGCTGGCTGCCAGGTTCCTCTTCAGCACAGGTTTTCACACCAAGAAAGTAGTACGGGGTCCTGCCAGTGACTGGTAAGCTCCCTCTGCCTCTGAATGCTTTCTTTTTTTTCTTATTTTTTCCCTCATTAAATATTCTGCTCGTTCTTCCCCCCAGGTATGACGCCCTCTGCATCCTGCTGAGACACAGTAAGAATGTACGCTATTGGTTTGCACACAATGTTCTGTTTGCGTACCCCAACCGGTTCTCGGAGTACCTGCTCGAGTGCCCGAGCGCCGAGGTCCGTGGTGCATTTGCCAAGCTCATCGTCTTCATCGCTCACTTCTCCCTGCAAGACGGCCCCTGCCCCTCTCCCACCGCCTCGCCTGGACCCTCTGCTCAGGTTGGTGCTGGACTTAAGCGGAACCTTTTGGAAAATTGCTCTTAATAGAACTTTCAGGAAGATGTTTCATGTGAAACAGTTTGAACTAGTGATTTATTTGAATAGACTTGAGGTAGATTGTATCGCAGGCTGTCACCAACAGTTTTCATCTTTTTATTGATGTAACCCTGCTGTGGTTTGTTTGTTGTTTTCTATATTTGTGTATTATCAGGGCTGTGATAACCTCAGTCTAAGTGACCACCTGTTGAGAGCTGTACTCAACCTGCTCAGAAGAGAGGTTTCTGAACATGGCCGTCACCTGCAGCAGTACTTCAACCTCTTTGTCATGTATGCCAATTTGGGTAAGGAGCACACAGCCATCACACTGCTGTCATGTACATCTGTTCTTTTGTGAATTCTACAAGCAAGGTTCATGGAAAATATAAATGATAATTAGCTGTGATGGAATGTAACTAAGTACATTTACTAATGGTCTGTACTAAATTACAGTTTTGAGTATATCCATTTTCTGCTACTTTATACTTCCACTGTACTACTTTTTAGTGGCAAATATTGTACTAGATACAATACTACATTCATTCAATAAATTCATGATACTTGATTTTAGTACACACTTTTTATTTTATTTCATTTTATTAATGAATTAATTTTTTTCCCCCCAAAACTTACAATTACTTTGGGGATGAAAATGGTAACCTTCTTTCCCCCCCACTACTCTTACCACACAGGTCTGGCAGAAAAGACACAGCTGTTGAAGCTGAATGTCCCCGCCACATTCATGTTGGTTGCTCTGGACGAGGGTCCCGGCCCTCCCATTAAGTACCAGTACGCTGAGCTGGGCAAGCTCTACACAGTAGTCTCCCAGCTGGTCCGTTGCTGTGACGTCTCCTCACGCATGCAGTCCTCCATTAATGGTAAGGGTTTTGCTCTTACTCTTTGTATGAATAGCCTGGGGATGGTTCAAGGTAGGGAGAGATGGAGCCCAATGATGATTTTCATCCTTGCTCAGGATCTAGTGACTGATAAAGCAGCCATTCTGAGCCTCTGTTGTGTTGGCAGAGCTTGGAGCTGAGGGCTTTCAGAGATGATAAATAAAGGCGCTGTGAAGAGAAAGTGTATATTTCTCGAGAAACTACCAATATTTCAGCTAGAGTAACTTTAAACTTCTACTCCTCTGCCCTCTCCAGGTAACCCTCCTCTTCCTAACCCATATGGCGACACCAACCTGACGGCCCCAGTGATGCCTGTGCAGCAGTTGGTGGCGGAGATCCTGTTTGTGAGGACGAGCTATGTGAAGAAGATCATCGAGGACTGCAGCAACTCAGAGGAGACAGTAAAGCTGCTCCGCTTCAGCTGCTGGGAGAACCCTCAGTTTTCTTCCACTGTGCTCAGTGAGCTGCTCTGGCAGGTAAATGTCTTATGAAAAGAGGAACAGGATATCTTTTATGTGTCCACTAGAGCCAAAGTCCAGATCATATATGTGTTGTGGGTCTGCAGGTGGCGTACTCCTACACCTACGAACTGAGGCCTTACCTGGACTTGCTGCTACAGATCCTGCTCATTGAGGACTCCTGGCAGACACACAGGTCAGAGTCATTGCTCAAGTTGGAAGTCATTAGAGCTGCGTGGTTTTGAATGTGATCACAGTTTAAATTTCCCCTTTCCCTCTTCGGTTGTATAGGATCCACAATGTGCTTAAGGGCATTCCAGATGACAGAGATGGGCTTTTTGACACAATCCAGCGCTCAAAGAACCACTACCAGAAACGAGCCTACCAGTGCATCAAGTGTATGGTGGCCCTGTTTAGCAACTGCTCTGTGGCTTACCAGATCCTACAGGTATGCTTACATCATTTCACACTACATATATGCCACAAAATCAATTTCCAATTTGTGGTTTGAAAAATGCTGGATAACTTTGGGGAGGACCAATGCTGATGAGCTTGTTCTTCTGTGTCTGCAGAGTAATGGTGACCTGAAACGAAAGTGGACGTGGGCAGTGGAGTGGTTAGGGGACGAGCTGGAGAGGAGGCCCTACACAGGGAATCCCCAGTACACCTACAACAACTGGTCCCCTCCAGTTCAGAGCAATGAGACCTCCAATGGCTACTTCCTGGAGCGGTCACACAGTGCACGCATGACACTGGCCAAAGCCTGTGAACTCTGTCCTGAGGAGGTAATGCCATTGACTTTGTACACTACACACACACACACACACATACACACACACACACACACACACACACACACACACACATACACACAAAGACACAAAATGTGTTCTGTGAGCCAAACTTTATTAGCATCTCCAGTAAAGTTGTAGGACACTTTGAATACCTATATAAAGATGTACTAAAAAATATCTGAAGTTCAGCAGAGCTGATCAAGATCACTTCAGTTCTGTTAGACTGATTAAGTCAAACATCAGTATAGAAGGGGTCTTTCTGTTAAAGGCAAATATAAGAAATCATGAAGGCCACATGAAGACTGAATATGACCTCAAAACACCACCTTAAAGCAAATCTACTCTACATGGCCAAGGTTGCTATGGAAACATGTTAACCATGGTGCACAGTGGTGAAGATAATGGAATAAATCGTCAAGAAACCCTGTATGACTGAGCCAGAAGAGCTTTAAAAATCTGGGGCTGTATTCATAAAGCATTCTTAGCTCCTTAGGTTAAAAACAGGAGTGGGGAGTAGACTTGGCATTGTTCCCGGTGTTACACGGTGTTCCTGCATACACCGATTACATTATTTGCCCACCACCCCCACATTGTTTGACTTTTTAAAAAAGCAATACATGGTCATACAACGGATGCTACAATTAGTGTCACAGATGACTAATCCGTGCGGCAGCAGTATCAGGAGTCACATTTCACTTGTTATGTGATGAGAGTAAAAAGAGTTGACTGACAAGACAGCGGCTGAGGATTTGTTGCCATTATTAAAGGCAAGTTCTCCTGTGTCTGCCTCTTGCTTTGCACTTTAGCACAGGGCCAGACTTTACTTGAAAAGTGATTTTACACTGCAGAAATTACCAGCATGGAATAGGCCTGTGTTTTCAAACACCTGGTGGGCTTCTTTTAAAGTACAGCTTACAATTTATTGTGTTTTATAGAACGTCATACCCAGCAACCACACCTTGTCACTATGTCACTAAGCTGGGACATCTTGCTACAAATGTTTAGAGTTAGGAGCTCTCCAAGAGTATTCTCTGAATGTTTGTGAATACAGCCCCTGATTTAGCACATCACTTCAACACAACAACCCACTGATTCACCAGAATGACCAGAATATTTATTATCAACAGTGTTAATGATTGATTAATCATTTTTCTCTATCTGATGTCATAACAAATGGACTGTTTCAGTTTTGTAGTTGTTGTTTTTTCCCTGATATTTGGTAGCATAAATGATGTGTAGACCAAAAGTGTTAGTGTCTGACATTTATTAGACTTAATGATTAATACTTAATTTGACCCATTAATTTAGTGTTTACAACATGCCGTTAAATGTAAATGTCCTCCCTGAGTTAAAGCTATAACGTGTTTGCTATGCTGAATATGTCTTGTATTGATTAATGGCTGCAGTTCACAATGCATACAAATATCATTATTTGTTATCACTTAAAATAAGTGACTTGTATTTTTATGTTTAAAAGTCCAGTTAAATGACACACTTCTCCTGTAATATTCCATACACAGCTCAAGTGTACTCAGGGAAGCCCAGGGAAGGTCAGTATTCCAGGCACCACAACATAAAGGAAGGAAATGGAACAAAATTGAAGTATCAGCAGAGAAACTATTGGCCAGTGTTTAGGCTTCCAACACAGTTAACATATGTTTAGATAGACTTGCACAATGTTAGGTTTTTCTGTAGCTTGAATAGTCATCAGTGGCAGAGGATAGAAACATTGTGGCATGTTGAGTCCCCATAGATTTTCCCACTTTGTCAGCTTTGCTCAGTTTTGTTTTCGGACTGGATTTATATTAATGTGATGCAAAACACTGTACAAAGAGTGAAGCACAGGAGGTTAGAGTAAGGCTATGTTGATACAAACTGCCAGAATGATTTAAAAAACATTAGAGTTTTCAACAGTTATATTTCCAGTATACAGCCATTTGTGTGTGTATTATTGTTTTTTTCTGTCTTTTTATATGTAGTCAGAATGTTTACTTCTCAAGTTATGGACATGTTCATGCTGACATAAATGACAAAGAAAAAAAAAAAGAAAAGACCATCCTCATCTTGTTATCCACTTGTATAGTGAAAGGAAAGTTAGACTGCCATACAGTGGTACTGGCATAAGAAATGACGTTATGCAGCTGCACACAGTGAACAGATCTGTGTTCTGTTGCCGTCCTTCTGCCCAGTCCCAGTGATTCGCCAAAGCAACATCACTGACATAGCCAGTCTTGTTCACTCATATCTCAGTCTGGTTCACTTCTGCCAGTTTTTTTTTTTTTTTTTTTAATGTTTGTTTTTTTTTCCCCCCCTGAAACTGTGATGCTGCCAGCCACCTGCATCTTGAAAAGGCTGAATATACTCAGATGTTAGTCTGGAGAATCACTCCTTCAAAAACACTTGGACACAATTTGACAAAACAACCTCTAACACAAGGTTGTTAGTCATTTGTTAGTGGCATAATATCAGATATAGTTTAAAATCACAGTTTGATATGTCACCTCCAGATAATAGATAATAGCTATATTGAGTGAGTGAAAACAACACAAGGATGGTTTGTTATTATAGCACTGATTAGCAAATTAACTAGAAGTATATGTTATGTATAATAGCCTGGCAGGTTTTGTTATTTTTTCCCCTTACAACCTCATGTTGTCATATTTTTATTTGCACTTGCTCAACAGAAATGTTATTTCCCTTGTCACATAGATGAATAATTAACAGCTGTTTAATGATAGGCCTGAATATATTTGATATTTTTCCTACTGTTTAAAAAAGACAATGATCACCAGTCTTGTGCTTTGTTGCACTAAAATTACCTCTACGGTAGAGTGGGAGTTCACTAGCAGCTTCTGTTAGCTCAGGATTACCAGCAGCTCTGGTGCTGAGAGGAAGCTCTCAGGTGTAGAATCACCCACACACATAATCACATCTCATTTAAACCTCATTCTACTTGATAGCTAACACAAATGAAAATGTAACTTCCCCACACAGCCTACTCACGATTTCACAGTGAAGGGCAGGAACTTAACATTACACTCACTATATTGTTAAAAAAAACCTAGAAAGTCCTGCTGTGTATATATATATATATATATATATTTACTGTAATATACTTTGATGGGTTAAATGAATTTGTGATGATGTTCATTTCATCTCGTCTCCTAGGAGCCAGATGAACAGGAAGCACCTGATGATCAAGACTCCTCCCCACCAGAGGACACCTCTCTGTACCCACATTCTCCTGGAACAACCCAGTTTCAGCAGGTACTGTCTCAGGGTCCTCGTGACAGTCTGGGAAGTATAAATGACTGATTTTCCCTGATTGTCGTATTTACTGTTTGTGTCTAGCCTGCTGTAGCAGCAAATTTGTGTTTCTTGTAATAGCTTTTCTTCTTAAGTATAAATCAGAAATCAAATCATTTGATCACATGTTAAAATTGGAACAAATTCTTACGTCTGCTCCTGTACAAATATATGGTATGAAAGAAGAAAAGACGGGGGGGAAATAATGTAACTATTACACAACATTGGAGCTCATAACACTTGTCATCTTGGGTGGTGTGCTGCTGCTGTTTGAGGTTTTCCATGACCTTATCTAACTTGGGATGCACAATATATATCAGGCCAGTAATTTATGGACCTGATCATTGGAAATTGATATTTTCCGCTCCGGCCAATATTAGATTAGAGCCAATTATACAATGCCAAATTACACACTGTTCAACACAGTAGACTGCAGTACGCACCTTTTAAAAGTTTGCCATACTTCAATAAACTGAAGAACAGCAACAAACTACTGGACCTGGGTACAGCCATGCAACATTCAACAACATTAAATAGTTGTTATCCTGTGAGAAGATTAAAGCAGACAATACATCAGTCTGTGTCTCAGGACATTTCTACTAGGATCAACTAGAAATTTCCATGTTCAGTGACAATAAAGGAACATGTAGACCACTGCAATGATGTGGTACCAGTGCACTGATTTCTGTCCACTTTGTCGTCCTGACCAGAACAACCATCCCCATGGGCAGCCGTACACCGGACCTGCTGCTCAGCACATGAACAACCCCCAGCGCCCTGGACCTGCCTCTGCCCCGACTCCAGGCCCTACCCAGACCCCCACCCCGGCCCCTGGTCCCACTCCTGGTCCAGGCCCGCGAGCACAAGAGAACTGGGAGAGCACCGAGGAGGTCACCCCTGCCCCCACCTCTACCCCGGCGCCTGCCCCGCCTAAGGAGTAACACCCCCTCCCCCCTCTGCTGTGCCTCGAGCCTCCATCGTCCCGCTCTCCTTCCTCTCATCCTTTGGTCAACAGAGCTCCTCGTCGGGCGCTCTCTCTCTCTATCTCTGGCCCCAGGGCAGGGCAGAGCCAGGCCTCCCCCTCCCGTCAGCCTGTGGTAGGTGCTCTTCCCTGGCCTGGGGCTGCCTGACCATGTGACAGGGGTCTGCTGGCGGCTGCAGAGGCGAGGGAGTGGACAAGAGTTCTAAGAAAGAAAAACAAATTTACCCAGAGCCGACGATGCTGATGCGCTTGTCTACATGACGAAAAAGGTGTACATAGTATGTTAATGTTTTTGACTGTTCAGATCCCCCAGTAGCATAACTCTGTGTGGTTTGCTGTTGGGAGATGTTGCAGATATTATGAAAAACAAAAATGGATATTATAAATAAGAAAAATTCCCAAAAAAAAAAACTGTAAGAAGACAACAACTCCTCTTTGTTTTATCACCCATGCTCAGCAGTAAAGTTTGTTCTACCATCGGACGGTTACTGGTCATTCAACTGTAGAAGGACGCATTGTTATTATCATAATTATATTATTATTCTTAAGCTCCTTGGCAACCTTATGACCGATGCCAAATCAACGCACGAGCTGTGGTTGGTTTTAGTGTGAGATATGGAATGGTTGGGTGGACTTGATGTTTGGTTGATGTGAAAAAGCAGTGATGCAACATTGTTCTGAAACTCATTGCCTTTCTTCTTTTTTTTTTTTTTTCTTTTTTTTTCTTTTTTTTTGTTTGTTCTGGTAATTAATTCAATCCTTTTTGAAGCTCTAGTTAATATGCTGTAACATTTAGCATGGCTTCTCACCAGAATAGTGTAGCCCAAGGGAAGACTTGTGATCATAACAACCTAAAGCTGTTCTTAATCCACATCTCCAGAGGGGTGTTGTTACCCTTTAGGTTTATTTGTTTTTGTTTATTTTTCTACTCATCTACCCTATCTACAATGAGGGCGATATTTTGAACCAATGTATGAATAAGTGGCTTTTCAATTGCACATTATAATCCTCCAACTTCACATTTGGCAGTCCGTTTTGGTGGGATAGACAGCTTAGCTTTCATCATTAGAAATTCTGAAAAATGAAACACATATGCAACAGAATTGCTGCACTGGGATATCTGGTGTATAATAGACTGTGTGGTTTGCTTCTGTCTCTTCAATAGAGCCTAGTTGTAGACAGACTTGTTGCCCATCGGCTTCCTTTCTGCCATGGAGCTGGTCAGGTTTGGCTTCTGGCTGCGGTTTGGCATCCCAAGCCGGCAGCGAGACCCTCGCCCTCTCACTCCATGGAGAACGGGTTCCACAGCAGGGTTGTACCGTAAGAATAGCGGCTGGTTAGTCATGTTGCAACTTGAGCTAACTTGTAATTCTGTAGGAGTAAAAGGTAAACATCAGTAAATACTGTATTTAATTGGTAACTTGAATGCATGTATTTTTTGAATTTTTTTTTTCTTCTTTTGTCTAAAACATACCAAATACTCCTGCAAATGAAAATATTCTGCCCATCGTATTATATTTAAATATTTTGCTCTTATTTTATAGAATTTATTTTGTTGTATTTCACTAAAAATAGAATTTGATTTAAGAGGAACATTTTTGTCCTTGTGTTATTTTTAAAGAAGATATTGACTGTACAGAGTTCTGCGCCCTGTTTTTTGCCGACTTTTGTTTTGGCCATGGTGTGACGTTGAATTCTGGAGCTACAGTCGCGATGTGGACTTTCACTTTGTGAGGTTTTTTTGTGCACAGAAATATAACAAAAAAAGCATTGCGCCCTTAGCAAATAAAGAACATGGAATCTTGCCTGTGTGTCATTTTTACTGGTGGACATAACATATGAACATCTGCTGAGCGTCACTGACAGGATCATATTATATGAACGCAACAGTGTCTTCATATCTGCTGAGGTATTGCAACAGCTCACAGTTGTCTGAGTTGTGCTGCATTGTTTTGTGTTGAGGTGTGAGGTCGTGACTTGAGAGCCTTATTAAAGGGGGCACCCCATGAATTTTACACACTGCCTTTCACAGGCAGAAACTTCGGAGCAGACCCACACTGAAGGTGGACCTCCAGCTGGACCGGGAGGGGGAGAGAGTCGGAGGGGGAGAGACATAGATACACAGGGACAACAATGATAACAGCTGCAATAATGGCAGCTCTGAACAATAATTATACAAATGTACAATAAATCTGAAGGTTATAATGTTAGTTTTACACGCTGATTCAACTATATGGCCAAATTGGAAGATAACGTTTGTGCTGCTGTCAAACTGTTTTTTAACCTAAATGATAGAAATACCTGCAAGTATGTTGCAATACATGTCAACAAACCCAAACATTTAAATATGGATGAATACAACTTTTTTGTATTACAACTTTGGAGGGAGCTTGTATTGCAGTGCTGATGTACTACACTGCAATAGCTTTAACTACGTATACCCAATGAACTGACAAGTAAATGTATGTCTTTTACCTGGGGAGCAACCTTGCAAGACACATCATATAGAAGATGTACCTGTTCACCACACAGTTTTAAGAAAGATGCCTCAGAGTTGCACGATCTCTTGAGTTTGACACACTTCCACTACTAATTTATATCAAGATATCTTGACCACTAACACATTCAATCATCTCTCTAAATGGGGCCGTCCCTTTAAGAGGTCTCAAGAAAATGTTTTATACATTACTGTTAAACAATCTTTTTTACTGGATACTTAATGCCTGTTTCACATAAAAACTCTTCCACATAAATACAGTCCAAGAGGGAAAATTAGTCATGTTTTAACTGCTCACAACCACATAAATATCATAATCTGACAGGCTAACAAAAATATTTTGTTAACAGACCACATACACTTTGGAGCATCTGCACTACTGAATCATCTAGTCTATGAATAGATCCAGGATTGCATTTGAGGACTTTAACTGAAGCTTTTTTCCCCAATTGTCCTGCTACACAAGCTCCCCCTGGTGTACAAACTGTCAGATACCACTTACTGGCCAAGACTGGTCAAATTAAAACTCTACCATAAATCACACATCAAGTTTACAGTGTCAGGATTTAACATGTGGGGATATGTACTGTAATTTGTAGTTTAATGAATATACTACAAACACGTCTAAGTAATCTAATGGTTTAGTTTTACAGTTATCACTTAAGTCATTAGTAGCCAACAGCCATGGTTTTTATTTTCAAATACACTGAAACATTAACAGCAACATCCAGACCATAAAACTGAACGAGCTAATTTGAACTCTAACATTTACACCAGTGTTGTTCCTACTAAAGGTCTAATCACGCATTTCTCTGTGTGATTATTGTAGCGATACATTATACACCCGTCCCATATTTCACCTTTTGTGTGTGGACCAAGAAATAAAAACAGGACAGAATTCTTTTGGAACAGGTTTTATTATGAAGACAGTCAGATTTAGTTTTCCTTCTCCTGTACGGTCTTTGTTCCGCGCAGTCTGCCTGTACGACGGGCAGCAATAAGACCGACCTTGCGACCAGCAGGTGCGTCCCTCCTGATTGTTGAGGGTTTGCCAATATGCTGATGGTTACCACCACCGAAGGGATGCTCAACGGGCTGTGTGGAGAGAAGAGAGGAAAATCAGTCTGAGGAACCTTTAATTTGTTTTATTCTCAGCCTACAACTTCCTGCTGTGCCTTTTCCTAATGAGCTGCTAGTGCTGTTAAAAGACCAGCTACATTCAGCCTTACTCTGAAAGCTATACAGAAATTGTCTTCAGTACATCAGTGCCTTTCACAGTGAAAGCATGCCAATATTAACCTCTAGTGTAGCACCTGTGGAGACATTACAGTAGTAGGAACAAGTTTGGACTTCCTTAGCGAGACATTTTCTAAAAACATCTCGGAAGGGTTCAGATAAAATCTTCAACTAGGACAACATTCAATGTCCATCTCCCAAAAATGCTTTGTGATTCACCTCCACGTAGAACAAAAACCACGCTGTGTGCAAAACTCTCCCAGGTTCAAAGTATAGAGCCTTTTTCAGCACTTTTAACATCATTCTCATAATTCATTTAACGGTGAATAAAGGTGCTCATAAAACCTCTCAAGATTCTGAAGACACTTGGAATCATGACATACAAGCAAGGGTAACAGGAACTTGTATCCCAGCGATATCTATTCACAAGTTAACAGAATCTACTTCACACATTAACCAGCTTTCCAGTAAATTACACTTGTCCAAGTCTAATCTCATTATGGTCCGCTTTGACAGTTGAATTATCTGCACACACTGAGTGCATTTAATCGGCCCTACCTGGTTTGCATTATACAAAACACAGTTGCAGAATGTCGACTTACGTTCATAGCCACACCACGGACACGTGGCCAGCAGTTCCTCTTGGCCTTGTACTTGTGGTAGGCACGACCAGCCTTCAGGATGGGCTTGTCAATACGTCCACCTCCAGCAACCACACCTGTGACACAGGGCAGAGCCCGTCAAACAGCGTACGGATGCAATCACACTCTTCAGCTCACAAATGCCAGGTTGAGTGTATAACCACACAGCTCCTCACACTCTGACATCAGTTCCCTAAGTACGTCACAGTGGCAGTAAGGAACATGAGCTCTAGCAGACATTAAGGGTCCTTACCAACAACAGCTCTGTTGGCAGAAGCGATGACTTTCTTGGAGCCTGAGGGCAGCTTGACTCTGGACTTCTTGGTCTCGGGGTTGTGGGAGATGACTGTGGCGTAGTTTCCTGAAGCGCGGGCCAGCTTGCCTCTGTCGCCGGGCTTTTCCTCCACGCAGCAGATGATGGTTCCCTCAGGCATTGTGCCGACAGGCAGGACATTGCCAATGTTCAGCTGAGCTGTGGGTTAAAACAGAGTGAGCCACGGGCTTCATACTATAATATCATACACCCATCGACACTGATAACCCCAATATCACGCAATTCCAAGCACATTAATCCAAGGATGTCATTGAACAACCTACTACAATAACATTCTGGCATTACAAGACTCGGAGGCAGAATAAAGGCATACAAAAGGTTGTCAAAGGTATCAATACTTGTTTGATAAGTTTCAAACAACATCTGTATTTTGTAATATCAGAACTACTTAAAGCTATAAAAACACATCTTCAACCAGTATTTTACCAAAGGCTGCAGCGATATTAAAAATGTTTGCATGTTCAGCGACTTTGTAGGAGTTTTGCATCCCTTTTCCCAGCACATCAAAGAGGTATTGAGAAATGTTTTACTTTCTAGCATCTCATAAATTTCGAAACGTGAGTTAAAGTATGACATCCTTAATACAAAGACACCAGAAAGATGCCAACCATTCCACAAATGCAGTAAAATGAGACCAAGATTCATCCAATCCAACTCAACATGATTCAATCTTCCAACTCCTGGTCATCTTCCCTCTCAGACACACACTTCATTACTCAACACTTACACTGGTCATTTTACACATCTGTCTCATGTTTGGATAAATCCTCAAATCTTAACCCAAACATCATGAACGCAATCTCAAGTTCAGACAGAACCTTTTGTAACACTTCCTACTTCAAACACACCAAGATCATTCATTTACAGGTTAAATGTTACTGTAAGGTTAAGTTATAATTCACTTAATGACACTGTCGGTGATAATCCTGTCACATTTAAACCGTCTCAAATCAGTTTGAGCAAAGACCAAACCAGTGTTTTTCAGTCACATCTGAAATGTCAGAATCCCTCTGAAAAGGACAAAAAAGCTGTTCAGGTACTTTAAGTTGCAAAGACCCTAGGAGGTCCACTTCCAGCCTCTTACCCTTCTTGCCACAGTAGATGAACTGTCCTGTGTGGATACCCTCAGCAGCGATGAAGAGCTCGGTCCTCTTCTTGAAGCGGTATGGGTCACGAAAGGCCACTTTGGCTAGGGGAGCACCACGGCCAGGGTCGTGGATGATATCCTGAGAGGGCAGACCACCAGAGCAGAAGGATGTCTCACTGGGCGCTTATCAACCAACACATGGGCTCCGATCTGCTCCCAGAAGACGCCTCACTTACCTTTACAATCCCCTTGATGTAGCCATGGCGTTCAGCGAAGTCAATGTGGCGGAGTTTAGCAGCACCTTTTCTGTGCTTGACGTGGGCTTTGAACACGGAGCCCGCACCTTTTCTCTGTCCCCTGATCACACGTCCCATCGTGTCCTGAAACACAGCACAGTGAGCGTTATTTACCGGTCTGACAAGTGAAGGCGAACTTCACAGGCCTCTGACTGATGCTTCACTCGTCAAGTCAGTGCACCTGTTCTAACAGAGTCCCAGTCTCGGGTTGGTGACTTGACCAACCACGTTGTAAATGAGCTACTTCAAAGTCTAGAGCGAGGACACACACTCGCCAAATCTTCCGAGTTGTTAACTTAGCCGCTGTTAGCCTAGCAAGCTAACCACCGTAACGTGCTGTATCTTCACATTGAGGGAAGACGTTCACGGTGGTTTCAGTCACACAGAGTCTTTTTGTCAGCCTTGACAGCTGTGCTCAAACTTAACAATCTCAAACTTCTATCACCGGCTCGTATCGAAGTCATTTCTGTTCGGTGTGTGGCGGCTGCCGGCCTTTAGCTGCTACACACCGCTGTTACAGCGCCATGTCATCAATGAGCTAAACAGAACTAATAAAATGCTTCAAAACTGAGGTCTGTCGTGACAATACTCAGTGGTTCTTAATCTTAGACATTTGTTAGACATTTACAAATGCTGGGTTAACGCGGATGAACACACAAAATCATGATTTAAAGCAGATTTAACAACGGGGATCAGATCAGTTGCTGTCCTACCTAAACTCCGTTGACGGAAAGAGGAAGTGGAAGGAAAAAGCGGAGGTTTTCTTCCGGAGAAATCACCGAGGGGCATGATGGGAAGTGTAGGCAGAACCAGTGTTGATGGTTCAACCGCTTCACTTTACCCTTATGTAAACCTTATGTAAACAGGCTAAGTTGGCTCTCATAACATTGATTTATTGGCGTATTCACAGAAAATCCCTAATGTCCACATTTCGCTCCTGTTTTAGCCGACATTTAACGCAACATTCAACACATACAGTCCTGTCTCTCCTCATCCCCACAACTTTACAGGCCCTACATCCAGCTCAAGAAGGAGGTTTTAATGTCGGACGGGTTGTGGAAATGTATTTTTGTTACAAAAATGAGAAAGTTATTAAATCCTTTTTAAAATTATATGCACTGGGGGGAAAATGCTTCTTCAAAATAAGAAGAAAAAAGTAATAATAGGCAATGAATAAAAGGTGTTGCTTGTAATGAGTGAAAAAAAAAAATCTCCCCGTGGAACAAGTGAAAAATGTCAAAAACAAGTCCCCTTAATCTCACTGAAGGGTCTAGTAATAACTGAATGTCATTACTAGAGAGACGAGAGTGAGTTTTTGCAGTGTGAATACAAAATGGCATCATTACAGCCTTTAGTCTGCACTGGTTACTGGACAGTCTGAGGCAAGGAGTGACTCTGTCTGTATTCAAACGGTCCAAGTACGTTGACTTTGAGCCAGACCCGAAAACATAAATATAATATGGTGCTTTACTGACATCTCGTGGTAGTGAGACGCTACTGCAGGTATTTTGGGGTCAAGTCTTCTGCAGGATTCAGTGCTGTTAAACTTTGTCCCTGGTGAGTGCAGTCAGTTCAACAGGTTGTCTCAGAGCAGTAGGGAGAGCAGACATCCTAAAATATGAGGCGAATTATAAGACAAAATGAGTTTCCTGTTTGTCCTGAAAACTAGATGACAAGAACAAGCTAAAACAAGAAGGCAGTAATGCTGACGTCACCTGAAACTTGGTGACGTCTGATCACTCATGTAGGCTGTAAGTGCTTTTTAAAAACTCTCTGTTCATTTTGGTCAGTAAGAGTTTTCACGTGTCTTTCACGCTGATAAAAGGGAACACCGGGTCATTCACCCACCTGTTTTAAAACAGGTGACAGAGTGCAGCTTCCACCGCTGGAGGATGCACACCCTAACAATGTGTTTGTAAGGTCCAACAGCTTAATGACAATTGTAGCTTTTAAAAAGTTATGTGACATGACTGTAACATACCTCTCACCTGTGGATAATGGTTTTCTTGTAAACAGTCATGCCAGGGGACTGTGTTTCATATCATCATCAGAGCCAATAGATCTATTTTCAATCTCTAACTGATCCTCATGATATAAATAATAAGAGTTAGAGTCCGATGTTATTTTATTTAGTCCATGCTTATTTAATCCTTCTGCCATTCAAAATGAATCCACCTGTTTGAGTCATTGTTTCAGTTTTGCATGGATATGAGACAGAAAGTAGGAAACACACACACAGTGTCCTTTCTTACATCAACACAAAACTGATTTGAGCATCATTTTATTTCTCTAGAATGGTCATATCACTTGTGTGTGTGTGTGTGTGTGTGTGTTTCCTACTTTCTGTCTCATTGCCCTGGTTCTCCTGTGAACCATGTCTCCAGGAGGTGCTCCCTCTAGAGGGAGGCCTTTCTTTAGATTTCACAAAGCATACTCAGAGTTTCAGTTCAAGCTGCAGCTCTCTTCTCTGACTCTCCTGATGCACTGCACTTGTTTTGCTTTGAACACATGTTCTTGTGGTTGGAATTGGCAGTGGCCTTGACCGTGGAACATGTTCAGCGTTAATACCTGCTACATATCAGAATGTAAGCGTTGAAGATGAGACAGTGCTACCAAGCGGGAGACTCTGTGTCTCGGTCTGTTCCTGCATAACACAAAGCAGGCCTCATCTGCACAAACATGTTTTTTTAGTTTCTCATTCTTCTCATTGCCGGAGAGCTGAAAGTATCAAACTCACTGACAAATTAAACCTGCACCTCTCACTTTAACATCACATTTTTTTCCTCCAGCGGTCAGTGTGACAACAGATTTGTTAAAGGACAGTTTGAGATGATGTTCAGTGCTTCATCATCTCTTAGGTTTAATGGGTTTGGCACTGAGTTCTACGTGTTTCATCTCACCACAGAAGAAGAGACGGTGTTGAGCAACAGATGGTTCCCCCCTGAGACAGGAGCGTCCCGCTGGAGGAACAGCACTGCTGTGATTAATGAGGGCGCGCACACACACACACACATACACACACACACACACACACACAAAAGCACTCTCAACGTACAAGTAGGCATGGGGCTGACACGGCAGGTGATAAATATGCGGTTCAGTTACAATGATGCTTCATTGTTTTATACAGTCCCACTGGTATATCATGCATAAATATTGCATTCACACACACACACACACACACACACACACACACACACACACACACACACACACACAGTTTTTGTTCTGTTCCTTATTCTTTTCTTTCAAAAACACACCTCTGCAGGTTTGTATTCCTGTGGGCTGGGGTCAGCAGGCATTTGTTTAATGACTCCACCTGACTCCTTAAAGCCTTTAAAAGTCGGCCATATGTTTGTTTAATAAATGTTATTAATCGTATTCTTCAGAGCTTACTCCCCTTCCCACAAAACACAAAAAAGTGCTGATCAAAGATGTTTAGGTGTTTTTTTGTACTTCACACACAAAGTCTGTTAAAAGTTATTTTCGTAGCACAGTAAAAGCATTAACAAGAAAGCAAAACGTTTCAGTGTAAGAGGCATTATAGAGCAGAAGCGTCCGATGGCTCATGATGAGTATTTAAGGTTGAAGGTGGTCAAAGTTGAGCTGTGCTGCACAGTAATTCAATACTGCTTCTGTTCAGTTTAGTTGCTTAGTCAGCTTAATGTTTAGTTCTTTCAGTGATGAAAATAAAATAATGTGCATCAATAAACACACATTAATCAGTGATTCCTTACTGCTTGACCTCATCCAAACAAGCGCGTAAAGCCATTTGTAGTCCTCCTCAAGTATTTTGGTTTTAGAAAATGAAGGGAGAGCTGCTGCTGATGGCTTCTTTGTTTAATCTCATGATATGCTCACCCTTCTTACATGATCTCATCAGAAAAGAGAGGAATAAGACAAAACGGTGTCTATTTTTGTCACACTTTCTTTTATCCATCAGCTTCCTTTGTTATTATGTCAGAACAACACACACGTTTCCGTTGGCACTGTTTTCAAGCACAGCAGAGCTCCAGATTGTGCTGCCGTTGATGAGAGCAGGACTCCCAGCGGTGCTGTCGATCATGGCGGGATTCCTGATGTTTCTGCGCAGCGCAGCAGAGACTCTGCTGATGCTGATGTGTGTTGTCCAGCATGGTTCTCTAGATGGGGCTGTTGATCATGGAGAGACTCCAAATACAGGCAGGTTGTGTCCTTCTTGCTAACAGTGAGGAAACAATGAAGTGCTGGTTTCACGGTTGACTTGGGATGAGGAAACACAAACACAGCCGCCAAAGAACTGTTCTGAACGTAAACAGGTTCCATTTTGGAGTTTGTTTTTTGATGAATCAGTGAACCACCTGCAGCAGAATCAGACATGCAGCTTCTTATCCAGTTTATAGGCAGCAGACACACTGTGTTGGGGAGACTTAAACTACATATAGTTGAACTACATATAGCTTAATTTGCTGTAACTTGCTGGTAGTTCAACTACATTCATGTTTTGTGCTGCGTCAAGTATTTCAACTACTTTTTGGGTCATTTCGAGTAGTTTAATTACTCAATTTACAAACTACAATTTTGGCCAGTAACATGAAACATTATTTTTTTCTATAAAAAAAGACCTATATAATATACATTTTATTGTATTTTTCTTTGAAAAAAGGCATGAAACATGTCATGACATGCTAAGCCAGCGCTGCCTCTGATTGGCTCGCCCTGGCAGCACTCAGTTTGTCATGGTTCTGTGTCTTGTGGTGTCTATGTTTTGTTTCCACGCCCTCCTGTGTCCTTTCAGTGTCCTGCGTCCTTCCCTGTCTTTCCCTTCCGTCCTGTTGCATGTTTGTCTCCCTCTGTCTGTGTTAGGCTGTCCAGTGTGTTGCTCATCAGCCAGAGTGTTCCCACCTGCTTCTCCATCTCACCTGTTCCTCCTCTTGGTTGTTAGTGTTTGTGTATATAGTCTTTGTTTTCCCTCTTGTATGTGTCAGTTCATTGTGTGTACTCCCCTTTGGAAGGTTTTGGATTTTTGATTTCTTACTTTGTACTTTTGGATTTGAACTTTGTTGAATTGATTTTGTTACACTTTGTTTAGCTATGTTATGTTGCAATTGACTCCTTGAAGTTGGTTAACTTTTTTTTTTTTTCTTTTTGTATCTCTCAGCTTTGGTATAATTAAAACACGCTTCTTGTTTCCCCCTTATCTTGCCTCCTGAGTCAGCTCTGCATTTGGGTCCTCCACTACAACCTCAAACCGTAACAAATGCTTCACAGAGTGGGTGGGACTTAGTGCCAAGGAAGGCAGCGCTCATATGGCACAAGCACGTCATGGACAACTCTCCTGCTGCCCCTGATGCACCCCCAAATGCACCAGCCCAACCATGGCCATATGTGACCATGTACATGTTGGATAGAGATGCATCTACAGACACGACCTATGTGTTCGTGCCTTTGAAGTTCCTGTGATGTTCACTAAAAATGTCAGCTTTTGTTCTTTAAAAAATAAAACTTGAGTTGAAAGGCTTTCTTCTGGCATGTGATTTTTTTTTTATATATATACATATTTTTTTGTAGGCAATTTTTCATATACACCATAATGTTTTAACGCTGAGTTAAATTAGTAAAAGTAGTTGCTAAAGCTACTGATTTTTAGCAGTAGTTTTACAAATAACATTTCTCCAGGGGTAGAAATGCACTTTGTTCCAACTACTGCCAGGCTGATTTACAAGCTAATGTTACAAGCTATGCTTGCAAAGTAGTTTCCCCAACACTGGCAGTAACAGAACACAAGTGATTTCTGCTTTCAGGAAAGACTAGTATATCACCATGTGTCATATATGTGTCATAACAGGATCAACTGGTCTGTTAACAACAGAGACAAATATAATAGGAAATGAACTGAAATGACAAGGAAAACCACTAGAGTGCATATTAGCCACTTTTATTATACTGATTAAAGGCACAAAACTGAAAACTTGCCTTCATGCTGTTTCTCTACAGGGCCTTTCTGACAAGTGAACATGTAGCTAGTTAGCAGTGTTGGGCTCCACTTCTGGATGCAAACCTGTACACCATAACTATTCATTTTAATACAACACAAAAAGTATAATGTTTAGGTGCTCTGTTCTCTAGAGGGTGGATAGGTATTTAATTTGACATGTCTTTGACATGTGATTTTAAATCTCATAATTTAAATATTTTAATCTCAATTTTTTTTTGCTTTTCTTTAACTGGTGGAAACGGAAAAGCCTCTCTCCCTCCTTCTCTCTCCTTTATAATTTATCAATTGATCTCTGCCACTAACGTTCATTATTTTAGACCCCCACAAAGTAGTGAAGATTAGAACTGGAGCTGTTGTAGAAACACCTGCTGCTCACACAACAGTCCCACAGTTTACATCTATCAATTCAAATTCAGCTTTATTGGCATGAATGAAGTTACACTTCTGACACATTTAAATGACATATTGTTGAATGACGACATTTAACACAAGAAAACTAAAAATATTCATTTGGTGCACAGAACCTGCACGATCACGCACACGCACGTACACATGCACTGTACACGCGTCACTGAAGGCCATGGAAACAGAACGTTGACCAAAGCTATAAAAGCTGCAGGCCTCATTTATTTCTCATTCGCACATTAAACTTTGACAAGTTGACCTACTGCGGATTTATTGTTGGAAAGTTGCAATCTGGGAAACCCGATCGACTGGCAAACTTTTACTCAACACACATTTTGGATTATACCTGTTCACCTGGAAGACTTCATCTCAGACAAACCTTTTTTGGATTAAATCTGATCACTTGAAGACTTCATCTCTGACAAACCTCTTTTGGATTATTCCTGACCACCTGTAAAATTCTTTGGAAACAAACCTTTTGGATTACTTTGCTCCAGGACAGCTACTGCCAGAAGTAGACCATCTCTAACTGCTGGAGAAGTGGCCTCCAGTTGACCCCCTCTGGCGAGGCACTTGCTGTCCTGACTCTCTGCAGGTAGGACATCTTTTATTATCACACCAAATGTATTTATTCATCTTCTTAAACGTGTAGAGGTGTGTTTCGGTTGGCAATTTGCGTATACTCTTGGGAAATTATTGAATTTACAGATAAGCTATTAATAGCATTTTAGCTAGCCTCTCATGGAAAGTCAGTTTTGGGTCATACTCCACATTTTCACGATGTAAAATTATTTTTAGAGGTTAAGAATGTGCCGAAAGTCCCGCAAAGGTGAGGAATGTGTTAATGGTTGTGTAGTGGTTTTTTAAAACGGATATTTTTGTTTGGGGCATTACATGTTTAGATATTTAAGCTGGAACATTTAAGGGAAAAGATGGCGACCGGGCTTTTTTGTTGTTGTTGTTTTTTTTGAAAAACAACAGTTTTGTCTCGTGCACCATGGAGACGATGGAACGTTAGGAGATGAGAACGTGCAAGTGTAACTTAAACGCACCAGGGCCCGTCTATCTGTGTACAGCTGAGATAGCTGCTGTAATTGTTGAAACTGAATTTCAAGTGTAACTGGTTATGTTGTAGGAGAGAGAGAGCGCGCTCAGAACTTCTACTTGACGTGTTGGTATTGTAAAGTTTGGGCAGAGATGACAGTGGCATCCTGCGTCCATCCCACCGTCTCCTCCATGACGCATGACTTGCGACTAATAGAAAACATATTGGCTTTATCAGTTTTCGCTGCCGTGAAGAACAGATTATTGTGTGTGCTTATATTGGAGAAGTCCACTGCGTGCTTTTTAATGAAGGTACTGACGTGTTCTGTGCACAGCAATATATATTTTGCGGATAGACAGTATATAAATAGGACAGTGGGCAAATGGTTGTGCTCTTGGAGGATAAGCCTACTTACTTTACTTGAGAGACTGTTATAATAAACAAATCAACTGGTATCCATAACTGTAACACTGCATCACATTTTGTGAGCTAAGGACAGGTTTTAGATGTAAAATCCTCGTCTGTAATGTAACTTGTAGGGAGTATCTGAATGAACTATTTCTGTCCATTCAAGGATTATTGGAGAGTCTTTACTTCACCATTTCCTAATTGTTGTTTTTTTTTTTACTAGCTGGTAGTAGTATTTGTAGTAAATATCTGGCCATTTTTTTGTTTTGTTTGTTTTTTCATCTTAGTTGGTACATTTCCCACATAAATTACAGTGACATCAAAATCAAGATCTGATCTCTGTTACTACACTCCCTCTCTGCCTCTGAAGACCCTGGTGTAGTTTAGGCTTTGTTTTTTGAGTTTATAAGCTTGAATTTGGACATTTATCACTGCATTACCCTCCTCTGAGGTTTTATCTGTTTATCATATAAATCTCATATTTGTAGATACCTGTAGAAATGATCAATATTTAGTGGGAATTCCCCTGATTTTGCTCAGACCTCAGACGATCAGATGATCACTGAAATGTGGAATTTGAAAGGAATACACGATTGTCTTTGTAACGACCTGAAGCGGCAGTTCAACAAGTTTTGTGTCATCTAATCATTGACGGGGTAGAAACCATAGAATGGTAGCAAGATTATATATACTCAATATCTGAAACATTGTCATGGTCCTTCAAAGGGAATGAAAGTAACGTCTCATTTTTCTTGTTTTCACCTGTTTTGTTTCAGTATTCTGAGAGACAGCATGGGATCCAGTGTTTCTAAGGCATCAACCTCATCTTCCGAGATGAACCCTGTCCAGCTCCCCAGAGGATATGAGGTCCTGAAAGTTCTGGGAGAGGGCTACTTTGGAACGGTGTTGAAATGTTGGAAAAAGGACATCAAGCAGACGGTGGCTGTGAAGATACCTAAATGCTTCGAGAATGACACCGTCAATGAGGTGAGAGCTGTTGATTTTAAGCTGTTGACTTCACATGTTAACACATTAACTGACTGTAAAAAACTAATCGTGTCAAACTTGCCGTGTGTCTCCAGGTTTCCATGCTGAGACGGTTCAAGCGTCTGAAACTCCACCAACACAACATCGTTGAGTTCATCGACTCCTTTCAAACCAAACATGGAAAGGCAATCGTGCTGGAGCTGTTGGATATCACCCTAGGCGACTACCTTGGTTTGACAAGTTTTGCGCCTATGCTTCTGAGTGACATCAGAAGCATCATCCAGCAGGTATGACCTCCATCAGCACCACAGATGGAAAGCAAAGCACTGAGCACTCTGTCACTTTTAGGCTTTGGTACATTCCTGCTGACCTTGTACTTTCAGATGGGGACAGCATTGGAGGCGCTGAAGGGGATCAGGGTGATCCATGCTGACCTGCACCTCCACAATGTCATGATAGAGAATCACCAAACACGACCCTTCAGAGTGAAGCTCATTGACTTTGGTGTTGCCATGTCCAGATCAGAAGCCAGCCAGGGCAAGCACCTGCAACCACTGGCATTCAGGTAGGCTTCATTATTTTTATTATTACACTGGAGTGAGTTAGAAGTTTACCATTTATTGCTCCCTTCCCAAGTCTGACAGTGTAAACATCCTGTGTAATGTTTCTCCTCCACATTCAGGTCTCCAGAAATCCTGTTGGGCTGTCCATTTTCTGAGGCCATTGACATGTGGTCTCTGGGCTGTCTGATGTTCGTAATGATCTGTGGCAAACTACCGTTCAGTGGACGCTCCGAGTATGAAATTGTAAGTCCCTTAATTTATTCAGTTTGTCAGTCACTCATACTTGTGTGTCCTCACTTGTGCTTGCAGTTTTGCTCTTCTTAGTGCTCCATGTACAATAATGAGTTGTCTAAAGCTGGAATCGATCGGAAATTTAGATAAAAGAAAGGATGACCTGCCCTACTTTGCCTCTGATTGGCCAACTCAATCCTCGTGCTTAAACCGAACCCACCGATGATAACTGGCTATTCAGAACAATACTGAAGTAATGCTGTGTTTAATCTCCAGCTGCGGAGCATCATTGATCTCCTGGGTCAGCCAGAAGACCTTGTTCTCAGTAGTGGTCTACAGACAAAGAAGTACTTTAACTGCACTGAGTCCAACAGCTGGGAGTTCAAGGTACCACAGTGAACCTTCTTTGGCATTTAATCTTTTATCATCTTTTATTTCTTATTAACATTTCCCAACATTTCACAGTCGATCATTGAAAACGATTCTGAGGATCATTGATACAAACCCTTTGAACCTTCTTTCAGACATCTCTTGAGTATTTCAGATGTCACCTCAGCAGTGTCAAGAACCACAAGCTCCAGTCTCTGGACGATCTCAAAATAGTAAGTGTGAAGTAACTTTCCTTGTCACTATGACCGATTGACTTTCATGATGGTGGAAATGACCGTTGTTTCCTCAACTAGGTGCGTCTTGAGGAAAATAATGAAGCCGAGGCCGCAGAGCGAGAGCAGTGCATCGAGCTCCTGAAGGCCATACTGAAGACGAGTGAGGATGAGAGGATCACTCCCCGTGAAGTCCTCACTCATCCATTTATCACCAAAGACTACCCAAAGTAAGTGTGCGTGTGACATGTGAGTCCTGTAGATGGTGCTTTGTTACTTAGGGATGATTTGTCATTTGATCAGTGTCTTGTTGTGTTTCCGGGACATCAGTGTAACAGCGAGTATGTCTTTTTGTAGCAGTGGGGCAGAGAAGTCTGAGACAAGCCGTGGTAAGATGATGAGACCAAAGGCGGATGTCATGAGTAAAAGACGCCCTGCTTGTTCTGTGACAGCGCCACCTTCCACTCTTACGTCTCACATTCCACCAGCAGGTGTGATCCTGGTTCGGCCTGCGACGGCTGAGAACACACTGCTGCTGGAAGGTCAGGGGAGCAAAGTCAGGTGAGATGTCTCCTCTAGTCACGACACCCGTTTGTCAGATGAGAAAATGGTTCAGATCACCAGAAATAATAGCAGAGACATAATTCTTGAAGATGTCATGACAATAACAGGATAATTGTGCGTGTTCAGTGGCAGGTCTTACATTGACAAGACCTCAGGATGTTCAGCCTTCACTTCCCCGTTCTCAAGTGAGGACTGCACTCCATCTTCCACATATCTACCATCAGGTGTGATCCTGGTTCGGCCTGCGACAGCCCAGTGCACGGTGCTGGGAGATCAGGAGAGTGCAGTCAGGTGAGATGATGAAAAATAGTATCAGAACCTTTTGCCTTTGTTTTTCAGTCACTTCCACATCAAATCCACAAAAAGCAAGATCAAGATCTTTACCTCAGGAGGTTTGGTCCGCAGGAGCCTCAGAAACAACAAAAATTAAAAGTTCCTCATTGCAGCATTACGATGTGATGACAATAACAGGAATGACAGCCTGACTTTTTTGTTGTGTTTTCAGCTCTCAGTCTGGCCGATACGAGGCGTCAGTGTCCTTAGAGACAGACATTGAAAGTGGCATGGAGTCATCGATATGTGAGGACTTGGGCTCATGTGGTAAGTAACAGTCACCTCTACTTGTGTCTGAACCGTTGTGCATTTTGGAGTACGGCTGAGGACTTTAATGTCCTTTTATTTTCAGAGACCACAGGGGCAAAGAACGAGCCAGGGAAGAAGAAGAAATTCCTCCGACGTGTCCTCTCCTGGATGAGAAAGACACTCAGGCCATGTGTTCCCTCTGTTGATGGTCCGGCCTGCGACAGCTGAGAACATGCTGCTGCTGGAAGGTGGAGGGGGGCAAACTCAGGTGAGATGCCTTCCTCTGGTCACAGCACCTATTTCTCAGACGAAAAAAGTAGTTCAGCTCACCAAAACTAATAACAGATACATGATTCATGACAATAACAGGACAATTGTGTGTGTTTGTGGTTTCATGTTCAGTGGCAGGACTTACATTAACAAGACCTCAGGAAGTTCAGGCTTCACTTCATCCGATAAGGACTGTGACTGTGAGCCTGATCCCGGGTCAGTCTGCGGCAGCTGAGAGCATGCCACTGTTGGAAGGTCCTGGGACAGAGAGTAAGTGTGACAGTCAGTGTTACCATCTTGATCAGTGCTTGGAAAAAAAAATGTTTACAGTGATTGATACCATCAATTATTATTTGTGTCTGTAGGCAGTGTGTCTGCATTCTTGTGTGCATGCGTCTGCTAACAAACAGTGTGTTGTCCATCTGTCCACATTGGAAGTCACTGTCAGCAGAGGAGCAGGCCATATATTACCAATAGGCTGGCAGAGAGAGAGAGAGAGCTACACGCCCAGACACCCCGACTGCTCTGTCAGCCAAAACTATGTAAGTACACTCTGCTCACACACAACTCGTACATGTTTATGTCACCACATACATCACTGGAGAAGAGTAGAGAAATGTTTGTTTCTGTGTAGGTCCTAAAGGTGAGAACTGTCATGTGAAATGCAATGAAAACTACAAGATGTTTGACTGTTAAATTACATACATTTTTCAAACAAGGAAATGTAGTATATTTACTTTAATGGTGCAAAACAACTTCACCACTGTGAACAATAACGCTAACGTACAATGGTTCCTGGTACAAGATCTTTAAAAGGACACTATTTTAATCAGAAGAGAAAGATCTTCAACGACTGATTTCTTTTACGCTTACAAACTAAACAAACAAAGTTTTGGAAGATTGATCTGTGTTTTTGTTTGTTGGTGTAGCAGCGTCAGTGGTGGCTTCCTCCTCACGGGCAGCTGTGATGGAGGCCTCGACCTCACAGAGAGCTGTAGAGGAACCTCGTCCCCCGCAGACAGTCCCGGTCCTGTCACAGCACACATCAGCAGACAGCCGTGGTGCAGCTGTCACACACACAAACTCCTCTGCATGTTCTTGAAACAGCCGTCACATCTCTGTCCTCCTCTGCAGAGTCCAGCCAATCAGAGGATGTGGAGCTTCACCTGGTGATGGAGCAGCTTGATCCTCCACCAAGTCCATCCAGTGCAGAGCATCAGCTGCCCTCCTTTCCTCATGGTGGACTTCTGTGATGTCATGCAAATGGATCAATGGATGTGTAAATAGATGTACAGATAGATGTTCAGATGAATATATAGACTGATGTACAGATAGATGTTCAGATAGATACATAGATACATAGATTTAGAGATATATGTTTAGATTGATTTTTAGATAGATGTTAAGAAATATGTATAGAGCGATGTAGAGATATATGTACATATTGATGTGTAGATATGTGTATAGATTGATGTTTAGATTGATGTATAAATGCATGTTTAGAAATATGTATACACATATGTATAGAATGATGTATGGATATTTGTATGAATTGATGTTTAGATATATGTAGAGATAGATGTAGAGATATATGTATAGATAAGATTTTTTTACAGTAAAACTTTTTGAACTGTATTATCCAGCTCAATATGATTCAATTTGTGCAATTACATAATAAATACACCTAAACCTTTGAGCATCACACTGACTTATTTTATAGTTTTTTCACAGTTAATGGGTAACTAGAAGATACATAAAGCTGTGTTTAACATAATTGCTGTAATGAATAACTTGATACATTAGACAGACATAAGAGCCAAAGCTCAATACACATCAAGTGTCAGAAATGACAGCAGGCTTTTAAGCCAATAACTGCAGTGGTTCATCGGTGGGAAATGTTCCTTATACAAGGTAAACAAACAAAACAACAACACAAGCAAACAACATGTCAGGGTGCTACTTCTAGTAAATATGAATAGGGTGTGGTAGCCACAACTCCACAAAAAGCTGTTTTTCAGGTGTTAGTGCTTTGTCTACACTCATTTGTATTTCCAGGCAGCCAGACACACTCGGGTTGTGTTGTTGCCTCCTGCTGTCCTCAATTTGAACAAAAGCATTAAAGAGAAAAGTTTCAAAATAGCCTTAAGCACCAATACCTGTCTTGGCAGGTAGTCCAGTCATTTATTTTAGAGAAATGGAGGAAATATTGTGTACATGTAGTTACTTTATGTTATTATATATAATGCAGTAGAATGTGTATGTATTATATATGCAGTATATGTATACTATTGTAGAGATAGATAGATGGATGGATGTGGATGTTTGGTTCAATAATGAATTTTGTTATAGGTCTGGGTCAAATAGAGCTGTAAGTAATTATTAACTGCTTTTAAATGCAGTCACGAATCAAATGAAAAGAAAACAAGGAGTGTAAGACTGTTACATCAAGTCCAACAGCACATCTTTCTCACACATGTAATGAAACACACGTTACAGATAAGGTCTTAAATTATTGGCTAATGTTAGCTTGCCTAGGGAATTATAACTAGCTAACACTTGCATTAACATTAACTGGCTCAAGTTGCTTACTGGCAGATATAGTGGGTCACAGTTTAGTAAAACCTTTGCTGATTTAATAAGTTTTGTGTGTTACTTGCTCTTTGACTCTCATCACCGCCTGGAGCACAAGCTGGGGATCAGCAGAACCTTAAACTGTCGGGCGGAGACCGTGCCCACTTAAGTCAGAAGGGAAGGAGAAGGAACAGAAGCCCTTCAGAGGAGCACTTTTAAACTGTGGCTACCCAAACTGGACCTTGTTGAAAACCTCTTAAAGATCCAGAGCAGACAGAGAGAAACGACGAGAAAACGTAACAACATCGTCATTCCCTGTGTCACAGGAACATCAGAGAAACTCAGGAGGATCTTTGACAAACATGGGATGCCTATTCACTTTAAACCTACCAACACACTGAGGCAGACACTTGCCCACTGTAAGGACAAAATACCCAGGCATAAACACAGTAATGTAGGTTATGCTGTTCAGTGCAGGCAGGAATGCTCTTTGTGCACTGGAGAAAAAAAACAATCTCTCTATAACCAAATAGCACAACACAGGAGGGCCAACTCCTCAGACTCCAACTCCAAGACTCGACCCACATGTTCACATGTTCGTGCCTAAGTGATAGTGTCTCTGAATTTCCAGTGATTTTCACCAAATATGTCAGCTTTTGTTCTTTAAAAATAAAACTTGAGTTGAGAGGCTTATTTCTGCTGGCATGTGAATTTTTTGTAGGCTATTGTATTTTATTTCAGATACACCATATGTTGATTCATTTAATGCTGAGTTAAATTAGTATAATGAGTATAGTAGTTGCTAAGGCTACTTTTTTTAGCAGTAGTTTTACAAACAACATTTCTCCAGAGGTTGAAATGTAGTTTGTTCAAACTACTGCCAGGCTGAACTACATGTAGTTTTACAAGCTACGCTTGCAAAGTAGCTTCCCCACCTCTGGCAGACACATACTGGGACTGTGTGATGTGTTGCTGGTATAAATGCCTGGACTATATATATCGTGTGACCTTTAACCTCTGATTGTATATATTGTATTCCAACAGAGATATTTTGAGCATCTTTTTTCTTGTCAGTTTTACATACTAGGAGTTAAAGCTGCTGTAAGTGTTATTTTCTTACAAAAATGAATGTATAATTGTTCTATATTCCAACAGTAAGTAAGGGATAATGCCCGACAAGGCGTCCATAATCAGGAATTAATGGACGACGCGGAATCCTAAAAGCCGCCTGATGAGCAGCGGTGTTTGTTACCTCCTGTTCTTACAATGGTCACTTGCCAAAGAAAAGAAATTAAGACCATTAATTTATATTTTCATGCGTTTCACAATCAAAATATAAAGTTTTTCACAAGCCATAACTAAGTTTCCCTGGTAAGGCCTGAGGGTTTGACTAATACCTGGAACAATCATTACCGTAGTTCTTTACGTTGTTCACTCCTCCAGTAAATAGGACGGACCATAGATACGATATTCTAGTCCGCTCAGCGATGAGCCACAAAGCTAACGCTGTGCTAGCAAGATTCAAAGTCAATAACATTGCAGACGGTTGACAAACAGTAAATATAATTTGACAGTATGTTTAACAGTAAGACTAGTGAGCTAACCAGTCATGTCATTGTCCCCAAATCAATATCAAGATTTTCACCAACACCAAAGGTTCTTAGGTGGCCTCAGGCAGCAAAGTCCATTAATTCCTGATTATGGACACCTCGTCAGGCATTATCCCAAAGTTAATGAGCACTCTGCAGCCAATCAGAATATTCCCCCAGACCATGGTATAATCACTGTTATAGTGTTTGGTCAGTAACCAATATCCTTCCACAGCTCACGCATCTACAGAGAAAGACTTTTTTTTTTTTAATTCAATTGAAAAGCTCTAAAAACCAACTGTAGCCTTCTACTCAGCATCACACAGCAGACAGACACAGTTAGAGCTAGATGGCGATAACAGAGGAGTGAAGCTTAAGAGCTTGATAGTTTTCTCAGGGGTCAGTGGGGACCAAAAACAGAACTAAAAGGAGAGTGACTGTTGGTTCATCAAATGGAAACACACATCGCTCCAGTATGATGACTGTTCTGTGTCAACATGTTTGCCATATTAACTTTACGAAGTGGGTACGATGTTTTCTGTTGTGGCAGAATGGTCAAAAACTCTTCCTTGCAGGTTTTAATTCACCTGGAAATGATTAGCCTACTTAATCTAAGTCTTGAGTCAAAAAAGCCTTTTTACATTTGAAGAAAAAGCTTCCAACGGGCCTGCTGATCCTCAGTATCTGCTGCTCATCGTCTGTATGTAACACTTAATCTCCTGAGCCTTCTGGGTAATGTCTGTTCCGCCCAGAGATGATGAAAACATGATTTGTTTCCCCACAAAGGGGAGCATGAACTGCGGAATCGTTCACGGCTTAAGACATCACAGCGGTAGGAGCGGCTGTGGGACTAGGTGGAGGCGACCTCCGGCCTCTGACCTCCCAGTGGTGTAATAACCTTTGAACTCTATAAGCAGGAAAATGCAGAGAGCTGCAGATGTGACAACAGGGCTCCATTCTGCTGTCCAACAACAGTGCGTGTTTGTGTGTGCCTGTGTGTGTCTGTGTTAGCCTCCTCATCATTAATACAGTTAGCTTTGTCAGATCTGGGACAAAACAGAACAATAGAGCTGAAACTCTATCAACACACACAGACTCTTCTGTATATTTTTCTGTTCTTTCTGGAAAGAAAAAAACACTTGTTTCCTGTCCCATTTTTCTCAGATTTAACCGGAACATGTCCGGCAGTGATTTCACTCCTCCCACGCTGCTGCAGTTATAGCAGAAGTAGTGAGACACAGATGTAAGCAGATGGTGAAGGGACAGATTTCTGATTTATTCTGGCTTGTACGCCTCACATGCACAACCACATGGAGCTACTGCGTCACAGTCCCACCCCATTGCTGTTTGTTTGGCCAAAGACCAACAAAACCTGTGACATTAGCCTGAGCTGCACCTTCTGCTTCGTGCTTACCAGTAGGCCTACATTTCAACACGGCGACACACTGGTCTTTATTCCATCATTCCAAGACACATGGTGCTTAAAATGGAACTTAAGTTGCCTCACTTTGTATCGCCTCTTTCTCCATTAAAGGTTCCAGGTGGAGCTGGGTTTCTCTTTGATGCTGGAAGGTGCTTGCCTGGGTCCAGGCTGCTGAATCCGTCCACTCCAACTAGTTAAACGATCTGTCTGGTGTCATGACATGAAAGATGATCCACAGTGTGTCAGGGGGACTAATGATCAGACAATCAGTGACATGGCCATGAATAAAACCACTGTTAAGCTGTGTTCTGGAGCCAGCAAGGATAATAATAATAACAACAATGGTGACTGCTTCAGACAAGACAGGTGTTGCCTTTACTCAAGGGATTTTCAGAGACACTGTAGTTTGTTTTCACTTTGCTCTGAAACCTCCAGTGTGTTGGCATATCGACACAGTGCTGTGCTGATGGTCAGTTCGATGCAGGGCTGGAGGTGCCAGTGAGGTCATGGACAGGAATTGAGGGGTTTTAGCCATTTGCAGGGAATCCACACTTATATTTCATTGGCTGAACATCGATAGGCTTTAAAAGCATTTAGATACTTTGGTTGAGAAATAAAATTAATAGAAAATATAACTGAACAAACAGCAGCTGAGTTAAAAGTCACTGAAGGCAAGGTGAACTGCATTCTATCTGTGTGCTGCATATGTGTGCATGTGTGCGTGTGCATGTGTGTGTGTGTGTGTGTGTGTGTGTGTGTGTGTGTGTGTGTGTGTGTGTGTGTATTGCCGGACAATAATGACTACACACCCCCTCAGTCTCTCCCACGGTCACTATGAGAATTGTGGACAGGAAGGACGAATTTAAACTTTAATTAGACATGGTATTTATACACACACACACACACACACACACACACACTGTACTGTAGGTCCTGATTCATATTTCACAGTTGCCGTCAGTGTTTGTCCTTCCGTCTGTGTATTCTTTGAACTCTTATGACTTTATCACCCAGTTGACTTGGTGGAACTACTTTTTCATCCAGCACATTCCTCAGCAGGCAGTGAAGAGGCCCGTCTGTCTGCAGGACAGTCCACGTTACACAAACTGTTCTTTTGACCTATTTTGTAATTACTTTTATTTTCTTCACAATTTGGTTTTATGGTCCAAGCTTACAGATTCCATCATATTACTTCAATACAGCTGTCACTACTGACCCTAGCAGCTGTCTTCTCCAAAAAATACACGTGTTTGCTGAGAGAACCGTTCACGATCACGTGCTTAGCCTGTAGGGTTTTTGGGTAAAGAGCCAGAGTTCCTCAAAGTTAATGTAAAGGGCAATACATGATATCAGCAGAGTGAACACTGATCAATTCCTGGATGTATGTATTCTTGGAGAAAACCATATCAGGAGAGTAATGACTCCACAGCGTTTTGGCTTGCTGCACAGAAATTAATCAAAAGTAAACTTGTTATGGAATTTGTGACATGAAAGTACTCCTATGTGTCCTATTCTCATCTCTCAAAACAATCGTGCTCTTCAGCTGTTGAAATGACCCTATTTGTTCACCAGATAGTCTTTAACTGTTTGGTGCAGAGCAGGTAGGGTTTGCATTTTGAGAGCTTTTTTCTGGAAACATCTGCGGTTGGAAACAAGGTCTATGACAGTCCCGAGAGTGAACAAAAAAGGCCAAGTTTCAGATTGTAACAACAAAACAATGAGCTGATGAAGCTGTGTAGAACTGAGGCTGACAGATCATCACTACACTTGACCCCCTTTGCATACATATGATCCACTGTTAATAGAAAAATATCTATTATAACCCTATTATAATACACTTCTGCTTAATCAAATTGACTATAATTAACTGACACTGACACAGAAAATGTAGTGACAGGCAGTGCCCCATGTAGGAGTACTGGTCAGTTTCTGGCCAAATATGTGCTGTGACCTGCTGTGTGTGATTGTCACTTAATGGGAAAGAGGTCTGGGCCCAAAACAACAACTCATTTTGTCTCGAATAAGCCGCCATTTTACGACAAGAGACTGTCTGTCCCTCCATCTTTTTCTAGGTCTCTTCGCCCCTGGTCAGAACAGCTGTTTTGCTCCAGAGGCATTGTGGGTCTGTGTTGCTGTGGCAATGCCTCCAGTTACGCCAGCTGTTCTGCTTCCTGATGTCAACATCGCCACTGGCAACCACGATGAAAACAACATCATCGTTTTACTCCTTACCATGGTATTTCATTAGCATGAAGACAGGATACTCTGTGTATCTCAGTTTCTCGGTGTTTGCACTCAGTGTGTGTGTGTGTGTGTGTGTGTGTGTGTGATGCCTCAGTCAGCTGAAACCCAAATGTCTCTTTGTGTCCTCCCTCCACTCGCTCACTGCAGCATTCACACACTCCGCCTCCAGAAGTTTTGCCCAAAAATAGAAGCCAGCTGCAGTTTTCAGGGTTCCCATTCGATGGCGCTGAACTGACAGGAAGTGACCTTATTAAAGCTCTTGTCTCGGATTGGACGTCGCTCCTGCGGCTCTCCTCTTACAGGATGTCCCATTCCTGCCATTCTGCCTCACTTCCTGTTTGTTTATTTTAACCAGGAAAATAAACAGCAGAATGGGAATATTGTAAAGTGGTTACGATGGAGATCACACACACACGCAGACACATGCACGCACGCACGCAAGCGCGCACACACACACACACACTGAGTGCAGCTGTCAGCTGGTTGAGAAGACTTCCTTGTTGTTTGGAAGAGAGATGAATGAACAGTAGAGACGTTGTCAAGACAGCATTCAACAAACATCACATTTAATGTTCGGCTGCGCGGCTCCAGGTTTTAAACAACACACTCTGCTGGGGGTGTAAACAAAAGCCAGCATATTATAAACCAAAAGAAATATATACTGTGGTTCAACAGGGGTTCATGGAACAAAAAACAAACAATACTATGGAGGCTCAACGTGTGTACGTTTTGTGGAGTTTCCGTCTTATTAACACAAGACACTGAAGCCTTTCTTTAGTTGACCACTGGCTAAACTATTCCCCTGAACAGTCTCTGTCCAGTCATAGTATAAAGAACTGAAGAAGTGTACCATATCAAGGCTCGGCAGGTCTGTCAAGCTTTGGATTTCTTCACCCGTTGAAGGGTGTGCGTAGAGCTGTAGGGAAAGAGTATCCTCTGTATTTTCCCGTAAGTATGGAGTGTGCGGTACATTTTTAACACTCCCACAACCAAATAACACAACAACTAAAGAGCAACAGACGGATTAAACAGTGCGTTTTTTTTTTTATCTGCTCTAGTGTAAGATACAAACATGAACAAGTCCGGCTAACTAGCCTACTACTTACAGTTGTAACTGAGTGTTACTTGCAACACCAAGAAGCATTCCATCAGCTATCAGCTGTCACTTAATAATCAATCACTTATATTGTCAATAAGATGTCTGAGAATGGCCAAGATGACGTCCTCATAAGCCTTGTTTTGTCTACAGCTCATAGTCATTCAGTTTACTGTCATAAGGGGTGTGATGGAAAAATTCCTTTTCATTATGGGTTGATGAATTTTGAACTATTTTGTTGAATATGATTTCTTATGCAAATGTATGAACACCTAACCTCTGCCCTATATGATTGTAATAGAGTCATGAACCAGCCAAAACTCAGATAGAAAGTCGCCTTCTTGTCTCATGTTTTATGTCTGATAATTTTATGCTTCATACAGAGTCCCAGGTCATGTGTCATGAAGTTTTAACTTTATGTCTTGTGTGGATGAGAAGCCTGTCTGATTGGGATAGTCGTATGTACGTATGTGTATAGCTTAATCACTGCTGGCACCGAGAGTGCTTGTCTCTTCCCCTGACCTTGTTGATATCTGTGTATAAATTGTGAACACTCCTTTACTCGGGGCTCATTCACTCAGCTCATGAATTTGACTGTGTGGTGAGTCCATCTGCAGATGGTTGGATTAAACTTACCGAAAAGACAGATCTGACTTTACTCTTTTATTGACAGAAATTTCCACCACAGGGGCAAATGTGAAAAGTTTCACATTTAAGAAGCTGGAGACAAGGAATTTTAACTTTTTTCTTAAAATCTTACCGAAACAATTTATTCAGTTCTGTTGGAGATTGATTTGAAGGTTGACTAATGGATGAGTCGTTGCAGCTTTAGTTCAGATTAAAAATGTCAGTGAGGTTTAGAGTTGCTTTTGGACAGAGGGTGGAGTTTCTTTTTTTCCTTGTTTCGGGTCTTTGTGTGAAGATAAGCTACAGAGCGTTTGGCTGCAGCTGCATAATTGCTGTACAGACATGATATCAATCTTCCCACCCCGCACTTTCTGCAAGAGAGAAAGAAGCGGAGGAGGGGGTTTCCACAGTTACTTCTGCATTAGAGAGAAAAGATGGAGACACTGTTGTGGTTATGTAAGATATGTGTGAATATATGTGTGTGTTTCTGTATGCATGTGTGTGTGTGTGTGTGTGTGTCGGGATGTTATTTTTGTGTCTGACAGAGGTGAAGGGCACAACTCTTATTTTGACAGGACATTAGGATTCGGCCCTTTTATTTTGACATGCTTACACCAGAGAGCCTTGACAGAGGTGAACATCCTATGACAACGGGAAGCAGGAGAGTTGGAAACCAAAGATGAGCCAATGCTGTCACCAAGGGCAGCAGGTGCCAAATGCTCCCCAGCGAAGGCTGATCAGTGGAGTGCATCATTGTAGAAAAGCAGTAAGAGGAAGTTTGGTGCAGCCACTAGGGTTACTGCGGTCTTAAAAACCCAAACCAGCTGACAGGAAGCTGCAGCCAGTGTGGTGACCCTGATCTCGGACCGTTACTGAGTAAAACTTTTTTTTTATAAACCACAGACACATTCCTGAAGCTGAAAACACATGAAAACTTCAGATCATAAGTCTGAACTACTGATATATATATCAGGCAGTAGTGTTTGACCACGTAAATTACATTTTTGGGTTCATACAATCCTCATTTGACCTTTGAACTAAGTGTAATAATAAATATAAATATCAAATCCTGACAGATCATCATGTCTCTGAAAATATCAGTTTGAATTTCATTTATTTGAGGTTAAAATCAAACTTGACATAACAAGACAAGATGAGCGTCGATTCCA
Organism: Acanthopagrus latus; assembly: GCF_904848185.1. Classification (NCBI taxonomy): domain Eukaryota; kingdom Metazoa; phylum Chordata; class Actinopteri; order Spariformes; family Sparidae; genus Acanthopagrus; species Acanthopagrus latus. Next base: position 8,040,576 of record NC_051047.1, on the reverse strand, counting down.
AGAATACCCCTACATTTAAACAACACAGGAACATGGGTTGGTCTGAGCATGATGTGTCATGTACCATATTATTTGTTTTTATTTTAAGGGCAATTGCATAATAAGATTACCACAGTGATACAAATGAAATCACCAGGAATCCTAACTTCTGGAGTATATGGACGCCTTTACAGTCTCAAGGCATGTCAGGAACAGTCATGTTAATACTAACATGCTCACAATGACACTGCCAACATGCTGATGCTTCACAGTTATGTTTCCCATGTTCCATTTTAGCCTTGCTGCCATTTTTGATTTGGCATGCTAGCAACATTTGCTAATTAGCACTGAAGACAAAGTACTGTGGTTGTGGCTGATGGGAATGTCATTAGTTCTGTAGGTATTGGTCATACATATAATATATAGAGACATTGATGGTGCTTGAAAATTCTAGAGGATCACCAGAGTGATTATACTTCATCAAGATAGGAAAATTAACGTCTCAACCACAATTCATGGCAGTCCATGAGTTGATCAGTACATTTCATTACAGTCTGGTCAGTATATGTTGCTGTAGACTGAAATGCTGTGACAGACGGTCATCACCATCCTGAGGCAATTTGTGTGTGTGTGTGTGTGTGTGTGTGTGTGTGTGTGTGTGTGTGTGGGTGTGTGTGTGTGTGTGTGTGTGTGTGTGTGTGTGGGTGTGCGTCATATGACAGCCATGTTGCATCCGGGTCACCATGTGATTCTTGGGAATCCTTAAGGACAAACAGTGGCAGAGGGTCATTTGACTGTTGAACTGCTGCAACACTGCAGTCCTCAGTCATGGGTTGTAAGTCCTAGAGGTATGTAGGCCCCAGGACAGGAAGATGACACTACACAGTCTACACATCAACTTTAAGACTGATTCTCTATTTGATTTTGGCATCAACACCACCAAAACAAAGTGACTGGTGCTACTCAGGCAGTTAGTCAATATGGTCCCATCTGGTTCAGCCTCCATTCATTCTGAAGTTAAAATAATTAAGTGTGAGGTATTAGTTCTCAGATAAACCGATCTGTCAATTTCTGTTTTACAGCAGTACATGCGAATAAGGATCATATTTATTACAACAATGTGACAACATTTTTTAAAAATGTGGTCTGTTGTACAGTGGACATGTCATTAAAGGAGAGATCACATTTTGTAAAGTTATTCTTGAAGCAATACACACATGTCCATAGTGGACACTGTAATCATTTCTCCCCTTTATTCTCGCTATGAAGATATATGGGTAACGCAGAGAGGAAATGCTGCACCAAAAAGACAGTAACTTTGTAATATATATATATATATATATATATATATATATATATATATATATATATATATATATATATATATATATATATATATATATATATACATACAGTAGCTACTAACGACTACTATACTGATGACTGCATGTCTCTCCAGTGACAGAAAACAGCAGCACCACTGTAACGGGCAATGCACACTGCTGCCATTTAACAGCATTAATGAGATGACCATGATGAAAGTGACCAGTGATTGATGAAAATACATTAGGAAATCACATTGTTACGATTAGGCTAATATTAAATACATTCTTTTTAAACCATGACCACAGTCTTTCCTTAACCCTAACAAAGTAGTCAATAGCCCTTTTCACACAGAGACTCTGCTTTGTTGCCGCAGCTCACCACTGACCCACTGTGCATCCTGGAAAGTGGCAGTTACGTTTTTTGCACTAAATTACACGATTATACAGTCGCCATCAGTAAACAGCAGACCCAGTCTGGCTCTCACTGGAGGGGAGGGATGCTGTCTCGGTCATGAGGGCTCACAGTCACAGTGATTTTTTTGCACTATAAGTTTCCAGAGACAGTAACTACAACAACAACATAGTAGAAGGAGACAAAGACATGGTTAGTTAAAGTTAAACACTCTGAATCACATTATCACTGCTATTCAGTTGCAGGGGCCACCTGTCTCTGCTGCCAGAGACAGATGCTGTGTTTTGGGCAGAAACATGACGAAGAGTTATTAGAACAGACAGGATGACGGAGGCTTCTCCATGTATGGCCGCAGTATTTTTTCCCTCTTATAAGTTACTGCATTACTGTTGTTTGGTCCTGTAATGTTGCTTTGTAGTTTGAAATGTGGTTTGATGAGTGAAGGCTCTGTTTAGCAGTCAGACTGTGAACACCATTAGATCGAGACACCCCTGATCCGGCCCTCAGGCTTTTCCATTCACACAGACAGCGTCTCGCCTCTGCTGTGGCTCTGATTCTATCACCGGAAGCTGGTCAGAGCCACAGGGGAAAACTGTCCCCCCTCACCACATCTGAAACTTTCACAAAGGCAGCGAGGCGGAGTTTCAGCGCATGATTGGAACTATTACTAACCCAAAGCATGATCTCTCCCTACTTGGGTTCAAGTGGGTTCAGGTGTGTGTGCTTAAATCTAATTGAACTTTCACCCCATCCACTGCCATTTTTTTTCCCCAGTGGTGATTTTTAAGTTATAGAAGACACTAGCAAATGATTGTTGATTCATTAGATTAGGAAAAGCTTCTTTGGGCCAATGTAGAGGGCACTAACAAATCATGTTTTTATGTTTTATTTTAATCAGGCCAAAAGCCTGAACTGGACCGCGGTGGAATGTGCCAGGAACATTTCATTTTATATAAATTATATCACTTCCTTTGAGTAGCCTGGTTTTCATGATGTTCCCCAGCTGTGTGCGTCATGACACTGTGTCAAAGCATAACAAGACCTAAGATGGAGGAAAGAGCTAAGATGACAGTCCTAACATAAAGAGACACGTCAGGAGGACGAGCTTCACCTCCAGCAGGGTCTGTTAATGAATCATCAACAGCCCGAAACCAGTCAGAGCTGTGGGAGATAACACAGCTGTTAACATGAATGTGTGTGAGAGTGTGTGTTTTCCAGTTAAAGCCTCAGTAAGACATCACACTGCAGTCTCCGTCTTGATGCTGACATCACCATTTTCCATCCCAAATAAGGGTCTAGGTTTAGAAACTTACCAATCAATCGATCTACCAGTGTTAGAGGCTGTTATGGGCTGATGGATGTGTGAAAAGATGCTTAACTTGATTTATAAACTTTAAATTCCCGGTGGCATTTATTGGCTCCATCCACTAAACCCTGGATCTCCACAAAAACAGCTCTGCTTCTCCTGAAGACTGGCAGACTGAGAAAAAACAAGCAGCGATTGTTGAAGTGGGCTGGACCAGCACTTTAACATGTACTCTTTGGCGTACTGTAACTTCCTAGTGGCCTCAAATAAACCGGTTCAACAGTTCTGACCGGCGCCTCTGCGGCCGCAGCAAGAGGTGTTGAGAACTTCGTCTTACTTGACATCACACGTGCTGTGATGTGACTATTGTGCATGTGCACATCGTCTGAGACCATTCATCTGGAGGGCCCTTGTGCATACAGTACTTACTGGTCAATATTTTAATATAGACTAACCTACCTCATATCGGCATGAGCCCCCAAAATGGAGTCTCCATTGGGCTCTCTTCAGGAGTGAATGAATGATGGACACTAGACCCTGAAAAAAAGGCTAAAGTGCTTTTGATTGTTCTTTCACAGGTTTACACAGTATGTAATCAGTGCACCGTCTTGATAGAACGTACTGTGCAACAATGCTGACGGAGCATTTCTCTGTCAGATCATTCATATCCTGTGCTGCTCTGTATGAGCCGTAATCTCCATCAAACTGTTTTAGAACTTTCCTTAGTTCAAGTTCATTCATTAGTACCTAAATGGAGAGTGTCCCCCATCTGCCCGTCTTTCTCTCTGAGTCTGATCTCATGCCGACACACACACACCCACACACACACACACACACACACACACTCAGGAGCTTCATTAGCTATATTAGTGTGAAGTCATTATAACTCCCTCCCCCCTTAACACACACCCACACCCACCACAGGAGGTCATAGATATGAAGCCAACAGCTGGATCCAACTCACACCCCCCCCCCCCACACACACACAAACACACACGCACGCACGCACACACACACACGTACACACACACACAGAGTCAAATCTTTTCCGGTCTGGTGGGAGACCTCAGTGGGACAAGGTCTTGAGTGTGTGTGTGTGTGTGTGTGTGTGTGTGTGTGTGTGTGTGTGTGTGTAGTTGTCAGAGATAAGCATGTCAGGGCTGCATAGAGATACAATTCAGGATGAAGCCCCCCCTCCTCCATGAACACACACATACACACACACACACACACACACACACACACACACACACACACACACACACACACAAAGGGCAGTTTGAGTATATCAGATGGTTCCTCAGCCTTCAGCTCATTAACAGACTATCAGTTTCCCTCCAGGAGAGATTTTAACTGCAGTTCATTAACATAATTAATTGATGCTCATTAGCTTAATGAGGCTGCAGGTTAACAGACAGAACAAAGTCCTCAGTGTTCATGAGACTCTTTACACAGAGAGCTCATTTAATACTTTATAGCTCCTCAGCTCCACAAGCAAAGAAACGAACATGTAAACATTCAGTGAAAAATAAGTCTGACTGCGTTCAAATAATTTAACAACAAGATACCTGGAGATGGCACCATGTCACTCATAGGGATATCATCATCCGTGACTGTAGAAAAGCCAACAAGATGTTTATGATGCAACACACCTTACAACTTCCACACAATATGCAGAAGACAGTGCAAGCTACAACTCAAAGTCTAAGAAAGTTGGGACATAACTAAAACTGAATGTGATATTTCCCTCAACCTTTCTGACATGTACTGTACAATATGTTTCATGTTCTACAACTTCATTGATTTTTGTACATATATGCTTATTCTAAATTTGAGGGCAGCAACAATTTTCAACCAAGCGGAGACGTGAGCCACAAAAGACTGGGAAAGCTGAAGAATGCTCCGAAAACACCTGCCTGGAACATTCCACAGGTAAACAGGTTCATTGGTGACAGGTGATAGTATCATGATCGGGTGTGAAAGGGCCATCCTCGAACGGAGCAGCTTTTCACGCTCCAGGGTGTGGCGAGGTTTATCACTTCGCCACCTGATTGTAAAGATATCTGTCCAGGCTGCATACGGCCTTTGTGAGACTGATTTGATGTGTAGGCTAATAATAGTCTGGGGACTGTTTTATTTATCAGACAGCTAACAGTGGCTGCTGCTCCCTCCATTGTTTTCTAGGTAAACATGTCTGCAAGACAGACAGGCCGGCCTCTGCTCTCCTGAAAGTGCGTGACTATTTATTGCTGCCATCTGATTATTGATGAAAGTTTTTCAACTTCCCCAATGTGGTTCGTTCTGTGACCCTGGCAACCACTTTACTGGTGCCTGACTTCCTGAGTTATACTCCTGTCCATCCACAATAAACAAACTCCATCAGCTTCAAAGCCTGAGTATCTATTCTGGGGTAATAAACAGCTAGTGTGCTGTGTGTCCTCAGTTAGTTAGCCTAACTTGCTGTGTCAACATTGTGTCATGATGTCTCACATAAGCTAGGTGAGATAAGAGTCGGTGGGTATCAGCATCTTGTATCTTAAGGTGGAGGTCCTTAATAGAACCAGATGTACTGTAGCTCGCAGCCACAATGGTGGAGTGGCGCCCTGCCGCCACCCAATCAAACTCTGGAACATCAGTGTCACCAGACGGGTCCAAATCATTGGAAACTTCTTCAATACTTTTCAATACTGGCTCTTTTCTGTCTACTGAACGGCCTGTGCTGGTTTAAACATACTGTAACTAAAGTCACTGTGTTATATTCACACAGTTGCGCCATGTTGATGAATCTTCAATACGACCCTTCCTGTTGAATAGCAGCAGAGGCGTCAGGCTGCGCCAACTGACCGCGGATGGAAGAACGGACTCTCCGCGGGAAGTTCACTTCCTCGGGAGCACAATGGCTGTTGTTCTAGACAGGATGTGACATCATCCTCAAGGACTTTGGCACAGGAAGGAACTGATTTGGGTGAAACTGGACAGAATATCATATCTGTCCATCCATTTTCTCATGCATGACGTCTGGCATTAAGCTCCATGGCAGAAAACATAGATGTGTTAGGCATTATCAGGTCACGTTGTAATCTTCGCTCATGCTCGTTCATTCACTGCGTGGATCAGAGGAACAGCCACTCTAAACTAATCTTCTGTACCACTGGAGTGGCACATTGGATAAGTTCTTCCAGGCTGACACCAATCTGTTGCTAAAATTCTGTGTATTATGAAGTACAAATAAATCATTCACATGGTTTATTCATGTTTGGCCACGCTGTCTTTACTGGTAACAATAGTTCATTCATTCAGGAAACATGGAGGAGGAAGCGCAAGCAGTCCCAGCTGACCAATCACAGCCCCCCTGCTCTCCATGTGGTATCTGTGCAGCAGCTCTGATGTGTTGTTACAGGTTTGAGCTGCAGAGTCTCCACACCAGCGTGACACAGGAGAATAAATCCAGCTGTGTTTAGTTTAAAGTGTGAAGGCTCAGGCATCAATGTCTGCTCATCCTGACCCAGTGAGACCGAAAATAACTCTGACTGAATTCAAACGGGAACACAGAAACACGCCAGAGACTCCAGAGTCATCACACCTCAGCTGATCAGACAGACAACATTCTGTCAAAAATGATGGGTTCACATAAATGTGAGGGAAATGTTACGTTATGTTGGGCTCATGTAAGAATGCATATGTGAGTCACTTTTGCATAAAAGTCATGACTCAAATGCTAATCCCATTTCAGATACTGAACACATAACAATGCTCACTCTGTCTGTTAAAATGCTCGCTTTTTTAACTATCGACAAAAAGGGTTCCTTATGGCTTAATACAGACACAAAAGCAAGTTTACATTTGTGTTTCATGTTAGCTGCATCACGGACGATTCTTTACAGTTGTTCTGCTGACGAAGCTTTATTAATGACCATCGCGGTGAGTGCGAGGGACGCTCGTCCACGCTTTTAACAGGGAAACCACTGATTTATTTTTGCATACACCTGAGCTCATTGGTTAATGATAATAAACACATGCATGCTGTGAGTGGTCAGAGTTATGTAATAAAGTTAAATCGTGTCCTAAATGTATCTTTAATACATGAACTTTTAAATTGTGAATGTAATTTAATCTCAAGAGATGAGTGATGATTTTGGGCTGTCCGAAGGCATCTTCTTTAGTGACAGCTTGTGTTGCCTGTGGGACAAAACACACACACAGAGTGTAACTGCTGCAGGCTTGTAGCTCATTACTGATTCAACATATGGCTACAGACACACACACACGCACGCACGCACGCACACACACACACACACACACACACGCACACACACACACTCTCTCTCTGTAATCGTTAATTACTGCTGTATTTGAAATAAGACAGACTGATGATGTGAATTCTGACCCAGTTCACTGGACCGAGTTTATTGATGTTGACTTTCACAGTTGGGACCCCTGCTTCATTCTGCAATCAGAGTTCAGTGCTCTGTTTTCTGTCAGCAGGAATCAGTAGAAGGCATCTTTAACTTATTCAGGTTGTATACTAAAAGTACTGACTTTCGTGCCAAGAGTTGGATGACAAGATTGATACCACTCTCAGATCCTTCTGATAAATATGAGGCTACAGCCAGCAGCTGGTTAGCTTAGCTGAGCATACAGGCTGGAAACAGGTTATTAGCCAGCTTGGCTCTATCTGTGTTTCATATATACCAAAAACAAAGGTAAAAATGACCTGTTGCTGTATTACAGTGGGTTGTATTACCACTTTTTTCTTTGCCAAGCCAGTAATTTTGTCTCCACTGGTAGCCAGGCAACCTCACAGCGATGACAAAGTTCCTGGAAGTCAAGAAGAAATCTCCCTTACTGACCTCCTATGAAACACATGCTGAGAAAAAAAGAATGTGAACTAGTGTTAAGCCACCTATGAAGCGGGTCAGTACTTGGTGATTGCCGCCCTTCCACCTCGAAGCTGAAGTTTCTTTGTGCTCGTTCACGTACAACCTCCACTTTTTGGAAACAGACGGACGAAAAAAAAAATGCTTAAAACTTATTAGAAACATACTTGCAGGCTCTGAGTAACTGTGACTATGGGATAGTTTATTTAGTCATTACGAAGACAACAGAGCACACACTCAGACACGAACTCACACACACACACACACACACACACACACACACACAGTCACACACACTGAGGCCTGATGGAACCAATTAGCAGACGTTATCATGGCCTGGAGACGTCACAAGCTGTTCAGACACCCCCTCCTCCCCTCCTCCCCCCAGGGGGTCTGTGTATGTGTATGTGAGAGAGAGAGAGAGAGAGAGAGAGAGAGAGAGAGAGAGAGAGAGAGAGAGAGTGTGTGTCGCTGCACATACATCACTGTTAAAATATTTAGAGTCCTCTGTGTTTTACAGTTTATATTACTGACCTACATTCATCTGTGTGTGCGTGTATGTGTGTGATGTTATGGCTAACTGTCAGTGACCTCAGCTACAGGAACATGTACATATAAGGCTGTAAACACACAGAGCATCACGGCGCAGTGTGTCCTCAGATTTAAAATTGGACAGAGTTCTGACCAGTGCGTGTGAAGTGCATCTGCTTACAGATTTTGCCAGGAAACTATGTCACCATCAATCTTGGCATCCACAGGCAACAATTGAGAACAGAGTAAGGGCTTGGGGCACGACCTCGATGGAAGTGAGTCCGACTAAATTAGCGAGAGGCATCTGAGACGGTCCATTGGGAAAAACACAACATCAAGTTGGATTTAAAAGATAATCCCAGTCTATCACAACTTGAGTTTTGAGTCTTGTCCATCATTTCTATCAATAAAAATAACACTTAACTCACCAAATTAGCAGCAGAAATCTGTGAACTCTACTACATCCCGAAAAAAAATCATATAGGTGAAGAAACATGCCACACTAACAGACAGATTCTTAACAAACCCTCAGGTCAGACATAGATGGTGATCAAGCTGCCTTTTGTAAAAATCTGTCACAGTTTCCAGTGTCACTTCCTGCTCCAACTTTGAGCAGGGCATTCTGAAACTGTGTATCCTCAGTTTGACTGTCCATTGAGGGATTATTACTGATATTTCAGGTGTTCTTACTTTCAGGTTTGACTTCCAAATATGGGACTACTGGTTTGGTCACAGTCAGATTGTATTACTGCTCATGATTTTTTAAAAATCTGCCTGACTTCTTTATGGTGACAAACTCTTGCTGAGTACAAATACCACTGCCAAATGGTGGACTTGTTTAACACTATAGAAATCCACAAATTCACACACACACAGAATTTAAGTTAGAAAAATCAAACAACACAGAAGGCAACAAACAAGGTTTTAGGAAATTCAATCTCCCAGAGGTGTTCAATTTCATACCTTGGCAATGTATCTAAAGTGGTGACAAAAAGAGATAAGTACTTCTAATTCTAATTCTAATTCTAATATAATTTCTTTGACAAAAATGTTATTCTTCCAAAGTTTTAATAGGCAAACAGTACCGTAAACTGCAACACTCACAGTAAACTGTACCTCTCTCTCTCTCTCTCTCTCTCTCTCTCTCTCTCTCTCTCTCTCAATCTCTCTCTCTTTGTATGTTTTGATGATATTTCTTTTGTTTTCTTTTGTGTGTATGAAGACAGTAACAAACGAAAAATAATAACAGATGGACATTATGGACAGTAAATGTAAAAAAAAAAAAAAAAAAGTTGCACACAAAGCTATCAATGTTTGCCTCTCTCTGATCTCAGACATACCACCTATTACCTAGGTTCCGAAAAAATATTACGCTTAAAGATTTGGCCAGACCAGCATTCAAAACAAGATAAACCAATTTCAGTGAAATTTCCATGATCAGTAGATTTAGTCACAGCGGAGGAGTTCAACTTTGACACGCAAATTTGTACCATTTACCAACAGTAGGCTGTGCTGATCTGTGAGGGAACTGTGAGTCGGAAATCCCAAAGTGAAGGAAGCTCATTATCTCTGCTGCACCATCATCGCTTATTTAAACTCCTCAGTCAGTAGTAAGTGCCCGACAGAAGAGCCGTGGATTGCAGTCACTTACGAGACACAACTTGATGGTACAGATGTCTTTTGTAATAACTGTTCAGAATAACCTCAGAGCTCTAGATATATACTACCCGGTGTGACCAGGTTTGTATCACTGTGTGTGCATGTGTGTGTGTGTGTGTGTGTGTGTGTGTGTGTGTGTGTGTGTGTCTGCGTGCGTATATGAAGAGGCATAAACAGTTATTTCCTCCCATTTTCAGTAATGTCAGCAGCCCTGCCCACCTCCTCCATCCTCTCACTCCCTTTCTCTTCCTGACCCTGTACAGCTTCCATCACACATCACGCACACACACGCACACACACACACACACACACACACACACACACACACACACACACACACACACACACACACACACACACACACACACACATCAAAGCTCTGAATCTGACAAGAATCTGGGATCGGTAGATGTGCACACAGCAGGGATCAGCTGTCTATTAGCATACCACAGATAACAAGATAAGACGGAAGCCCACACTAAGTTCAGCTCTTGAATTACAAATAAGCAGTTGCAGAAAAAGTGATCTGCTGGTGTTTTCACTTTGCATTTTAAATTTAGGTTTATTTTTTGTCCCCATTCATTCTATGTAATATTTTGCTGTTACAAGTGGCTGTGAATTAATGTGTTTACTGCTTTACTGGGGCCAGAGCAGCAGCCACTTAACTAACCCGAACAAGACTCACAAAAAATAAACATCTAAGCATCTATAGTAAACCGAGCATCGAAGCTCTACTTAAGTAAATAATGACTTTCCTCAAAACTTCCCCCAAAGGTAATTAAACAACTCTACTGAAGAAAACCACAAGAAAAGAAAAACAAATTAAGATGATTTAAAGTCAAGAAAATTAAACCAAATTAAACTAGAATCAAGACTACAAGTTGAACGAATAAACTTACAGAAGAAAATGTATACAGTGCCAAAGTACATAGGAAACTAAGATAAGAACAATCTAAACAACAATACTTAAATTAAAGTTAAAGTGCACTGAGGGGAAACCTTAATAAAAATCAGATCTTTACAATGTTTAGCTGCTTAAACCAGTTTGTGACTTTTTATTCTGAGGTAATTTTGGCTCTGGTTGCGGGTTACAGTATCACATCACACAGATGTTGTCACTGACATACTGTGTGTTTGTGTTTCAGCTGTCATGACAACTGCACCAACATCATCAAATGATTTGGAAGAGGCTCACAAATGCTCACTGCTGACTGTGCATTGGGCTCGCCGGGCCGCTGCACTGAGAAAGTTGTTTTCTTGATTGTCTGTTACTGTTACTGAGAATAACTGTTGAACGCCCGCTGAAAAGCTGTGACACATCAGCAATTTAAGGAACTGTCAAACGGAAAAACTGCTGACACGTCTTCTGTTACATGTTGTGTTTGAATGCATCACAAAGACCAGCTGACAACATGCAGACATGGTGCACCCAGCTGCCAGTTCATTGGGTACACCTGGGTAATACTAATGAAGTCTAATTGAACAGTCGTGCGTCTAATGTTTAATGTCACATCTCAAATCAGCGATCACAGAGAAAGTTTGAAAGCGCTGGAAAGTCATCCTGCCCCCACCCTCAGTATACGTCATCATTTTGGAAAGAACTCTGACACACAGTGAGAAACCAAGCTTTTTAAGATTGCCACACTCTGGAGACGGATTTGAAAAGCTCTATTTAGGGGGACAAAAATGTGGATCGGGGGCTGAAACGGAGATAAAATTCCAGCCCCGTTTAGTGTGAATGTACTCTTCGGGCTGTGAGAAAAAAGTCAGGGGGAAATGAAAGAGAACAGAGGAAGTGTCAGAGCTATTAGCTGTCATCTGGAACAGTGAGATGCAGAGTCGGTCAGCACATGATGGCTGCATGACTGACAAAATGACTGCTGGTTTATAAGTGTGTGATTGAGGGAGACTACTATCACCGTTGTTTTGTTTTAACGGGTCTTACTGGCCTCTTTCCGGGCAGCAGCATACTTCCAATCGTTTAAAGTGACAAGCATAGAGACATCACAGCTCTTGTCTGCCTGCAGCTTATCTGCTTCGTGTCTTCTGTCCTCCTCCAACTATCTGCCGTGACCTTTGACCTCCTAATTGCTGGTCGAGCAGAGGTTCACAGTGACCGCAATGGAGCCATCATGCAGCTAACGCAGTGCTATCACAGAATCTCATTTGAGAGATCATGTAAAAAACAACAACATTTGAATCTGCAAACTGTGACAACGACTTGTATACAAACTCATGTTTTTAGGTTGTTTTTTTAAAAAGATCTCTGTGCACACTGAAACATAAACAACACAAAGTCTAAATGATTTAAAAGTGAAAAAATATGAAGAAACCGCACTAAACGGGGAAAATCATGGATAATTTAGCAACAAGCTCAAGGGGTTTTCCCTTTATTTCTCCGCTTCTCTAATTGTGCACTGATTTGCTAAACTAAACCGTCAGTCAGTACCACAATCCTGCTCTCTCAGATGATGAAATGCCACTGACAAAGGCTGCCTAGTGCCAATGTCATGGGACCCACCACAACAACAAGGATGCTTACCAATGACCCCGATGCTCGATGGTTGATTTGGTGTGTCAGGGCCCTTAGATCACGCCCCCATATGGGCAAAATTAGTGAAGCGTGTAAGCAAATTGACATCTTTGCTTCACATAGAGATCAACTTTGATCAATTTAAAAAGTTTGGCGTTGTAGGTGGCTTCCCTGCTCGTCAGCCTCTGACTGATATTGCACACATGCACGTCAACAGAGATTAGAAAGGAAGCAGATGTCTCACTCCTTAGCAGCTCCTATTATCAGCGTTGAAAAAACAATGTGTCTAATTTAGGCAAACTCGTCTCCTGGCAATGTTTCAGCAAGTTTGCCTACATATACACACACTAATTTGGTGTAAAAGTGGAGAGTAACTCTCCATTAAAAGGGTTTGGACGTAACAGAGTTTTACTTGTTGAAAACTCCTTACTTTCTATCTAACTGTCTATGTGAACATACTTACTACCTGACCCAAAGTAAAAACATCACTTCCAACACCAACGAGCACATCACTGACTACATTAGTTTGTGGGTCACCGGTTACGTTGACATGTTACCTCACAGGGCAAGCTGTCAGCAGGTGAGGAGAAAACCCTTCTCTCTGATTGGCTGCCAGGTGTTTGTTGACACATGTCAACACTTTAACCACGGGTTAGGTGATTAGGAGAGAAACTGACTAGCCAGGAGTTAAACTGTCAATACAAACTCTTTGGAACATGGATGAAGATTTAAACACAGCCTGTCTTTGGTCCCTGTGCGTGGTATAAGTGACAGGACAGACTCCCAGAGGAGGAAACATGCTCTGCTTCATGCCTTTTCTATATATATATATATATATATATATATATATATATATATATATATATATATATATATATATATATATATATATATATATATATATATATATATTTTTTTTTTAAACAAAATAGGGACTGTCAAAGTGTGTGGGAGTTTGGGAACTGTAGCAGGTCAAGTAACTGTGGGGTCATTAACAGGAAATACCAACAAACACACTGAGTGAATGTGTATGTGTGTGTGTAGCACTGAGTTCCTGTTGGACATTCACACAAACAGCCTGTCTGCTCCCCAAGTGTCTTTCTGTCTGGAGCTATTTTTACCATAATAGCTAAAATCAGAATGATAGTTGATGGAAGAGAGATATTAAATACATTTTTTTCTCTGCTAAACAGGTCGAGCTGCTTTTCAGGCATTTTTTTTTGGTCTATTCATCATTCATTACTCTATTATCATCTATGTAAATTCTGCTGATAACTTTCTGTGAAAAAATATGCAGAACATTTTTTTCAATTTAAAAAATGCAGCCCCCCCACTTTTCTTTTGCTGTCCCACTGGTTTATTTACTGATGGCTGGCTGAAGGTCTGGAATGAATCACAGAGCAGTTGGAGTTCTTCAATGACTCTTTAAGGACAAATATTTTCCCCCTGAACTTCAACATAACACAGTTAACACCAGCTATTCATCACATCCGACTCTCAAACTACTCACAAACTACTTATAAAGACATTGTTTACTGAGTTCTGTAACTATGGATTAAAACTGTTTGAATCACACAAAGTAAATCCAGAATCTATTTGTAGTGTGTATTTATACAGAACAGCTAGATCGATCGGTTGACAGACAAACTGCAGTAACACAGAAGGACTGAAGCTGTATTTCTCTACACTTTGGCTCTGTAATCATCTCTCAATTCATTTTACTGCTGAGCTATTTGAGGATTTTGAAAAATCAGGCAAATGACTATGACTATTCATTGTTCCTATAAGATGAAGTCTAATGACTTTGTGATCCTTTGGCTTTTCATTCACACCACCAGCAGGACAAAGTTTGTAATTAGTGTCTTATATCTCATGATCTACTTAACGGTTTTGAAAAAAAAAAAAAAAGTTAGCAGATATTTATGGTTCTCAGATGACGCACAGGGCTAGTAATGATTTTATCAGTCCTAAATCCTTCTTTTTCTTGAGCACCACGACAATCTTGACTGATTTAAATGTCTCAACATCTAACCTGTTGGATGTATTGTGATGGAGTTTGGTACAGAGAGTCGTGGTCCCCAGAAACCCCAATAAATTTGGAGATCCCTCTAAATGTACCATCATCATCAGGTAAACATCTTTATAAGCCACACATATTGGTTTATGAGCTGTTTCTAGCAATACTGATGATATTACCATCATCCTCTGCTACAAACAAAGATGCACTCAGCCAAAGAACTTCCATGTCTAACTACAGCCCCAAGAGCCACTAGTGTGGCTGTAAATCCCTGTTTACTATTTGTACTTTACATTTATTTTATTTGACTGTTTGAATCCCACGTCTGATGGAACAGAATGAGAAGAATCAGGTAAAAGAACAGATTTCAGTATAATAAGATAATGACCTATAAACTAGCTGCCTATTAGAGAAGACTAGTGAATGTACACAACAAGGTCCCTTGTCTTGCGTTGTCATGGTGCTGTTCTGAGTCTGCAATCTGGTTTCGATGTTCAATTATTTTGCTAGATGAAGTTGTTTTTTCGCAACATCATGTCCTCTGCTTTTCCAGGCAATGCTGCTCTGAGTAGTCCTAATTTTACTTTAAATTTACAATTTTCACTTCTGCTTATCATTATCACCACCCACATGACCACTATATGTGTTATGGTTATGTGGTTACACTCCAATATTGAAAATATAGCCTGCTCCTAAACACTTTTAAAAAGTGTTGGCTCATGTCACCTTTACATTTATGTCCATCATTAGTGGCAGTGTTAGTCAGATCTTTTACCTGGATGTTTTAAGTAAAAGTAACTACTAAAGATGCGTCGTTTGCGAACGTATCAGTTTGAAGGAACAACTCCTTAATGTGAATGAACTGACCTGATTCCATGTTTCACTTTTCCTTCTGTCGTTCTCACAGACTAGTCGCTGTGTTGTTCACTGTTTAGTTAACAGAGTGGTGAAGAGGACATAGAGCCAGCCAATCGTATTCTGAGTCTAAGACACTGTCGTTGAATTGTAGCCAATGAGAAACAGGAAAGCATAAGAACTGTTTCCATACAAAAACAAAAAAACATTTCATTTCGTTCATAGCTAGCTAGTTCGTAGCAAGATCATTAGAGAACAAATGACACTGGACCGGAAATACGACTGAACGAGCAAACGAACGAGCAAACGAACAAACAAACAAACAAACGAACAAACAAACAATTCTTCCTGCTGAAATGAGCGATGGGAACTGACATCAAAAAAGGAAATCCACCTATGGCAGCTACACCACAGTGCTGAAATACCTCTTCACAAGTCAAAGTAAATCTTTAAAAGTAAATGTACCAAAGTGTTGTAGTAGCCTTGGTGCTTTAGTTAAAAAAAAACTACCAAAATAAAAAATAAGGTACTTTTTACTATGCAGAATTGACCACATCTGAATAAATATGTTATATTTTGTAACTATATTATTAATGCATTATGTGTACATTGTTTTAAAAAAGTGCACTGATTTGAGCTAACCTACTTTAGACTGTTTATTGACGGGTAGCTTGTGAATTTCCCCCAGGAAGGAAGTGTTATCTTAACCTATAATTCATCATAATTGCTTGTTTTGAATACTTTGTATTCTGTCTGAAATTGCGAAGCAAAAATGATATTAGCAAAGTCCATCCAAACTATTATATCTCTCTGAATTACAGGGAAGTAAAGTCGGGCCATGAAATAAATACTTAAAACTTGCTGGCAGCACTTATGGGCCCGTTTGTAAGTTTCAGCCTTCAGACACAAAAATCAGATTACAGCCCCACTCACTCCATTCACACTGTGGTGATAACTGAAGAGGAAACACCCCGAACACACACACACACACACACACACACACATCTACAGAGGGAGAGAGAGAGGGAGAGCCGCGTGCACACACCACCGCCCGCCTAGTTTAAGCGGACATTGAGGGGGTGGAGAGGAAACACCGTTACACGCACACGAATACAAGCACGCGCGCACGAACACACACACGCACACGTTCGCACTGAAGGAGGTTCCCCGCGCGCTCAGCTCTCAGTTTCATTGACTTCATTTCAAACTCACATGAACTTCAGTTTCAGCTCTCATCCTCTCTTCAGTTCCTGTCACTTAGTTTTTGTTGGTCTCAGTTCACCTTCCTGTCTCAGGAACACGGACCCGCGTGCGCTGCCCGACGAACAGCCGGCTCACGCACGAGACGGTTAACGGGACCGAGGAGCAACAGGAGGTTGCACGAGCGAGTCACACCGAGAAGCAGACGCACACACCGGAGACCCCGGGAACACACCGCGGCTCTGAGATCTTATCTGCCCGGTGCTGATTCAACATCTACCCGGTTCCGACTGGACCCGCACTCTGACCCGGGATATCTGCTGTCTGAGCGGTACAGTAACCTTCTCCTCGTCAGCCAGAGCTCCGAAGTTCGGTTTGACAGTAACCCACGGAGCTGATGAAGAAAAGTTTTGAGACACAGCAACAAGCATGTTCTGTCTCTTCTGTGCGACGGTTTCCCGTCTTGAGCAAAATGTTTGTGTGTATAGACTGTTTCATTGACTGGTCTAATCAAAGTGACAGTACCAACTAGACTGACCAAGCCCAGATGTTAGTTTGAGCTCCGTGACTGAAACATCCTCGGATCCTGAGGCTGCCTTGAGCAGAACGGAACCTAACGTAGAAAATGTTCAGATTCGAGTAATTCCCTTTAATCAAACTTCACTGGTCAGAAACAGGCTGTCCCGATGATGAGTTCAGTGACAGGGCTGGACCCAGAAGTTTGGGTGCCGGGGGCAGGATTTGTTCTTCCAACTGTTCGTGATTTCATATGGAAGTCAGAGATGTTCAGAAGTCTGGTTTAAACTGTGGATAAGAAAGTTGATACCAATTTACATGTATGTGTCATGCACCAAATATTTAGCTACAGACATACTACTACTTTAGCTTAGCTTAGCCTAAAAAAGTATTAGCTAGTCAGGTTCTGTGGCAGACCGGTGCAGTTGTTACCTCACAGCCAGGTTTGCTGCTAACTCAAGTTTCAGTTTTTATGCTATGCTAAGTGAAGCCAAGCTAAGCGAACGATCTTGTCATACAGACATGATATCAGTCTTCTCAAGTGTCTGTTGGCATGAAGTGATTACGGATTCCCTTAAATAGATTAAAATTGAAAACGCCACATCACTGTCTGTCTGGGGAAACCTTTAGTCATGAGTTTCAGGTTTTTTTGGCTATACCATTCAGTTAAATACATACTTGTTTTGTATTCGTAAGACTTTGTTAAAGTCTGCTCTCCAGCCTCTCCATAGAACTGAAATATTTGGTGTCTGGGAATTTTATGATCTCCACAAGAATGTTAAATAAAGTTATGTAAGTGCAGAAATTGGACACTTTTACAAAATCAACTACTGATGGTTTTTGTGGTTTCTCCAAATTGAAAGTTTGTTCTGATCTTATATGTATTGTTTGTAATAGACCCTTGATATGAGTCTCTTTGGTGTCCTGTAGTTTGGCCTCCATCATGTGTCCCCCGGCGGGTGGTGTGTGTGCACGCAGCACCCTGATCTTGGTTCAGGTCCTGGTCCTGGTCTTGGTCCACTGCACAGCAGGATACAATCTGGATCAGGACCACAGTATGGAGTTCAGCGGCCCCTCCTCCTCCATGTTTGGATACTCAGTCCTGCTGCATCGCCATGGATCTCACAACTGGTCTGGATCTATTCTGTTCATCTGATACTGACCCATGATTTATTTTCTTTTTGAGTGATCTCTGTTAATACTGTGTTCTGCTTCTGTCAGTCTGCTATTTAGCTTCCAACGATCCCCTGTTTCTCTTATGTCTATCCTAAATGTATCAGATTTGTATTATCTATTGATCTATTATTAATTGTCGATCAAGATATTGATATTGATCAAGACATATATTTCCACAAAATATCTACTACTACTTCTACTATATCTGCTTTTGATCCTCTATAGATCTTGTAATCTTGCTATTTTGATTTATTATTGATGTTTCATTGCTATATTCTTAATCTTTTATTGATCTTCAATTGACCCTCGGTTGATATGTTTGTTTTCTCTATACTGGCCTGATACTTGTCCCACTAATGACCATGGTGTGATCTGCCATTGATCCTCTATTAATTTGCCATTGATCCTCTACCTTTGATTGGTCATTACTCACCTTTTTGATCTTTTAGGTATGCACTGTTTTCTAGTGTGGTGATGGAAGCTGTCCATAAAGTTACAAAGTCATGCTGCATTTAAAAAAACTACTTTTATGAACTTCAAACTCATGCTTAGCTTTCAGTGTTTTATGTTCTCACAAAGATTTGTGAGTGATGAGCTCACGAATGGAGGAACTACCTTTCAAAGCGTTATGGGTGTTAAAGTTGATGCTGAATCTCCTCAGTTGTGAATTATGACCTTTAAATTGTTAAAATAAATGACCACTGTCCCTTTAGAGCTGCAGCAATCAATAACTTCAGATAAATTTAATTATGATAGTAATACTGTTAGCTACCGTCTTCACAGTAGAACTGTGTAGTCAGACGTGTATGTGTATGTTTACGAATGCTAATTAGCCAGTTCTTGTCAAAGAGAGAAGCTCTTTGAGGCTTCACACACAGATGCCATTCAGACACTGATGAGACAAAGACAGATCCTGTCTAACTGTCTCTCTCTCCCGCAGGTTGGTGGTTGGAGCTCCAGTAGCGAACTCATCCTCCATTCCGTCGGTTCGATCTCCAGGAGCTGTCTTCCGCTGTGAGATCACTGCTGAGAATCGCCGCTGCCACCACATGCATTCAGGTGTGTTTGTGATTGTTTGTGTGTTTGTTGATGAGTCATTTCTCCTCGCACCAAATGCACAACCACACATAGTTTGTGCTAGACAGAGAAATAAATGAGGAGTATTACCTAGCCTACAAAGCAGCTAACTGACATCATAAACTACATTATACTTTTGTTCTGTTCTACCGCAAACATTAACCAACGGAACATCCACTGTCCTGTAGCCTCAAACTTTCATGAAAGTTGGCGCATGTCAAGTCAAAGTTCCAAAATCGTGGTGGAAAATCAGGGCACTATTTTCAAAGTGGGACCTTTCTCTGTGCAATGTCATTAAAGATGCATTCAGACTGACATCTGCATGATGTGTTGTCAAACACAGCATCCTCTATTTCCACTGGATTGCAGCGGCAGAGGCTCTAGAAAAAGTTAATCCTGTGTGCCCCACTACAGGGCAACATCGTCTGACCACTGGATTAGCCAATCAAATATGTGCATATAACATGTGGAGAAAATCCTGTAGTTTGTATCCTTACCTTTTACTTCACAAGAATGAAGAGAGAGGATATAATGACTGTTCCTGCAGTTTCAAGTGTTGTCTCGTGGTATTTAATAAGCTTTCAAACTCAGACTGGACTCCTTGGATCATACAGAATACAACAAAACATCAACGCCACCAACCTCCTTGTCTTAATGTATTCAGTGCTGCTGTCGAAAGCCTTGTCCTGCACATGTTAGTTCTATATTAGTTGGTCAGGTGTTGACCTCAACAATAAAATACCTCTTGAATAACTGAGAGGCCTGCATGTGTGAAACAGTGTAAGCTGTTGAATTAATTTATGTGCGTATGTGTGCGCAGATGTGCTGAGCTGTGGGAAGACGTGTGAAGCAGACAGCAATCACCAGTGGCTGGGAGTCAGTCTGTCCAGACAACCTGGAGACAATGGAGGACACATCCTGGTAACACACACACTTTCTCTCTTCACTGACATTTAACACGTCACATCAGGGTGACAGAGAGACTGCAGATAACCTGTGATTGGTCAGCCTGGGCTGCTTGTGTTTCTTCATTCATGTTCATGGCGATGATGGTTGATGATGTTGGGACCAGTACCATTTCTGTAATATTTCAACACAGCTCAAGTCCAGAGTGAATGATGATGTACTGTTATTTGTGTGAACAAAAAGGGACAATGAATACTCAAAAAAAGTCAAGGCACACTGCTTTTGTCCCGGGAGAAAAAGCCTTTATTAGAGTGGGTATATGATTGAAACAAGTACCTGTAGGTTACCACAGGTGATATTTCTACCGCGTCTTTTTGCTGTTCTCCAGCAGTGACACCAGATATATATAGCTCTAACCATATTGGTCCTGTCATGTATGGAGGAAGCCGTTATGAAACATGTATGTAACAAAGTACTATGATTGAAAACACAGCACATTCTGTGGACAGATACTGTAGATGTTAAAGATTTCCATGAATGAAAGGGGCTTTAAATTTAGGGATTGAGCAAAACTATTTATAGCACCAACTGTGATCATCTCTGTTACACACTGAGGGGAAGACTGCCAACAGGAATACTTGAGGTTTAAAATAAATACACAGCAGGGCTGATAATGTTACACACACACATACACACATACTTACAGAGTCTCTGTCACAGTGACTAGGGTCATGGGAATAACAACACTGTGCTGCAAATGTGTTATTGTCAGTAATGAGACCATGTCACATGTTGTTTGTGTGTGTGTTTGTGTGTATGTGCGTGCGTGCATGCGTGCGTGCATTGATGTGTGTGTGTCTTTGTGTTTGTGCGTGTTAAGGCATGTGCTCACCGCTGGAAGAATGTCTTCTACTCTAAGAAAGACAGTCAGAATCACAAGCTGCCGAACGGAGTCTGTTATCGCTACGGCAATGACCTAACACATGCCCAACCCATCATCCCCTGCTATAGAGGTACACACACCCACACGCACACACACACACACACACACACACACACACACACACACACACACACACACACACACACACACACACACACACACACAATGCGTGTGTGAGAAAGAAGCAGCTGCTTGGCTGTAGGAGGCAACATTTTGGGTTTTATCTTCTGATGTGTTTTAAGTTCACCTTGACCTTTTAACATGTCTGTCTCTTGCAGACCACCAGAGGAAGTTTGGTGAGGATTATGGGTCCTGTCAGGCTGGTATTTCCAACTTCCTGACAGAGGTCAGTAACACACAGGCAACAATCTTCTTAAAATCCTGTTTGTATTCACTGTTTCCACCGGCAGACTGGATGTGATCCATCACAACTTTTTTTTGTATGATGTACTTTTCTTGTTCCTCCTCATGGTGACAAAATGCCTTGATAAATACTGACATTGTAAGATAGAGAATAAACATCATCTTTTTGTGTAAAAATCAATGATAAAAACGTATTTTAAAGCAACAAATGTTGCTTCATTAAAGAGCTTCAGTGGAGAGATGTAGTTCACATTATGTCATACACTCTTATATCTGCCTGTCTCTCTCAGGATTTGATCATCATGGGGGCTCCAGGGACATCTTATTGGACGGGTTCAGTTCTGGTGTTTAACACGTCCAGTGGAGGGATGTCTGTGTACCTAGATGATGAAACTGGAGCTGTCAGCTTCGGAAGCTACCTCGGTAAGTGATACACCTGTTTCTGTTCCAGCACTAATAAAACTGCTGCTACTGCTACTAATATACAACAGGTTTTTCCATGGTCCCTGGTCAGTCCTCTTTATCCAAGTCAGAGTCCTGCTTTTTGTGAAAAGAAAAATCCAACTGACTACATGCGATGGTTAACTGATGAGAAAAACTGCAATTTGGGAGCAACAAATCCTAATCTGGCCTCTGGGATATCTTGAACTGACCCTGCTATGACAGTGCTGTCAGCATCCCAGCAGGAGAGATGCTCCATGTCACACTGAACTGTGAGCACCAGTAATTTTTCGGCCACACAGTCCACACTGGTTTTTCAGTGTAGTGTCTTTCTTTGGCTAATGTGATTCTGAAACAGTTTTTTGTTTGGTATCAAAAAGTTTTCAACTAAACTTGGTGAAATCTTATAAAATCTATGTTCAGTGCTTACGGTACATGACCAACAAATTAGTTAACTGCAGAAGGACAAAAACATCTGCTATTTTTTAGATGTACCTACTTCAGACAACACCATCACTTCTCAGTATTTGTGCTGTACAGGATGCAGAGCTGAAAGGTGTGATGTTGTTTTAATGAAGGTGTTTCTGTGATCTTATTCTGCCAGAAGAACACACTTTCAATGTCAGAAAAGACACAGCGAAGGAACAGACAATAAAACCAGCAAAGAGTGTAAAATATAGTGCTCAGTTATGATGGGAGTAGAAGCTTTGTCTTCAGTAAGGACTGTGTATGTGTGTGTGTGTGTGCGTGTGTGTTTGTGTGTGTGTGTGCGTGCATGTGTGTGTGTTTGTTTGTTTGTTGGTGAGAATGTACCTTATTCACTGATCAACATTCTGCAAGTAATGGCTGACTTCAGGGACTGGGGTTTGATCTGAACATATTTGAAAGCTGTGGTTGTGTTTGTGTGGCTTTCTTTCACACCCACACACACACACACACACACACACACACACACACACACACACACACACACACACACACACACACACACACACACACACACACACACACACACTTGTCTCTGGCGTAGACTGACATTTGTTTCAACCATAATCACCACATATGCATAACCAAGTCTTAACCCTTTTTGGTGACACTGTGCAAGTCAACCAGTGCTGTCATTTCTACTTTTCTAATCTTTCATTTTCATGTACTACTTAATAAAATATCTTAAACCAAAATGCAGATGAGCTATGATAAAGATGGTGATTCATTCATTTGGACCACCCTCAGTTATGCCTGTGTGTGCTGGCAGCAATTCAGGAAGTAGTGCTCTATTTTTGTAAATACCCTCTTCACTTTCTTGCAAAGAATTTCACGAGGAGACTGAAACCACTCTCCTTTTTGTTTGAGGCTACATTAAGCAGCATGTTGCACAAATGTAAACAGTGAGCCTGGCTCTGTCTTAAAGTAACAACGTTCCTGAAACATCCCCTAAAAAAAGGGTAGATAGATTTCTATTTATGTTGTGGACTTTTTTCTATGCCTCAGTATATATCTGATATTGGATGACTTGGTCTTTAAATTTGGTCTGAAAACAAATATTTAAAGGGAACCATGCCAAAGTTCAGCGGAGAAATGTCACAGTTCAAAAGGGTTTATGACTCACTGGTTCAATCTTTACAGATGTGTTGTATAAAATAAGTAGAATAAGTATAAAGTTGCATAAATGGAAATAGTCTTGCAAAGTACAGGAGCCTCAGAAATACACTTAATTCCAGTGCTTGAATATATCTACTTACTTACTTTTCAATACTGCAAAAATCTGAATAAGTGACTCCTGCTGTTGTTCAGGTTACTCTGTCGGAGCAGGTCACTTCCAGAGTCCTGCTTCTATGGAGGTGGTGGGTGGAGCTCCGCAATACAACCAGAAGGGCAAGGTGAGACCTACCTGTGCAGTGTGATGGTGTTTGTGTTTGGACCAGCTAGATACACTTTTGGAACATTAATTAGTCTCATCCTCACTTCCTCCTGATATCAGTGTATTAAGTTGTTACTGAGTTTTTGCTCACATGTTATGTTGCGTTACGTCATTGCTATGGTTGAGGTTAGTATGTGTGTGTGTCTCTTTGATGTGCAGGTCTTTATCTTCACTGTAGACAAAAGCATGCTGCGGGTTGTCTCCGAAGTATCTGGAAAAGAGGTAAGAAGCCACTTAGCATGACCTCCTCCATTCACAACAGTGGAATACTTAATGCTTTCCTCCTGTGTGTGTGTTTGTGTA
Source organism: Acanthopagrus latus (assembly GCF_904848185.1). Classification (NCBI taxonomy): domain Eukaryota; kingdom Metazoa; phylum Chordata; class Actinopteri; order Spariformes; family Sparidae; genus Acanthopagrus; species Acanthopagrus latus. The sequence goes on along the minus strand of NC_051047.1, from coordinate 8,016,236 downwards.
GCTGGGATCTTACTTCGGCTCGAGTGTGTGTGCGGTGGATCTGAACGCTGATGGTCTGTCAGATCTGCTGGTCGGCGCTCCTATGGCGACGGGCATTGCTAGGGAGGAGGGAAGAGTCCATGTGTACATCAACCAGGGGCAGGTGGGCAGACACAAACACTTGAACTCACAGACTGTTTGAGCACATAACTGAATATTTTTTAATTGATATCTGGCGGCTAAATGGAATTCAATACTACATGCTAATATCCTACAGTACTATGTACTAATTGTCACAGTGTACTTTTTCTTGAATTAAAGGAAAAATGAACAGGAAATAACAAAAGACTTAACACTGATGCATGTGTCAGTCACACTGAGAAAGGCTGTCAGCAAATAGTTTTTCCAAAGATTTAACATTTATTTTTGGTTTTCTGAGTTGTTTCCCAATTATTTTAATTTCTCCCAGCTGTGAGCAGAGCAGCTGCTCTAGAGATGTGAGCTATGAGTCAGTTAGCTGATTTCTGCTTTTTTCGATCAGTTCAGTTTAAAGCTTGTATTAACTGACCTTCATTTTTTTTAAAGTAAGGAGATCTGAGCACAATGTATGCAAGTGCACTTCAGTACATACTAAGTGAAGGCATTGGGGTTCATACTGGTTAACACATTAACGTCTCAACAGTCACTTCTGTGTGACAGTTATATTATGATTATTATGTGTGGCTTTCACAGTTTTTAACAATCTTTGATAAGGAAGTAATGTGCTAAGTAAGGGGATCTATACCACAGAAAGCCACTGATTCCCTCAGTGACTGAAATAAATGTCATATCCATCACATTTACTTGATGCTCACCTTGTTGCATTCTTTCCTTCTGTGATTGCCTCAAGGCACCTGACTATTTACAGTCTGCACCTGAGTGGAGGATCAGTGGCACCAACTGTTTTTCTTGAGTCACATAACTCTGAATATTTGCACAACACTGGTGGATTGAAATGTATAGTGTGTCACATTTTCATTTGCAAATTTTCTGAAAAGTCTGTCAACATTTGCACGACATTTGATTGAAAAATATTCCAGGACAAAATTGTTCAACAACAACACACTATAAATTAAAGGGCTTTTAGTATGAATACTGACTTTTATGAGTTTTTTTTTTCTTTTTTTTTTTAGCTGTTTCAGATCCCTGAAACTAAAGCAGCTAAATTGAATTCAATTATCATGTTTTTTTATTATTACACTTATGCTTTCCCTGTGGAGACTAAACAACCTGTCTTCTGTGAAGAAAACCTTGTGGGACACAATATGTTTTGCCTGTTTCCTCACAAATTGACTCTGTCTTAGGCAAATCTATTGGAGGCAGAGTTTCAGCTGAGTGGCGGGGACGCCTACGCCGCCCGGTTTGGAGAGACCATCGCTGACCTGGGAGACCTGGACGATGACGGTTACCCTGGTAATGACCACACCTTCACTGCCTGACATATCAGCTTTTATTCTTGTGAAACCATTTCAAGTACACACAATACTACTGACATTACTGCTACTAATAGCTTGATTAGCAGTAATTGAGGAGCACTAAATGTTGCTCTGTTGCTTTCTCCCCAGATCTTCTGCAGCACACATTAGCCTACAATTCTACTAATATTGCAATACTGTGATGACTGCTACCCCACTAAGCCAAAAACACACACGCACCACCACCTACGACAAGAACAACAGTAACTGCCACTTCCTGATAAGAGTACACATCACTTTAACACAACGCCCTCACACATGCAGACCCCTCACCATCTGTGTCTATGTGTGTGTGTGTGTGCAAGAGAGAGAGAAGGGTGGAGTGTGTCATTAAGTTCATTAAAACTGTAATGACAAACTGTTGCTGCTCTGTTACTGAACCTGCCTTCTAATCAGCCACGGCTACATAAAAGGCTGTGTGTGCATGCGTGCGTGTGTGTATGACGTTCAGACCCTTTGCATCTTCAAAGAACTCAGGTTAAATATTAAAGGACCATGCTGGTATTTTCTCATGTTTATGTACTGGCCCTGAATACTTTCATCCTGCTGAACATGTTCCAACAGGGCCTCAGCCGAGACTACTGAGGTCATACATGTTCTCCTACAGACTCTTTACAGCCCTCAATAAATGATTCATGAATCAATTTCTGATTTGCAGCATGTTTTAAGTCTCTGAAAATTTTAGCAGAAAAAAATACTACATAAACCAGGGGCAATCCCCAATAAAGGAAACCAAATTGTAGGTTAAAGGTTGAGGTTAGGTCGAGGCAGCAAGTGTCCTCACAATAACGTCACAAAAACATCTGTATTTGTTTGTGTGTGTGTAGATGTGGCAGTTGGTGCCCCACAGGAAGATGACCTTAAAGGAGCTGTTTACATTTACAATGGCAGGAGTGATGGCATCTCACCAACTCCATCTCAGGTACTACACTGGTACAGATATAAGAATAAGAATATTGTTCATTTTATGGTGCAATCACTTTTCATGATATCTAAATACATTGGAATATATATGGCAGTGTAAACATTGGACAGGAGGTACATGCAGTTTTGTTCTGTGATATCCAACATGGTGTGTGTGTGTGTGTGTGTGTGTGTATGTGTGTCTTCAGAGGATAACTGGATCCACGCTGGGTCGAAACCTCAGGATGTTCGGCCAGTCGCTGAGCTCTGGCATTGACATAGATCATAACGGCTACATGGGTAACCTGAACTGTCACAACTGTATACAACCAAACGTGTTGCCATTTTGTTAATTTCTGCTCTCATCTGATCTGCTTGAAACCAGGTTAAACTCTCTCTGTCTCTGCAGATGTGGCTGTTGGTGCGTTCCTCTCAGACTCGGCTGTTGTTCTCAGGTAAAACCACACTGGACCTAGAATATCACAGTTGTGTTTTTTTCTCCTTTTTAATAGGGGTGTACAGCTTCCTCAATTCTACCACAAATTAATCAGGAAGTGCCCCAATAAAGCAATATAAAATGTGTCTAAACGTTTCAGAAAATCTGCTGGAAATACTTTGGTTGCAAATTGTTGTTTTGAGGAATAAGATTTTCTAAAAGTAGATTGTGATCGTAAATAACAAATTACATCTTCTGTCTCAAATTCAGATATAGAAATTGGCAACAGGGAATCATATGACTGTTTGATTGCTTGACATTTCAGTCCAGTGAGCATGCTGTAATAGTTTCTCTGAATGTGTCCTTTGTGTAGGACCCGACCAGTGATTCAGGTGAAGGCGTCTCTGGCTCTGCCTGAGCAGATTGACCCGCAGATGGCGCTATGTCGAGACCACAAAAATCCTGCTGTCTGCTTCAATGTCACTGTCTGCTTCAGTGTCAAGTCCAGGCATTTCAAAGGAGTTATAGGTACTGTAAACTGAACTGTTGTGTATATAGTGCTATTTGTTCCTGATTTTAGACCCAGCTTACTATTGGTCTGATCCTACTGACTAAGTCCTGCACCCCTTTGTTCCTTGCGTTAATTGTGTGTCCAGCTTCGTAATTTCAGCACATATGCAGATTAGGATGTAACAGTTGTAGGTTTAGTATTATATATTGAAACATTTTGACCAAAGCTGCCTCTAAGTGGTCTTCGTTGGACTTTGCTGAAATGACAACTGTCACTGTCAGATTATAGCTGACAGCCAATGATTCCTCCATGGGTTGGTTGAAATGGCTGTCTCTGGCAGACTTTAAAGTGTTTACAGCTGCCTTTTTTAAAATGACAACCCTGTAAAAGGGTCTTAAATCTGCACTTTGGGGCTACATAGATGATTTTGTGCTTAAAGACTGAACTCGCATAGAACAGGCAAAAAGTCTGCATCCTCACCAGCTGATGATCTGTGTAGACAAAAAAGCGAGAATAACAAATGGTTGTTGTATTGAAGACTAGAGCAAGATAATCCTATTATTATGAGAACAGGACAGTACAGCCACATGTTGACTGCTTTACCCAGTTATGGTTGCAAAGCTTTGGGTAGTCAGTTAAATGAGTGTGAAACTCATCTACTGATATTCAGGATTGTTCTTCTCTTCTCCTCCTCAGAACTTCAATATAATTTGACCGCTGACCTCCTCCACAAGCCATCCTTCCCTCATCGTTTCTATTTCCATGGTAATGGGTCATCCAATAGCACAAGGGGGCGTGTGAGAACACGACACGGCCAGCTCGCTTGTACAACACATGTGGCCTACCAAAGGGTAACACACTCACGCACAAAAACAAACAGTGATTAAGTTTAATAAGAGTGTAATGACTTGTTACTAAGCAATTGGATTTGCTGTAGTGATGCTGATAATGTTTATTCCTCCTATGTATCTGTTTCATCCTCTTGCAGAAAGATGTGAGGGACATTTTTACTCCGGTCAAGTTTGAGGTTTCCTATAGTCACAGAGAAACACACACCCAAAGAGGCTCTTCCAAAAACTTCCCTCCATTGAAACCCATTCTGCAGCAGAGCGCAGGACACCAGAACACTATCACCAACCAGGTACAGTACAGTCCATCTGTAACACCACCTATTTACCAACTAGTTTTAACAACAACCACTTACTAGCCGGTGCTAAAACCAACTAGGTACAGGCCAGTGCTAACATCACCAATGTACTAGCAACCAACAAGGTATCAGCGAGCTCCAACACCAACTAAAAACTGACTTGGGCCAACAACAACGAGGTACCAGCTAGTGCTAAAACCAACTAGGAGCTTTGTACTGTACTTTGTTGTACTGACTAGTGTTAACAGGTTGTAGGAACCGGTTTTTATTGCCATCAGGTCCTGGTAAGTGCCATCAAGCAACAACTAGCCTACCAGTTAGTGATAAAAGTCACAAGGTACCAATGCTAACACCACCCAGGTACCAGCTAGAGCCAAGCCCCCAGGAAGGGCACCAGGTTTTGAAGCCATCTTTGATAGTGGTCAAACCATGTAATTACATCGTCACTGTGGCTGCAAAAGATTTTTCCAATAAGCTTGTGAAAGAAGCGACTGTAAAACAGTTGATACATTTCCGAAAATGAAATCCAATAAAATTTGAACTGTCTTGAAGAGCCACACGTTTAGATATTTTTTTTTATTCCTATTCAAGTTAGTGGAAGTCAAACAAATTTTAACAGAACCATAGAGCAACACAGTGCTCAGCTAACTACTAAAAGTAGTTACTGTAGTACCATCAGGTTGTGGGAGTTTGAGATCAAGTTAAGATAGAAAAAAACTCTTGCTGCCTTGTTCTGCACAGGATTTTTGGGTAAGGGGTAGAGTCTGGGGAGAAATGTATTAATGATAAATAGCAATTAGCAACTACTTAGCATTAGTTTCTTAGCCATATACTTAATAAATGATAATAAGCTATTCTGATTACCAGACTTACAGTCTACATATTGTTTTTGTAACAAACATTGAAGCTAAATCTCAAAGGTAGCATTTCATCTAGCAACTAACACTTGTTAATAATTTGTTCTCTGTCTAACAAATTATAGGCTGGTCAGTATTATTCAGGTGGAAATTTAGCCAATGTGAAGTTGTTGAACTCTTTGTAATAACTGCCCAGAGTTTTAACTCCTTCATTATGCCAAATATTGACCTTTAATACGAGCAACAAGCACTGAATTCAAATGAATTCATTTCAATTAAATTTGCCATATTAACTAGAAATGAATAGTGGTTTACATGCAAGGTTTAGATTTACTTATATTACATTTATAGTGTACTTCTACCTCTACTACCTCTCTGTGTGCTGTGCTGCGTTCAGTATGTGTCAAGAGAAAAAAAAAACCTAAGCCATCACTTTCCTGTTGGAGCAGCCTCAGCGTCAGATCTGTCTGTTCATCACAAAACATATCTGTCTTCAAGGGAAGGAAACAACTATTCTGATGTAAGCGCCGCCACACACTCTCATAATGACTTCCTGCTAATCCAGATGTGTTTACGGCTGCAGCATGTCATCTGCAGCACATTAGCGAACATCAGTCAGCTCCTCCTGTTCCTACACCGTGTCCCACTGACTCCAAAAACATGTTAACATGTAGGAATTTACAGCTAGAGTGAGTCAACAGGACATAAGTCGTCATCTGTGAGACAGGGGTCAGAGGTCACATTAGTCATCTGTAACTTCCATTGCTCCACCCATCATTATTGTCGTTACTACTACTTATGTCATCAATTAACTCTGCGCCTCTTTCACTCCGTCAGACTTGGTTTGCTCGATCCTGTTCTCTGGTGAACTGTTCGACCAACATGCAGCTGTCGGCTGAACTAGTGCTACCACAGTAAGAGCACACACACACCTACACACACAGAGCTATCACACGGAACAGCTTTGACTTCACCAGGAGCAGCGCCTGTTGTATTTTATTTATCCAGTTTTAACATTTAAGTCACACACAGGTTATAGTGGTGATTAGTCCTCTTGTGTTGTGTTTTGCCGGATGTACGAGATAACCCAAGACTAGCCTTTCAGTTCCCTTTAAAAACAACATACAACATGAGGCCAACACATGATCCTAATTAGCTGCTGGCAAATTGAGGAGGATTTATTTAGAACATCAGTCGGCAGCAGGGCTTTGATCTTGGTTCGAGCTGGACCATGCTGTTGTTATGCTCTCAAGGCCTGGAAGATATTGCGTGAAATGTGCTTTACTCTCATTGACTTAAGAACGTAAACCTTATTATTAAATGCTGGAGGTGCTGGTGGAAGCATGGACAGAGCCAGGCAAACAGTGAGCTAGCCCCCTGTTTTGAATGCGTAGCTAAGCTAACCATCTCCTAGCAGCAACTTGATATTTAACATACAAACATGACAATGGCATTGACCTGCTCAGCGTATTTTAATATCTAAACCTATTCTTTCTTACAGTCAATATTTTTGTTGAACTTAAAATTCCATTATAGTAGAGTGAGAATCCAAAAAAGGACCAAGAATTGGAGGAACTGCCTACAGGAAATTTACAATTTACAGAAAAATGAATAGAAAATGTTTCCCCTTGTCATATAAAAGTTGCAGTGTGACATGTTGATAGTCAGGGAGGTCGTATTAATTCCCTTCTGATACAATATGATGACAATTCACGATTACACAATGACAGTAATGAATCTCCACTGTCCATGATAGATCTATATGTTTAAAGTTGTCATAGCTGTTGAGCTGTCACTTCTTAAACAACTAAAGTTTCTTTTAATGGAGCGCTTATCTCTCCGGTCACTCTAACAATCATGTGTTGTTCATTCATTTAGGTAGTTTAGCCCATTTTGCAGTTCTTATTTTTAGAAGTGGTCTCCCTCCTCCCAAAACATTGTTTAATGACTGGTTACAAGTACTCATCATGCAGTGTAACTTATTAACAGCATGTCAGCGTATTTAATGTTTCTCTGGTGTTACCATCATTGCTATTGCCCAGCACTAGCGTTCGTTATTTCGTATGTTATTTCAATGTTTTTGTTGGTTGTCTTGTTTTTGTCTTTTTTCAGTCAGCAGGAATATTTTGCTCTTGGCTCTGGACAGACCATCACGTTGAAAACCTTGTTACTGAACTCGGGAGACGACGCCTTCTTGCCACGACTGACACTGCGTTTCCCCAGCAACATCCAGTACATTAAAGTACTGCAGAATGTGAGTTAACATCATTTTGACTGGGCAGCTTTATGAAGTGGATGCCTGGTTTTAAAGTTGTTTTCTTTTTCGTTTCGTTTTCTCCCGACTGTTCTAATTCTCCCTGACACGGTGGAAAGTGAATTGCCTTCAAAAAAATTACCAAGATCTCCACTGTGTGTTTCACCACCTGAAAGCTTTTTAACATGAAGCAGTAAATGTTGGGTCAGCATTTTCAGTAACTTTATTCAGCTTTGCGGTTATAAGAGATTGAACCCTGAACAGCAAGGCTGATAGCAATGAGATAATGTTAACTGCATTACATGCTGCATTATGTCCTGTGAATCCCTCATCTGTTTGAAGGCAATCTGAATCCAGCACAAAGCCCTAAATAGCATCAGAACAACTTCAACAATAACTTATTCGACAAAGTAACGACAAGCTGTGTGTCTGTGTGTGCAGCAAGACAACGTGGTCAGTTGTGATGTCACACAGGACGTCAATAGTACAACTGTGGGAGTTGACTGCGGTGTCACCAGCCTCCTCCTCGCCGCCAACGCCCAGGTGAGCTTCAGTCAATCACTCACTACTGTTCGATTATGTTTATTGTGGTTGCAATCTTATTTTAGTGTTTTAGAATGGTAAAATTGGCCAATTAGCACAGAACACAGTACAGGTGATGCAGATGGGAATGTCAGAAGTGAAGCAGGTACAAGTACGGTATAAGGTCATAAACCAAAATATTGTATAAACTAATTGATTTATGATTTGATGGTGGTGCTAGATGAGAGACACTCCTTGTGGTGCAAGAGGAAAAGTCAGGCGATCACCAAAACCATCAGGATTCATGGTATTTGAACCATAAATGCTTAAAGTCCAGAGTTCCAATATGAGATCCAGTCCGTCTGTACTTTTTTTTTACTGATGCTTTTGTCTCATCAGCAGATTTATTGCTGTATTTCCTCCATCTTGGTTACTTTTTAAGCAAATGTTGTGAAATATAATGTTGAAATATGAGTTCCCCTCTGAAAAAGAGCAACAGTGTTGAGATGGAATTTCCTTCAACATGTAAAAGGTTATCTTTGAATATGCACAATTGAACACAATTCAATAAAGATGAAAAAAGAGGAATAAAGATCCAAAAGTGTCTACAGAAAGGGTGAAACTGTAAAGAGGAAAAAAAAAATCATCAACTGTTCAACTGATCACTCTGCAGCAATCAGTCCTCATAAGTGATGTATAAGGAAACTGATAACTATTTGAAGTGGCTCATTTGTTTCCTATTTCTTGTAGTTGAATATTAGCTTCCTCTTGGACGTGAGTCAGAACAGCACACCTGGTGACATCATCATTCACGTCACTACCAGCAGGTAAGGACCCATCCCCTACTGTCATCTCCAGAGGAAAAGTAAGTCCTCTACGATTACAATTTCAATTTTCAGTGCAACATTATTGTTGTATCAGGATTTAAGCGTTTTTGAGCACATAAACTGTACGATACATTATTTAATAAATGGAAAGTACAAACCTACAAAGCCACAAATTAAAGTGGATTGAATATTGAACCAGTTAAAGTTAAACAGTTACTTTCAGATCAGCGTTGTGGCTTTGCAATGATTCAGTCCATCTGTGAGTTATGAGACGATGAGACGTTTGCAGGTTAAATATTTCTCAATGCATGAAATCCATTTTGTCTTCAGTGATAACTATGAGAGGGAGGAGTATCTCCATGACAACTCCATCAGCCTTCCTCTTCCTCTCAAGTATGGAGTCAACGTCAATGTCCATGGGTGAGTCTGCGTATCTTGGTGTTACTTTCTTTCAAAGTTCATTTTAATGAAGGAAACTGTACCAGCCAGACTAACTTCAAAGGTGAGTGTATTTGTATCTGTATATAGTTGTCTATCTATCTACACGGTATATATACTTAGTTAGATAGTTGGATGGAGTGTGCTTTACCGCAAGTCTTTGAAAGTGCACCAAGATAGACAACATTGTTACCATGTAAGCGCCTGTAGCTCCCTGGTAAATAACCACCAGCCGCCACTGATGTCTGTCTGTCCGCCTGCAGGTTCGTGACGCCCACCTCATTTGTGTTTGGAGATGAAGACCTGACTCCAGTTGACTGCTACTCTGAAATATTCAACTACACATACAAGGTAAACATCGGCCTGGTTCAGAAGTTCCGTCAGGTGTGTTCAGACAGAAAATGAAATGAATCCTGGGAACAGCCCGATCACATACAAGTCAGTGGAAAGATACGAGGCGAGGTCACACACACGAGTTGACAGTAACGTGTAAAGATTTATCGCTGTGGCATTTTTCTAAACAAAATTACAAAATGCTTTACAAAAATTTTTTTGTCTAGTATATGTCATGGTGTTAATGATAGCATTACTGATGGCTCTAAATGGCCAAGCACAAAGAAGCTCAGAGAGCTACTGTGACTGACTAGCGGTAGCATATTCCTGTCTGGATACTGTGTTCACGGTAAATATTCACAAACAGCCCGTTTGTCTGTCTGAACACACATCTCCTCAGGTCTTTGCCTCTGGTGGCAGCATGAACAGAAAACCAGCATCTATCAATGGACATTAAGTGGTGAATCCAGGTGGCAAAAACTATATTCTCATCTTATAAACATCTGTTGTTTTGTCTGTCTGCAGGTGTTAAACTCCGGTCCCAGCAGGTCTCTTAATACTGTGGTTGACATTACTCTACCAAAGATCCTCTCACCTTACAAACACAGACTGCTGCAGGTGGTCGACTGGCAGGTATGTCCAGAACTAGTAACAGCAGTAGTGCTAGCAGTAGTGGAACCAATCTGGGCAAAGAAGGCTGGAGCCATAGGTGAAGATGAGGTGGGACAGTCAACCAGCAAAAATATTGTGTGATAGGCTGAGACACAATCTGAAAATCTTTTCACTTCTCAACAGTCAGCCTTGGTAAATGCTGACTCAGTAATGTAGGAGCTGAGACTGAACTAATATTAGAAGTAGCCTTAGAAGTGTAGAGGTAGATGTGGTGATAGTCATGTTTGTAGTGAATTCATAGACAGAGTATGTTACAAACATCAGCAGTAGTATCAACAGTGTGTATAAAATATTCATGTGCTGTTTCTTCTTCTTCTCTTTGAAGTCGTCTCACGGTGTGTGTTCAATGAGTGACACAACTGTTTCAGTCATTGAGGACTGTGATGTGCCTGAAGCTTCCTTCATCAAACAGCTCATCTTCTTCTTCTCCTCCACCTCCACCCGCAGAATGGTATACACTTTGTTGACATTTGTTCATCAACCAATAAGTGTTGGACAAATTAACATGTTTCACTTGATAATAGAGCTGGAGGTAAATGACAGAGAATCAGCAAAGTTATGATGGTCTATCCTGAGGACAGACTGATAATTTAGTAATCAAATTCCATAGTAACCCATCCAGTTGTGATACTACTCCAAACCACATCCCAAATTCATGGTAAATAAAAGGCAAAAGGGGTTACTTAAGCCAGTAGAAGACAACATTTGCTGAACATGAGAAATGTTTTGTGCGAGTTCATCTAATAGTTTAGAGAAATTGAAGTCTCGCCAAACTGGTCAGCTGACCGACATTGCCAAAAACATTATTGCCAGCACTTCCACTACACACTGACCAATGAACAATGAATGAGCTGCCATCTTTTTCTGTGTGTGTGTGCAGTTTTGTGGCCGAGGTGACGAGCTGTGTGAGCGGCTGGTGTGTCATCTCGGTAACCTGGAGGTGGGGAGAGAGGCCAGTATCCAGCTGGAGATCAGACTGAACCCTGCTGTACTGCTGCAAGCTCCGGTAAACACACACACACAAACACACACAGACACACACAGACACACACACACACACAGACACACACACACGCACGCACACGCGCGCGCACACACACACGCACACACACACACACACACACACACACACACACACAGATACGTATTTTCATTCATATTCAATCACATCTCCAGAAGTTGTTCATATACAGTAATAACAAGCATTCTAAATGGTGAATACACATTTTAGTAGTAATGTAATGTATGTATTAATAACTGGACAATGCAAATATTCTCCTGACATGTAACCATGCGGCCTTACTGATGTCTGTCTGTGTCTCTCTCCCAGGGTCGTCATGGTATCATGAGGATGGAGAGTACTGCGATGCTGTCAAATCCAAAGGAAGATCCTCACACCATCCTCATCCATGGACAACCTGTAGCACAGGTAAAACACTTCACCACCAATCACAACCAGGAACCAGCAACACTGTAGAGTCACACCAGACCAAATCTGGAATGAGGTTCACCCTGGAGTTTCTGCGTCTGTACGTGACAGTACAAAGTGACCTACAGTGCAGCTCACAGTAGTGCATCATCAACACCACTTGTAGTTGCAGAATGTTAATGCTAATCCAACTCTAATCTAGCGCGTATTCTAGGTGTTGCTCATAATTCACACATTGTATGTCACACGTTTCCAGGTTGTGGTGGAAGCTCTTTTTACCCAGAAACCCTCAACGATAGTGAAGGTCTTCATCATCGTTGTCAGTTTAGTTTTGGGTCTGCTGATCCTGGCTGCTCTCATCTGGTGTCTGTGGAAGGTAAATATTCAGTTACTAACATGAACATGGTATTGATAAACTGTAGGAAATTGTGATTAGATTACCATAATGTACAGATGAACTGCACTGCATTGAAAAAAAAACCATACTCATAGTAAATTGCAGTATATTGCAAAATGATGGTGCTGATAAACCGCTGTGTATCTCAACAGAATGGTTAGTGTATGTTGAAATGACAGTTAAGCAAATAAACAAAGTATGTTGCTTTCTACTCCACTGATAAAGCAACATTATATAACAATATAACGCATGTAGCAGCAACGTTAACTTAATGTTATGGCGTACTTGTGTCCCTCAGGCTGGTTTCTTTAAGAGGGAGTTCCAGAAGAAGGAGGAGGAGGAGTTGAAGAGAGACAGCTGGGACTATGTTCCTAAGCTCAACAAAAGACAGAGCACTTCCTAACCTCGCCTGTCGCCTCTGGCCGTGACCTCTGACCTCTGACCATAGGATTAAGTTCACTTCGTGACTGTGCAGCACTTTTTAATGAGACACACGAGCTGCTGGGTGGATGGGTGGGTGGATTGCGGCGTGTGATTTGTCAAAATCGGTAGAAAGTCATCAGCCAATGAAATCCGCCCGGACTGGTTCAGATGGTCTGAAGCCACACCCATAACAACTCAGCAAGACGGACCTGTCCTGAGTGTGTGATAAAACGCCCCCGAACACACCTGAGTCTGCTTTTTACACTATTTAGCCTGATGTGCCTTCACAAATACAGACCAGTTCAAAGACTTCATAAAGACCGCAGCAACGGATGAATGGGACGAAGGATTAATCAAAAATGAAAGTGAACCTGAAACAATCAAATCTGGACAAATGAAAAGTCTTCAGGGCTGCCTGGGATGTTGAGTCACACGTGACACTGTTACAGCTGACCTCCGTCTTGACTCTTTTTTAAAGAGGAAATACACCAAAGGAAGTGACTTTCTGGTGACCTTTGATCTCAGGGGATGGAAACCTGGACTCTGATTGGCTCATAACTCTCTGTGTACATTATCTTTTTTATATTTCTGTTTACCTGCTGACCAAACAATTTATGCACTGGTGACACACGGAGCAGACTGTGAGAGTGTGGCACTGATGCCCGTAGCACACACCAGGTGATTATTGGGCGGAGGAAGTCGGGTGTTGTCTGCTGGGATGTGCTGATACAGGGAGTCTTCTGTGGGTCGATGCAGGGTTGCTGGCAACAGTCAGCACGGGTGTTTTAGCGACACCATGACTGTTGTTTCCACTCTCGGACTCGTTATTTTGAGATTTTGTCCCTCTGAGGGCCCAGTCACACCAGCGTTTCTTGTCACAATCAACTTTAATGGACTTACAGAGATTTGTTCATCGGGGTGAAGTAAATCTGTGCAAATGTTTTGCGTTGGACTAAATTTAGAAATATGAATTTGGCCAACAGCAAGCTGTCTTCACACTGTCACAAAAGAAGGAAGGTTGTGAGACAGTAGTCAGTAGTACAGATACATCTTTTGTCTCAGTAGTGAACCATCAGAGACGGTATCTGACTATGAGCTGAAAGTTGAATTCTTTATTGAAATGAAGGATGTACAATCCTGACAATGAAATGCCGAGGGGCAGTTAGCTTTTAAAATACAAAGAGGCCTGGAGAGCCGTTGTGACTGTGTTAGTAGTTTGCACACTGGTTCCCCAACCAGCCGGGTGCTTTCCACTTGGCTAATGTGGCTCCTCACAGCCCTCATTCACCCAGCTGGAGGCGAGTGAGGAAGGAGGAACTGTACGGCGTATACCAAATGGGAAATCCTCGCTAACTCAGGTGCCATGTTGAAGAGGCGGCAAATCCTCCCAGCACACAGCATCATATGTTAAATGTTGGGAACATGTTTTCAAAAACAGCAACTGTTTAAAAGAAGCACCTGGTGACTGATGACTGCAGCTTCAGTCTGACGTCTTTTTCAGCCTCAAGGTGAAATTATTGGACTGATAATAATAACTGGGACTGTACAGCTGTAGGACTCGAGCCATGTTATTCCTAAATGAGCAATGATGCACTTGGAAAATTGGAAAAGGACGAGAAGGAAAGTGTGTAAAAAATACAGTTTTAATGATTCAGATTCTCCACACATAATATTTTTGATTTTGCAAATCAACATGAATATCGGAACCGCTGTCGATGCTATCGTTGCTGTTTACAGTTATACCAAATCTATTTTACAAATCATGCAAAAAACAGCACAGACCTGTGAGTAAAGTGATTCACATTTAAGGGCTGTTGCTGTCCTGTCCTGTGACGTTGGCATACCATGGAGGACACTTTTAAGGGACAGGAACTTCCTTTATAATGGTAGACCTTGATCGATGTAAAAGTGGAAAACCGGAAGATGGGGGAGAGTACAATTGTCAAAATGGAGAGTACAGACTCTGTCACAAAGCCTCTGGAACTAAATATTATGAAGATGTACAGATGGATTTTGCTGTGCCGCTATCTGTGACTGGGTCTGACTTCACACCTGTTCAGTTTTTCATGTGTTGTCTGCTTGTGAATTTTTCTGTGCTGCTGTTAATCACTTCTGTGAGGAAAAACAGTACATGGACATGTTTTAAAGTGTGCAGGGAACATTTTTAAATAATATTCAGCCTGGCATGACTGCCTGTAGGTGTCACAGAGAGAGAAACAAAAGAGAGCTTCTTGTCCACTGTCCTTGTGGGAACAAATATCATGTGATATCAAGTAAGGCTTGAATGTCTTTTTGTTGTTTAGACATCAATTCACATTTTCATCAACTTGGTGAGAAACATGACCTGACCCTGTAATAGACTCCTGTTGGAGTTCTACAGTAATAAGACAACATCCTGTTGATAGAGCACCTTTCAACTCAAAGATGCTGTACAACACAAATATAAATAATGTAGAAAAGACAGCCGACTGCATACGAAGCAGATTCCTTGTTGACATCTTGGTTTGTAAAAAGCTTGAGTGTCAGAGATTCGAGCCGAGTGATCAGAGTGAAAGCTCAGTTAAAGATGCATCTCGTTGGCTGCTGAACAGAGACGAAAAGATAATTGAGCCACAGGATTGAATGATGGAAGACTACTTGAAAATTAGCATTTAAAAAAGATTACATAAGGTATCTTAAATATTCAAAAGTGTTGTTTTAACGGTCTGTACCCTATAAGTGCCGACATTTAAGACAGCTGCTACCCTCCCTTTTGTTTTTTTTCCCTTTTACAAATGCACATCACACAAAGAGATGTTTTTTTTTTTTTTAATGTTTTAATAAATGAGTTTGTTGTTTTTGTTTATGTGAAGTTGTTCTGCACTGGAGTCTCACTGCTTTTATCAACAATTTTCCATTAAAATGAATGATTTTCTATTTAAACAACAACCTGTACTTGTTTCTTTCTAATAAAGACCACAGGAGCTAATCTAAAAATCTGCATTGAAGAGAAAGGCTGGAAAGAGCTTCTAAATATAAAAAGCCATCTCAGGTTAAAAACTTCACCGTTATATGAAAATATAAAACTTTTACAGTCTTTGGACACACTGGGCTCCTCCGGTCTGGTTCTAATTGTATTGCAGCTTTCTTGTCTGTACAGAAAGCTGCTCACCAACACACAAACACCATTCAAACAATAATCAATACACTGAGGACACACTAAGTTTGCTCTCCCTTTCCTCACAGTGTTGGGTTCATTCAACTATTTTTAGCTCACATGTTTATATTTTCACAAATTACATACAGAGAGACGGGAGGCTGGACCAGAATAAAATAGAATAAAAAAAGTAGGCAACACATTTGAGATAAAAGTTCAGTTCATCTGAGAGAAGCTGGTAATTAAAATAGAGTAAAATGTAAACATTATTTGAATATAAGATGTTCATCTTCATCAGTTAGCTCAGTTCTTAAAGCACAGGCATTGGCGTTAGATGTAGCTTACAAAGTACCTTCTGGTTATTAGAGCTGTATCAAATGGCCTAAAAAATGCAAAGCTCTGCCACAGTTTTTGCTGCTTTAAATGAAAGTTCTTCATCGCTTTCATCGCATCTCTATGGAAACCGTAATGATCTAGACGGGACAGGTCACTATGGCAACGTGTCTTGGTCCAAACACAGCAGCTCCCTAAGTTGGACTCATATGCAGCTGCAGGAGACGGTCATCTCCGCCTCATCCACCTCCTCTCCGTACAGAGTGATGAGTCGTGGATGGACCCTGAATGCACCACGCACACAAACACACACATACGCACAAAGTTATAGGTGAAGTATATAGTACATATATCTGATGTTCAATATAATGTGGAATCAGTTGACGAGATGTAAAATACTTCAACAGGTAAAGGGCCAGTTCACCCGAAACACACAAAGAAAAACATTCTCGCTCCCCCTGGTGGTATTTCTCCACAATGTTTTTGTTTCATTTGAACTCAAGGTATTGGATCGCACTGTGCAGCTCACACACTGAGGTCAGCCAAGCCAGCTAACTTCTGGTTTAGCCCTCGACTAACCTAAATTGGGATAAAATAATATAATTATGCAGCTATTTTTGACTTTTCAAATGTTCAAACAGAATGAATCAAATTCTAACAGTATGTCATTTCATTTCCTGGGGGTTGTGACCATAGACATATATAGGTAGACGCTGCATTGACTTTCTGGATCATACATCCACGTCACCTCCATATTGGATGTGGCAGGTCTGCCCTGTAAAACAAATACTAATAGGCGTGAAACATGTGGGTTTACTGAATAAAAAGCACTAACGTTTACATTTAACAACCATTAATGGTACATCATTCACAAAAAATGGACTGCAAATGAAAATAAGACACTGCAACTGGCTGCGAGTCTGCTTTCTTTTCTTTTTGCAGGGAAGTGTTTTACTCCATGTATCGCAGCAATGGGCCAACACAGTCCATGCAGCATCTACGTATGTATGTCTGTGGTTGGGAAACTCAAAAAAGAGGGCATTATACAACCTTCCATGGGCTGAGTAGTGCTAATGAATGCACTGATGAGAGAGACCTCAGAGGCAGACATCTTGAAGCAAAAATAAAATAAAATAAAAAACCAATCCACTGGGACACGGGTCGGCTCTTGGCGTAGGCCATATAGGCGGTCGCCTAGAGCGCCACATGCTGGAGGGGCTCCGCATCCTTCTCTGTCTGCTGCAGCTACATGTTTTTGCTTGTGCAGTAATAATCGGCCTAATCTACTCTATAACCATCCAGATGCAGAAGCCTCCAACAGCTGCTGGAGAAGGGCCTTCTGATCTGCCATCTACACCACTCTCTGTCTCTGAAGCATGTAAGTCCAGAAAATGATTTTTATGGGTTCAGTTATGTCACTAGTATTTTATTATTATATTACTAAATGCTACAGTTAAATCTGCCGGCCCTGCTTGGACAGATAGCACTAGAGTGAAGTGACACAATGTTATTTTCTTTTGTTATTTGGGTGAACTGATCCTTTTCAAAAAGGGAGACCATAAATGCACTTTAATATAATATACAGTAATGTATGTTTGTCTGACCGTAGACTACAGATTGACAATAATTAAATTAATCATTAGTTGCAGCCCTGTTTCATGCAGTGTAATGAAATGTGTTAATACTAATATACATTTTATTGTACTTAAAGGGTACATTCTTTTCAGGAACAACACCACTGATCAGCACACCTGATGAGCACTTCGTTAGCGATCTCCACCAGCTCTCCATCGATGTTCCAGGGGAAGGCGGCTCCCTCTGATTGGATGATGGGAGAGGTTTTAGAGTCGCCGTCTTCCTCACTCTCCTCCTCCGACCAGCCAGTCAGCGCCCGGGGGCGGATCCTCACTGCTGACACGGCATGCGTCTCCACGAAGGAGAAGCTGAACTGCAGAGGGACAATCAGACAGTCAGACTGGCAGACCAATCAGGAGACAGAGAGGAGTGTGTGTGTGTGTGTGTGTGTGTGTGTGTGTGTGTGTGTGTGTGTGTGTGTGTGTGTGTGTGTGTGTGTGTGTCCTCGCAGGTCAAAGATCTACTAAGGATGGAGATTGTCTTTAAGCAGCTTGTTTATCTGGAGCAGTGACTGGGCTTCTTCCTGTTTACAATTGACTGCTGTCTGAACTGTTGCCCCATAGAACTCCAACAGGGGGCAGCAAAGACCAGGAGACAGACAGATAGACAGACCGACTCATTGTCCTGTCTGTCTGCTTCACTTCAACCTTAGGGTTGCTATTTTTACTTAGAATAAAGCTGATCCTGCCAGAGAGGCTCACAGTAGTCCTGTGGTCGAATGTATCTAAGTGCATTAATTCAAATATTGTACTGAGAATGTAAGTATGGATGTAGAAATTTGAAGTATATGTACGTAAATTGTGTATTTTCATCTCATGGCACTCCACTTCCATTCCACTTAGTTTCTAAGGTTTCTAAGTATGTTTTACTTTATTTACTCCTCTACATCAACATGATAACTTTACTTACTAGTCACCTTAAAATATAATATTTTGAAAACATATGAAGAGCTTTCAAAATGTGGCGTGAAACAACAGTAAAATGCTGCTTAACCACTGAGTAATAGCAATCTAATGATATAATAATAATAATTTAATACACGTCTTATCAGATTTCAAATATAAACTCACAGGAGTAATTACTCAGTCTTTTGAAAATTCAAGTATATTTTCCTGATAATACTTAATATGTACTTTTACTTCACAACATAATGTAACTTTGTTACATTAATATAACAGCTTTAAAATCATCATTATGGTACAGTATCTTGAAACGTGTCTGTTACATACAAGTAATATACAAGTTTTCAACACTTAACATCATTAACAAAAAAGGTTTTGTTTGTAATTGTTGTTTGTTGGGAGGCAGTAAATCGCACAAAATGCCAGTTTCCACATAATGTCACTTTAAGTTACATTTTTGCCATAATAAACTATTTTCTACAGTTTGGTGGCCAGAAGCAGAGTCGATGTCTCTGACCATGTTTTTCAGATCATATTCGGATTCTCAAGTGACTCAGCGGAGATCCTACGTCCACAGTCGGACTCAAACCAACTGCTCCACCAGGACACCCCGTCCTGTCAAGTTTGACGCTGAGCTGCACCAGAATAGAAGCGAATAAGATGTAGGTCAATAAGTAAACAACCTGTTTACTCTTGAGGACAGTGAATGCCACACTGTCAGTATATTTAGTAAGTGGGTTAGTGTGCTGTCTCACAGGCCAAGCCGAGCTGAACCAGGTTAATCTATCCGTTAACTAGTTTGTTTTTTGCCCTGTAAGAGATGGAGCATTAGGATGGCGAGGTCAACACTGTGATGTCATTACCGTAGAAATGGTTTAGATAGCCGCCTCTATTTTGGATCCAGTTTGTAGTTGTAATTTAACAGATATATCTAGTCAATAATATATATTTCCCAATATCGGGTCAATAATTTATCTGCTTTATATCATGAATCCCTATTTAAAATGTTATAATATGTTATGCGTTATGTGTGTAAAATGTTATTTAATCCTGTCTATAGGGTTGAGGTAATACCTGAACTGTGGTTGCCTGAGGTGGGACCTGGGATTTGGGACATCTATACTGGATTCATCAAAGTTTAAGGACGCTGCTAACACTATTCATTTTTACTTTTTGGCATAACAGACATGGTCTATTATGCACATATACAACTTGCTCATTTATTTTCCAAACCATAATATAAAATAGCAAAAAATAACATTTTAACTCACAAGAGCATTATAATAATGTCATGTTTTGTTGACAATTGACTGGGAATGTTGTCCTGGTGCACATGTGGAATTTGATCTAATCAGGAGATAATAATTTGTCATTTCATCACAAATAAACACAGATGTCTGTTCTCAGCTGACCTGTCCACTGGAGTTGCTGTATCTCTTCAGGTGTTTGATGAACTCTGACCTGGAAGTGTTTCCAACTGCAATCAATGCAGCGCTGCCATTGGCCAGCCTGTCACAAACAGGAAATGGAGGAGTACAGTCAGTGGCAGAAACATGATGATAAGACCTGCGGTGTGGTGCATTCAAGGTCACGACACAGCTGATTTAAATATTCTTAGAGGGATTAACTGCTCACCTGGTGTTTGGAGCCAGGCCTTGAGGCGTGTGTGGACTCAGACAGGGGATGGACATGATGCTGATGTTTAGATACAGGCCCTGATTGGTCGTCCAGGACTCTTCCCCTTCTGTACCAACCCCCCAAAAATCAGTAAGCATACAGAGATAAAGAGATGGAAATCTGAGCCAAGGACAGACAAGCACTGGTCTCACCTGGCTCTTGGTCTTGGGTCTGGTCTCTGCAGGAAAGGGAATCAAATATTGTTTTAAGCATGACACAAAGTTTGTAAATAAAATATTTAATAGCTGCATTCAAACCAGTTCATGATGATGATTATATCAGTTATGCCAGCAAAAATACTGAGACGATTAGTTAAAACTGTAACTAGAGCACAGTGGTGATAAAAAAGTGATGATACAGATTTGAGGCAATCACTTTTTAAGCAGTTTAATGTTGCTTCAAATGAACCCCAAAAGAGAAACTAAGAAAATACAATATTTAATCACTGAAAACTGGAATGAATGCACTTTCAGTGTTTATGTCTATATTTTGACATATTATTTTTCAAGTCCAGGTTTTGTTCATTTTTCAAGAGGATCTTTGCGCTCAATGACAAAAGAGACAAGCTGTGCGGCTGGATTGAGTGTATATTGCTTTTTCTGATTTCACTGTTCAGTAAATGTAACAGTTGTTTGAAGCTGAAGTCAAAGCTGCATCAAGCCAGACAACAGCACTGTTGATCTACAGGCAGATGTTCTTCTGTGCCACCCGCGTAATTAATCACCAGCCACCACTGATACAGAGCCCTGAGCTTTGAAACAACCCAGCCTGCTCTATTTCACAGTGTTGCTCTGACGATGACCTACAATTTACTGTCCATATATAAAACAGTATGTGTGTGTGTTTCTCACCGATGTTCAAATAAATTCTTTTTTGACATCTTTACAGGTAAAAAAGACAGTTGGCAGTCCTCTGGCCTGAGGGAGACAGAGGACAAACAAAAATGAGAAAACAGTCTAGGGCCCAAATCCAAACCGATCCGTACATACTTCCACTTTGGACAGAGTGTGACTTCATGGAGGCATGGAGTCACACTTACGGCTGTGAAGTGTCTCTCAACTAAGGGGGAGGGCACAAATGTACTGGCAAGCTTTGTGACATCCTCCCCTTCTCCCACGGAAACCAGAACATAGACAAACAATACATATTTTTACACATCTGTACTTTTTGTCCTCTCTATATGTCATTATAATTATTATAAAACATGTATATTCCCTGCGTTCTATTTAACTCCATTTTAGTCTATAGCCACGGTAGCGATCTCAATGCTCAACATTAGCATGCTAACATGTTCACAATGAAAACAGTAAAATAATGATGTTGTACAGGTATGATGTTCACTATGTTCTCCATCTTACTTTAGCCTGTTAGCGTGTTGCTAATAAGCAAAGGGGACAAGACAAATGACAACACAGATGGGGAAAACTTGAATAAAAAAGCCCTAAATCATGTCTCCTCTCATCATCAGACTTTAAATTCTAAACAAGATATGAGCCCTGTGTGGTTATATTTATATATATGCATGCACGTGTGTGTTACCTCAGCTTAGCCAGTGTCTTCACCAGAGCGTACTCTCGTCGCCGTGACGATGGCATCCATCTCTTCTTCTCTGCCAGTGCCAAGCTCCGTCCACCAAAGCCAAACATGGCGGAGAAACCAAAACGCACCAACTGACCGAGAGAGGAGAAGCTGCACATGTCCACCTGCTGCAGGTGACCTGCAGACAGAAAAGAGAGGGGGATATGAAATACAGATCAAATAATATTAACTTTTAATATTGAAAAAAAAAAAAAAAAAGGACCCTAAAACACACACACACACACACACACACACACACACACACACACACACACACACAGTCTATAAGAAGGCCAAGTGGTCGTATGGTGAGAAGCTCATTAATATTAATGAGAAGCAGCACTCTAAATATGGCTGAAAGAAAAAGGGTCAAGAGTCTGTGTGTGTGTGTGTGTGTGTGTGTGTGTGTGTGTGTGTGTGTGTGTGTGTGTATCTTAAATATCTATAAACTTCAGTGGAGTCGTTGGCCACTCTCTGGTTGTTAATGCTCCAGTTTGGCCAGTCTCTGGCGGTACATCAGTCCAGTTTTACCAGTCCCCTGGCTGCAACAGTCCAGTCTGACCAGTCTCTGAAGCTGCAGACTTCAGAGGACATTTACAGCAGATTTAGGACAAATGTGTGTCTCTCTCAGAGTCAGTGAGGATTAAATGACAATCTGTCCCTCTTAATGTTTTCCAAAGCACGAAAATGCTTTTTACTTGAAGTGAAATTCTTCATTCAGTGACATATTAACATTAAGTGCCTTAGTTTGCTGTTTCTTCTGTTTGATGGAAACATTCAAGCCAACAAAAAAAAAACATGACACCTGTAAAATTCCCTTAAAACTATCAAACACATCAGCTGATGAGGGCCAACAGATACGACTTGTATTTTCAAAATGTGACTCTGCCATTAGAGCCCACATACACACATGGCTGCGCTCATGTACAGCAGTTCAGTTTACTATTGCAAAAATGAAAAGTGAGCTTTTTGGTGACTTGAACACCTGTCCCAAGAATATGCAACATCTGTCTGAATTTTAAAGTGAAAAGGTAAAGTTACAAAATATGAAAAAACAAACAACTTTATAAGCAAGGATCCATTGCACAGGATTTTTCTCAGTTTCTTTAATGTCTGGAGTGGCTCAGAAGCCTAGCCAACTCTGTCCAGACTATCGGTCTCAACAGAATTTCTAATACATACACACCACACCAGTCAAGTGAAAACAATATGAACACCCCAAGCTGTTTAATGTTTATTTTTCCACAACTTGTGACCATCGCACAAACCATAATAGTAAATGGAAAATATCTAGTCAGCCTCATCATCAACCTGATTTTGCCATCAAGACCATTCAGTAAGATCCTACACACACACACACACACACACACACACACACACACACACACACACACACACACACACACACACAAACACACACACAGCATGCCATCTGGCCACATACCTGCTGTAACCTACTGAACTGCTATCTCCCCACCTGCCTGTCTGACGGACTGCCTGTCTGTCTCTCTGGATAGAATCTGATTTCTTCACCATATGGCGTGTTGTCCGTGTGTGGATGTACGTGTGTCTGTGTGACACTGCTTTAATCCTGAGACAGGCAGTGTCACACTCAGTGAGATCAAACCTGCAGTGCCTCTTAAGAAGCTAAAACCAACATATATTTTGGCCAGTTAAAGAGCAGGTAACACAGTATACTGCAGTCTGATTAAAAAACAAAAATCATAGCTGATTTGTCTGTCATCTTGCCCCTACAAGAACGAGGCGGGGTTTCGCAGATGAGAGGGAGGAGCGGAACCACAAGGGTTCCACAAAAACAAATGAGCCTCCTCCACTCGCTGTGCATGTGCGACGCTTTAGGCACGTGATTGTATTGCAACTGCCCCCTGCAAACCTTTATGCGATGAGTCTAACGGTTCTCCTCTGACAACTCTATGGCCGGTTGGTTGTGTTCGGGCTGGGCGATTTATCGATATAATATTGATATCATGATATGAGACTATATGTCAACTTATGATATGGGATACACATTGTCTTTTCCTGGTTTTAAAGACTGCATTGATGATGATGATGATGGTACAACACACGATGAGTAATGTTGAGATTTTATTACAGTTCATTAAAGTTGAGGTATAAACTCACCTGTGGTGTCCATGGGAAAAGCTTCCTGCCTGGGAACTGTTTTCTATTGTTTGGGAATTAGTCTTATTTGTGCCACTGAATACTCCCATCTGTCACTCACTCAAACACACACACACACACACACACACACACACACACAGCTCTAGCATTAATTAGTGTTAATGAACCGCCACCTCACCACAACCTATCATTCAAAAACAGCAGCCTACCCTGCTGCCAGCTGATTGGTCAGCAGGTTTACCTGGATGGATGCTGGGAGTGGTGGAGGGGGCGGGGCTCCAGTGAGCAGAGTAAACCAGTGATTTAGTGTGAAAGTGATCCCACTGTTAGACATCTGTCTGCTGCCTCCCTCATGAGACAAGTCACACCGTCTGCTGCTGTCTGTAGGTTTGTTTGTTCTGAATATCAGCCAATCACATGAAAGCTCGACAAAAACACAAGTTCCTCATTGGCTTCCTGCTTGAAATAAATTAAATTAGAACAATTTTGGAGAGATGACCATAGACCTAGATGTGCTAGAACCCACAAAGGACAATGCAACAAAAAACAAGTGGAAGAAGTCACCCAGAACATCATGCTCATAGATCTGGAACAAGTAAAACTCATCAAGTAAGATGTGACTCTAACTGTAACTAGAACAACTTTAATTGGAAAACAGACCTGTAACAGTACTCAATACCCAATACTCTATGTTTTTACAGTAGATGATGAACAAATACACTGAAGCATAGAGCTGGAGGAGGAATAATTCACCAATGGCAATCAAAATATAGATCTAGAACCTGCAGAACTAATCTAGGACAATGTGTCTATAGATCTGGAACAAATCTAACCCCACCATAGCCAATGTGACTATGGTCATTGGGGGTTGTACCTACAGATCTAGAACAGATAGAACCTACCCAGGACGATGTGCAAGGCTGCAGTGACCGGATCTCTGACTCCATGAACAGAACAGGAAACCACATCTGTAGACCCTGAAAAGATGGACAGGCAATGAAACACCATGTCTGGTAGTTTCTACATGCTATGGATATATATAAGGGGCCATCAGGGACATTATTCAGAATTACCTCACAAACACATGTAAAATGCTCTTACATACACTACTGGAACACTCTCACATAAACAACTGAAAAATTATTCACTGACACACACTGCTAATACGCTCTCACACATACATGTGAAATGCTCTTATATACACTACTGAAATGTTCTCATACATACAAGTGAGTGAAACGCTCTCACACACACTACTGAAATGCTCTCACACACACTACTGAAACGCTTTCGCACACACTACTGAAACGCTCTCACACATACTACTGAAATGCCCTCATACACACTACTGAAACACTCTCGCACACACTATTGAAACATTCTCACACACACTACTAAAACGCTCTCACACACACACTACTGAAACGCTCTCACACACACACTACTGAAAGGCTCTCACACACGCTACTGAAACACTCTCACACACTACTGAAACGCTCTCATACACACTACTTAAATGTTCTTGCACACAACACTGGAATGCACTCCGACACGCACACCATTTTGCATTAACTACTAAAAAGCTTTACCACATACTAGAAAAATGTGTTCATGCACACAGCTGAAATGCTCTGATATAGAATTGCAAACTATGACAGTTCAGTAGTGAATATGAAAATTATATTAAACAGGAAGGCCTTCCTGTCATTTGACGGAAAAAGGAAGAATCCACACAGGGAAATGCACGTGGTTTTGCTCACTTTGAAGTACTTCAACCCTTGCTTCAACCACGATGTATGTTCAACGAATTTAAACGAATATATATGGTTATGCTCACTGACTGGAATGCAGGAGACCAGGGTTCCAATCCCGGTCGGGATGAAAACATCATCCAGTAAGGGTCCTTTGGCAAGACCCCTCATGATATACCTGCCTACCTCAGGGATGAGTGAACACAGAAATGATAGAGTCATACCGGCTCAGACGTCGCCAAGTCATTGCTGAGGTCAACAAGGTCTGCGTCAGTTGCTAGGGAACCAGGGCAAACTGATGAGAAATGGGCTACTGGAACAAAACACAGATGGACGAGGGCAGAAAATACGGAGTTGCTGGAATGCCACTATACAAGCAATCCCAGAGAGAGGGGATACATGCAGCGAATGTGGGACCATTGGATACTTCGAAACCCACAATCAAGGCTAACAAAGAAACAGCTGTTAGCCCAGTGTTCCAACACCTGTCATCGAAATCTACTATCACAACTAGAGATTGATGAAATACAACAACGATGCTACGGCAAGGGGGAGCCAGGACGGCAGGTCAGCGGGGAGATGTCATCATCATCCCCACAACCAGAGATTGGGTACCAAGCCCCAACAGATACCAACAGCCTCAACACAAGAGCTGCTGACCTGAGAAGGAAGATCGTGACCCAACTAGAAACCTGGAGCCCCCGACTCCACCAATTACCTGTCTCTGGTGGCAAAAATGAGTAAGCATGTGGCTCAATACATGAGCGAGGTACAGAAAGGAATTGGCAGCAACACCAGAGGAGCCAAGCACCAGCTACTGGTTGACAGAACAATCGCCCGAGACTGTAAGAAGAAACAGACCGACCTGTGCACTGCCTGGATTGACTACAAGAAAGCCTACGACTCGATGCCACACACATGGATACTGGAATGTCTGGAACTGTATAAGATCAACAGGAGCCTAAGGGCCTTCATCCAGAACTCAATGGAAATGTGGAAAACAACCCTAGAGGCCAATTCAAAGCTGCTGGTAAATTCTAAAATCTACCAGCCACTCAACATTTTTACCAGTCACTTTTAAATTTAAGTGTTGATGTGTATAAAGCAATGTCTAGAAACATGTTTTCCTGTACAAGACATGCACATTTCCCTATGTTCATGCAGCCGGGGGTAGCCAGCTCCATAGACGTATATACAGCCAGTGTCCGTTTCCTCATCGAGTTTAATCTGAAGATGTTGCAGAAATGAAATCCAAATTTCATGACTGTCTAGATGTACGGCCTGTGATTTTCAGGTTGATATCATTCAATATGACCATTTACAACGGGGGAACGCAGCCTGACAGCTTGGAATACAACTGTAAGATATTGTTCCCCCTCTGGTCAATATGAAAGGAGGCTGATATATCTTTCAAATTCATACTCCTGACTTCTTTCCCCACAACAGATAACTCCTATGAATTTCAGGCTGATGTCATTAAATTGGACCAATTAAAACAGGGGGAATGCAACCACTGACTGCTTGGAATATTACTGTCAGATACTGTTCCCCCTCTGCCCCACACATCTTTGAAATTCATACTCCTGACTTCTTTCCCCACAACAGATAAGTCTTGTGATTTTCTGGATAATATCATTCTACTGGACCATTTAAAACAGGGGGAACGCATCCTGACAGCTTGGAATCCTACAATGTAACTTTCATATTCACTGCTGAACTGTCATAATTTACAATTCTATATCAGATCATTTCAGCTGTGTGCGTGAGCACATTTTAGTATGTGGTAAAGCGTTTTAGTAGTTTTTGCAAAATGTTGTGAGCATTACAGTAGTGTGTGTGAGAGTGTTTTAGGAGTGTGTGTGAGAGCATTTCAATAGTGTGTGTGAGAGTGTTTCAGTAGTGTGTGTGAGAGCGTTTCAGTATTGTGTGAGAGCGTTTCAGTAGTGTGTGTGACAGCGTTTCAGTAGTGTATATAAGAGCATTTCACATGTGTGTAAGAGGTAATTCTGAATAATGTCCCTGACGGCCCCTCATAGATATATGTGTTTCAGTACAGCGTTGGTCCAGTGGGTGGATTGACACGCTGAGGATCTATATGGGGACGTGTCCTCTTTCTCACCAGCTGGAATGATTCCAAGTGGCAGCACTGGTTTCACTGGTTTCTCTGGAGAATCAGCATCCAGCTGAGCTCTGAGGACCACAGCATGACAGAGCTCTGCCACCGAACCGTCCCCGCCAACACACACCACCCTGACAGACAGGTGGAGACAAAACAGTGTGGATAGCTTGGACAGTTGTATTAGTCATCTAAAATAAATATACATCATATAAATCAACATCAACCCCTTATGCTGGTTGACAGGAAATCCAGTAACAGTGAACACTCATGAATGGGTGAATTTTTTTTGGCAATTTGAACAGGTATCCTGAAATACACAGTCATCCAGCAGGGGGCGTGGCTTTTCCATATGGTCATTGCTGAGGTCAATTACTGTCAGGGCTGTAGCTATCAATGAGATAATGTCCTCTAATATTTCTTGGAATTTTGGGGGTTTAATGACCTGAAGAGATCAATACAATCATACACAATCATATACTTGAACAGATGAATGCATAAATAAAATGACATTTTATAGTTCCTTTTTTAAATACTAAGACAAAATTGTGTTTGGCTGGTGATTAGTCAAAATGTGTTTTAAGAAGCGGAATTTCTATGAGAGTTTGATGTCTTAAATCCTGTTTGTGAACCTGACACGTGGACGTAAACTAAAATATAACAAATAATGAGAGCACAAGAAAATATTAAACCTGATTTGAAAAAGCAAAAAGGCTCATCTTCAGAATTGCAATAAATGTGATGTAAACAGACTCCGCCCCTCCCCCCATGGATGGGATTACCTGAAGCTTCGGTCACCACGGTGACAGCCAGCCTAATTGGCAAATGTAGGTTTCAAACAAATCCTCCTGAGCAGCCTCACACACACACTCACACAGACACACACACTGAGCAGCTAGCTTAGCAATGAAGCTAATCTTCTCTAAGCACATTAAGCTTTATGAGGGCTGAGCACAAAAGCTGCTTACACACTCTCATGAACAGAAACACACACACACAGACACACACCATACACATACACAGACCATAACAGATAATAATGAGCTTGATCAGGATAGTAGTTGTAACCATTGTTGTTGTTGCATTATCTCACATTACATTATTTCCATGTTTTCCTTATTTTTTATTTCCAGCTCATTTGGACGTTTGACCTCACCTGTCTGCATGTATAAGTGTGTGTGTTTGTGGGTGTGTCTAATCAGTCTGGGTCAGTGTGCTTTAGTGTCAGCCTCTGACAGTAAAATGCTATTTAATTATCTGGTTCAGTTAAGTCTGTTATGGAAGGATGAGGTCACAGTTTAGTCATGAACATTACCTTCCACTTTAATGTAAACACTAGGCCTTTATTTTCTATAGCTTGAACTTCACTTTGCTTTAATGGGTTAGACTATAACTATATATTGTAACCATACAGTTTGACAATAAATGTCTGATCTTAAATTGTGCAAAGTCAAAATTTTTTTTGCTTAACTTTCAAACGGGACAACTGAAAAGATTCAAACTCATCCAAAGACAAAGTTTTCAACCAACTCATTGAGCAAAGGTCAGCAAACTAGCTGTCTATGAGTCAAATATTTGTGTAAATGCATAATTATGACGAAAGAGGCACTTTTAAGATTTACTGTGTTTTCATTTTTGGGTCAAGCTCATTTTCAGTGGGAGAGCTACGGGCACTTTTACGATGCATCAAAATCGCTATTTTTAAAACACTAAGAAGGCTAGACACTACATGAAACTTAACTCATAGCTTCACCAGAGTTTACTAAAAATAAAGTTTTTGAATTACTCATGTTAGCAGATGCTTGTTCCACTAGCCACTGTCCGGCTTGTGAGAAGCATCGATCTCTGAATGCGACGTTACATAGAGGTGAGTTAAGGTAGAACGCTCCTAAAGCTTAGTTCCATATATATGCACTGATAATTCGTTGTTTTGTCATTAGTGAAAAACAATATTGACCTTGAAGTTAAAAAGGAGCCTCTTATATGAAACAATACTAAAAAGCCAGAAAAGTCACATGAGATATGGCGTTGCGTCCTCCATATTAGATCGCATTCGAGGATCGACACTTCTCTACTGGCACTGACGGCGGCTAGTGGAACAAGCATCTGCTAAGACGAGTTGAACTTTCTTTTTAGTAACTCTGTGTACACAAACAATGTTCTCAATGTTCATGTTCATGTGTAGAGACCCTGGTGATACTATGAACAAAGTTTCATGTTGCATTGTAAAAATAGCAATTTCGATGCTATCACTAAAGTGCCCGTAGCACTCCCATTGAAAATTAGTAAAAGCGCCTCTTTCGTTGTAATTATGGTTTTATACAAAGGTTTGA
Organism: Acanthopagrus latus; assembly: GCF_904848185.1. Lineage (NCBI taxonomy): Eukaryota > Metazoa > Chordata > Actinopteri > Spariformes > Sparidae > Acanthopagrus > Acanthopagrus latus. Next base: position 7,985,991 of record NC_051047.1, on the reverse strand, counting down.
CTTGGGTACATTCACAAAAAAAGCCTAGGTTGCATTTTGGCAAGCGTTTCACTTTAAAATGTTCTTGAAGCATTTCATTGGCAGCTCACAGCCATCCTATACATACGTATATACATATACAGCTTTTTTATATCAATCATATGTTCTATGAAAAATTAAATGTGTTGAAATTAAGCTCCAGTGAAAGTTCAGATAGGAAGACCACTCTTTCGCATGCTCAGTTTTATTTCTGTTACCATCCTTTAACGAGAATGTTTTTTGCACTATCTGGTCAATTTCCTTAACACCCATATTTATTCTGTATTTATTATCTGTATTTAAAATCTACATTTAAAAAACAAAACAAAAAATGCTGTTAGTTTTGCACTACATCATGTAAATATGTATATATGTATATGTCTTCCCCTTTTAATTTTATTGCTTATAATACATTTCTGTTTTTGTAAGATTATGTCGCTGCTGTAACAAACAAATTTCCCCGTCTGCGGGACATTAAAGGATTTCTGATTCTGATTCTGATAATTACTCCAATCACACATACCTACTAATAATTGCCTGTCATCACAATCAGTTTTTGATAATGTCAATTGATATCAGCCTCTCACATCAGCTGAGCATATCTATCCTATAATGCAACTTCACTGTTCGTCTTGCTGCTGTCTTTTTAAACATGATTGTGTCCCTGCCTTGAGTTCATTCATGCTGCTCTTTTGCGCATTTGCCCCATCAGCCACCATCACCACCAGTGTCTGGTTCATTCATGCTGCTGATCAGGTCAGACACCCTTCGATCACAAAATCTTGCTGTAGAGTCTAAGCATCAAAGACTTTCTGCTGTAATATATCCCATATCAACTGCTGTAATGAACCTTTTCTTTACCTCATTCACTAGTCTTTTACCACACCACATTTCACCTGCTAGTGCAATATGACTTTGGAGAATTATCTTGAACAAATTATCCAAATATTTACTAAAATGTGTGTTTTGTGACATTTTGATATTGTAACACTGTTGAAAAGAAAGTGAAAAGAGGCCTTAGACGTTCAGACCAGAAATCATCTTAGTTTCAACTAACAATCACCACTGAAATACTGTTTCTCTATCACTCTGTGTAGAGAAAGCCCGACCCAGAATGTATCCCAGTCTAACATGAAAAATAAATCACTCCTGCAGGTTAGCGATTTGAGTGGAGCGGGGGGAAATCTGCGCGGTGCGCAAAGTTATAATGAGCGAAGCGGCCTGAAGCTGAGCGGCAAGTGGGGTGAATGACCAGCTACGTCAGTGAGGAGCAGAAATTCTCATCGCCTCACTCTGCTCACATGCTTTGAGCGCTACTGTGCCATTGCAAATACTAAACTACTTATGTTAATATAACTGAATCAGCTTCTAAGCAGCAGTTGCCTTCTGTTGTTGTGTATAGTGTAGTGTACTGAGTGCAGGAGATTGAGTACATGAAAGAATAACATCAAAATGTAAGAATGAGTGCTATTTTCTGCATACATCTTCAGCCGATTTGCAAACTTTGTTGTAGGAAATCACTATTTTCTTGGGAGAGCAAAAGAGTAAATGTGAATGTAAAAGTAAATGATCAATTTGAAATCAGAGGAGAGACGGGGATTTGTGAGAGGGAGGGACAACTTACCCATCATATTCATCCAACTTGCATTCCTTCATCACTGAGAGAGCATGTCCCTTTCTCTCTGTCACTGGAGAGACAGACAGATAGAGCGAGAGACAGGGAGAGACAGAAGAGGAGAGAAAAGGAAAAAGAGAGGGAAACAGATGGAGAGACATTAAGAAGGGCAGAGACAGAGTGCTCATGGATGTGTGTGGTCACATGTACACAAGTGTGTGTTCGATGGATGCCAAAAAAAAGTGGGACAACGGATATCACACCATCTGCTGAGAGGAGGAGAGGAGTGCGGAGGATAGGAAAGGAGAACATATGAGGAGGAGGAAGTAAGGGGAGGCCAAGAGAAAAGAGGAGAAGGGGAGGATGGGAGAGGGAGCAAGGGAGGAGAGAAGTGGAAGCACAAGAAAATACAGGAGAGGAGAGGAGAGGAGAGGAGCAAAGAGGAGAGGAGAGGAGAGGGACGGAGAGTAAACAGTTGGAAGAAGAGATGAAAAAAGGGGAGGTGATGAAAGAAGGGGAAAGAGGAGAGGAAAAGAGGAGCAGGTTGTCTCCCCCTGTCTCAACAGATGGGCTAAGCTCCGCCCCCTGTATCAGGTTACCTAGCGACCAGGGACTGCCATTAACTCTGACCTTTGGACCTCCTCTCCCTCTCTCTTTCCACACACACACACACACACACACACACACACACACACACACACACACACACTCTTCTATCTTATCACACTACATGACATCATCATCAAAAAATCTACTGTGACCCCACCACCTGTCACTCACTACCTGAGGTATAAAATAATGAACACCTGTAGATGATCAGTAGATGAATAAAAACGTGATAGGACTGACCAGTGATGTCAGTGCGGACATCAGCCATCTTGAAGAGCGGAGCCACATGATCTCTGTAGATGTGAACGGCCTCCTTCTTGTGGCTGCTGGGGTTGATGAACACCTTCAGATACCTCGGACGACTGCTGAACCCTTTGCACATAAACAGAAACACACACACAAACATATGACATTTTGCTGAAAGTATAAAATAGTAAACACGGTCTATCATCTTTAGTTTTCATACGTAGTGTGTGGCAAATTTGGTTGGTTCCCTCTTGGTCCAAACTGAAATATCTCAAAAACGACAGTATTAAGTGGAATTAAGAGGATTCTATGACATTTTGCAATGACATTCATGTTTCTCAGAGGAAAAATCCTAATGGCTTTGGTGATTTTGAGCCTTTTCCTCTAGCACCCGCAGTTGCTTCTCAACAGCTGAAAATCTACAACATGGATTATACAAAAAAGTATGTCTCACAGTATAATGACTTGAAGAACTGTATCCTGATGACTGAAGTGATCATTTAACTATTCTATTAGCACCCTCATCCGGTCAAATGTTTGATTTGTCCTACACCTGATTGACTCTGCTTCACTTATAACGTCAGGAGGAGGGCTGTCTGTTGCTAAATATTGAGAATATCGGTTACATCACTGGTAGACATGTAGAAGTGTCTGTGTGTGTTATCGATTCCACGCACACATGCACACGCACACACACACTTACTGACCCCCTGTGCAGCTCATCATTAGGCAGATTTAGAGACCGCATTATAAATCCCCACAGACCAGCACAGATCAATATACACACACACACCAGCTCCATTATCCAGCTCATTACTATAATCTGCTCCCAAAAGGCTGCGACCTCGCCCTGTTTATGACCCCACACACATACACACAGTGCGCCTCCTGCTATCGCTCTGCCCCACAGCTCTGACCAGGTTCTCAGAAGCCCCTGTGAGGAGTGAGCCAACACCCCCACCACTCAACTGGACCCCCACCAATACCAGAAGCTCCAACCGTTTTTCTGGTGTCCCCAGTACATTTAGGCCCAACCCAGTTCTAGCCAACATGACTCAATGGTGACTCACTACTGCATTTATCAGCCCAAAACGTAACACCAATTTGGATTGGACCCTGATTTACAAGTATCAAAGGATAACACGAGGTGTCCAGGAGCTTGGGATGGCATTTGGCTATCAAGCTAGAATGGCACTGCAGGCCAATAAGCCCTTTTGGATAAATCAATTCCAGGAACTCACTTAAGCTGTTACAAGCAGTCCCTAAACTCAGGAATTAAGTTTTTTTTTTTTTTTCCAGTTGCAAGACAAAAACTCCAGAGCATCTGTCACCACAGTAGAGAATCCACTGAAAGGTTTAGCCCTTTCTGCATAACTGCAATAATAAAACAATCAGCAAATTAAAATCCTGTTCCAAGATCCAATCACAAGAGGTCACTCCAGATGCATGTCAAGAGGCATGTTAGCACTAGGTGGGAATTGGAGGGCATAAGGCTGTTCAGTTGTGTATGGATCACTCAGGACTGATAGCAATACTTAATGTGAACAGCCTCAAAGAGAGAGGAGCATACCGGTGCTCTAAAACAACAGCACATTAGTAGCTGTGGTGTTCCCAGGCTGAAAATGGTGTCCACAGCTTTGGCAGCTGCAGTCACTGTGACACACAGCTAATGGAGGCTATTAAAGGTACTTTATAATATGCACTTTAGCATCAAAAAGTGTCTGAGTCATAGGTTAGTCAAACACAGAAACATGAGACCAAGTATCAAGATCCAGGTTATCATTATCTCTGATCAGAAATAAATTGTACATGAAACCACTCACGGAAAAAAGGCACTCCTTGTAAAGACTTGCCTGAGAATTTTTATCTCATTTTTAAGTTTTCTTCAATATCATAATGTACTAGTGATAGTTGTATGTGTATCAATGAGTACAGTGCAAACACAAACAGTTAATAGCTAATCTGGCATTCTTTTTATGGTGCCAGCTTAACAAAATGTAAGCAAATGTTGGTGAAAAAGTTAATTGGTCTCATGAGAAATTATCTCAATCTATTTGATGATATATCCTCAAAAGAAATGTAGACAGACCGGTAGATACAGCGATCAAATATCCATCAGATCATCTCCCTGCCTCGGCCAGCGGCAGGTTTCTATGGCACTGCTAAACGTTACCATAGTAAACAATCCCAGTGTCGTCAAGGAAGTGTTGAGTTTCTATCAGCCGACTGAAGGCTGAGCTGCTGAATGTTGTTGACAAAAACAGATGATATGTTGGTGCAGACTCCATCCAAGGTTGGTGGAGAGTAATCAATTAGAGGCTTTAAACATCCAGTGTAATGAGTCTTGGTTGAACAAAAAAGATATCACCTTGAACTTTGGGAAATTGTGTTGTACATTGTTTTGTACACAACCTAGGAAGGCTATAAAGGGAAAGTGTACATCCCCGATTCTAAAAAGTGGGGATGCTGTTTAAAACGTAACTAACAACACAATGCAATGATCTGCATATCCTTCTCAACTTACATTCAACTGTATAGAGAAAAAGGACAACAATGTAATATTCATGTTCAATGAGAGTACACAGTCATTCTGAATTTGACGCCTTCACCATATTCAGACAAGTGGGGATGGGGAAAATGAAAGACTCCAGACAGCACTCAATCAAGAACAAATATGATTGTATTAAGGATATAACTACATGGGTTTGGGAACAAGCTGCTGACTTTCAATTTCAAAAGTTTTCCAAATGCTTATAGTGTGGTTTTAAAAGTATGAAGGTGATGCATCACAGCGGTAAACATGCCACTGTCCCAGCATTGCTGGAACATGTTGCAGGGATCACATTCATAAAAACAATAACATTTTTCATGGTTTGAACATTACATATTTTGTCTTTGTACTGTATTCAACTAAATATGTGTTGAAAAGCATTTGGTAATAATTGCATTCTGTTTTTAGTTGCGTTTTACACAACAAGTGTGCAAAATATGAGGCTTGTCAGTGGGCATGACCTTCTGTATACTAACTGGGTGTCTGGGGTGTCGGATACGCATGTGTGCTGACAAACTCATTAAGATTTCAACCTACTGAAAGCCAGAGACTGACAGGTAGACAGGTTTTATCCATCCTGTCACTATGGATATACTTACTGACTTCTCAGCAACACCAGTTAATATGTAACACAGAGCTGAACACACCGACACACCGACACACCGACACACACACACACACACACACACACACACACACACACACACACACACACACACACACACACACACACACACACACACACACACACACACACAGGTAATTTACAGAGGTGTCCTCTTCTGTAGAAAATAAAGTAGAAAAATTAAGTGGAAAAAGTAGAAAAACTAGAAGAGAGCAATAACAATTAAAACACATTGAAGACAAAACACACAAAATGGGAACCGTCAAAACAGCAACTGATAAAAGCATTTTTAAAGTGAATGTCTATTTTAGGTGCTAGGAAGAAACATTCTTGGAACAAAAGATCTCTGTTTTTGCTGCATAAACGGTCAATTATGGGTACAACAAAATATGTCATAAGAGAGAATTTATACCAGCTCATGTACAGTTGCTTACAGCAGTAAATTGATTGTGTAAAACATATTCAACTATTCATACATTATTTTGCTCATTGCAGTTTCAACATTAGTTTGGCTACCACAAAAAACTATAGCGTTTCTCATTTCTCTTAGATATCCTTGAGTCATTTTAACATTTAGTTATTGGCAAATGTTGAAAGAAAAACCTAAAAAGATTCAAAAGAGTTTCGAAAGGATTTGGATCCCATTGGTTCATTTGATACAGGCTTTGAAAGTGATAAATTGTTATCAAACCCCATCCCGTTGGCCATACAGTGTGTCAATGGTGCCAATTTGACCTTATGACACCTTACAGTGCTACCCAACTTATTGCTGCCCACCTTTCAATTTGTCACCACGAACCCAAATAGACTAACCCTGCAAGAGAGCACAGAGCTGACATTGGATTAAAAAGACAATTGACTTGGGAGGAGTCGCGACAGCCCCGAGCTAGGTACGGCTGTCCCATGAGCGCCACCGTCGGCCTGTGAGTCTGTTGTGCTGTTAACAACTGCGGTCAATCCATCCCGCCATCTGACTGCGTGTATGGAAACAGACTCTATACAGCATCACTGCTTGCCTTTTGTCAGTCTGACTGCCATTCACTCTCTGCACGGCGTTCTGCAGCTGCTTCACACAGCAAACAGCACAGAATAACACTCTGGAAAGAGAGTGTCTGCTCTCTGCTCACCATTGTGCAGCTGAATGTTCGGACCTGAAGGTTAAGAAGCGGCGGTGGTGTCTGCAGCAGCGGGACTGCCCGCTCTGCGACACCACAATTCACACAACAATACACTTTTCACACTGACCTCTGGCTGGAAAATAGGCTTAGTGTCTCCACAGCAGTGGAGCAAACCGACTGTGTTTACCTTCCACACACACACACTCCTCTGCTGCGGTGTGTAAAGTCACAAAAGCCGTCACAGTTTGATGTGCAGTGTGACCACACGAGCTGACACAAGACCTGCGAGACATTCACGTATGTGTGTGTGTGAGGCCAAAGACTAACACTTAAAGAAGTTGTGACTTTGCTGCAGGGCCTCATGGGTAATCTGGTTTGATGGACAGACAGACGGACAGACAGACAGGTGACCAGCGATAACGTGTCAGACCGATGCCATGGTGATAGGAAGATGGTGGCGAGAGTGTGAGACCTCTGACCTCCTCATTTATGGATAGCTTGTAACGTCTCTGTTTGAGTTAACATCATTGGAGAAATGGTGAAAACCTGAAATGCAAAGTGTGTGAGATAAATCCATACACCCAGCACTCAAACATTTCTTTTGTGTGTTAAGTGTCAGCCAGGCACCGCCCACTATGGTGCACCTGGAAACATAGCGTCTGGGAACTTCAGTCTGCACCAGCATCCAGAACCTTATTAAACAGGTCCTGTCAGGAGGTTGTTTAGTTGCTGAGGTACAAGTTGGTTGAATTAATGCAATTTTTCTTTCACAGGACCATGTTAAATATGAACGAATCTAGACAAAGGAACACCTATTGGATGGTCAGACAACACTGAGGGAGATTTAGGCATTTTAGAGGAATCATGTTTTTTACCAGCACAACCTTCAAAACAAACCTGACATACTGTCGCCTTATAAAGTACTTAGTGGCATACTAATATAAGGAAGGTTAGGGTTGGTAAATTATTCTAGAGTTTTATTTTCTGATATTTATATCTGTTAACAACATCAATAACATTAAATCAAATATATCAAAATAAATAAATCTGTTATGGAGACTGCTGCAGGCCTCCAACCAATAGCTCATCCACTCATCTCATTCGGCCTGTTTGTTTTTAATAGAGGAATTCTGATGCTGATTATGAAAGATTGGACAGGTTACCTGTCTGTCTTCTTATGCACTCGCCTGCCTGCAGTGTCCTTTGCATTTTGCATTAGGGCGGATGTGTTGATAACAGTACACAGCCACTGGGCCTGTTCTTTAGCGGTCTGCTAACTCAGATGCACTAAGCACAAGCCCCTGAGCCACAGAATGAGTGAGCAGCAGCCGCAGGGACAGTCGTTCAGCTACTTATTGAGTACCACAAAGCACATAGCCCCTGAGCCTAATAAAATGGTCCCTTCAGCTCCTGTAACAACTTGTTAGTATAAAGGACACAGTTCCAGGGCCATACAGAGCTGCACCGGCAGCATCACCTGGAGTAACTGTTGTTTTTGGCCTGCGTAACTTCTCTTCTTGAGAGCTATTTTGTTTGTGTTCATGATTTTTACAATTGTTTTTTAAATGTATTTATTCATCTCAAAGCTAAGAGAGCACGGTGAACACAGCCAGCCCGCTACTAATACATCACCCTGATGGCCAGTGAGATGGGTGCGGTAGGATGCAGAGGCTGGTTTGAAATGAACTGGATTCAGGGCTCTGACCTTCCACATCCAGCAGCTTTGAGGTAAACTGAAATGCCCACTATCAGCCAGACCTGATCACACACTATCAGTGTTGCACCTCAATAATGTTCTTGACTGGGTGCAAATCCCTGAAGCAAGGTTCAAATCTAGCTCTGTTCAACTATCACATATGGCTGCAATGTTTGAGTGTCCACATATATTTGGACATGCAGCGTTTCAAGTTTCTGCAGGATGGTTTTCATTACACTGACATGAACTGGACTCACATACATGTATGTGACAGTGTTTTCACTAATCTTTCTTGCAGACATGATTCAACTGCTGACAGCATGCTGCTGAGTATTGCTGAATGAGTGTGTTGGCGTGTCTGTGTGTAATCTGTCACATTGTTCCGGTGGATTAGCAGATTAGCTCCATTGTCTGATGTAACTGTGACTCACCTCATAACACTGAGTGACCAACAGGCTGATAGAAAACCTTGAAATTATAATCTGAGCAGGTAGTGCTGCATGAGGCCAAGAACTAGCTAATCCTTGAACATAACAATATACGCTCAAGTTTTTCCCTATCATGTCAATAGAAGCCATCTGTAGAAATACAGTAGACAAAGGCAATTTGTATCCTTCATGTACATTATGAGTGACTGCAGTGCTAAATGACTGTCTGAATGATGAATGAGTGTCATCTGAAAATCAATTTTTCCAAAAACATTTACATGTTTGGACTTAACACGTTTGGACTTGGTGCATAATTCCAAATCACAAAAGATAGTGATATATATTATAATAAATCCCTGGAGCGTGGCTTTGGAGAGGTGACCACTACACACAGAAGAAACCAGCCTCTCTTTTCCACTACGGTCCATGGACAGGCATGGCTTGCTAGCCAAATGCTAGCAAATGCTCATAGGTAACAACTGTTATAATAAGCAATTTCATTTGAACCCATACAGGATTATTTACAGATTTATATATATATAAAAAAAAAAGATAATGGCTAATTATCAGTAAAAACAAGCGTAATTGAGGCTGAGTGTCTGGCCAAGTTACTGACATGGCAATTAGTTATACTATGAAAACTGTATTGTGAAGTTCTGATCTAGGACTGGTGGTCCATGATATACATCTGATGGAGCACAGACATTCTAATCATTAGCTCTGACTAATGACTGATTATCTGACTGATTATCAGGTGTGAATATCCCGTGACAATTACTGCTATTAATAGCAGTATTACCTGCACTGTGTGTGTGTGTGTGTGTGTGTGTGTGTGTGTGTGTGTGTGTGTGTGTGATAATCATCTTACAGTATGACGCTCGTTGAGTAAAAGTACTGAGTCATGTTTCCAGCATATCTCACCTCTTATGTAACACAGAGAAACTATTCCTAACACAATCAGTGCTTATGCTGTGCTTGCTGACAATCAGAGCGTGTGTACCTGCGAGCAGCTCCTTTAATGTGTTGTACCAGGTGTGTGTGTGCTCTGAAGAGGCATTATGGAGGTGAAGCGTGTCCTCCTCCAGCCTCTTCCCTCTCCTCTTGCAGCAGAACAGAGCCACACCGAGCACGGCCCCTCCGGACTGCTGACCTATCGCTCGCCGCCGCTTCACCTTCACCGCATACACGTCCTGTAGCAGTACCACACCTGGCTGCACCACACATGCCTCACCTGCATGGAGAGAGGAAGTGTTAACATCCGCACCTGGAAAAAGATCTGTATGCTTATGTATAAGTCAAAGGATGATCAGTGTTGCAGTTGTAGAAGCATTGCTTTCCACTCACATACTCACAGTGCCAATACTAGCGGATAAAATGTTTACCATGCTCACAATCTTAAACTAAAAACTGTTAATTAGTAGGAATGTCATTAGATTTGCAGGTATTGTGTAATAAACCAAAGTGTTCAACACATTTTATTTTGTTATGATGCTTTTTGGCATATTCTACTTTCATCATACTTTCATTGCGGCTTCTGCAATTTGGATATTGTACTTGGCTATGGATTCAAAAAGTTGACTTTATCAAAAAAGACTACAAACCTTTCCATCTAATTACAATTCTTCAGTAGCCGCACAGCACCAGAATCTGAAGCTCCCTGTCTGGTTGTGTATTTATATGTTGCTAGCTCCCCATCTAGTTAGTTTTCCATCTTTTTACAGTTTTCTTAGTAAAATTGTTTAGGGTTAGGGTTAGGGTTAAACAGGTCCTGGACCTATCTGGATGCAATAAGATGAAACTGATGAACATCTGCTCATCTGATTTGCCCCAATAAAGTATTTAGCAAAATGCTAAAATGCTACTTTAAAAGTCATATTTATGTCATAGCTGTGATGACACCAGGATTACCAAAATATGTTTGACTTTTTCTTTAACAATGCTGCTTTTCAGAAGCTACTGAGGTGGTCAGCATTAACTATTGCCCCTTTTACACAGAGCTGCCGCATTATTGCTGCAGCTGTGGTTTGCCAATTCTCCGCTGTTGGTCGTTCACACAGAGCCAAACATCTCCGCCTTAATGACAAACTGCTGTGTAACACAAGAAAGCCGGCGCTGCAGCTCCTAAAGAGGCGTGACAGTATACATCATGATGATGATGTCTGTGTGTTTTTAAGGTGTTTGCTCAGTGTGAGTAAAATATTTTTGCCGGTCATAGTCGTGTTTTTTGGGCAGAAATGTGACGAAGAGTTGGTAGGACAGGCGGGAGGACAGACAGGAGTACGGACGCTTCTCCACATACAACTGCGGTATTTTTTTCCTCATATAAGTTGCCAAAGACAGTTACAGTTGCTACATTACTTTGTTTGGTCCTGTAACAGTGCTTTGTGGGACATTTCTCTTTGTTTAGTTGATTGAAGGACCTGTGTTGTTCTGCTCTGATACTACCTCCAGAGATGTATCAGTGCCGGAGCGAAATTTTATCCCTCGCCACCTCCGAGACAAGGCGGAGGTGGAAAATTGGCGCAGGATCCCCTCATCCAAATGGCAGTGTGAATGAGGCTTATAACAAAGGCTGACAGAAGAACAAAGATGTTAACTCTCAAAAATCCCCACAAGAGGCTCTGTATTACACTACGAAAACTATACATCCAGTTCTATTTCAATCTCAACATAGAAAGTAAAGGTACATTTTCTGTTTTATGGAAGATTAATCTACATATTGTGAAGAAATAATGCAATCTGTAATCAGTTTATAATTGTTAGAATAACATTATTGGATGACTGGAACTCAGGATCCAAAGAGGACATGTCCACATTATTTCTACCACTCCCCTAGTCAATCAGAGAAATATGAAAGTAGCAGACTGCAAGGGGTTCTTCTGTGTTCACATTACATAATATCATTGACGATATTAATCACAAATCCTCTGATCGGGACACAGAACACAGTGTAGTACCCGTCAATCATCAGTGTAATCAGGGATGGCAGATTAATCATCCGATCCTCAGAGGATAATGTCAGCAGAACAATACACTCAGAGTTACATAACAAACACACAGTGACACTCACACACGTTACACACACAGACACAGTGACACTCACACACTTGACACACACACACACACACACACACACACACACACACTCCAAGTGCAACAAGGAAGATTGTTACTCCTTTTGATTATGACTTTTGACTTAACAATGAAAATTCAATATCTGAACTTTTGCCACTTTGTTGTTGATTTATTTTTAATTACTTTTTAATAATCAACACTAACATGAAAAACATGAATTTATACTTTGCTTAAGTCTACCAGCATTATTACTGCGTTAGCCTACATCAAGTGTCAAAATTCCATTCATAGCCTATAGTTTAGCGGCATTATATAAAAACATTGAGCTTAATGGAAGATAAGGTTTGTCAATCTTCTTCCAACCTCTCTCTCTCTCTCTCTCTCTGTCTCTCTCTCTCTCCTTCTTCTCCTTCTTCTTCTTCTTCTTTATCTTTAGCCGCAATATATTACGCCGGAGTCCTTAATATATCATGCCGGAGTCCTTTAAGAGATGCACAAAAAGTTATTTCCTGTCCTCTGCAGGAGGTCTGCAGCCAGATCCTCTTGTGGAAAGAGCTGTTGGTGTGTGTAATCATTCTTTTATCCAAACAGTGAAATTAAGATTAAGTTGACCCAAGGCTTCAACACTCCTATTCAGAAATTCATTTGAAGTTTTTGGTTACAAATCATCTTTTTGAGAACACACCTATAAAACTAGAATGACTGTCAGGATGAAAATACCCACTATTTTGTCAGTCAGACTAATGAGGGCTCATATAATATACTGTACTTAACACACTCAATAGAATACTTAACAGTCTATGTCATTGAGCTGAACATCAGAATGTATTTTTATTGAAGAACGAGGTTTGTATTTTGTCTCTCATCCCTACATTACATCATGATAACAGGAAGCCAGTGTGGAAAGGAGGAATGATCAGCCCCACACGTCACAGAATGAGCTTTAAAAAGCTATTTAAGGGCTCGTTTTAGTTTGACTATTGATTAGGAGCTAGCTAACATCTGCACTAACATTAACTGGCTCAAGTTGCTTACTGGCAGATAAACTGGATGACAGCTCAGCAAAAATAATGCATATTAACAGACCATCTCTAACGCTTACTGATTTGATTTGGTTTTAATTACCTTCACTGTACAGAAAGTCCTGGAGGTCCACAACAAATCCTCTGACACAAGAGCCAGTAACGCTCCTTGGCTGTCATTGTGCCAGTTTTCAGGAGGTGGGGCTTCCATTTTGAACTAAATATAACTCCTTTGATTAATCTTAACGTGATTGAGACTCGTGGACTTTACATCCCTCCAGATTAAACGAGTACTACAAGATTAAAACATTGAGAGAGAGAAACACAATATGTTAATGTGACTGACCACACAGGATGTTTTTTATTCCAACCAGAGAAAGGACAGTCATTGCCAGCTAAAAAGGAGGACCTAAGCTCAGCGCAGGACATCTCTGTTTGTCATCCATTGTTTTCTTTCTCTATATGCTTTGGCAACAGGAACGAAAGGGGGAAAAGTGAGACTGAAAGATGCGACAGATTTTCCATCCACGCCAACAAAGACGACTCTGATCTGATATGAGTTGACGGAACCTACAGAGCTGCTGCACACACATACCGTGTGTTACCCATCACAGGTAGCGTTTTGGTTGATTCCAGATGGAGATGAGTTTCCCATCATGCCCTCAACAACCCACTGTGCCAGCAGACACACACACACATACACACACACACACACACACAAATTAAAATATATATGTTATGTTGGTACTATTATCATAATTGTGAGTCCAACTTCCATTCACTTAAGGTTTCACTTTGTCCTAATTCTACAGTTAACAGAAAAAAAAACACGTCTAAATCCTAAATAACTGGTTTAATATTTAGGGAAAGCTCCATGACACACAAACACACCCACCCACGCGCACACACAGACATACACACACACACACACACAGTGGCAGTCCTGTCCCATGGTGACCTGGCCATGTGGCTCACTGTGGGGAGTTATAGATCATAATTTACACACACACACACACACACACACACACACACACACACACACACACACACACACACACACCGTACTTGGCACACGCAGGCGCGCACGCACACTCACACACACACACACACACACACACACACACACACACACACTGAGGCTGCAGCACTGCATCACTCGTTCAGCGTCACTGACAACAATTGATCATGTAAACAAGTCCACTGCTATGATACTGTAAATTGATTGCAAATTGATCAGTTATTGTTCTTTCACATCTTTATCCAGGGATAATGCCAGTGGGAATTCTCAACCCAGAAAAACAGAAAAGACAGTGTCCCAGTTCCATTCTAATACTAAATGTGTTTTTTGAGGGTTGTAAAACTGTGAAGTGGCAACGTTTAGTAAGGTGATAATCATATTCCTATACTACAATTTTTCAGTTTGTATGACAGATTTCACACTGAAAGAACCACTGCTTTCAAAGTGCTTTTCCCCATTCTGTATTCCTATTTTAAATATTTCTTGAAAGTCTGACTACACCTCAATTCAGCTGGAACTCTCTATTTTCTCATTTTTCTGGGCAGGATCTAAAAACCACAGTACTAATCAGTGTGTTAGCTAATCAAGTGCACTTCGTTTTTGAAGTTGAACTCAAAACTACTTTAAAAGAACCATATCTTTTTTTGACAAAACTGCTCCTCTGCTGTACTGATGATTTTGCTAAGAGTGTTTCATGTTGATCCAAGCCTTAAAGTGCTCCATCTGTGACCTAATGTCTATGTAGCAAATGCATAGGACATTCACAACTGATCCCAAGGGTGCCCGAAATCACTTGCGCTACTTTGATCTATCAGATTCCGTCTGCACGTATATTTCATGATTTCATGACAGTGCAAAACACTTAAGCACTCTGATTGATTGTTACTGCAAATCAGACTTGGTATCATTTGAATTTCTTTCATATAATTACAGTTGTAATATCTGAGTTTACCAATCAAACAAAACACGCTCTGTCTGTCCATCTGTGTGAAAGCTCAGGCCTCACCTCCCTGTTAGACAGAGAGACAGGTTACAGGGTGAGACAGGATGAATTCATGTATACAAATAAACAACAACAGCTGATCCATTTATATAGAAATATCTCATCAACACACTCACAGCATGCTGACAGGCTGATTCTCAGTGTGCTTGTGTGCGTGCGTCTGTGCGTGTGTGTGTGTGCGTGTGTGTGTATGTGTGTGTTAATCTCCTCACACTGAGAGACTCTAATAACCCCCCATGGGCCAAACCAACTGCTCTGTACTACTGCCAATACACACACACACACACACACACACACACACACACACACACACACACACACAGAGTGCTGGCTTAATGACATTAGCTTGGATGAAATACAGCAAAACAGATTGGCTTCAACCTCACCGTCACACACACACACACACACACACACACACACACACACACACACACACACACACACACACACACACACACATGCACACACGCACAGTTTTTACACCTTTATCCTGCTCCACTAAGCAGTTCTTCCTGAATGAATTTCAACCAAAAACTACACAGACAACACAAGATTTTACATCCAAAATACTGATGCATGACTAAAGCAGATACTGTGTTAACCTTTATAGGATCATGTACACTCTCAGTTCCAAACTGGAAGAAGCTTGCTTTTTTCAGTTCCTTCAGTTTTCATACACTTCTTCTCTCACACAATAAAAACTTAAACAGTGTCTTTTTGGCATGTTTTCTTGTTGTTAGCTTGAAATGGAGAGAGGGAATTAGGAATTAGATTTATTATGGCATATGAGAGATGGTGGCAGCCTACTCTAAGGTCTGGACCTACTGTAGTTCCAGTAATACAAAAAAAACAACAAAACATTATTAGGTATTTAAAAATTATTGGCAGAATGTGAAAAAAGTGGAACTGTGTTGTGAGGCCACAGTACAGCGTCTGGGTGATGTACAACAAACAGTCCACTATGCTGTGTCAGAAATTGTTCTCTTATGTGTTTGAACAAAAGGTATGCTTCGTCCCAGTAGTTTTGTCTTTAAACATTCTGTATGCATTGGAATTCAGAATGTGTTTATTGCCATTTAATAATAATAATAATACCACATCTTTAATACATCTATATATCAATTCAATGATCAACGATCCATATCGCCACAATTGTTAAAAGATACGCCTTTATTTTGAAATCCTATGGCACATCTCTGTTACTGTTTCCATCCATACACAACTTCCTTCTAAACAGTGCTTTCCTTTTATCAAAAAGAATAGATTGCTTTCCATTTAAATGTCTGGAACCATTGATAAAATCATATTTCCACTGTAGCATTCAGTAATAAAACTGTCAATTAATATTTCATTTTTTTTTTGTGAGTTGACATAAATGTAACTGATTGTGTTAAATGGACATATGATATGATCTCATAGCGAAGGCCCCTGTATCAAATCAAATCATCTGTGATATCGGCAAATATCGCATCGTGATTTAACTTGTGATGTACAGCCCCATCACACAGTGGCACTAATCAGATCAGTTCTCCCACACAGTTCTGGGATCAGCTGGTCATGTTTGTGTTTTAATTTTCCTGATTGGAATGCGTTGGTGTATTGTATTGTGTGTTTATGACAATTCAATTTGTTGTTGTGTGGCCATTCAAAAGGTGCTGGCAGGACATCAGTCACAGTGGAGATTCATTTGGTTGGAGACACTATTACACAGAGTCCAGACTTCCATAACAAGTTGATTATTCCAAATATTAATAGTTATTATTATAATAAAATTATACATACTTTAAAGTTTTAATCTATGTTGCTAAATCGACAAAGCCAATGTCAGCTGATGTAATCATCTTTTCTGAAGAAGGAAAATAAAGCTGATAACTGTATCATCGCACATCAGAGATCTTGTATATGTTGTTGATGTTCCATTGGAATTTTTGAGAATACTGTATTGACCTCAAATTAAATGTTCAGTACAGTAAATTTAGTTTTGCAAGACAACCATTAACTAGTTAACGTCAGTGAGATGCCAAGATCTGCAATAACAGAGGAACTGGCACATTATGCATCACTTTATAAAACGTCACAGTATGCTCCGCTCATTCTGAGAAAATAACTGTAGGGTTTGACATAGGTTCAAACCCCTGGTTCCCCCTGGTACTAGGGTTGAATCAAACAGGCTGATCTTAATTTCTGGAGACATAACATTAGTGACAATACAGAGTTTGTTTGTCTTTTTTTCTGTTACTCCAGAGGCTATAGTCCAAATTCTGTTTCTGCTTCTCTAAAAGACATTAAGCAGGTGGTGGTGGATCAAAAATGATACTGTCATGTTGGAATAGACTGATATCGAATTCAATATTCAGCATTCTATTTGAACTGGTAATTCATTTAGATTGCAGGTAAATTTAAAAAATGTGCTACTTGGCTCTGATGCAGCCACCCATTTTAGTCTCCAGTCACCACTCAACATTTCCTCCATAGCACTATGTGATTGGTTACATGTCACAAGTAGGAGCCTATCAGCACTGAGAATTCTGATCTGCCAAGTAACTAGAAACTTACTTATAAAATTAATGTAGTGGTGTGTGTGTGTGTGTGTGGATGTGTGTGTCCAGATGTCTTGTTTCAGGTGGTCTCAACATGACAAACCTTCTCCATTACAGCACCAGCTGCCTCGATGTACGCACTGTCCGTCTGTCTGTCTGTCTGTCTGTCTGTCTGTCTGTCTGTCTGTCTGTCTGTCTGTCTGTCTGTCTGTCAGCAGCAAGAAAAATGATTGCCGTGTCAGCCCATCACTGTTGTTACTGACCTGTGGGGGTTTCTGGGGTGATGGGGGTCCAGGTCAGTCTGGTTCGGGTGAGCAGGACGTCATGACTCTTTTTCCCCAGTTTGAAGATCCCACGCAGCACAACACACTCACTGACACACACAAGCAGAGTTTATTTTTGACAAATCGGTTTAAAGTTTAAAACTGATATGGGAAAAAATATCTTGTAATTTATATATTGTTATCAATGCACTGACAGATAAATCAATCATTGGGTCATACCGTTTGTGCTGATGCCTGGATATTTGTTCATTTCACTCACACTTACTGCTGATTCTGTCATCAGTGAATCTGAAGGACACAAACTAAACACCTGGCTGCTGAATTGTATGTACAGAAGGCACTCTGTTCACTTTAACTAATATTATTTTCATCCATCCATCGATCCGATACTGCTTAAAGGAGTACGCCACCCCCAGGTGAAATTGAGTCCCTCCCCGCAGTCCCTAGAGTTGGATGAGTGAGCCAAAGCGTTTTTTAGCCGACCCAGCCATTGTCCTAATCTAGAAACGCCGCGGTTAGCTTTAGCTTAGCGTAGTCGCTGTAATCCGGAGTGTCCAGCTAGCATGTTGTTGCAAAAGTGAATCAAATAACTCAAGATTTTTTGTAATTATTTCTCGTGACCTATACATTCATATCGAGTACACATATAAATGCAAATTAACACGAAGGGATTTACTAGACCAATTTATATCTGGAACTATTTGCGGCCACAACACAGGCAAAGCACTGCTACCACGCACAAAGACCTGAAACCTGAGACCAGCACCTGAAAACCCTCAACTTCCGTCAATACACTGACAGCACACAGCACCACAACTTCCAGTGTTACCTGCATGTAGTTGCAGTAAGAGAAGAAGTTGTTGCAGTAAGGTTGTTACGTTAGTAGTTTGAAGTTAGTTTCACATCTACTGAGGAAAAATGGTTATTTGCTGTGTGAAGGGCTGCGATAACAAGCAGAGGACATACACGAACATAATGTTTCACAGAATTCCAAAACCAGTGGAACGAAGAAATCTTTGGCTTGCTGTCCTCGACATTCCTGCAACAACACCAGTGGATAAAATCAATCAATATCGTGTTTGCGATGAGCATTTTAAACCGGAGGACTACGAAGAGAAAATGCAGTATGCTACAAGAAAGATGCTGCTACATCTGAAGGATACGGCCGTCCCATCCATTTTCAGTACAGAGGCAGAACAGAGTTCATCATCCATGCCTGTAAGTAACGTTATAATTTTTACCCTTCCTTGGTTTATACATTGCTAACATTATCACTGAAACTTCACGTTAGTCCGACTCGCAATGTCGTTTCCTAGAGGCAGAGAACGTAGTAGCCACGCTGGTGTATTGACGGAAGTTGAGGCTTTTCAGGTGCTGAGTGGTGTCTTTGCGCGTGGTAGCAGTGCTTTGCCTGTGCTGTGGCCGCAAATAGTTCCAGATATAAATTGGTCTAGTAAATCCCTTCGTGTTAATTTGCATTTATATGTGTACTCGATATGAATGTATAGGTCACGAGAGATAATTACAAAAAATCTTGAGTTATTTGATTCACTTTTGCAACGACATGCTAGCTGGACACTCCGGATTACAGCGACTACGCTAAGCTAAAGCTAACCGCGGCGTTTCTAGATTAGGACAATGGCTGGGTCGGCTAAAAAACGCTTTTGCTCACTCATCCAACTCTAGGGACTGCGGGGAGTGACTCAATTTCACCTAGGGGTGGCGTACTCCTTTAAGGTTTGATTACCTTATTCACCATGCATCTCTATCAGACTGAACTGAGGCAGTCCAGTACACAGCTAAGTGTGCTATGATGTTAGCATGACAGCACACTGATGTTTAGCAGGTTTAGAGATGACCAAGTTCACCATCTTAGTTTAACATTTGCTGTTTCTCAGTAACATGTACAGTATGCTAAGTCTAATGGGAACTAATATATTTAGTAGGTATTTGGTCAAAAACCAGTCAACTGTTGTGTTAATAAGTGCTTCTGCTCCTTTTCCCTTAAAATATTACCAGATGTAACATATTTCATAAAAATGTAAACAAAAAAAATGTTTCTTGGGCATGGCAGGGTGCCTTCACTATAATACGAAGCAGAGAAGCCTGCATTGTTTATCAAACCTCAAAAATACAGCTGAGATTCAAATCATGATATGAATGAAGCATGTGACTTTAACCTCGCTTAAACTTGATGAAATAAATAATGGTAGATGAGACCATCATACATGATGAGAAAAAACACAGAAGTGTTTCCATCATGTTATTCACTTTAGATGTTGGATGTTGTTGTGTACTCTTCTTCTCCAATGGTTTAGTGGAATCTGACTGGAATTCTTCATTGTGAACCAGCCAAGAGTCTGGCATAACTAGACCTACTATGGCCCTGTGTCAGCACAACACCAATTCTCATTAGGGTCAATAAACGTTCTGGATTGTTTGCATGTATTTAAACCAATCACAATAGTCGTGGCTGGCACTCAACCTAGAATGTAGCAGCAGCACCCATGCAAAATAGTCCCAAAGGAAACTTGGTTTTCCTTTGGGGAGGCGAGTCCTGCCATTCATGGCTAAATCCCTTCAAAATAAAAGGTAACAGCTGCTGGCTTGTTTTCTGCCATCAGAGTAATTAGTGTTGGAGTAATTTCCCAGTTTCAGTGTGTTGCTTGCTAGCTTGGAGCTTGTTGTTTGAGTACTTTCACATGGCAAAAGAGATTTTGAAAATGGTACACATAGACAGTGGAGGGAAGGAGCTCACAGAGACACTGTAGCTGCGACAGTGGTACAATTCTAGTCAATATTTGTTTTTTGTTTTTTTTCTGTCACATATTTTTGAATTTATTACCATTCCATTTGAGTAATTTGATTTGAGACAATTTATATGTAGCATAGTCTTTAACATTTTATGTTATATCATACATTAATACACACATAGATCTACATCTAAGCTATAGGCCACCCAGGTTTGTTGTTTTAGGACACCATGTATACAGAGGTAGCTCCCTCAACACACTGTCTTTTCATAGAGGTACACTGCATGAATGTCAGTTTATTCTGTTTACATAGGCAGTACTGAACTTACTTTACTGAACACACTGTCTCAAAGCATGCTGGAAAACTCCACCCACCTACCCCTTACACGCTATGATACTTTTATCATAGTACAATTTATTGAATTCCTTGTTTATTATTTATCTGAGTTGGGTTACTATAAACTTTAGTTTTCCTGACTGATGGTGGTTAACAAAGTGAAACAGCACCCCAGAGAGTCAGTGGAAAAGTCATTGCCTTTCTGTTCAGTCAGTTTTATACTCTTGCTGAGCAGCAACTCAGGCTAAGACTGACAATTAACCTGCCCCAGACCATCCAACACCTAATATCTGCAATACAGTAGTGGATGGATAAACACAATCATTGTCATGTCAATTAAATTGGGATTTGCACTACCTTTAGATAAAAACATGGCGATTTATTCTTCTGTTAAATGAATCTGAACCTGGGGAACATGTGGTTGTTTAACTGATGTGAAAGTTAGGTATTTTTATTGTAGCGTCTGCATGATGATGTACGATCATTGATGTGATGTAACAAAGTACATTTACTCAAGTGATGTACTGAGGGACAGAGTACTTGTACTTTAATATGTACATTTTGGAGGCAAATACTGTACTTTTACTCCACTACATTTATTTGGTAACTTTAGTTCTTTGAGGATCGCTTGCTACATTGGAGCCCAAAGCATATGGTTTTTAGACTTGATTTATTCTATCTGCATCTGGATTGATACACCACTGATTCAGATGATTAGAAATGTGCTGAATACTGAAGCCGATGATTGGTCATGTTGATAACCGGGCGACCCATAGTATACAGTACTGTATATAGCCTACACACAAATCTATGCATGATTTTACTTTTACTTGCACCTTTGACACTGAAGTACATTTGTTGCCAGATTCCAGTACTTTGAAACTTTTACAGAAGTACTGTTCATATGGTGACTTCAATTTCAGACAAATATAATACTTTGACACAATACCTTTACTCAAGTGTGACTTTTGGGTAGTTTTATGACATTGTGCACCACTCATTCACAAGGATCCATTCCTCTACTTAAGTACAGTTTTGACAGCAGGGTTTCCTATTTTAAATACTTTTGTGATTTTTGATACCAGAAATATCAGATTCAAGGATTCGTTTCACAGTTTCAGCTGTAATGTGCTCTCCTCTGATTCATCAGTATGTTTTGGGCCTATTGACCAATCAGAGAGCTCTTTCATGGTTCTGTGTGGAACCTTAAACTGAAGGAACCTCAGAGCCAACACTCACCTCTCGTCCTCCTCCTCCACCTGTTGCTCTTCTTCTTGCTCCTTCTTCTCCTTTTTCTTCTTCTTCCCGCTTCGTTTTTCTTTCTTCTTCTTCTTCGTGCTATCTCTCTGCTCTCCCTGCAGCTTCTCCTCGGGCTCCGACATGTTTACCAGCTCAACCCGCGAACAAACAAACAAACAAAGAGTCTGTTATTAGTTTGTTACTTTGATAAACAAAACGGCAGATGAACACGCAGTAAGCTTATCACCACCGGCGCATTACGGCGTATTTCCGGGGTCTCGTCGCTATGGAGACAGGCAGCCGCAGCTCTGCCGGACCGACAGCTCGTGCACGCGGGCGGGTCGACCGGTGTCTAATCTACAGGCCTGCGCGCTCCCGTGTATAGCTTGTCTCCAGGCGGGAGCGCGCACACGGTGAGTAAGACGTTACCTCATTACGTCATCAACTCAAGTAGCCTGCTGTAGCCGATACACTTACAAGATACGATTTCACACTCCCTTGTACGACTTTAGATTACAAATGAATTAATAAATGAATTAATAAATTAATTAAAACATTTTTTTTTTAAAAAACAGTAGATTACAGCTACAATTTTGTCGGTTAAACAACCTAACAATCGGCATCAGTAAATAATTTTAAACTCCTATAGGTTTACATAAAACTCTTTAATTTTGCGGATAAATTACAATGAAGGACTTATACCTCTGTTGGAATACAGAGTGACTGTATCTACAGTGTGGTACTACTTTTATTGCAGTAAAGGATGATAATTTTTCTTTGAACTAATAAGACTGTGAAAATACGTCATTAGAAATGTACCCAACAGTTGTGTAAGTGGCGTTGCCTCGATTGTCACTCAACAAAATCCATAACCAAAACCTTGTGGGGTCGGTCTTGTATTTTACTGTCTTTATGACAAGCTGCAACGTTCTTGACTTGAGAGCTTCTGAATTGTCTGACATCATATGTGTAATTCATGTCACAATTTAAATGTGATCGAAAATGTATTTGTCTCTCCCCACTGACTATTGTACAACTTTCTTTAGAAAGTCCCATGGGGCTAACGGAGATGGCTGTAGCTTTTGGTCTAATGTCATGTTTTTGTTTCATTTCATCACAGACAAAAGCACTGTTACATTGCAGTCATCATCTCTGTGAAACTGCTTTATCATTTGAGAATTTTCAAAGAGAATGAATGGGACACTGTGAAGTCACGGTGACCTTGACCTTTGACCATCAAAATGTAATCAGTTTATCCTTGAGTCCAAGAGGCCAATTATACCAAATTTGAAGAAGTGCTTTCTCAAAATACCGCATTCACAAAAAGTGGGATGTACAGACAACCTGTAATAATATAATGCCATGGGTATTGCTGGCAGGCAAAGCAACGAGGATTTGAGGCATATCATTATGGTGAGTTTGAAACTGACCAAACTGAATGATTACAAGACAAAAAAGTCATTTGTGTTTCCCCTGTAGCTGTTTTTAAATCCTCCTCTGTTTTTTTAAAGTGTGTTTGTAGACAGTTTAACTCATGGTGTCTCAAGACTTTGTTAACTGTTAATGGAGTCTGAGGCATCACTACTGTAAGGCTGCCTGCAGCTGATGCTCAGTCCCTCCTTCCCAACCAGATCCTACACCCCTGCTCCCTGGCTGTGGTATAAACACCATATTATGAGCTACAACACCAACACCAACAGTGAGTGTGTGTGTGTGTGTGTGTGTGTGTGTGTGTGTGTGCGCGCGCGTGTGTGCAGGTGACAGATGGCTGAGTTTAAGCTGCATTAATCAGTGTTATGATCAGCTACAGACTGAAACACAAAACCTCTATCACAAAGACTACTGCTAATACTACTATTAATACTGCTAATACACTGCTGCTAATACAGGAGCTGCATAATCATGAGAAATGTCCACCTGATGTTTATGTTGATATCATTCACTTATGAAGAATAAAAGGTTGATTTCACTGTCAATAGCTCAGCTTTTTCATTTCAAAGGAATACATTTTCTTCAGATCTCGCTCTCTCTCTATGGTCAAAAGTTTACACACACACATGTGTACATCATGTCAGTGTTGCGTTCCAGTGATTTCAACATCTCTCAAAATTTGGTTCAGTAATGAATTAATTATAGATCCACTCATTCCATCACAGAAAAATGGGAGTTGTAGAAATCGTGTATATAAACGTTTGCCCCCGACATAATCTGTAAAGTGTTTTTCATTTTTGTAAAGCAGCATTTCTCTGACTGAATAACATATATTATATATTTTTGTTCGACATATCTAGTGGGTTATTCCCTAAAATGTATTCCAGAAGTAGATTCTGTTCCGACAGGATGAGTTGCAGTCACACATTATTATTCCATTTCAAGAGGGACGCTTGATGGTGGGATATGGCCACCATATTGTCCCTGTTGACATCCTAGAGCATGCACGCATGCACGCACACACACACACACACACACACACACACACACACAGCAGGACAGCAGTGTGTATTGAGAAGGGCTCTCATGCATAAGCGAGATCATTTTCATAAATTAAAATCTTGCCTGCAGAACGAACATCTGTGTCCGTCACACACACACACGCACACACACACACACACACACGTACACACGTACACACGCACACAGTAATCCTGGTTTTGTCCTTCAGCTGGTGTGATAATGTAGTTAACATGCTAACAGGGTTTCCTCTGTAAGGAGATACATGTTTTCTCCTCATGTGTCTGACCAAAATATCAGAATACGGCTGCAACCAACAATTTGTTTCTGGATTAATTCTTCAATCTACAAAATGTCAGAAAATTATGTAAAAATAATCATTACAATTTCTCAGAACCCAAGGTAATGCCTTGAAATGTGTTTTATCCGGTGGTCTAAAAACCAAAGCTGTTCAGTTTTCTATCATAAAAGAAAACCGGCAATTATTAAAATTTGAAAGGTTGAACCAGTGAAATTTGGGCATTGTTGCCGAAAATAACTTCATTCAGTGTCTAACAGAATAGGTGGACTTAAAGGAAAGTACCACCCAGATACATTTACTGTGAATGGACTAATTAATGAGCCATTTTATATCTGTACCAGAAATTCATCAGATTGTCCAATAGCTTGACTATTGATTGTTTGGGCAATCAGATGTAATTCTGATTAGTCACTGCGGCCACATTTGGGATTGAAAATCTGACATAATTCACCTTCAGCAACAATGAGCTGCTCTAAAAGCGACATGACTAAAGCTGGAGATAAAAGGTTTTATATGATACTGATGACATAATACATTTTTACGTTGAAGGTCTGGATATTTCTGTGTGTGTTTAAGGATGCATGTGCTTTTAAACATTATAAGTAGAGCTGCACTCATTTGTGAACTTCACAGTGAACTTGACCAAACTGGACGGAAAAGGACTAAATGAACCCTGAAGAAGCTGGACACAGCAAAGTAGACCGAACAGAGTTTTGTTGTGTTGTGGCTGATGAACAGAGTCTCTGACATTAATCACATTGAATTCCTTTTAATGAAAGGCCTTTATAAACATCTATCTTATAAAATATCAACAAAGGTCACATGAAATGTTAACAGAACGCTAC
The DNA here is from genome assembly GCF_904848185.1 of Acanthopagrus latus. Lineage (NCBI taxonomy): Eukaryota > Metazoa > Chordata > Actinopteri > Spariformes > Sparidae > Acanthopagrus > Acanthopagrus latus. Next base: position 7,960,217 of record NC_051047.1, on the reverse strand, counting down.
AGGAACATTATAAAAAGCAGAAAGTAAAAACCACATGAACAACATGAACACTTCGGCCCGATGCCGGCCCAGCACCGGCTCAACAATGCCTTACACACTGACCCAAAAATAGAGAAATCTTTATTCTTTTAACATTTGGAATTATTAGCTGAGCATAGCTCAGGTTTTAACAAAATTGCATAGTTTCTTCCAGATTATTGCTTATTGATTATTTTTAAGTGATAATATCGATAATAACGAGACATTCATAAAGCATGTCCTGCAGGATGAAGCGCTACAAAGAAGGTTACATCATCGAAGTGACATCATCATCGACACCACTGTCTTTATGACCATACTAAGGAGGGGTTATAGAAACTGACACAGACAGAAAGAACAAAAGAAAGAAGGCAGAAAGAAAGACAGCTATGAAATCGTAGAAATAAACAGAACTGTCTCTCTCTCTCCATACAACAGTCTCTCTGTTCGTCTCTCTGTCTCCATCAGCCTCTCAGTCCTTCATCCTCCACGTCCTCAGGAGTCGTGGAAAATGGCGTTCAGCTGGGCATTCATCATCCGCTCATGATGCGAGTGTCCATCAAAGCCCATGAGCCCGTCCACCTGCAGCTCACCGCACCGTGGGTTGGACCCTCCGCCGCCATAGATGGCAGCATGTCCCCCGGGTCCTCCTCCCCCGTAGTGCACACTGAAGGAGAAACTCTTATCGTAGTCGGCAGCTGCGACGGCCTCTTGCTTGAAGGACGAGAAGTTCCCGTTGATGCTCAGTGGAGGGCTGAGGGGCGGGTCGAACGCTGGGCCGTCCGACACCAGGACGCCGTCAAAGAAGGGCTCCAGCGGGCCATAGGGCTGACCTTTGACCTGATGGAAGATGTGGGAGGGCTCCATGGTGCCGTAGGGCGGGCTGGGTAGGCCAGCCGTCAGCCCGGGACTCTGATAGGAGAAGTGTCCAGGATAGGTGACGGTGCCAGTGGGGGGAAGGTGAGCTGGCAGGTCGGGTGTCTGCTCTGGCAGGAAAGTCCGAGGATTGAGCTGCAGGCAGCCTGCTACCAGGTTGGTGGTTGGCTGAGACAGACCTGAGAACAGAGAGACAATAATTATTCAATGATCAATACCTGAGTAATAACATATATAATGTTATACCTTCTATTACCTGTCAATGGATATCAATTCTTATGAAATATGAATGTAAGGTCAATACCTGCTAGTCCCTGTTAATAAATCTTAATATTTGTAATATATGAATACCAGTGATGTATATTCAGATGAATATGATGATGTTTATATAGTTTTTTTCCCTTCCTATTAATGTTATGTGAGCAGAGATCAGGCTCCAGTCTAATCTCAGAGTCTTGGTAAACCCAGTTCAGTCTGTTGATGTGAAGTAATGCTGACCTTTGCAGAGCGCCTGGACGAAGCTCATGAGGTCGGGTGCCTTGCCCGAGCGCAGGATCTCACTCAAGGCCCAGATGTAGTTCTTTGCAAGGCGGAGCGTCTCGATCTTTGACAGTTTCTGGGTTTTGGAGTAACAAGGGACGACTTTCCGCAGACTCTCCAAAGCGTCGTTCAGCCCGTGCATACGGTTCCTCTCTCTGGCGTTAGCTTTCATTCGACGGACCTTAAACCTGCAGAAAGAAAAAAGCAGATTCATCTTTTAGGCCTGCTGTCAATGCACTCATCTGCTACATCCTAGAATGATAACCAGCATTCACGGATCTCTTTTGAGTGGGCATGCATGCAGTCATTGTGCACCTGAACAAATGTAGCTGCCAGCATGTTACTGTAGCTTACACCACTGCTACATTCCCACACCACCAACAACAGTGCCGCTGAAAACACAGAGGCATTTTGGCAGCCTAATGTACGATACAATTATTACAGTCATGCCAGAATTAAGCTAGAAAAGATGGCAGTGCAATTTGTAGTTGAGGAGAAAAATATAATCGCACATGCCTCACTATGCCTCAAGCATTTTGCTAATGAGTTTCTCTGATACATAAATCATAAATTGCCACAGTTGTGTTAAGAATGTAAAAAAAAGGAGAGGATATGAAACCTGACAACACTGACAGATCAGCAGCACAAATCAATCGTTCAGTTAATGTGTGTATGTGTGTTAGTGTGTGTTTGTGATAATTTTATTGTTTCTTTTATAATTAAAATATTACATGTAATGCCACGCGATAACAACACAAATCAACAGAACATGTGTGTTCCTTTAAATGTACTGTCTTAAATTTGTTCCCCCCCAAATAATCTTTGGTTGCTCTGCCTTCTGTTACAATACTCCTGGGAAAAACCTCTCGGGCCTTATAAGCGCGTGTAAAGATATTTTGCAGAATAGCCCACGCTTGCAATTCATTTCTGTTAAAAAAGCATTCTGAAGTAAAGAATTTGGTGTCCCTGTGTTTGTTTTGTGTAACGTGTATGAGCCTGTAACAATGGCGGTTCTCGATTTGTTTACATTTGGTTAGTTATTTTATGCTAGTGCTGCTCAGTCTAACCATATTGAACAGTTTTCCGTGGTTTTGAATCGTGTGCTCCGAATGTTCTTCTCTGGTGTTTGACTGAGTGTTCGACCCTTTATCGCCACCTACTGGCCCGGCTTGCTTGTTTGAGCGTTTGAAAAAAAAAAAAAAAAAAATTGCGTTACCTTGTGTCCGCCGATATTTTGAAAACCAAAGTTGTGTTGAAATTTTCTTTTAAAAACAAATATCTGTTCAGAAAAAAACCTCTGAATACATTTAGACAAAATGAAAGGATGTACACAAGGTGCATCGGGACACAGTGTAAATGTCTTTTTTCCTGATTTTGATCATTTTCTTCATTTACCTGGTTTACCTCGGCTGTTGAGCTATACTCTCATCACTTATTTATGCCTTTTAGTATGTTTTTGAGTGATGATGACATCGGTCATTCTGACATTTTCAGACGACGTACTGATCCCATCCTGCTCCTCAGAGGATGAAGCCTGACGCTTTACTGACCTCAGAGCCCACCATCACACACTTTAGCTCACATGCTGGAAAAACGTGCCTTTGAAACTCAGAACAAGCAGGAAAAAGAAGTAAATCCTCTTTACCTCTGTATACGAGCCTTCGTCATTTTCTTCTTCTTTGGCCCTCGCCTCTTGGGTTTGTTCTCGCCGTCCTCGTCCTCGTCTTCTTCGTCATCCTCCTCCTCCTCCTCCTCTTCATCCTCCAGATGGTGGAGGTGATCCTCCTCCTCCTCGCCTCCTCCTCCCATCTCTGACTCTTCCCCTGCGGGGCTGTGAAGCTCCTGCTGCCCCTCTGAGTCCACTGACGCCTGCTCCACAGACCTGGTCATGATGCTGATTCTCTGTGTGACCACAAGAGAAATGTCTTCATTAGAAAAAAAACAACTCCTGCAGAGAGCTTATTATTGCTCTTAATCTCTGGATAGACCGAAATAAGAATATGATAATCTGTCAGAGGTCTAGTTATGAAATGAAACATACTTTCACAGTCAGTAGGATTTTGTTGACGACATTTTGCATATATTGAGGAACAGATGTATTTTCACATGAGCGGGTCTGATCATGGGGCTAAAGCGTTTCTTGAAACATTACTTAAAAAAATATTACCAATTAACAAATGTCTTTAAGCATTTTGCGCCACTGTATTTTTTTTTTTTTTTAATATTAGAAATTATGATTTCACAATAATTGAATCATCAGATTGACCACCTGTTTGTTTATAATAGTGAAATTTCCCAGAGGACTGGAGGCGGAGGATTTGGTTACATTTCAACGTGTTAATGAACACGGCGCACCGGTTGTTGATGAATTAAAGTTTCCTAGTTTAATTTCCTTCAAAAGAAAACAGAATTGGCAGAGACACAATAATAAAAAATCTGATGTGATGGTTCGAAAGACAAAGATGTTCTCAAAGAGGATTTTAAAATGCAGAAACATGGAGCAGTAAGAGCTTCCGCTGTTTCAAATCGAAATCTAGAAATATCAGAAATGAAGGACTAACTTAGATGTAATGAGCGCGGCCTCCTTACAACCGAATTTAGAAAAATGTAAAAATCTCTTCAAGAGTTGGCCTGTAGACTTTACCCACTGCTGCGGACAGAGACTAATGAAGACGGGGAAATTCAGTCGATTTAAGACACAGTCATTTAGAAAAATATAACATTTCAATAGGTGAAGTTGTAATCTGTAGAACACACAACATGTACGATTTATCTAAATTAGAAAATCAAAAGGAATGCAACAAAAATAGAACTTTTAATGTCAAACAGTCTTCGGATTGTCCGGAGAGAAACTGAACAAGCTCTGATTTAGTTAAGGCCAATTACTACCTTTGGTCATAAAAAATATCAGTTTTTATCTGTTTAAAAAATGTCAGAAATCGCCGAAGTGCAATAATAATAATAATAATATTAATAATAATAATAATAATAATAATAATGATAATAAGATACATTAAGGAAATAAGAAATAGTTTCAGTAGTGAGAATATTTAAAACTAAAGCGGAGGAGAGCTGAACATTTGATAACATGTTTGGATAAATTCACCGGTGATTAAATGTAGGCTTTAGTGGACTGCGACTGGGCTATAATCTTTTAAATAGTAGCCTCATAACAATAATCTGATAATTGATCCTGTGATGACGAATCAAATGTTTTTTTCTTTTTCTTTCAGTCCCGTTTCCCGCTGACTGGTCCCGTTAATATAACAGGTGAGCGGATGTATGGGACGCAAAGACAAAAATACGAGTTTAAAATTCCAGCAAAGAAGAAAAAGAAAGATGTTTGGGAGGGAAAATGTTTGACTGAGAGCAGGCAGGTGGCAACGAACAGAATTATAAATTACCTTGAAACAAAAGATAAGATAAAAACTACAAACTGTCCAATAACATCAAAATGAACCGATGACAAATTCCCAATTTAAAAAAAAAAAAGGAATCTTTATAAATTTTAACGCGTGCTGATTTATTTGGATATATGCGAGACTAATTATTGAGTTAATGAGTCTCTGTTAAATGACCATTAATGGGTTGATCATTTGTCTGATAAGTAATCAGACTGATCTCCCTAAAGGTGTGACTCAGAGGAGGATTTTATCAGTCAGGTGTTGGTTATTAATCTGTAAAAACCTACCTGTCGTAATAAGCCGGTGTCGGTCAGATCGCACTCATCCCGCGCGTCCCAAGTGCGTATCCGTGCGTGAACTGCGGTGAGCTTTTCTGGGGTGTGTGTGAGATGCTGCTGCTTTTATATTCGGCATGCACACACACATACGGGGTTGGGGCAATTAGCATATGAGGCCACGCCCTCCCGGCACGCGCCATATGGTGCGTACGTCATTAAAACGGCCCCGGGGATCACGTGACAAATCTTCCATTTGTATCAGCGAAAGAGTCTCTCTCTCTCTCTCTCTCTCTCTCTCTCTCTCTCTCTCTTTGTGAGGAAAAGTTGACCATCTGTCGCAACCTACACACACGCATGCGCACACAGCAACGTAGTGTTCAGGGAAGGTGTGTATTGCATGATGAACTCTACATATCTGAGAGCGCAGCAGGTTCCCAGTGGTTTGGCCCGTCCTTATCTTCCTTGTTGTTGAAGAAGAAAAAAAAAAACTTGCAATCTGAATCAGTGCCACATCTGGTCCCCTAATAAACTGGTCTTGACACACCTGTTAATCTGTGAGGACTGTCTGTCTGTCTGTATGTCCACCACTGACTGAAATATCCTGATAATCACTGGATGGATTCTCATCAGACTTTTTGCAGACCTACGTGTTCCTCAGATGATGATTCTTAATAACTGATCCGCTGACGTTTTCCCTCGGCATCAACAGCAGATTGACCTCTGGTTTTATGTGAAGCAGGCGGTGTTGACAACTGTCGGATGGATTGGAAAGTGAAAAAAGTGTCCCACAATCTGGCTCCATATGCAGTTTTCTTTAATGAGAAGAAGTCACAGCCAATTGTTGGATGGGCTGCCATGGTAGTTGCTTCAGATATCCATGTTCCCCTTTAAGTTCATTTCAATTTCATTTGATGATCCTCTGACTTTTTATCTATTGTGATCGTCAGTTCAAAATTGCAGTTTAATTCAATCAAGTGTAATCCAGTATCAAATAAAACTAATTTAAATCTGCTGGATCTGGATACTTATTTGGACCCAAACTGTACTCACTTGTAGAGACTGGCCATATATACAATATACACTGAGAAAAGTACCAAAATATTGAAAAACTTAAAGTTAGCGAGCTATAATTCCTGGATCCCTCCATCTGGATTCGCCCCAGAAGTTAACGGGCTCTATTCTGGGCCAAGACCCATCCTCCATCCAGGTGTGGTGGATATGCTTTGGACAGTTTTTGTAAAATCCTGCTGACAAACCAACCAACTAATGGACACAGGCGAAATGAGTAGAGTAGATTTTAACAATACATGAAAAATGAGACCTTCCCATCCGTCTCTGTTGTCTGTACGAGCCTGTGGATGATTTGTTTGAGTACCTAATGCTAGTTTAGAATTGGAGTCCATTGATATAAACCACTTCCACCACTTTTACTAACCAGCTTCAAACGCAACACAGAAGTTCCACAGAACCCATTATTTAGTTAGCATGCAAGCCACATGGACTGTGTGTGTAAAATGGAGATTGGAGGGGGAGCTGGAGGAAACCAGTGGATGTGACTTATCTCAGCAGTCCACATCCTCTGAGTGACTGCCTCAGCTCTGACCAATAGGAAAGAAGCAGTGGACTTTGGACCAGGACGTTCTCCGGTGAAGAGGTTGCTGTGGTGACAATAAACCTGTTGCTAGTAGGTTACCAGGCAACTTTGGAGGAGCCATGTGTGTGTCCATCAGCCTGGATCCTCTGGCAGCTAATGGTTAACACACAATCAATGTTTCTGTCTCTCTGACGCTCAGTTCAGGTTTCACGGACATAAAACTAGTATCAAGGCACACAGCACGAGGCTGTGCTGTTCATGACTTGCAGAGCTAATAAACTTCTATCCTACGGTGCTTTTTAACACTGCATTGATGGTTTAATTCGAGGGTTTGACTCAAAACGTTTTCAGTCGTAAGTTTAAAAGTTGTAAGTGGCTCATACATATTTACAATTTCCATGGATCAATATATCCAGAAATTGAGAAGCTGTGATTTTACCACAAACAAGAGGCAGAGATACGTTTGGAAAAGCAGAATTTTGGATTAACAACGAAGTAAAAATAGATCACTGGAGAGAAATCTTCCTCTGTCATTGAAAGGAAAATAAATAAACAGCACAGCAACTGGCTGTTGAATAGGAATGATTATTCTATACTGCGTGGGTTTGTGTGTGTGTGTGTGTGTGTGTGTGTGTGTGTGTGTGTGTGTGTGTGTGTGTGTGTGTGTGTGTGTGTGTGTGTGTGTGTGTGTGCCCGTTGCTCTGTTCTATGTATGAACTGGGTGATCTTACCTTCTCTGTGTTTCATTATCTGTTCATATACCAGTCTTAGCTTTTGGCTGGTCTGTTTACAACCACACTGCTATGTGTTATAACCATATATTCCATGTTTATGCTGCTTCTCAATGCTTGTTACTGTCATGAGAAAAAATAACAAACAATAAATTAACACTGAAAACACGTTCAGTTTATTTTAAGACAAAACTATAAAATTGAATATGGAGGATGAGTGAACAAATATGTGCAGGCAAATTATTACAAGTGATCTGATCCGTCTGATCTGTGTGAGTTTAAAAAAAAAATTAACAGTTAAAATGCCTTTGAAAAAATATTTGAAAATAATAATGATGATCAGTGTCTTGGCAGCTGTTCAATCATCTGTGATTCATCAGATTTACATCAGATCCAACAGCAGCAGTTCTCTGCAATATAAAGGATCATCAGTTTAATGGTGTTTGGTTTCCATCTAGTGGTTAAATTTAGATAATGCATTTAGATTCTTTCTTTCTTTCTTTCTTTCTTTCTTTCTTTCTTTCTTTCTTTCTTTCTTTCTTTCTTTCTTTCTTTCTTTCTTTCTTTCTATTTCACTTCCTGTCTTTCTTTCTTTCTTTCTTTTGTTCCCTTTTACAGTGTTACATGTTTTACTGGGTGATATTATTTCATTTTTGGTGTGTATGGAGGTACTTTCAGGTGGTGTTGGTTTGGTTGCTGTCTTTTTACAAACCTGTTAAATACAGAATCAGAATCAGAATTCCTTTATTATTCTGCAAACGGGCAAATTACTTTAGCACAGCAGCCAAAGGACAGTAACATGAAAAAAAAAGTTAAGAAACTGAATAGACACATATATACATATAAATATAATATTGTACAAAATGAACCTGTAATTATTAACAGCGTGGCAGTGTATTGTTAGTTACAAATAATAAATATGGGTATTAAAAAAAATTGACCAGATAGTTTAAACAAAAAATGAGTAATGAGTTGTGTATATAGTTTGTATTGCACAGTGCACAGTGAGGTCTACTGGGAGCAGTGCTGGCTCTAAAGTCTGACAGCAGCAGGAAGGAAGGACCTGTAGGTCAGGGCTGGTACGTATAACACTTGTAATAAATGTTCCTAAAAATTGTCCTGCATCTTATCTTATAAGTCAACAAAATCTCGGTTAGAAGTAGGAAAAGTAAAAGTATCTGATACAAAGTAAAATGTCTTTTGTAATTCCTGTTTCATATGGCATTATTAGATGGTTAATACTGATTTGTGATGTAATATGTAAGCAGCATCTTTAATAAAGCAGGTCGAGATGGAGCTACTTCATGTACAGTATGATCATTTAGTACAGTAGTTTCCAGCCTGGGGCTTGGGCCCCTCAGAAGGGTTCCAAGATAAATCTGACAATGGAAAGAAGAAAAATTTCCATTCATCTTGCAGTTTGTCTACTTTGTGAATACAGACACTGGCCAGGAGCCCCAACACTGGTTCTCAGTGGAGGGTCAAAAGTCAAAAAGGTTTGGAGCTAGTAGCTGCTAACCATTAAATTAAGCAGTCAAATAAATGTAATAGAGTAAAAAGTACAACATTTCCCATGAGTGGAGTAGAAGCGGTAAGTAGCATACAATAGAAACATTAAAGTAAAGTACAAGCAGCTCAGAATAGTACTTTAATGCAAACTTGAATACATGTACATAGTTACTTTCCTTAGTTATTTTCAACACTATAATGATATGTATAACATACAATATATATATTGCATAACAAGTAAGTAGGGTGGGATACAAGCTTTCCTACTGCACTAAACAATATATTGGTCAACATAAAATGCTGGACACAATTTGTCTTCATTTATGCTTCTATATATCTGCATTTCTTCATTCAGTCCACTACGTGACAGCGTCTTTGAGTATTTTGAAAATTTCTATATAAGTGCTTTAAACAGTAGTGTATGCAGTAAAGTACTTGAAATTGATCACACATGACGAATGATTGAGTAATGTAGCTCAGCGGGCAGAGCAGGTCGACTAGTGATCGGAAGGTCACTGGTTCAAATCCCACCTCCGGGCAGGGCTGAGCTGCATGTCGAAGTGTCCTTGAGCGAGACACTGAACCCCACATTGCTCACTAGTGAGGGCCCTGCGATGAGCTGGCGACCCATCCAGGGAGTACCCTGACATGATATTAATTTAATTGCCAATTGCATGGTAAAAAAAAAGAAAGAAGAAAACTCCACAGTTGATTTCGATTAATGAGAAAAATGCTGAATATCATGTCATACTCTGACTTGTACTTTTGATACTTAATTTACCATGCGTTTACAAAAAAATACTTTAAATAGGATGCTATATCAGACACTTTTACTAAAGTAGATCTGCTATGCTTATGACTCTCACCTTTATCAAGGTAATATTTTGGCAGGAAATCTTTGATTTTATTATCAATACACTGGGTACTTGTGTAAAACACTGAACACCGCGCTCTGAACGCATCGCGGACGTAGCTGCGTGTCCTGGAGCAGGCCGGCAGGTGTCGCTGTTTCACCGCTGCAGCCTGTCGAGGACACGCCCCCTCCTCCCCTCTGCCTCCATGCTGCTGGTTTCAGGAAGCGGAAGCAGGAATGTCGGAGTGTTTTTTTCAGAAAAGTTTGTACAAGTTTGACAGTTTGGCAGCAGAGGCACACACTGTGGAGGAACATGAAGGTGAGTTACTGAACAGCTCACGGCACTGCTGCTAACACTGCTCGTTACACTGCTGGAGGTGAAATTGCTGCTGTTGTTTATAGCCACTGTGTGTTTTTACGTTTTTTTTTGTTTTTACTACGGCTGCTGTCAGTCCTGTGGTCCATGTCAGAGGGAACACGACCAACTGAACAGGACAGACTAGTTAGTCTCTCGGAGAAAAGAAAGGGAAAGTTTAACGACACGTGATGGTTTTAGAAGTGTAGTTTTTTAAATCAGGTACCAGGATTTAAGAGTGTCTGGATGAGGCTGATGCAGCAGATGTTTAAAGTGACAGATTCAGATCGGCATCTGTGAGATACAGTAAGTCCTCATTGCTGTGTGTGTGTGTGTGTGCGTGCGTGTGCGCGCCTATGTGTGTGTATTATGTGTTGTACTTGTCTGCTGCTTCATACTTGTACTCATGTACATTTCAAGCATGAAATTGCTCAACAGTTTATGAAGCAGGCAGGGCCGGAGCTACCACAAAGGTCAAGTCCTCTGTATTGTTTTCTGGGTCTTTGATAAGTTAATACATATAAATGTATCTGGTAAGACTTTATAATATCTGTCATAAAATTAAGATAAACAATTATATATCATTAAAACTCCAGATTTATAGTTAATTAAACTTTAACAGTTATTTCACAGTTTACAGCAATGAAACGCTTTGTAAGTCACTTACTAGGAGCTGGAAAGTAAATAAATTCTATGTTGTTCATTTATAAACTTTATTTGGACACAATGATATGTTCATATAACATTTACAGAGGTAACTGTATAATGAGTGAAATTTTAAGTGCGGTTTGCTCTTTATGCTCGTGTATTTTTCACTATTATTACTTGTTATTTTTTTACTAGTGACAGGGTAAAATGTAGTTTTGTTAGGGTATAGCTTTTTTTTTTTTTACTGAACTATGTGACTGGAGTACTTCTTCCAGAGAAACTGGATCTAGTTATCTCGATGTTTTCCAGATCATCTGTGTAATTTAGACACTCACTTCAACCTGCTTGTGATTTACATATCCCTAACCGTTATATCTTGCGGCCCTTACAGGAACAATTCACATCAAACTGAATATTCAGTCACTGTCAACAAAACAGCGTTTATGGGATCTCAGGGCTTTGGGAGGCTTTGATTACTTTGGGTGAGCTGTATTGAAGCCATTTGGAGTCACATGTCCCCGTCAACTTTAGTTGTTTAGGAGAATGCTGCAGCGCTGTTCTGCTTTGAAGCTCCAGAAATATTTTTGGTAAATGACAAACTAGCCAAGTAGGGCTGCAGCTAGCATTCATTTTTTTTAAAATTATTGATCCATTTAAAGATAATTTTTCAGCTAGTTACCTGTGGAGTATGAAGTGTTTCGATTGTTTGCTTACAGGTGCACTCTGTAATTTTGGAAAATATATTTAAGGCAGGAAGATAACATTTACAATATTAATAGGGTTATACAAACTCACAAATAATTATTTGATACACATCATTTCCATAACTGAATAAATGAGCTTTCTTCAGAGGGGAATAAGGTCCCTAGAAGATGTCAGCTTCTTAGAAAGGACCTGCAAATATAAACAAAGTAATTGTGAAATTGTTTTCCTGTGAAGACACTATGTGAAAATCAATGAATGAAGAGTTTTCTTATCTGATTAAAGTTTCTTTCCCAAAACTACATTGTGCACTTTTTTAAGCAAAAGTAGTTTCACCACACTGTAAAACACATACTTCAAGTATTGTCTTGGATTCAATATATTTTAGCTAAATGTACTTCAGGTTTCAAAAGTTGATCACTGTTTTGTGACAGAATCGATCTCACCAGCGTAATATTATGAAATTTGATGATTATCAGTGATACAAGGATGTGAAATAGTGTTGTCACGATGTTGAAATTTCTAACTGCAATACAATACCTTTTGAAAATATCGATGTTCAATACCATGTTGGATACCACAAGGAAACACTGACACAACATTCTTTACTTAAAGTGGAAACACAGAAATCCCCCCCCCTTCCATATGGTATTATTGTTGATGCCATGGTTGGTTTGGCTTTATTGGCACAGCCACAGTGCATGTGTCAACTCGCTGTCTGGGACAAAAGTGAAAAAACGCTAGGACTAGTGTGTTGATTCTGCAAGAGAAGTATTGAGTATTGAAGTCGTTTCAAAGATTGAGAGTCGATAGGTAATATAGTAATATATAATATTTACAACGACACTCATAAGTAGCGTGCTATTATCGTAGAAGCTTGACATTAAGCTAATTCTAACTACTTTATGTGCTCTTGGGGAGTTTGATGCATCATATTTTCATGTGTTTCCGTGTGGTGTAGATATATAAATATCCTGACCTGGCTAGCATTTGCATTTGTTTTGGGAGTGAAATAAAGACTACTTTTGTTTTTTAAACACAGCTATTTGAAGGACGCATGATGAAGTAATGGATCTATTTGTGGCTATGTAGGATTAAAACCTGTAATGTGATGATAGTGAAACAAAGTCACTTTTGTCTAAGTAACGTTACAGTACTTATTCCTTAGTTACATGTTATTCTACAGGTAAGAGGTTCTGTTGATGCGTTATTGTAAGTTTGTTAGCTAAGGATGAAAATATCAACGTTTTTTGGTAATGCTTTGTTTTCATAATAACGATGCAAGAGAAAGATACAGCTCCTGTGGCAAAGCTAACGTAAGATATTACGCTTTAAGTCTGTTGTTCTTCTGCTGTCTGGCAAGATGGAAGTATCTGCTGCTGTACCACCTGACCACAGAGCAGCTTCTTTCCTCAGACTGTGAGACGCCTCAATTCATCCTCAGCATTAAGCCATAAAAGATTGATATTACTTTATGACTTAGGCTATTATTTTGCAGTGAATCCAACCTGTTGACAGGCATTCACAATAACTATAGAAACTCACATGTAGATTATTTTCTTTATTAGGCTGCTTTGATAATCAACTACACCCAAATACTGTACATTCAACTCACTGTTACGTATCATACAAGTCTTCACATTTGAGGAAACTGGAGAATGTCTGGCGCTTTTTTTGCGTAAGAAATGACAGAAACAATTAATCAGTGATCATACCTGAATTTTCCTCAGTCGTCGATTAATCGATTGGTCATTGTCATACTTACACTGCAGTGTTTTGTCTGCTAATTTCCAACAACACTTTATGATATTAAGTTTGTGAATGAAACTTTGCCCACAAACCAAGCAGCACAGGAAGCCATATATGGCAGTTTAGTGGTGCTGATTAGAGCAACCCTCACTATGAAAAGGTAAATAAAATTATATAGAAAGACAGATCTAGAATACGATGTTGCGATGTTTCCTCCTGAAATATAGAGCACTAGAGATTACACAGTAGCATCAAGTGGAAATATGCAAGTTCATACAGTAAGCAGAAGTATTTGAAATGACTTGAGCCTCGGTTTAGTTTCTCTCTGATCTTCCCATGTGTCATCTTACAGTTCTGTGACAATGACGTAAACAGGCTCTGTCACTGTTGTTTAACTCTGTTTGCAATTATCGTCTCTTTCAGTAAGATTAAGCTTCAAGTGTTAGCACAGCTGGAATGTTTGCCGTGTTCAGGTAGCAGGAACAGACTCTACATGTGGTTTCACTCATGCCGTCATGGCCTCTGTGTCTGGTTTATGTCAGACTGGGCAGGTATATTCATACAGTCAGTCAATGGGTCATCTTCGCTCAAAGGCATTCCGTTGATGATATAAAACAGAGCATTTTCTTTTTTTTTTTTTAGACTTTATTACAAGATAGATTGACACACTGTTTAACTTGCTTACATAATGTTCATAATTCTGCCATACATTTTACACGACAGACACAGGAAGGAACTGAAAAAAGGCAGCAAAGAGATGATAAGATGTAACAACATACAGCATCCGCACAGAAACTATAATGACTGTCCATACTTTATCATAACTTAGGCCGTCAGTTTGACTTTGGATTGAATACAGCGGTTACTCCTCATTTTATCACACTACATCTCATCAACACATTTCACTATCTGATGTGATTTAGTTGTGAGTCACCTATTTAATCAATTGTCTTCACTGTCTCAACTATTTCTGTTTGTTTTTTCAATTTAGTCAAAAACATTAAAACATTAACTTTAGTTACTTTTACTATCTACAACTGTTTGTAATTAAGAAATCCTCTCAGTTTGAGATTCCACAATGGTATTTTTGCTTGTTAAATTGTCTTAAGAGTTCATCGGTTTTCCATTCTGTATTGATTATTTTTCCAATTAAATCAGCACTGATTTGGTGTTTTGCAGGTTAAAACATGTTTAGGTGCCAAGGCTAACCCGTGTTTGGTTGGAAATGTTTCTTTAGATGTCTAGGTTGCAAGTGTCTCTTCAACAGCATATAAAAATGAGTCAGCCTCAAGAAGGTTGTAACTATGTGTTGAAATGTTTCTTAATTTGGTTAATAGGTAAGCTAGACAATAGGGTTGTAATGATAACTCCATTAATCATCTAGTCGATTGTTGTAGAATAAATCAATATAATATAATCCTAAACCTAACCCAATAATAAATTAAACTTGATAATTCATGCACATTATGTATTATGAACAATCGTTTCCAATTTTTATTTATCATATCGCCGGTGTTTGGAATGGTGGCGCAATAAAACAATCAATGGGAAGATGCTTTAGGAGATTTTGGACTAGATCTTTTGCACTCAGTGGCCGGAGGCATTGTGTTTTGAGGTTTTCCGTCTGTCCTGTTCTCTTGAATTTGATACTTGAGGACAACTTTGAGGTTATTTTTTCAAATTCGGCACAAGCATCCACTTAGACTTAATGATGAACTCTGAAATGAATGTGGTGGCCAAAGGTTGAAAGATCAAGGTCACCTGGACCTCACGTAACCTGTTCATACACTCATTATGAAATCTCACACATATGCCTCATTGGATCAAATGATGCCATTGTGATGATATTTTGAATTCAAAAGGTCAAAGGTCAACTTCACTGACATCGTAATGCTCTACAGAACACTTTACTGGCTATTATGTCATGCCCTAAACTTAGCAACAGAAGAAGAGATTGTAGCCAAATGGAAGCACTCTCCATGGGACAGAAAGAGAGATACTTCACGATGTAGCCGCCTCTCAACATCCTGCTGCCCTGCTTGTGTCAGGGTCTAACAGTCATCAGGTCTGGTAGCAAAGTTCTTTGGAAAACATGCTTATTTTAGTGTCATAAATGTACATAGACTCATTACAGTGACGAATGCATTATTTTGGACTAAAATAGTGGTTGTTGGTTTACGTGACCCCCACAGATGTTTGATTTTACTGCCTCTGGGGGAGCGCAGCTCCCACTGGCCCCCACATCCTCATTGTGATTGTATACAAACATGCCTGGTTGAAGATGTGTGTGAAGCATCCACATTTAAAAATGTTAAACTTCTCTTCAGCAACATGCTAACATGATTCCTGTTATAAATGTTGCTGCAAATTAGAAGCGTTGTGTCCAACACAATCTAGTTTTGCTGATAATGGGCTTCAGGTGGTTGTTGTTGCACCATGTGATGAGGCTCTCTATCAGTCCTCTCTACCACTCTGTAAAAATAGTCCCTAAATGAAGACGATGTTTCTCTCTTGGGAATTATTCTTTGGAATCTGACTACTATGTCAATATAGTGATGACTTCCATTTCACCAAGAAGGACACTTAATATCTTTTAGTAAATTCCTTTTAATAAAGTTCTCACTACATAGTGTCATATGAGAGTTTACACTGTCAGACATATGTTAGTCGAAACTTTGTGTTTCAGTCTTTTGATGAAGCTTTTGACTGAACAGCAGTCAGAATTTTAGGACTCCTCTTGTATTTTTTTAAAAAATCTCGGATGGACTTGAAATCATTTTTTCTAACAAAAAAACCTATTTGGAAGAGTACTTCTCTGCATGAACAATCTAGATTATTGCCTCACATCGCTTTTAGACAGCCAGCTAGCAAGTAGTACTGCTGTTTTTCTACAATAGTGCCAATACTTAAGTCTCTAATACTTAAACCAGGGGTCACCAACCTTTTTGAAACTGAGAGCTACTTCATGGGCACTGAGTCATACAAAGGGCTACCAGTTTGATACACTCTTCTGAAAGAACAAATTTGCTCAGTTTGCCGTTAGTTATATATGATTATTAATGATTAATGATACTCATCACTGATCACAATAATGATTTCTCACAATAATTATCAACGATGATTTAAGGTGGGAAACAGATAATATCAATATTCAATTTTCATTTTTAGAACAGGCCTGAGGGCTACTCATGTGGTCTCAGCAGACATCGGACACCGACTTTCAGTACTTGACAGGTAAATACTCAGTGCCACACTCACGTGTCTGTCAGGAGCAAAAAACAGGTTTGACGTTTCAAAGCCAAACCCTTCTCTACAGGTTTTCTAGGGATTTCCTCTACTGAGAAAACTTGTCACCATTGAATGCTTTGATAATTGTCATAATCCGAGCTAAACACGGCTGCCATTTGGCACTAAGACAGAAAGATAAAATCTATGGTGAAGCATGAATTAAGAGGGCAGTGATGGGGTGAAAAACAGCTTGACAGTTGTGCTGACGGCTGCGGAGGATGCTCTCTGCACACTCCGACCGTGTTGTTGTTTTCTGACATTCCAATTTGTTTTGCATTTACATGAGAAATCTAAAAATAAACCGATCCCTCCCTCATCCCCATCTCTCTCTCTCTCTCTCTCTCTCTCTGGTGGACAGGAAGTTGTTCTGTTATTTATTCTAAACACTTGTTTCCTGTTTCACACGTTCCCATTTAGATTAGCTGCACGCTACTCTATTTTTTCCCCCACTCTCCTCTCCAGTCAGTGAATTATGCTTCTTTCATCACCTCAGTTTCCCTTTGTGCTTTGTTGATCTCATTATGTTATTTTAAACTTGAGTTTTATTTATAGTTAATGACAACAAATCTATTGTTAGCAACCATGTTACCAAGTTACCTACCATGCCATGTCTGTGTATAAACAGTGTTAGGTTAAAGACAGACTTCCTCAGTAGCAAACTGTGACTCTGGCTGCAGGGGCTCAGTCTCCTGTGAGACAGAGCTGACAGAGGGTGTCAGAAGTAATTAAAAAGCTGCTACCATGATTCATTTTTCATCAACAGTTAATCATCACATGTCCATCAGAACTTGTCATAGTCCAAGTTGATGTCTTAAAATGCCCTTTCTTGTACAAGAAATGTTCTTAAAACCAAAGATTTTCATTTTAAAAAAAGCATCAGCATAAAATCATTTTATTGCAGAAACCAGAAACTGGATGTTTTGACAGTTTTTCCTGACCTTGACAGATGGATGTTGGTCTCCTGGATATTGGGTGGGTGATTGTAGCAGTCACTGTCTGTTCATGCAAATACATAATTATGCTTCAGCAGTGGGATTATCTCTGATCCTAACATAAAACATGATACATATCTCTAACATACGTCCAAACATGTTTTTCTAAGAATTCAGTGAGCCTTTCCTGTCACATTATGTTGAACACAGTGTCCTTAAAATCTTCAGACACACCAGCGGTGTCCGGGCAGTGACTGTGCTGAGAGATGAATCCTGTTCAGAATATTAAATGAGCACACATTGGTGTACTGCTTATCTATTTCCAAGTCCTCCATCAGTTTTTAGATTGACTTCCTTCCTTTCAGTCAGTCACTGGTGCAGAGACTTGAAACTTGTTTTAGAGGCATCCATCAAAGTTGACATTTACTCACATTTGTTGTTTTTGGCTGAAGGCAGACACACAAACACAAGTTTGAGTTTTTCTTACCAAGTAATCAGAAACAGAATCAGTTTGTCTTCTGGGTTTGAATTTTGGATACAGAGCTTGATACTTGTTTGCTGCTGCTGTGTGTGTGTGTGTGTGTGTGTGTGTGTGTGTGTGGGTGTGTGTGTCATTGTGTGTGTGTGTGTGTGTGTGTGTGTGCGTATGAATTACCTATTGGATTACTTTTTCAGTATGCACTGAACTAGTCAGAGCTAGTAGTCCACGTGGGGACCAGCAACTGGTCCTAATGCTGCAGAACGTCTTTTCTGAGGTCCAGCTGGCCAGACTTGCCTGTGTGTGTGTGTACGTGTGCAAATGTGTGTGAGTGATCTCCCGTCTCAGTGTGGGTAACTCGGTCATGAATAATAAAAGCCACTTCTCAATTCTCATGTCCCCACAAAACAGCATTGCTGTGTTTCCTCTCTCCCTTGTGTGTGTTAAATGCTTACACTTGATGATGATTTAATGCTTTAATTACTGCCTAATAAGGCAGCACAAAGCCTTCTGTCTTCTGCTTTCATTTTCAGCGTTTAGTGTGCCTGTATGACATCTTTTCAGGGACCCACATTTACAGCAATGCCTGATAAGGTGCACTTAAGGTACGTGTTAAATGCAGTCTCTCTCTTTCTCTCCGTCTCCCCCTCCCCCCAGGTGTGTTACGTGTTGCTGATGTTGCTGTAGAGTTGTCAGTCTTCTCTGACTGACAGACTAAACAGGCACACAGACAGGCAGATATGGAGAGTGGAGTTCTTGGGATGGACACTGGCACTGCTCCAGGTGAGCTGTCTTACTTTGATAGTGAAGATATTGAGCTAAAATTAACAGGTAAATAGTTGAAATAATTACCTGAAAGTAATGGATGAACAGTTGAATTTGCTTGATGGATACATAGTTGAAGTACAATGCCTTCAGAAAGTATTCAAACTCTTTCAGTTTTTTCACATTTTGTTGGGTTGCAGCCTAATGCTCTAACTGTTGAAATTATTTTTTTCCCTCATCAGTCTCCACTCAATAAGCCATAATGACAAAGTGGAAACTTTTAGAAAATGTAGGCAAATGTGTTAAAAAGGAAAAACTGAAATATCACATTGACAGTATTCAAGTACTCAGACTCTTTACTGAATAGTTAGTTGAAGCACCTTTGACAGCATCAAGTCTTCTTGGGTATGAAGCGACAAGCTTTGTACACCAGTATTTGGGGATTTTCTGCTGGTCTCCTCTGCAGATCCTCTGTCAGGTTGGTGGACAGCCATTTTCAGGTCTCTCCAGAGATGTTCAATTGGGTTCAAGTGAGGGTTCTGGCTGGGCCACTTAAGGCCATCATAAAGTTGTCCCTAAGCCACTCCTGCATTTTCACAGATTCTGAGCGCTCTAGACCAGGTTTTCTTTAAGGATATGTATGTACTTCAGCTCAGCTTTCTCTCAACCCTGCTCAGTGGCCCAGTCCCTGCAGCCGAAAAAAACCCCAAAGCTTGATGCTGACACCACAACACTTCTCTGGTGGGATGGTATTGGGCAGTTGATGAGCGCTGCCTGACATGACACCTTGGAATTAAGGGTAAACTGTTCAACCTTGGTTTCATCAGACCAGATAATCTTGTTTCTCACAGTCTCAGTGTCCTTCAGGTGCAGGTTTTTTGCAAACCCAAAGCGGGCTTTCATGAGTCTTTCCCTAAGGAGAGGCTTCTGTCTGGCCTCTCTGCCAGAAAGCCCAAATCAGTGGAGTGTTGCAGTGATGGTTGTCCTTCTGGAAGTTTCTCCACACAGGATGATTGGAGCTCAGCCAAAGTGACCACTGGGTTCTTGGTCACCTCTCTGACCAAGGCCCTCGTCCGCTGATTGATCAGTTTGGCTGGTTGGCCAGCTGTAGGAGTCCTAGTTGCTTCAAATGTCTTCCATTTAGGAATTATGGAGGCTGCTGTGCTCTTGGGAACCTTTTGACGCAGCAGAAACTTTTTTGTAGCCTTCCCCAGATCTGTGCCTCAACAATATCCTGTCTCTGAGCTCTGCTGGCAGGTCCTTTGACCTCATGGCTCGGTTGTTGCTCTGATAAGCACTGTCAGCTGCGAGACCTTATATAGACAGGTGTGTGCTTTTCCAAATCATGTCCAATCCATTGAATTTACCACAGGTGGACTCAAGTCAAGCTGGAGAAACACCTCAAAGATGATCAAGAGAAACGGCACCTGAGCTAAATTTCCAGTGACTGAATACTTATGTTAGTGATATTTAAGTTTTTCCTTTTTGATAAATTGGCAGACATTTCTCATTATGGTCATTGTGATATACTGAGCAAAGACTGATGAGAGGAAAAGAATAATTTAAATGATCTTAGCATAAAGCTGCAATGTAACAAAATTAGAAAAAATTGAAGGGGTCGGAATACTTTCTGAATGCACTGCAGTTAGCTAAAAGCAGTTGGTAAACTTTAGATGAAGGGGCTCTGTTGCTAATCTGATCAGGGCTTGCTAATGTTTGTTGACTTAAATTCACGTCAGAGAACATGGTCAGGTGATTGATGACGTTTAAATTCACCTTACCACTGTGAGTCTTCAAATTTATTGGAATTCAATATGATATTTCATTGTCATTAATGTTGGTCTCTAAGTCATATCTCTATTGTCCCTTATCAAACTGTTGGGCAAAAAGAACAGTTAGGTTGCCTAGATATTCAGGGCGGGGACTGTGGAGCATGTGATCGCTCGGCTCAACTCATCTGATGTGTGTGTTGGTATTCAATCAGTTGTAGTTTCTGTTTGTCTTGCTGAATACCTGCCAAACCTGACTGATGACTTCATAGCTGTCACTCTGTCAGACTAACTGTTTGCTTAATTGATCCTCAGATCCCTTAGTGCAGCCAGACTGCAACGTAGCCTGTCTGCGGCGTCGGGCCTGGGCCCAAAGCAGAGACTCTATCTGGCAAGAGCAAGAACCAGAGTGCTGTGGCTCCCAAGGGCCCCAACAGAACCAGAGGGATGGGGAAGAAAAGAGACCCTCAGAAGAACCAGGTTAGACTGAGCTCAGCTCTCACCAAAGCAGCACTGTAACTGAGGATATTTCAACAACCTTAAACGTTATCTGTATTTCCCATTAACCCTATATTCACCGACAAAATGACATTTTCTGCTTAATTTGCCAACTGAGCATTCGCGCTGGGTGAAAAAGCCAAAAAGATTATCAGTATTCTGGGATACAGTGGCAGATAAGTAACAAGAAATAAGAAAACATAAAGGGCAATGGTGTCGTGTACAGTTTTAAACTGAGGTAAGTTAGAGACTGTGTGCCCATTACTTTCCAGAGAGCAGTTTATTTTTCACAGTTTAAAACAAATATTGGCAGATGTATTATTTATGTCTAAAATACTGATATTGGTGTGGCCTCAAAAACACAGCTCTAATGCTTACCTGTGTGGAGCTGGAGTACCAGTAATGCCTACCAGATATGGTTCTAAGAAATGCTCAGTTTATTGGTGTTAATGGCATGATTGATGGTAAGCTCCTGATCCACTGTGCTGCCTGCTATAACTTATGTTATATTGTTTACAATACATCACCCAAGGAAGAACCACTTAAAGTGACATGTAAAATCAGCATAGCCATCGAGTTGGCTAGATCACGGTATTGGTTCATTCAAGTAGTGCAGACCTGCCAGTAAATGAGGTTATGTCTAGTTTGGAAACAGAAGTCTCTATGATGAAAAGTTAATTGTGAATGCTTTCAAGTTCGATTACGATCTAAAGTCATCAGATCCCCCAACACCAACCTAAAGTACAGCTATGCCCAATGGCACCCTCTCATAGCCCTTTTCGACCAAGGTGGACCAGTTGGTGGAGTCGGTGCCTACTCTGCAACAAGTTTTTTGCGCCGAAGAACTTGCTCCCTGCCAGAAAAACTGACCCCAGAGTGGCTACAACACTTTGCTGGTTTAGAACAAAGGACCACTTACATCAGGGGCTGGGGGCGGGGTTATCGTTACAAAGGACCAAAGCTAGAGTAGCATTTTCTGACTTATCCATGGAGAATAAACAAAAGATTTTGATTATTTTCACTGGTCAAGCAGCAGTGGTCTGAGCCTCAGTCATGTCTGGATGCAAATGTATGCATGCAAAGCCAGGCTCAACACTTGAAAAGAGTTCCTTGATTCCATAGTTGTTCCTGACAATGCTGGGAAACTGGAGACATACAGTGACCAAATTATGTGATTCTATAGTGGCCATGCGGGGAAAAGCAAACTGGTTCTTAAAAAATGTGCAGGTTGAGCCAACTTCGAACCGGCACTAGTTAGTTACTTTTTAGTCTTTTCAAAACTTGCACAATCCTCTCAAATCATAATGGCTCTTTTAAACTGGAAACCACTTTTGGATAGAAAAATGTGAAAAAAAAAAAAATTGCTGCCTTCCTGTTTTCAGACAAAATAAAACATTTGAAGACACCACAGTGGGCTCCGGGAAACTTTGATTGGCATTTTTTACTGAACAGCTTAATTGAAAAATAATCAACAGATTGAATGATGAGGAAAATAATCATAAGCTGTAGCCACAGTAGTGTGAACAGGAACTGGAATGCATGTGGCGCATGTAGGTGTCAACTGCAGTTGAATTGCTGAAATGTTGAGAGTCGTATCCTGAAGCTCAGCACCACTGTAATGCTTTTACAGTGTTGTTATCACCTTATTGCTTTAACATACTCACCTGTCTCTCTGTCAGGGCAAGTCCCAAACAAGATAACCAGCTGGCTGATTGAATGCAGGTACAGTATCCATTCACCACCTGATTGAAAGACGTTATCAGTGTTTTTTGTTGTCCTGTTTTAGACATTTTCCTGTGTGTAATATATGCACTGCACACTTCTCAGATCAGTCTGTACTTTATGAGACCAAATGTCAGCTGTGATGGATTATTTTTCAGCTTCCAGTTTCATGTTCCTGCAAATTGATTTTCCTAGCAATTAAGTGAAACCAGCGACAGCCTAGAAGCAATAAATCAATCAAACAGTTGATGGATGATTAGCAGAGTACAGTAAACAGACTTGGTAGTCTTTTACATCCTGACTAACTGGTTTAACGACATTAGTTTTATTGCTATGTATTTTTTTATATGTTTTCTCAGTGTCTGACAGTGTATGTGTGTATTTAGCTGCAGTGTTATCAGCTGCTGACGTAGAACTGACACACAGCCGACGCCTAAACATAAAACACACAGAACACACACACACACACACACACATAAGTGAAGGTAGCAGACCAACGCCCAGAGATAGGGCACATAGAGCTGTTCAGGCGAAGAAAAATTGAAAGAATGGGGCAGGAAGAAGCTGACAGAGGACGGAAAGAAAGGCAGCAAAAAGAGAGAGTAAATAGGGGAGGGGTTCCCCATGCTGAGTCCGCACTGTTATCACTCACACACACACAAACACATTATTAGCTGCATTCACTTACAACTGTCTGACTCTGCAACACTCTGACGTGTCCTCTGTGATGTGACATCACTGTGGTAACATGACCAGCCGACTTAGAATTGCATGTTACTATAGCAACAGCTGAAGGACAAGAGCTTGAGGCCAACATCATGGCCGCCAATGGAAAGTGGGAGGAATAGCAAACACTGGGCTGCAAATTGTTACACAATAATCTCTGTGTGGTGTGTGTGTGTGCGTGTGTGTGTGTGTGTGTGTGTGTGTGTGTGTGTGGTGTGTTAAATGGTGGCATGAAGTTTGTCCCATTGATAAGAGCTGCAGGTTGTGTAACAGCTCAGTGTTTTCAGTGTTCGGCTGCAAACAGCAGCTCAGACCCTCTAGCTTACTACTGCTGTCGACTAGCCTGATCTTTCAGCTAGTTAGCCTGGGACAACTAGTCCGGTCAGTAGAATACATGGGATAGGTAGAGGCAGGATTTTGCCTGGGAATTTGAATCTAGCTTGGGCAGTAGTTTACTACGATGAGAAGCTTGGATTTAGCAGGGGTCAGTTTGAAGTAGTTAGCCATCACCTGACAGGCAGTTAGCTTAGGATAGCTATTCTTCACCTGACAGGTGTCTAGCATTGGGATAGTTTGTCTTAGCCTGACATGCAGTTAGAATGAGACTGATATCTTAAGTCTGAATGGCAGTTAGCATAGGATAGTTATCTTAAACCAGATACTGTTCAGTAGATCAGTAGAACCTGAGATACCAGGCAGTTAGCCTGGGATAGTTTAGGACAGCTTTAGAATGACAGGTTGTTAAAGTAAGTGCAGCCTGGTCAGTGCTTAGAGTGGGCTAATGATCAACGCACAACCAGGATTGAGCCTGGCTAGCTGTTGGTTTAGGATTGGTATTTTCTTATGGGTAGGTTTGCAGGTATAATTTGCTTTATATCAGCCAGGAGCTTGCATTGGAGTATTACTGTCTGCTTGAGCAGGAGCTAGACTCGGATAGCTATGTAGCCTGGTTTTTTGTAAGCAAACCTAGCCTGTTTAGGAGTGTGCCTTACCTGTCAGGCTACATGTATTTTAAGCTAGCCTGATGTAGCAGTAGATGTTCATCGAGGGAGAACTCACCAGTGTTAAGTATTTTTGATGTAAGATCACACATGACTGCAAGAAAAACACATCTTTGCGAGCTGACACATCATGTTCAAATTCAAGTTCTTGTGTGTGGTCCTATGGGCATTATAGATGCTAAGTGATGCCGCTGGTGTGTTTTGTCCTGTATAATGTGATCTAATAGGAGCTGTCATGATGTAATTGACAGAGTAGTCTGTTGAATTTTTACATTTTCCTTTTACATCTTTTTCTCTCTCTGCGCATGTTGTCTAGGACTCCCCTCGGAGCCTCTCTAGATGATCAGAGTGCTTCTCCTATTAGAGGTAATTAATGTTTTCTTTGTGTGTTGTTTAAGTGTTACATTATGAAGATGACAGCCTTTTTAAACACTGACATAGCCTCCATTCTGGGGACTAAATACTTCAAAGTAGTCACAGCTTCTTTGGCTTAATGGTAGTGGTTAGGTTTCATAATTGCTTGTGAAATTTCTCTTACCCTGTGTAACTATGGTTGTGTTACTGGAGGTATTTCATAACTTCATTACTTTGTATATACTCTGTGTACCGTATGTGTGAGAACAGGAGCACCGAGGAACGGCTGCAGCTTTGAAGATGACCTTTCACTTGGAGCAGAAGGTCAGTACAGAGAAAACTAACAATACCAGTAAAGATTGCAGATTTCTGCTCATTGTTAACAGTTTCCCCTCATTTATTTTAAGTGACGCCACTAACTAAAGGAACACTTTGACATTTTATCAGATCCTCTGGTTCTACATCTTACCCAGAGTCAGATTAGGAGAAAGATGTTGTTAAGGCTCTCTGACAGATATTTGAATTGTTAGTCAAGAAAAAGCTGACTCGGACCATATGTTTTGTGAGTCTTATTAATTGCCAACCTAACTGAAAATACAAATACAAAAGTGCAACTGAAATAGCAGGCAGACTGGCACAATTCCCCCTCTGTGTATGCTGCCTGATGTCCATTGCAGCGTCACTGCGTGTTAGGGAAGTCGGCTACACTCCCCCTGCTGTATGCCACGGTGATTGTCACAGCAGTCAGTCAGAAGAGGAGCTCTACAGTGCATAACTATTTACAATGCAATCCAGCTATGGTTTCACCATCTATTTTATCTGGCTGTCACCTTTGTGTGTAAGTGTCTGATTTGTATGACAATGTTTAATGCCAAACACAGATTTGATTGGCTGAGTAATTTACAAGGCATGCTATTGATTTGTGTGCTTCCTGGGCTGCTAATGCTGTACAGGCTGCGCCCATTGTAATGCTCAAGTGTAACACTCTGTCGAAATTGATCATTTCTTAATGATCGATCAGTTTTTGTTCTGGCTCCAGTGCTGGACAGTTTGGGAAAATGCTAACAAAGGGAATGCCGTCCCAGCTCAAATCGCCATCTGCCTATATCCTCATAAGTAATTAATATAATAATACACAACAATAAAAAGGGTCACCAGCAAATATTCAAAAAATACTTATCTCATACACAGTGGGTTTTATCACACAAATGCTATTATTGTGTGTGTTATTACACATGTTTAGTGAGACACAGGATTAGTTCGTAGTCATTATCTATTGTTAATGCGGGGCCGGTTTGACAAAGACATACTTTTCCCTCATTTCCACAGCAGAGTACGGCTTTTGTAGAGTATTTGTCATGGGTTGATGGTCAAAGATGTCAGCCGATGTAAGGCATAAAGGCAGACATCTACTGAGGAAGATGTGATTGCTAATCATTTTAATTTAATTCTGATGATGTCTAACTCTGAGTACCCTAATACATATATCTGCCCTCTCTCAGGTGTAAGTAGGGAACAGTTGTGGACAAAACTAATGATTTGTGTCATGTAGAGGAAACTTGGACTGCAGAGAAAAAACTTGCTCATTAGACAGCCACATGGTTTTCAAAGGGCCTTTTACAAAGTTCAATAAGTCAGATCCTCAGCCACTTACTTGTCACTGTCCAATGCTTATTTACTAACTGCACAATATCTAAGTATGTCATTGCGACAGTTAGACACACGTAATGAACCTTGAAATGTCCGGAAAAATGTATAGTGAAGTTACATAACAGTCTCATAACCATAATGCCAAGTGGTTACAATGTAATGACATGAATGACAATATTTGGTCAACAACTGGGTTGCAATCGCAATTTAGTCCTGGTACAAATAAAGACAACTAATAACTGATGGCAGAGCAAGAATACCTCATTACACATTATACACATACACATTATAGATCTCTTAGCTGAGCTTGAGCGATGCCACAGTACCTAGAAAACAGTCGCATCACGCATACTGTTACTGTTCGTGTTGTCAGTAGTTACACTGAAGATGTGTTTCAGTGTTTCACTGAGGCTGTTCACTTCTGTGCGGAAGTTACAGAAGTTGACTGGCTCGACGACTTCATCCTCTCATGTGGCACACTAGACGCTATAGTGACTCACAATCGCCCTGGAGGCCAGACAGACTTATTACAAAAGAGACGGCCCATCCTTGGCTGCTTGGAATATCTCTGCAATATAGTAAATATGCATCTTGGACATAATGCCAGATCTGTTACTTCTTCACACTCTATTGATAGGGTTAATGAATTTTTAAAAGCGTTTTAAACAAAAGTATTCCAGCTCTTACAAAAGGCACCTTTCAATATAAGTCAGTCTTTTATGGAAGCAGCACCAGAACAATCTCTGGCCTCAGGTCCTGGCCAGCCAGTCAGCTCTGCAGTTTGTTCACAGCTCTGTACCCGTCAGACAGACAGTACGTACAACAAACAGTATGAATACAACAGCACATTGATTTTAATCTTGTCACAGTCCTTCAGCACATGTAGTGCCAACCTCCAACCTCCTTATGACAGCTTGTTAGGATTTTATTACTGAACTGTGACCAGGAGTGCTCCCTGGTCGTTCACTTTCTTACTTACTCATGTACTCATCCATTCATCCATTCTTCCATTCATCCATTCATCCATTTATTAATTGATGTTATAGCCAGGAAGGTCTTCTTTCAGGGAGCCCTGGTGAAGATGAGAATCATGTAAAAAAGACAACTATTTTTACATGTTAGAACACATACAATACATAAAAGTCAACACAAAGGAAATAATCTAAGAAGAGAGGCATACAGGCGATACTGGCCATAATCATAACACATTCCACCTCAAGTCAAGGGTTGTACAACAACAACACGTTTTCTTCAGGGTCGTTTGTAAAAGAGCTTTAAAGGTATTTTAAGAAGGGAGTGCTTCTAAAGTAATGGGACCTTGCAGCTCATTCCATGGCCAGGGTGCTAAAAAGGAGAAACAGTTCTACCAGGCTCTGAGCTCACCCTGGGGACATTTAAAAGAATCCTATTTGTAGGTCTAATACTCATACGCATACTTTTACACTTACATGAATAGATTTCTTGAGAAAAATCTTTGCTTTTACTCTGTTGCATTTGTAAACAGTGGCACTACTTCTGGTGCTGCTTTTATTTGTTATTTTATGCGTTCATGCACATTCCCTTAAGTTGGTCACCTGGTCCCACGTCTGCGCTAACGGATAATATTGTCAGGTTACATCACAGTTGCATAGAATTAGTAGAACATCACAGAACCAATCGCTATGCTTCAAAACTACTGTTACTGTTCCTCTCTGCCCCAATGTAAATAGTCAAGACAAATTGTGTGTGAACACAGAGTGTCGTGCATTTAGCTCATGATTGTTGGTGTAAACTGATGAAAAGACACAGAAAAGTTGAGATATAATGTTTCAACCACAGGTGGTCTTTTTCAGGTCTATGTGAAGAAGTGAACACACTTGTATTTAATATACGATGATGAAACATCACAGACACAGCATTTTTTCCTGATTCACCCAAATAAGTGATTGAACCACCTCTGTAGTCTTACTTTCCTCCTGTGATTGGACAGCTCTGGGTATGGGGGCACAAACCTGATTGTGTGGGATGGCTGCTGTGCACGTGAGCTGGACTGTAGTGTGGCAGGGAATGGACAATGAAAAATGTAGTGTTTTCTCTTAATTGCAGATAAGGTGTATAGATGATCTTTTTTAAATGCAAAACATTTTTAGGATGTTTATGCCTAGCAGAGTTTGCAGCGTGAGTGTTGCCAGACTTGTGTTGCCACAACAAATACTTGTCCAGCCTTGTGTGTTGTACAAAAATGACTTTAATACAATGCCAGTGCAGCTTGACCATGTGAGCCTGTAAGTGTAAATAAAGGTGAACATTGGGAGATTCTCTGCTCCATCCTCATTCCTCGGTCCTGTTTCTTCATGAGAGAAAAGAAAACAGTCACAGAGGTGTGGAAACACACTGCATGCATGACTGACTGTCCAACAAGTGTGTGTGTGGAGTGTGTGGTGTGTGTGTGGTTTTCATCATACCACTGATCTGCTTTGAATACATCAGTAATGGCTTTGAGAGTGAGATGGTGTATGTGTCTTTGAGCGAACAATACACTTTAATGACTTATGTCAAAGCACTGGACACTGACGTGTGGGAATGCTGAGTTTGTGTGTGTGTACGTGTACGTGCTTGTGTGTGTGTATGTGTGTGTGGGCGGAAGATCAGTCAGTGGAATCTGGCACTGAATAGATGCTAATGAGTCAATGTTAGAGGTCACAGAGGTTGTGTAGATTTGATCAGAGAGTTCAAGGACAGCAGTCTCTGATACAATTTAGTGACAATACAGTTATACCTCATTTCATTAATGTCCTCTCATAGTAGCCGCTCTTTTCCATTAAACAAAGCTAGTGCTAAAATTATGGATTTCTAATGATTTCAGTGTGATTAATTGCAATACTGATAATTAATTGATAATGGTTTCCATAACCTGGTTGAGGGTTTTTAGTTTGTCAGTTTCTAACATTGAAACATCTTGCAGTTTTTCTCTTGAAAAGTTTGTTCGGTTCTTTGTTCATCAAATCTTTTATAACTTTAAATGAAGGAGTAATGTCGCGTGATTGAAGGTGCGTTGGCTCTTAAAGCTGTACATCTTATCCTCTATTGGTGCCACCAGGGCTGAATCTGTACTCTGTTGCCTGTATTTGAGTTTCCACACTTCCCTTCTTCCTCTAAATGATGTTTCATCTTCTATCTTCTCACACCACCCCCTTATAATACTTATAACCTTTCTCCATTTGAATTGGATGAGGGTTTTTGTTGAAGACCCAAACGACCTCTTTAGCTTATTGGCTGTTTCTACTTCTTGTCATGAGCCTAAATCTCAGCTTGTGTTGTTACATCATGTAATGACAGTTAGTGCCCTAATCATGTTGAGAAAGACATTTGTTAGAGGTTGCTTAAGCCCTTTGTGGTCCAGCCGACTTACGAGATGTCATGTGCGAACACATCCTAAAGGGCTGTCATCATCTTGAATGTTATCAAGACAGGATGACAGGGGATTACAGGGTTAATGCATGAATTGGATGGAAGTGAATTAGTCGACCAAAGGATTGAGCGTGAATAGGATGGAAGTGAGTTAGTGAATTAGTCTCTGAGAGGATTTGCTGCCATGTAGGGCTCCTTAAATCTAATTTTCCATCAGAGAAGAAAAACACTGGGTCCAAAGAAAGAGAAGGAAATTCAGCCGAAATGACGTGGAAAAGAGAGCGAGACACCCACACTGACAGTGGCACAGAGCGACACGTCCCAACAGGTTCCTTCAAACTGAAAAACAGTCACACCTCCAGGTTTTGATGACTCTCAGCTCTCTGACAGACTGAAAGTCAGCCTTCTCAGGCATTATTTAAAAAGTCAGAAGATTTAACTGTCTGCAGATTTAACTCTCAAAACAGTAATTTTTGAAAACTTGAGGCCCTTGAATTCAGACAAAGATAGACAAAAGCAGCATTTTTAAAAGATGACTTTATTATAATCACTACACTGGACTGAAACTGGCACAAAGGTTTTATCTGCTAAGGCTGGCTAGAGAGGCTAATGTTAACCCAGTGAGCTGGTTAAAAAACAAGTCTCTTGCCCACTTTTGATTGTTTCCAAGTGACTCATTTTAAAATGAGAATCATATTAAAGTGTTGTGGCATATCAGAGTCAAACCACTTGATGATATATCTGGATCTTAACTCTTGTAGTATCGGTATGATGTTTGACTGCTTAGCTCACATACTTGTTCATATATTCCACAGTATGTTTTCATTTTTAATGAAAAACAATAGAGAAAACAAGAGAGAAAACCTCCCAAGTCCTACAAACAGTAGCTTACATTGGCCTAAACTTAAATGGCATCCAGAGCTGACTTCCACACAATGAAGAAAATGCCACACAGTAGATATTCTGCTTGTGAGTTTTTGTAATCTGTAACCCCCACAAAGTAATGTACTTAGTTAATGACATGCTCAGTCACTACAGTTGGGCAGCGAGTATGATAGCTGATCAGACATGCTAATGACTGCAGCTCATGTTAGAGTCGATAAACAGACATTGATCCTCTCTGCACACTTTTGCTCTTGTATTTTTGGTTTTGCAAATGCTTCAAGTCGCATCAACTTCCAAACTCTGTGAATGCTTATGTCTCTTACACCTTCTATACACTGTTTCAGGCAACATGTGGAGAATTCCAGAGCTTTACAGCTCACAGCTTTAAGCTATGATTGAGGTGCAGTGAATCGTCAGTTTGTTGGATTATCATGCAGTTATGTGTCAGACAAAAGAAGCAACATTTTGAAATTAGCTTGAGCTGTGAGAGGATATTCAGATTTTTTTTTCACAATTGTGAGATTGTGGCTTTTTCTTTTTTAAATGAATGAAAATAAGCATTAGTCACATGTGATGCATTATTTGCTAAAATTCATATGTGAGCTAACTCAATTCTTTGTTTCTCCCTGCAGCCAACCATCTCCAGTCTGGTAACAATAAAACTGAATCCCGGTGAGGACACTTGCATTTCATCTTTTGCAATCAGTAAATAGCTGATTGAGCAGGTTGATAACTTAGTGTCTCCCCTCTCTCTTCCCTCTCTCTGCTCTCTCCTCTCTACTGTGCCCTTGTGTTTGTGTGTGTGAATGTTTGCATGTAGCTTTGGTCTTGCAGCAGATCAGAAGAGGAGTCGGTATAAAGAAGGAGGAAGAAGTATGAACTCTACAGGATCAGGGAAGAGCAGCACTGTGTCTAGGTCAGTTCACCTCGTCAGCGCAGGACTTAACATAGTGGTCTAATAAAGGGGGGGGGAGACACAGAGGGCTCTTGTTAAACTCCATTTCAAACCAATGAAATGACACTACAACTAATTAAAACTTGTAAGGTAAAGACATTTCTTAAGCATTATCAAAATAATAAATCAGTTACATGAAATTATGATATTTTAAGGTTTTTTTCCCCTTGTGATACTTTTCACCTCTCCAGGTCCCTAAAGTCTTTGAAAGGGAAGAATCTTAGCAGAAAAGAACATTGTTATTAGTGTATTTGCATTATTTATATAGCAGTATTGTATTCTTAGCAGCGGGGTCCACTTTTCCTGCACTGGTTTTAAATCACATTAAAGGCATTCAAGTGGCAAAACATGGGGTGGCTTTTATTGTGAAGCGGTCAAAGTTAACATTAGACAGACATAAATATAATGTGCAGTAAAGATGTGAACCAGATTTTTTCTCAGAGCTCGTACAAGTCAAACTTGATTGGTTTTAAGAATGCAAATGGCTCCCAGTGTCGGTCAGAAATTTTGGTTTAAACCTTACAGATCTCCATCTTTGAAGCAGGTGTGGCCAATAAACTAATGGAATTTTAATGTCTAAGGTGCATTAGTAGGTTTGTGTTTGGAGGATTTACTGTTCAACTGATTGTCTGTCTGTGGTGGATGTTAGTCTTGGAGGGCTGGCTGATTGGTGGTGGAGGAGGGTGAGCGGGGCAAAGTTATGAGGTCAGAGCAGGAGACGTGGCTAATGGGGCCAGGCTGTGGGTGTTCCAGCAAATGGAAGTGAATAGTGTGTTGTGCTTGATAGTTCACAATGGCATATGGTGTAGGGGGTTAGGGTATATAAGGTGCGTGTGTGTATGTGCACACACACACATACACACACACACACACGTATGTATATATATATATATATATATTATGTATGTGTGTCAAATCAAATCATGTCAAACGATTCGATACGTTGCGATTTGATTACAAGTCCAATGGCAGCGATGCGATTATGTATTTATCTTTAGGCTTCTTAATGCATCAAAATGTTTAAAAAGAGGGAAGCCTAGTTAAGAAAATAAACAAGATGCCTCTATTTATGTCCTTTACATATGACCATCAAATTGCATGAATCACTCGAAACATAAACCTGGTGCAGTGACACACTTGCTTTGCTTCCTTTACATAACACTGTGCAGTTGGTTCAGCTGTAAGGAATGTAAACACGACGCAGGGACACATGTATGTTCTTTATGTTGCAGCCATGAGCAACATACAGCCCAGTGTTACGAAAACATTACAGAACTTAATAGAGCCACTTTAAGTAACATGAAGGGATAGGTTCATGACTACATAAGTCTTCTTAAAAAAACGACCCTCAAGTACCTACATGAACATTTAAATAGTTATTGCTTGCATTAATCATTCTTCCTGATCATACAAAAGATCACACTGTGTGTGTCAGAACACTTAAATAGATTACTTACATTAAAGGTGCATCAGAAAGGTATTTAGAAAAGGTAGGTGGGTTATAATAGCCGTGTAGTAAGGCAAAATCACAGAAGCTGCTGCAAAATGAGCTCCACTTGAGTCTTTCTGGGCCGCTGTAGTCACGAGAACAACACTGGTGGATTCTTGAGGGGCTGATCCTCTGCTGCTGCTCAGGTTTCTGGTTTCTTCCTCTCTTCTCTTCTAGGTGGGTGTGTTGAGGAGCTGGGAAGTGGCAGAGCTATCACACTTAACTAACTACCTCACTAATTGAATAATTAACCAACTACTTCACTAACACACTAACCCATTAACAGCAAGCTGTGTGTGAGAAGTACTAACTGGCTGTCTGTGTTTTCGTAGTGTTTCAGAGGTGCTGGAGCAGTCAGAGAAGCTTCCCGAGGAGATCCTCCTTAACCTGCGGTTAGACTGACTAAACTAACCAGCAGCCTAACTCACCAGCTAACTGACTGACCGGCTGACTCATTTACTGACTGAGTGGCTGACTGCCTGTGTATGTGTTTACAGTGTCTCAGAGCTGCTGGACCTGTATGAGGAGGACCCTGAGGAAATCCTTTTCAATCTTGGGTTTGGTCGAGAAGAACCCGACCTTGCCTCGAGGGTTCCATCTAGGTTCATCAACAACGCTTCCTCTGCCCGAGGCATCGACATCAAGGTACTGATGACGGACGTGTTGTAACACTGTAAAGAGACAACCAACAAACAGATTTGATACAAGGTCAATGAACTCTTGGTTAGTGCAGCACAAATACTGCTATACAGTCAGAATTAACCATGATCACCCAAAACACAGAAGTATTGTACACAAACAAACGCTTACACAACTGTACCAACTTGTTTTAATTTAGTTATGGAAACAAAGTTTAATCCAAGAAAAACAAGAAGAGCAACATGCTCCCAATTACAATGTTAAGATGTTGATGCTGAGCAGTTGTTTGCCATCTTAATTTAGCATGTTGTCATGCCAACAAAGTTCAGTTAATTTTGTAAATGTTTGTTCATAAACAAGAACAGAGAAGACATAATAGCACTTTGATCTGATGATGGTGCTATATTAAAGTCACAGGAGTTACTGAGGAGGACGTCAATGTCTGATCCAGATTTCATGCCAGTCCATTCAGTAAACATTTCATCTACTCAAAAACCACAAATGTGAACCTCATGATGATGGTTGAGGAAACTTCAGAGTATCCTGTATACTGTACAAGATTTTGTGCCAGTCCAGCTAGAATATGCTAAGACATTATGGTAACATTTTGACCTTGGGTTGGCAGTCGAGGGGATCATGAGAGCCATTTGGTTTCATCCTCTTAGAACCATAAATGTCTCTAAGGAATTTCATAGAATTCCATTTAGTAGCTGTTTAGCAGTGTAAAGTCTGGGCCCAGGTGGTGGACAACATTCACGCGCCAGAACACAGATTAACTTGTTTGGACTCTGTCTCGCATCATCAATCACAGATTCTTGTTTATAATGTTTTAGCATGACATCACTTCCTGTGGTTCACCTGCAGGTCTACCTGGGAGCTCAGCTGCAGCGCATGGAACTGGAGAACCCCAACTATGCTCTGACCAGTATGTACCTCCATACTATCTACATTGCCCTTCCATTCTTTGTAACTCTTTACGACTGTACTCCCTACATCAATGACAGTGTGTCAAATAGTCAGCCTAAAAAGGGCGACACTGCCCAAACACGTCAGCCCTGCAGATGAAGGGTTACCCCTGGTTAATGATGACGAGCTCAGAGGTCCATGTCCTGAAACTGTAGATGGAGGAA
Source organism: Acanthopagrus latus (assembly GCF_904848185.1). Classification (NCBI taxonomy): domain Eukaryota; kingdom Metazoa; phylum Chordata; class Actinopteri; order Spariformes; family Sparidae; genus Acanthopagrus; species Acanthopagrus latus. The sequence goes on along the minus strand of NC_051047.1, from coordinate 7,925,289 downwards.
GTGAAGCTCAAAGACTGTGTGTGTCCTGTTCCCAGTATTATTTTGGTATTTAGTAAGGTCCTTTAGCTCTTTTAGCTGCTCTGCCAACTGCCTGGACAACACTGCCAGCAGAGACAAAGATCTGTTTGTCCCAGACACAGACACACATGCGCTCGCAGGCACACACACACACACACACACACACACACACACACACACACACACACACACACACACACACACACACATTCACTCATACATGCATGCACACATGCACAGACCTGCTCCGCTAACATCCTGGCCTCTTTTTTGTTTTCAAACTTTTGTGTTTGAATGAAGTTACTGGCTACCAAATGAAATGCAAGCACACAGCTGATTTTCTTCTTCTTGACAGTTTAACTGTCTTGGTGCTGTAAAAAAAAGTCGCGGCCAAAGATCCTCTGTGTGTGTGAAGATGAATCACTCCATAGTGTAAAGAGCTTCAGGTCTGCAAAGTTTGAACTCATCATGGGCCCCAGGTTTCTTTGAGGTGACTAAGACAGATAATAGTTTTGTTAGGCCAAGTGCTCTGAGCGTTTGCACTTCCACATGGGTAAAATAGGTTTTGAATAGAATTTGTAATTACATGTCTGCTTTTTTGGTTTTTTATGTTGTTCAGCGCAGCAGATTTACATTTTTGCCTCTAGGCTTCAGTTATTCAAGTCTTATATGACCTGGCCATTTATTTTGTTTGTTCAGTTTCAAGTTTTAGCGTGCTGTAGTTACAGTTGCTCTGTATCATTAAGAGAGAGACAGAGAGAGGATGTGTAACAAGGTGACCTTTACATGTTCGTTCCATATTTTACGTATATGGACGGGGGTTCAATGTGGATATGACTGTCCGAAGGTCATTTTTTGCTGAGAAGTGTGTGCATAACGCAGGAGAAGTAGGCGAGATGAATGCCTAGATGGCACCACTAAGGCCTAGTATGAGAAGCACTTGAGCCACGCTGCTCAGGCTGTGTGGCTACTTTTTCCTGTTGTGGAAAATTTTTGCCACTCATCGCTCACCTAGGGTATGTGGCCCTGTTATGTCTCAAGGTATCAGTACGCTCATAAAAGAATTAGTTTGTACAGCATGGCATCTGGCCACACCTGACGGAAGAATTGTTAATAGGTGTTCCAAACGACCACAGTTGAAGGCAGAGTCAGTTATGGAGAGAGAGGAAGGGCGAGAGGCATTCAAGTGAAGAAAGTGGCATATACCTTTGTCTCTTCTAGAGAACATTTGCAGTGTGGCACTCAGTTGTACACATGAAAGGAGATACATTTGTGTGAGGAATGAAAAAAGAAGGTTTTAGAATGAAGTTCAGCACTCGGTTCCGTTTCCCCCCTCCCCACAAAAAGCGAATCATTGAGTGAAGTGGGTGTGAATGTTAGAAAGTCTGATTTGGAAAGTAACAGAATTTGTCAGACGCAGGTCTCCCACATTGCCAACAAAGACAAGGTGTGGAGAGTGAGGGTTTGAGTTTGGTTTAAAACTAACCGTTAACTAACTTTGCGTGAATCTTTAGTGAGTTTCATGAGTATGTGAGCGCGATCTGTTCTTTTAAGTGAACTGCTCCTTTAACAGTCTCTCGTTTGTCTGTGGTTCCTGGAAGCTTTCTTCTTTTCCAGAACATTCTCATACTGTTCCGTTGGTTCCCTGGATCCCAGACACGTGTGTGTGTTGTTGTTTGTTATGTAAGCTCTGTTCTCACCATCAGAAAAAAATCTCTTGGGATGAAGAGAGAAAAAAGTAGGGAGTACGTGTCATTTTCTCTTATTCTTCACTTCCTGTTTTATGATCCTCAGAATGAGCATTAGTGCGGAGTCAGCAGTCAGCAGGAAACACACACACACTATTACTATCATCACACGCGGCTGCTGAAATAAGAGGTTTAATGTTCTGTAGCCATGTCCACATGTGCCTGTAATAGCTAAACTGTTTGACTGACTGGTTTGAAGCATGGAAAGAATTTGTTTATGAATTGTTTTAACTGGAAGGGGTTTTTTTTGTAACTTGTTTTAATAATGCATTCATTGATTTTTTCAAAAAGCCCCATAATGCTCCATTGTGTGTATTTGTAGTGGGAAAAAAGGAATATCTGTATAAAGGGCTTGATAAAAGTACATCTTCTTCTTCTTCTGGTGCTGAGTTGCTATGAATTGAATGAGGTAGGCTGTGGGCTTCAACTTGACATCTTCTTGCCTGTATTTGTTTACATTTTGCTAAATTTGCATCATGGAAGCCGTGCTGAATAAGCTATAAGCAGTTCCTGTCTGCAGTTTACCCATGTATGTACATGGTTTACCCTCCCTGAAGAAAACTCAGTTCTGTTCTGTAGTTATACGGAATGTCTTTCCCCCCTGATTCCTAAGTGGTTTTGTGGATATTAAGTCACAATGGACATCAAAATGATATGTGTAATAATCATTTTTGACAATTGTGGTAGTTAGAGGCTACAGTGTTTTTTTTTTACATACCTTCATTCCCTCCTTGTGCTGTGTGTCACACTTACTGCTGCTCCAGTTTGGCCATCCTGGTAGCCAAATGTTCATTCTTGCTGATGTAAGTACAAACTGCCACTTCAGTAATGACAATAGCTTACCTTAATTTGGAGAAGACACTTTGTCCTTCATCAAGAATGAAAATCACCAAAACTGGATGATATTCTCACATGACAGCACTGATGTAACTAAATGCCACCAATGAAAATTGTCAACAGCGAGTCTGTTTTTAGAAGTTGGCAGTCAGGAGGGGTCAGAAATGAAAGCATAAGTGAGAGCAGGTCTGTGCTGTATCTCAGGTAAACACTCCGAAGTTCACTCCGAATTTGGTTGTTAAATGACAGGTGTAACACTGTACAACTAAAAAATATATATTTTTTTTTTTCTTCGTTCCATTTCAAAGAGTTTTTAGGACATTTGAAGTAATTATAGTGCAAATATTAAAGCTACTACATGGAACTTTGGTGTTGATTCTGGCAGCCTCTGTGGAATATAGATGCCGAAGGTGAAACAAAGTAAGGTTTCAGTTTTAGTTCTGTACAGGACCACCAGACTACAGAGCAGCTTCTTTCCTCAGTCTGTGAGACTCCTCAATTCATCCTCAGCACACAGCATGAAAACAAGTTTATTTTTATGAATTATCCAACCATAAAAAATAACTAGTTTGAATACACAGAAATAGTTAAACTTAACACTCACTGTCTTTTCTTCTTATGCAGGTCATATAGAGGCATCAGTAGTACATTTTTTCATAACCACTGAAACATTAATTTCTTTACCTGTCAATGAGAAGCAGTGTCTTGTTACCGTCGCTATTTTGAGAAGCTTCTTAAAACAAGCTAAACTGCACTGGAACTTGCTCTGTGCCCTGTTTTTAGGAAAAATAAGACTTCTTAATCTTCATAAGGTCGAGGATGAGACTGAATGTCCTCATAAGATGGAAATTTGTTGGGTTAGTGCTTTAAAAACAAACTAAGAGACACCAGGAAAAGGATATTTGAACTGTCTCAGATGAGGAGCAGCCTGGCCTGGCTGCTGTATGTTGACATGTTCAGTCTTTTTCAAGCTATTTTGTTTCCTGATATACTGACTGCAAGATATCACATGTCAAGGGCCCTTATATCAAGCACCCTTTCATGGATATTTTATTTATTTTATTCCATCAGCTCCTGGCTTTGTAAAACACAATATCATCCGCTTGTTAGAGCTGTGGATGTGGATGATTTCTGGCTTCTTCTCCCGGTTCATTGCTTATCACACTGTGTGAAATAGATCTGATAGAATCTGTGTCGGACTTTATGATATCACTTTTAAGGTTGTCAGATTGTTTGATTAATATTTGGCTAAATTGAAGTGCTACAGCATAAACAGAAAAGCACTGACCGGTAAATGCAAGTAGAAAATGATCATCTGCCCTCAATGCCGTCATGTTCTGAGAAAGCAGCAAAACACAGCTTGCAATGTCGTGACGTCCAGTACATACTTCTAGCCCGATTCCAAACCACTGACTCATTGCCTACGTGTCAGATTTGTTAGGTCTGGTGTTTTGCTCATTATTAGCTGATTCCACTGGTTGGAAGACAAAACGACCAATTTAGGTTAGGATTAAGACTGAAGATGTCTTCTTCCCATGTACCTCCCAGCTAGCCATCTAGCTACTTCCATGGCCAGCCTTCTAGGGAGCCCACCTACAGCCATCTGTGTTATTTGCATCGGTGTTCCAATTAAGTCCAGTAACTTTATTTTGACACAAGATTTGTCTCTGCTTAGAAGAAGCCCATTCCAACTTTAAAGATGTTGGTATATCAGTGTTGCACTCACAGCTTGTTTCTACTGCCAAGTAGTCATTGCAAGTTAAGAAGATTTTTCCTCTAAAATCTTTTTAAAAATCTCAGGACGTTTTTTATAAAGCATCATTTAGCGTTTTCATACGAGGTTTCCTAAATGAACAGTTTTATATATTCAAGTTTTTACATTTCTGTGTTCATTTTGGCTCCATTTGACACTTTGTAACACTTTTGTATTGTGTCTGTTTCCATCAGGTCGTTTCCGTCAGATCGAGGTTTTAACTACAGTAGCTAACGAGTTCTTCCAGCTCTACAGTCAAGTTTCTGGTCAGCCTGTTCAGTGCTTCAGCTCCAAGGACCAAGGTAACAGCCACTGAGAGACAGTTTTTATGTACTCTAGACTTAAAGGAACCAGAGAGCCATGGGCCTTATACTGATTTTTATACTGACTGTTATATAGAAAATTAATTCAGTAGAGGACATATAGTGAATATTATTTTCAGATTTACTTCTAGTTTAGTAGCGATGTCAATGGTCCATGTAAATTGTAGTCATGTATGATCAACTTTAGTCATATTCCTCTTAAGTGTAGTCAGTTTTAGATGGAGGAAAACTTTTGACAACTTTCTTATTCATCAAATTCTAATTTTGTCAGCTAGTTGGTTTGTCTCAATAACATTTTGTTTCCAAAACTGACAAAGTTACTTGACAAATATATTTTGTGATAGTTTAGGTCCACATAATATAAGCACCACATTTGACTGTGTTTTGTTTTGATCTGTTCCTGCATCTCTCTCAGGAGGGGAAGGAGGAGAAGGTGGGGGTAAAGAGTCACCTCCTGCTCTGAAGAGGAACAACTCGGCTCGTAATGTTGCCAAACTCCTCAAGAAAACCATCAGCAGACACAACCTGCATTCAGCCGCCTCTGAGTCAACTGAAGCACACACACCTAACACACAACACACACAGGTGAATGGGCAAACCCCCTCTAATCACACAAATACCAACGGTCATGCACACACCGTGCAAGAGCAGGACAGCTGTACTACTGACCATGACCACCAGGTGGAGACAGTCAACCAGAAACACAACCGCAAAAAAGACAGCTGCTCCCTGGCAACAGTAACAGAGGAAACCAGCGGGGACGGAGAGGCAGAGGACAGGTAATGCTAGATAGGCTGGTAACTGAAGCTAACATTAGCTTGCTTGTATTTAACGCAGTTAGCATTGGTGGAAGAGAAAACAGTGAATAGATACTTCAAATAGAACTCCTTTATGTACATTAAACTATCAAAATGTACTTAAAGTGTCAAATTAAAATACTTGTTCTACAGAAACCCGCCCATGTGACTGATGTTGTTATATATCAGTACACTGAATATTATATTGCACCGATGCATTAATGTGTTGGCAGCATTTGACAGTTGTATTTGGTTGATGTTTAACTAGGTTTAACTATTTCATACACAGTTTGGTGGTTTAATCCAGTTCCCAGCCTAGGGTTCACAAGATGAATCTGGAGGAATATATAATTGTCGAATACAATATGGTAGACTATCTAGACTAGTCCTGATGCACACATTTGTGTACTTTTCTTTGAACTTGTGAAATGCTGATTAAGTTCATTTTTGGGTCTCAGAAATGACTGAAATGAGATCATTTGAGAAGTTTTTGGTGGAACTGCAAACTACATTTAAGGAAAAAAATGTTGGAAACCACTTGTTACAATTCTAACAACACATGTTTTTTTTTTTCTTGTATTCATACAATTTTGAATTTGGGAAGAATTATGATTGAATTTTGATCTGACTGCACCAACATCTCTCTTCGTATCAGCCCTGAACAGAGCAGCACCAGACCAACGGCCAATGGAGAGCATCAACCAGAGGCAGCTGACATTCAGTCAGCCAATCAGAGGACAGATGATGGAACGCAGGTGGTCAACGAGGTGCAGGAGGAGAAGAACCTAACCTCAACCCCAGAGAAAGCTCCTCCCACCCTGGCTCCACTCCAGCTGGCCCAGCTTCGCACAGAAAACGCAGACTCTTTCGACATGGAGGAGGTGAGGGTTCTCCTGGAATGGGTTCTTCATACTTTCACAGGGTTTTCCAACCTCTGCCCACACATGCTGTCTTGGGTCACAGCACTGTCTCACAAATGCCTTTTTAGTAAATTCTGATCATTTGAATCACCTCCCACATTGAGGAGTTTGCCTTCTCCTGGACCGATCAAACACCTCACCACCCCATATCTTGGTAGTTATGGGAATATGCCTATATTAAAACCAGAAAGCTCACAGTGAAAATTGTGTGAGTTAATTAGCTCACAACTCATAGACAACAGAAGATTTCTGGGATTTGAAGAGTTCCCTGTGGAGCTTACACTTCGCTTATCATGCCAGAGAACAAAATAACTGACTTGTAGATGTTCCCGAAGACAGACAAGTGACAAATATCAGAAACCCCTCAACAACCAGAGAGGACTGCCTGTTATGGTCATTTCTACCTGCTACCTGAGGCTGATGGGCTAGCTGCTGCTGTAGGTGTGCAAGCATGTTGATCCAGTGTATCTGCACAATCATAAACATGTATAGAATGAGCTGTTAGTAAAAGGTCTCAGGGTTTCTTGAGTGAAGTACTGGCCCTCAGCAGCATTGTTTTAAAATCCAGTCTGTTTTTTGTCGTTCAGATTCAGAGTAACGACGACGAAGCTATGCCACTCAGATCTTCCAGAACCACTGGTGAGTTCATCTCAACCTCTAATTTCAACTTTAACACTAAAAGCTATAACTGCAAGGTAGAGTAACCACAGATGAGTTTAAAAAATATTACATGTCTTTTTAGAAATACCAGAAATACCTTTTCCGAGAGGATATTCAACATCTGAATTAGGAACTTTTGAAAGAAAGGCAGTGGAGTATCTTACTAGCACATAAAATGAAAGGCAGTCACTGATACATGGCAATACTAGGTAATCTAATGCTTTATAAATGAGTATATGGAGTTGAAATGAAAATCTCATAGATCTGTAATCTGTGTCTTAATCTCTTTATATTGAGACTTGATAGTCAAACGTTGTAGCTTCTTTCTCTCTACTTTTTTCGAGTACAATTTTTATTGAGTATCTGAGTGTTCTTTCTGTTTTTCCATTGGATTTTAGATATATTCTGTCCTGTTCAGTGTAAACTGTTTGTGCAGCCTGTTTCTGTACCCAATAAACATGTTTCCTATTCCTCAGTTTACTTAGTGAGGACACACTGTCCTGTCACCTCATGCTGGTTTTTCATGCTCAGTGTAGTTGATAACACTCTGACACCACAAGGACAGAGGTGATGCTGCAATAATCATGATGTTTTTCTGTCTCTTGTCAGACCTGTTGAGGACAGTCAGTCAGCAGTCAGACAGCAGTGGATTTGCTGAGGAGCCCTCTGCCGACTCCAACAGTTACCTGAAGGTTTGTTTATGTGTCTTGTTTCATCTTACCCGCCTTTATCCCAGTTTAGATCACCAGTTGACCTTTTAAATGTTTTGAAATGACTCATATGATTCCAGTCCGAGCCTTATTACATCAATTGGAAAAACGTCCCACAGATTAATCACATGTGAACTGGAGGAAAAGGGATGTCACTGTGTGTAATGAAACCTGTTAGTATAGTCTGAAAAATATTTTTAATTTAGATCCACTGTAGCTGCTTCTCTTTTCCATAACTCTACAAAATAAAGGATTTGGCAAGTAAAATCCTTCAGATACACATCAGGTCTAGCAATTAATAATCACCCAAAGACATATTTTTTCTTAAAAGTATCTGTGATTAAATCCTCCTCTATGACTTTAAGGTGTGTATTTGATATAAGACATCAGAGTATTTACATGTTATGTGAATATTTTTCTACTCCCGCACTAGCTCCATTTCACCTTGACTACCTACAGCACTAATATGCTACTCACACATGGATACTTCAGCAACTATCTATGTTACATATATAACCATTTAACCATTAAAAATATTCTACAAAATTAACTTGATATTTTGAATGCAATACAGGACTTCAAAGTTCACTGTGTAGTATTTAGGGGCAGAAATCAAATGTAATACAGGTAGAACTGAATCACATGAATAAAAAATTTAGAATTGTTATATAGTAACAAAAGAGGGAGCAGGTCCTCTTCCACAGACTCCCCCATGTTGCACTGTCATGTTTCTACTTGGGCCCAACCGATTAATCTGCCTGCCAATGTAATCAACCACTTATAGCCTGTCTGAGATTAATCGATACATTTTTTTAACGCTTTTATTTTTCTTGATAAAGTGCAGGGAATATGACCTGGTTTTATGAAGTATTTAATTTTAATTGTTGCATTGTCACTTTCATATAAAATAGGTATTCTGAGTTTTTTTCAACGCTGGTATGTTAATTAATTGTAAGGTGCAGGAGAGCAGTGACAGCTGTGACAGCGAGACCACTGTGACATCACACCCTTCTCAAGATGTGGCGACGCCCCTTGCAGTGGACCAACCAGCATTTGTGCTGCCAGATGGCACAGAGGAAGAAGCGGAATGCAATGGAGCTTCTGAGGCTGATGGGAATAGTAGTTCCAGGGTAGAAGATGAGCGTTATGGAAGCTCAGAGCAGGTTCCACAATATTCAGCTCATCAGCTCCCCAGACAACCAATGGGAACGCAGCAGGATGAGGCCCAGGATGAGGACCAAGTTGATAATCGGGACCGGACTGAGTCTGAAACAGAACAGGAGATAACGTGTGCTGCAGAACAAGAACCACAACCAGAGTTAGAACACATGCAGAAGCAGCTTGCTTCAAAACAAGAACCACAACACTCTCAAAACAAGACTGAAACTGCCACGGACACAAAATCACCAACAGAGGAACTAGATGCTGAGGACAGGGCCCAAGAAGAGCATGCATTCTTGGATGATTCCGGTTCACCCTGTCCCACTATTCCATCCTCTCCGGTTCTCAGCGCTCTTGAACGAGCGAAACGGCACCAGCTGAGTCGGGCAGGGTGGCAGGCTGACCCCCAGTCAGTTGAGGAATCCCAAATCCAAGGGAGAGGACAAGGAAGAGGGCGGGGACGAGGCTGTATTCCCCTACAGAGGTCCTCCTCCCTGCCCTCCTCGCTCCTGTCGCCCTCAAGGGTTGTGTCCTCTGTAAGGATCCAGTTTGGACGAGGCCAGGCATCCTGCACTGAGCCCAGGTACTCCTTCAGATACACCCAGGAGTCCGAAGGGGACAAGGAAGAGAAAGAGGAGGATGTGGACGGACAAACGAACTGTCTGTCTACTCTGATCATAAACCCTGCCTCTTCATCTGACTCTATTAACCAACCAAGGCATACCAGAGAAGCTGTAGTCCCACCTAAACCCATCCCACGATACCTGATGCGATCATCCTACTCCTTGCAGAGCTCTAGCCCTCCTCCTGATTGGTCACCAGGAGGCCATGCTCAATCTTGGAGCACCCAGAGCGTCCCTGATCTCTCCTTCAGTCAGCAGCAGCCAGGCCAGTTCCAACAGAATATGAACACCAACCAAATCCAGCAAAGTTGGTATCCAGGGCAGATGATGTTCCCCAATGCTAACCCTGCTGCTCAGTACTTAAACCCAAGCCCCAATCCTAGTCCTAGCCTTAATCCCAGCCCTTTCCTCTTCACTCCAAACCCTTCTCCACAGTACCCCTCCCCTCTCCAGCCATATACCAGCCTCCCTAACCTCCATCACCAGCACAGTCCCACCTTGGTTCACCATTCTAGTCTCACAAGTCTCCACCAGCCTACAACCCCCACAATCCCCCAGCATGGCAGCCACTTGAACTTGCACCAGCCATCAACTTCCACCGATCATCACTATACCAGTCTGGGAAACCTCCAGGGCGTCAATCCTCTGTACAGTCATCACTCACCTTACCACACCACACCTCACAGCTCGCAGTTTGCCTCACCCTACCTCGGTTTCCATGGGTACCATATGAATCCACACTTGGCGTTTCCCCACCCCGTCACCCAGTGTCCGCCGTTGGCTCCAGAACACGGCCTCCACCCTGGGCTCGCTCCTTCTGCTTCAGGCTATCTTCCAGGCTTGGCCTCAACCCTCTGCCCGGGTCACAGCCTCCACCCGGGGCTCACTCCTCCTGCTCCATCCAGCACTGAGATGCAGCTGAGGAAAGTTCTGCATGACATCAGAGGAACCGTTCAGAGTCTTAGCCAGGTTGGTTCTGTTCAGTCCCGCGCTCTTAAGTTATTGATACTACTTTAATTTTGTTTTAGAAGCTCCTGCCATCTTACCATAGAAGTATCTGCAAACTTGAGTTGATAGACAAACAGACAGGTGGTAAACAAGTCAACAGTTCAACAGATCTGGATCAAAAAATAATCTTGCATATCTCCATGGTAAAATGGCGTTTGTACATTAGGTTTTGTACAGATTTAACAAAGGAGTAAAAATGTTCATTTGTGAGCTTTAGAAATGCTGGCATGTGTCAGCCAGGCTAGCTGGTTCCCTCTGTTTTTAGTTTCTATTCTAAGACAGTTGCTTCGTATTTAGTGTACAGTCATGACAGCGGTATGGGTCTTCTCATGTAACTCTCAGCAAGAAAGCAAATAAGCATATTTCCTTATGGCAAACCCTTCCTTGAAGATGAAGGTTGAGGTTTTACAATAGAAAGTTGGGTAGAAATTTTACTTGTTGCCTTTGTTGTGTCTTCCAAATAAATGTGTCTATCCAGGCGGTTTATTTAAAATGTGTATGCTTGCAATTAACAGTCAGCAATTAACTTGGTCATTTATCAAAACTGTATGAACCAAATGACCAAAGTAATACCCACATTTTTCTACCAAAGGAGCGTGGTATAGATCAAAACGGCAACACTCTGTATGTGTGGCAAGTTCCCATGTCTTTGTGAACAGACCTATGTTGACCTAGTTGTTTAAGACATGGCCTCCAGTTTCACCTTGGTAAACTAACAGTAATGACTAGTAATACTGCAGGTCAAAAATGTGGGGATTGATCTGATTTT